>NC_143243.1:6865694-7590694 GCF_009617815.1 Ciona robusta | reverse complement strand
TACCAATGGACCGGTTTTGGAACGAGTATGTTTCCGAACATGAACCGACCGATATTTCGAGTTCGGTGTTACCGCTTGCCACCGTGGAAGAGCTAGGCAGTAATGTGGCCGATGACGTAGTGTACGAGTCCGACGGTGGCCCGGACGGGGACGAAATCATCGATTATCAGCTTCGGTACGTTGATTCACCGCAGATCGACGTGGGGGACGAGGACAGCTGGTCAGAAACGAATCTAATTCCAGGAGAGGGTAAGTGCTGTTTAATCATCATGAACCGAATAAATGTACCGTAAATAGCGCACTTATACCGTTCGAGTGCGTTGGTTAGCACCTGACTAAGCGGGGAAGCACATTCGTGGAATTCCTATCAATAAATAGGAGAAAACAACATAATTGAAATAGATCGCATTTATTTATATTTCCCGTCTTTCTCTGTGTGTGAAATGACGCAAGCGAATGACTATCATTTTGTTCGCTTTTCGCACCGAAGCTTTTTCTGGACGAATTAAAGAAACACTTTCGTACGTCAACCGCGGTGTGGACCGCAGTTAATAAGCGCGTGGTAACGATAAGCGTCGGCCTGACGTAATCCGCAGATTGCATCGCGCGAGCGTAGTTCGTATAAAGTAGAGACGCTTTTTCGCGCAATCACTCAGCACGCGCGGGGTTACGAGCCGCGTTCTAATTATCGCGACATTTAACTTTCAGTAGCGCGAGGACGCGATTTGTGTAAACTAGCGAGAAATTGTGATTGTTGTGTCACTGTGTGCCAGTAACCCGCGTACCTGCCAAACAGATTACCGGAAAATATAGTGGGTGGTTTAGTTTAAAATTTAGTTAACGTTTTACAGGCAGTTTTCGTGACAGCGAGGGTCCCATCGGTAAATAATTTGAGGAAGCCTGCAACGTGGCAGACAGTCGGACATTATATTATTTCATATAAGAGTATATCATTTAGGTTTGTCATGTAGTTTTAGGCATGACAATTTTCAAGTAGGAGACAGGTGGTCTGGCGCCTGTTTGGGTGGTTTTTATACTTTCACTCAGACAACAACAACGTTTTTATTACTTCTTCGTGTTTCGCAGCAATACAGAAGTATATACGCAGCAACTATTAGGACAATTTCGATTTAACGATTCAATTAAAATACCACTGAAGTGCCCGCGTGCCGCCCGCTTTAAACGGCATTCAAACGTACACCGCTACACCCATTACCTTTCCCAAGAAATTGTGAGGTCTCTATTAAAATGCGAACATCCATCATCCACGGGTGCAGTTCCTCGTTGACAGTCGATATGAAAACCTCAAAACAATCCGGTTGTGTTCTTAAATCTCGCCGGAATTCAAGGGCGAAATTCCCGCAAATACCGACTTCTGTCGCCGTGGTCTTTGCAGCTGTTATCGTGTGCGCAGTCTCAACTTCATCCTTTGCGTCTTCAGTTACCCGAGGCCGTTCGCTTGCGGGAAATCGCAAGTCAGGTTGCCGCCAACAAGCGTCGATGTGGAGCTACTGTACAAAGAGTTGCGGGCTGGGTGTTTCGACTCGCGTAAGCAACGCAAATGCAGAATGTAAACTGAGGAGAGAAGTTCGTTTATGCGAAGTGAGATCTTGCAACCAAGAAGAATCTCTCACACCTAAGGTAAGAGTAAGTAAACATATATACAATAGGCTGGGGAAAATGGGACACCCATAATATAGATTTATCCTGGTCGATTTTTAAATAATTTACAACGGTATACTAAGAGTCGTGGGTAAGCGATTTTATAAATCTTTGAATGTTCTTTGTTTACTACCAAATGGGACGAGAAAATAGAATAAAAGGTGTCCCATCTTTCTTCACCCTGCTCCATACTTAGAAATATAAGGTGTTAATATTGTTTTTATTTTAGCACGGGAGACGTTGCATGAAACAGAGGCGAGCTCCGCGCAAGGAACATATTGTTTACTCGGGTTGCACGAGTGTCAGATCGTACAGACCTCGACATTGTGGATTGTGTAAAAGCGAGGACAGGTAAACTATCCGTATGTCCTGGATACCTGGAACTAATATGAAACATACTTGGGGGGTAGAATTTAAAATAGCTCTTCAAACATTACCGGGTGCTCAAGGAACTTTTATTAAATTCGTAATAATAGCGTCGAGACAACGGTTCCACTTCCTCCTTGCTTTATTTGTTCTGAAATAACATGACTAAACGTACACTGTACATGGCAGATGTTGCACCCCTCGTTCTACAAGAACCACCACCGTTCGTTTCGAATGCGAGGATGGAAGAGCTTTCTATAAACGGATGATGGTCATAAAAAGTTGCAAGTGTCATCGCCACTGCACAGACGTCATGATATGGAACGGCCTTCCTGGCAGTCACAGTGCTAGATCTCACTTAGCGGTCGACAGTTAATTACTTTCGGAATCACTCGTTTTTGTATTTCAAAAATATATTTTTGCTACGATCTTTTAGCGTTTTGTATGCCAGACCGTTTTGTAATGATAGTCATTAGAGTGTTGCTTTACTTTTATTGTGCACTATTTTATACAGCCCTATTTATTTTGTATTTATTGCGCACTTCACGTAATCTTTCCATGCCAACAGTGAGCGTGCTCCCCTTCTCAATAAAATTCAACATTTGCTAATATGCTATTTTTGGAGCTTTACGTCAGAATTACTTAACACCGATGAGAAATGTTGAACAGGTTTGAGCAACATTTTAATTTGTCATATCTGTTTAGATAGGCTATAGAATTCAAAGAGTCATAAACATTTAAACGCACGAGATTATAAGGAGCTATAAAAATATACACAGCTCCGTTTGAGGGGTTTCTGAGTCAGATCTTGGTCCATTACCACGCACTAGACCTAAAATAAGTGGGAAGACGTCATTAGAACCACGAATAGAGTGTGAACGATTGAGAGATGATTATCCAATCAAAATAGGGAAGAATTTAGTATAGTGCTTGCTAGCTTTCTGCCGTCTGCCAATTAGATCGGCAAAACCAGCTCTTACGAAGATATGACGCAGTCGTTATAAGGTGAGGCTTTGTTTAAACGTCGGCCTCGACTTGAGTGGCTGTATCCTTAATCCGCGCGGGCGATCAAAATCAATCTCGTTTTCGATAAACCCTCGTCAATCTGTGAATACGGTGCGACTCTACCTCACACTTTGGTTAATAACCTTCAACGAACTAAAGATTTAAAATGATAGGTTCTTCGGCAGAGTAAATGACAATGCATAATACTGAATGCGTGATTGATCAACTTTGAAACCACCGTGGAACACGATTTAAACTCACGAAATCGAAATGCTTTCAAAATGCGAAAACAACTTAATCGTTTTTCTTAAGTGTGTTGGTTTATTTGATATTAATTCGATATAGGCTACACGAAGAAAAACTTTTAAACTTATTTTATTTATGAGCGTGTTTGATTGATTTTGCTTGGCCTGTTACACAAACACAGAAAACTATTTACTTTACTGCCTTTTAATTTGGCACACAAAATTTTGTAGAATGTAAATGGACATCTCTCCCCGCCTAATGTTTACGATTTCTATGCTACATCAAGAAAAAAAGTCCCTAAAATGAAAAGAGTAAAAATCATCACATGTTAATTTTTCAAAACAGTAGCAGCGTTTTACTCATTAACTGTTACAAATAAAGTAGTGTTAATGGTAAATAGTAAAGATCTGCATACAATGGAAAATATTGTTAATTGTGATACGGGTAATATGGAGCAAAATGGACAAGAACAGTCGTTGCAGAAGAAAGAAGTTTTAAAGTAAAAAACTTTTTTATGTACTTTATGCTGCTACCATTATAGCCCTTATTCGAATGTCGTCATTTTATTTCTACAATTTTTTAAGTTTTATTTTCTTACAAATGAATTATATTCTCAGGTGCTGGAGTTGCAAGGATAAAGTTGCCAAGTATAAATGTCCCAAATGCTCAATCAGAACGTGCAGGTGAAAATACTTTGTCCATGGTCTAATTTACAATACTACAGTATCTCTAAAACAAGTTTCGGTGCTAGTGAAGAGTCTTCTTCCCCTCCACCTTATTTGCTAACCCCTATAACCACTAACCCCTAACCATTGCCACCTAACCCCCTACCTAGGGGTTAGGGATTAGTGGTTAGCAAATAAGGTGGGGGGGGAGATTCTTCATCAGCACCAAAGTTTCCTAAACAAATAAATGGCATTTGTTTATCCTTGCATGGTAAGACAACTCAGAAGTTTTAACATAAGCCTTGTACTTTAAAGAGGCATATCAACGAACATCCAGGTACAAATTCTCTTGGGCCTGAGCTTTGGCCTTGTTGCTTCTGGATTATAGCATTATGACATGCCATCTTAATAGTGTGTGGCATGTATTTAAGTTTCCAGTTATTATATCTTATGTGTAGAAATACCATTAAAGGTTAAAACCAAGAGAGATTACTAGTGAAGAATCTTGTACAAGTAAATAATGCTGGTGTATGCTATGATGGTTGTCTATGAGTTACACAAATTTTCATTTTTCGTTGGTGTCCCTTTAAGAAACATTGCTGGAATATGCTATGATATGGTGGTTGGGAAAATAGTGGAATCAAAGTTGAAACCAAAAAAGTTTAAGTTGAAATCAAAAGCTGGTTTCTATTTCTGTATTGCTAACTGTAACCAACTCTTATCTAAACAGTGTTGAATGTGTGAAACATCACAAGAAATTAAACGAATGCGACGGAATTCGTTGCAAGACCGAGTATGTTGCAAAAGAAAACTTCACAGAAACAAACTTGTTAAGTGGTATGTCTATTGTCTATTTTATACTTTGTATAATATACTGTTTAATATGTGTATACACATGTTTTTTGAGTAACGGCCGAACCCTGGAAATAATCCTAAGTCCCTTGGCATGCCAACCCCATTGCACATTACTATTTGAGAATCAAATATGTGTATGCTGTATTAACTAATTACTGCACTACTCCATTACCTGTAATGCCACAATCTCTAAAAGTTGGTGTGGCATAAACTATGTGTTACATAGATGGACAAGCTGTTGTCACAGCACTTTACATTCAAATATGAACAGACATATAACATTTTTGGGTAATGGGGTGTTTACATAGTGTAGAATACGCATGATATCTATGATCTGTTGTAACTTAACTGACATATCATATTAAACCATGTGTTTGTATTTACAGATTACAAGTTTTTGGAAGAAGTGAACAGGTGTGCATGTACCAATGATAGGAATGTCCTTCCTTACCCAAAGTCCAAGAATGTAAGTGTTTTAGAAACTTAAATGCATAATAGGTTACAGTAGAGGTTCTTTAACGAGAGGGCATATTTTTTGTTGTGAGCAATCTACCGTTACATATGTTTGAATTCTTTTTCTCATGCCATGTTGCTGTATTTGGACATACTCTTACATTTCCAAAAAATTAAACTGTTGTAATTCATTTGGTGAAATTTTAAAATTAATATTGAAAATTTTACTTTGGTTTTTACAGATGAAACAGAAAATCAGCCGAGCTGCCGCCATGCGTATTAAGTTGAAACTTCTGCCTCAAGGTTTTACGAAACGAAAGCAGAACACAACTTACTACAACTATGGGTAGGTATTTATTTATTACCTATCTCGCATGGTAGTTGTTTCAGTTATAAAAAAATAGCAGCTAGATAATATTATTTATATAATTAGGTCCTGTACCACAGCATGTTATGGGCATTGCGGTTATTATTTTCCTTAATTTCAAACTTTTGGCAAGGGTTTATTCACCACCAGGTACCAATGGTGGCAGCATCAGACCTTGAACCCAGGATCCTTTGGCTAGAACTACTATGCCAAGAGCTGTAGCAGCTCTCTTTCACTCTTTCTGTCCTCACGTTTGTCCGGTTTGATGTCTATTGTTTCGTTGTTTAATAAACCGAGTTGTCGTCGACCCTAAAAAAATAGAACTACTATGCCTTGACAAAGGTCATACTACTGTGCCAAAACCCAACAAGCTTATACATTTTGTAGGAGCAAGTCGTTCCTGTGGCGTGTAGAATGGATCTTCTACAACTCGGGTGTCACGGAGATTGATAAAAGGTAATTGACTAATTGTAAATTACATTACATTGCAATTTTATATTTTTTCTATTAACTATTTAAACAATCGCAGCAAAAAATACAAATTTTCTGGTCGGTTTCAATACAAACATTACATCCCATATGTATAAACAAACTATTTTTTGTTGGTCTTAAATTCTGGTTGATTTTAAATGATGTTGTATTATGTTTGGTGCATAAAACACAGATTTCTGGTCAATTTCAATACAAATAACAGTTCATTTGTATAATATGGTTTTTATCTCAAACCTTCAACTTAAAAATTAAAATCATTTTTTTGCTGCTACTTTTCCTATGAACGGAAAATATGTGTTAAAGGCTATTCAGTATTATATTAAAATAATTATCATGTGTGGAAAGGTTCAACGTTGGCAAAGCATCTCCTTTATATAGTTTAACAAACTCTTTTATATAGTTTAACATAGCACTCTTTTATATAGTTTAACATAGCACTCTTTTATATAATTAAATTACTTCTTTTTTACAGTTTACCTGATAGAACTCCTTTAAACAACGCCGTAAAGAAGTTTATTTTGCCAGAAGCATCCATGGATACATTTAATTCACAGTAAGTTTTGTTTAGTTTTAAACATTGGATGATTTTTAATGTTTGGACGTTCTTGTATTATAGACTGAATTTGTTTTCAAAAGAATCGGAATTATTTTTCTACTTGAAAAAAGAGGAAACTCCTGCGAATGTTAAACAGTGAGTCAATTTTGTGTTTGTGATTATAATATGTATTGTATATTATATAGTGTTCCCATGTGTACTTTGAGTGGGGGTTTGTTCGACGTTTAATGACTGAAAACGCATTGCATCATCAGTGGTGTTTAGGTGATTTTTTATATTTTATTCTAAATGGGTGAGGTTCTTGCGAGGACCTGGGATTTAGATCAGATTGTCGCCGTTACCCCAACACCTTCTTGTTTTTTGTAGTACTTAAGAATGTGCATGACGTATCGCAATTGTTGATGACGTATCGCAAAAAAAAACAGTAACACTGCGTTTAACTTAGGTATTTTAAGCTGGATGGCAGCACGGGACTAAGAGAGAACCTTCGCGGCAAAACGGTGATCGAATTCCCGCAGATAATAGTAGTACGACCCGAAGAAGCAGCGGTTTTTGACGACGCTTTATGCGCGCCTAGCAGTGACGTCAAGTGTGCGGAGCCTGTTTCACAGCAAAACCCGCCCGCAAGAGTAGACTGAAGATGCGTATTTTTTTCTCCTTTGTTGTATTTTAATGCTTTTTATTTTGAAACGTTTTTACATACAGTACGGTGGGTAAGATGGGACACGTTTTCATTCGCTTTTATCGTTCCATTTGTTAGTAAACAAAGAATATTAACACAATTATATAACCGAAGCCCCGCGACTCTTAAAAGGGTTGTTAATTGTTAAAACACAATCAGAGAATACGAGAATACAAGTGCTAATGTCACCGCATCTTATCCCACAGTGGTATCCTTACTATCGAAAATGCTATTCTTCACAGCAAGGCCAAGTTCGTGTTGTATAATTTCGTAACACTGCTCTCTAGTGGTCAGATTCTACAATTACTTTTAATACAAGGTGGCGCTAAACAGTACGATGTTTTTAAACAGTAAAATTAGTGCGTGGGAATGCTTTGGTAGATTCAGACAGTATTATGTAAGTTTATATATCAGCTGTTTTATAGAGTAATTAACTTGGAAAAAAAATGCTTACGTCTTATTTTCAGTTAAATCTCTCTAACATAAAACAATAATTCTAGTTTTGGTTTAATATAACCACCGCGCATTTTAACTGATGCACTTTCTCACACTTTTTATGCGTGTTATAACGACTTAGATTCCTTTCTCTTCTTTATTTAGTGTATGGCCTTAGCTATGGAAGAGATAAATAAACAATGATGGTATAAATTCATCATGCGCTATCGTATAGTGTTGTTTTGTCGGTATCAAGATTTCCCATTCGATAAACGTTTGATAACTGAATGATTCGTCATGGTGACGATGGAATAGCGATGGGTAATAACAACATTCCTTTGTAGGGGTCTACGTAATCTGCTTTAATCTGCGGTTTCGAGCTCTAAGTGCTTTAAATAACATTGTACCTGGCTCGGTTGCTGTATATACCCGAACACAGATGCGAGATTTGCTGTCACAACTTGACCAGTGACTCGTAAACGGCCGGTCAAAACTGGTTATTTCCAGTTTCACCAAAATATGTGTACTATTTGGTCAATTCAAAAGCGGGGTGAAATGATTGGTGTTATAGTGGTTAAGATGAGATACTGTTAGCACCCAAAATCTATATTCCATGATCGTATTTTTTAACAGTTGACTACGCTCTTTTAGTGTCGCGGGACTTCGGTTATATAACATTTTCAAATATTCCTTGTTTACTACGAAATGGGACGAGAAAAAGCATAAGAACATGTTTTATTTTCCCCACCCTCTTATAAAATTTAAGCTGTTTACTGGTGGAAATTAAACTACCAGCAGCGGCACGCAACATCGTATTTTCGGCTCTTTAAAAAACACTTAACACGAATGACATGCGTAGCCACTTCTTACGATAGTCAGTGTTTTGAATTCGCGGTTCCGTAAAGTCCTAACACTTGACGCTTAGTCGCCGCCCACAAAATCCAACAAATCCGATGTGACAGTGTAGCGGTACCGGTTTGAAATTCTATCACTGCTGTACCAGATTAACCCATAACCCATAGACGCTTTATAGTTGAATATCTCCTAACCCGCGTCCGCCATCCGCGGGAGTGACTTATTTTTAACCGACACATATAAATATGGTTGTTTAGTGTGGGAGAGTAACCCATATCACCCCTCCCTTTCCGTGGGTAGCTACCGTGCTGGCGAGGGGCCTCGTTCTCTTTACAGTGGTGGATATACGTGTGTAGTAAACTTATCGTTACATGCCCCACCCCTCTACACGTTTTTCCGTGCAAAAAGTGAAATTTTTCATCGTTAAAGCGGATATAAACCAGAAAGACTAATATAGTACTGTGGGGGTTGCATAATTCTGTAAAAATTCTCTGTTAACTTGTAAATGGGATTACATAAGAGAATGAAAACATGTCCCATCTTACCCCACCCGAGTATATAAGTATGGGCGTTAATCCGTACAGTCAGTGCACGATTTATGTCACTCTTTCCATCCATTTCCCCCTAACATATTAGGTGTGCATATATAGCTTAAGATTCGCTCTTTATCGTTCTCGATCTATCACGGTTACTCCAGCCAAAGCGATCACCACACCCTCACAATGACAGACGTGTAGCGTTATCATAACTCGGCCAACTACGTCATAATTCAGGACGATTCGTAATAGCATGCGTTGGCAGTTTTCCTTTTTTGAAGCAGCCGTCCAACAGGCGCCCAGTATCTTAGCCTTGCATACCCAAGACACCCGTCATTCCTTTTAAAATTGTGAATAATTCGCGTCGCGTGCGTGACCTTTAATGAGCGCAACGGCAAATTACCGACGACCGGACCAGTTGACACCATCCAGCCGCGCCGTATCTCGACGAAAATTGTAATTTGTGAGTGATGATGCTAAAATGTAGGCGCTTACATCATTGCCAATTCGTCAGTGTTGCTCACTGGCAAACTCTGCAGCACTGTCCCGTGTAGTAATTTCGGTGTACCGCGTAACATAGTGCAACACTGGGCTTCGTAATCACGTTAAACAGGCATCCGTGGTCTTGCAGACCCTTAGACTAAGTGGCATCGTTTGCCCCGCCCCCTACTCGGAAACTATACCTCACACTCATTTGACATGCTCCGCAACAAGCAGTTGTATCTTACCGCTATACTTTATCACTCGCATAACCAACGTGCTTCCGCCATGCTGTAATGCAATTCGCGACAAAATACCGTCCGTTTGGTGGCGCTGATGAACGGCGTATCCAAAACAGGAATTTGTTTTCAATGTCGTCATCCCGGGTTACCAACCCATATGTTACTACGGTAAATACATTAAATGATAATACCGCAGTCGAGTTGCGTCATTATAGAGACTGTATGTGGCTTAACGTGTAAAGGCCTTTCGATTCATAGGATTTGTATGATAGCCCGCATGATACGTAAATATTTTTGTTGTGTCGCAACAAAAGAAATACCAGAACGCGGCGCAGCGACTGGGCGTGTCACGTCGATGTCTACGCTTCGATATTGGCAATCAATCGCCCCCGCGAACCTGCATGATCTTTGTCAAAATGTTAAACCAACACCGGACTTATTTAGTCGTGATCAACTTTTGTGTGGAGGTAGTTTCGCCCTAAGATACGTGCCGGGCGCGTCAACGGTTCCCCCAATTGGCTCCAATATTTGCCACCTTGTTGCGACGGAGACACCTTCTTACAACCTGCCCGTGTTTGGCGCCTCCTGCTTGTACGCCCAATACACTTTCCACTTAACCGAAATATGCCCACGCCTTATTGCGCTTAATAGTGAAATCGCGTGTGTCGCCCCTTTCGTTTTCGCCCTCGTACGCGAAATCCTGACCTGTAATTCCGGTCTATAAGTCCAATTTCGATTTCCCCGACCGCTAATTTTGCTCGTCAACTGGAATTTAATAGCCTTGCCTCACCGGTTCGAACAGATGCTGAAATGTGTGTGGTCGCGTGGTAGCCGAGACAATAATCCGCGGGTGCGTCACTTATTTTCTGTTTCCCCGGTATACGAGCTCCACCCTGACGCCCAACGCCAGGTGCGTCACCACTTTTAATTTCGAAACCCGCTTGAACCAACGATGGATGATTCGGCGAAACAACTCACAACCGTTTAGAATGTGCAAGGTGTGAATCTACTTGTTTACCAAGATTTCTCAAGCCGATAAGTCAACTATACGTTCGTAAAAATATTTGCATAGCTTAAAGTTCGGGAAAATGGCCCAACAAAACTCCACACCCGTTTCCGGAACAATTACGTAGCGTTTACGTCAGCGGTGACGCATACGTGTTACGCACGCGACGCGCGCCCTTCATCTGAAACGAAGCTAACGTTTATTTTGTGTTTTGTCTCGGCCCATGGACCCTAGCGGTACAAAGGGTTATGAACGCCCAAAATAACGCGACTTAATTACTTCGCGGAAGCCTCGAACTTCAAGCCTCTGAAAGTTCTCACGGCTCGGCTTCCGAAGTGTTTCAAAACCAATACATAAACACAACCTGCTATATCCTTACAATGTTACAACCGACAAGTTAAAGTTCCCATCCGTTGCTCGTTACACGTGTAGCTATACAAAGCCTGTCATCCCCTCAAAGTTTTACGATGACTTTGTACAATTCAATCATTAATCATAGAAACGTTTCAACTGAACCTTGTAATTTGCGGTCGGTTTAATACATAAGCCTTCTAAATATAATATTCGGTTGAATTAATTCTGGCCGCTAAAGCCAACATTATGGGCGTGTTGGGCGATTGCCTCCTTTTCTACTTACTTCGTGTCAATCACTACAGACCCCGCACAAAACGGGGGTGAACGCCAACGTCTCCATGTAAGTTAGAACCCCGTCTTTCATCGCCAGTCGAGAAGCTAATATTAGTTTCCTCTAGTGTTAAATTGAACGATGTATAACCATACAGTAGAGTGGGGGAAAATGGGACACCTATTCATTCTATTTTCTCGTCCCATTTGGTAGTAAACAAAGAACATTCAAATAAATATTAAAACCGTATCCTCACGACTCCTATAGACCGTTGGTAATTGTTTAAAACAAGATCAGGACATTTGAACATTAGGCGCTAAAGGTGTCCCATCTCCTAGCCTACTTATACATTTTAAGTTTTTTATTTTAGGTTCAACCCTCTAACAACGCAAAACTAATTACGAAGTACAAAGCACTGTTAGTTCAATTTAAAAATCAGCCCCGTGTTTTAGGAATTCGTATTATAACAATTCGTATACCAGGTTTGCGCATGTTTATCACGGTGTAATTGCAGAATGTAGCTTTTTTCCATTGCCCATATTTTGCCAGTGTATTGGTAGCTGTATATTCGATATTTGGTTTTCGTTTTGCCATATGGGTGTGGCGCTTGTTAGTGCATTCTGCTGGAGAGGTGCCGACGCGAAACAAAAACATGAGAAAAACTTTTGATAACAAACATCCATCTGACCTACACCCCCCCCGTGTTCCTTCGTTGCAACGTAATTAATCTGTGCCCGTGTGCTTCTCCCGTGTCACTGGATATGTATTTATCCTCGGAACACCTATGTCAATTTGCCCGCGATCGTCAGAATCGCCACCCCGTGTGGCAATTATGAAGGCCACGACGGACTCTGGAGACCCGGTTTTATGCACTGTGCGTATTATGTTGCGTTTCCGCGAAAAATTACACCTGTTTGAGTGAGGTTTTCGATATGGGTCGTTTTGTAGGTGTAGCGACTGCATAAGGTTTCTCAATGCTTTGCAATCAGATAACGTCATAGCGTGAACTTACACAATGATGTATTCTTTCTTTGTTGAACTGAAGTGTTGGGGCAGCTGATTGTGGTGTGGGTTTTCTCTTGATAAAGCAGCGATGGATATCTCGGTAGGTGTCCTAACCGCACTATACCAATACACAATGCCCCTTAGAATTATTGACAGTGTTAAAGTTTGCTTTTGGTCGCAATAAGTGGCGGTAATGGCATATAGTCTAAGGTTGACCTGTCAACGTGTTTGCGCACTGCCTCTGCCACCGAGCAGCCAAACTTGATTAATTGAACGCACTGTGTGTTCTTGCGCTGTATAGAGCATCTGAAAGATATGAATTTTTCGCATTCCATTTCGGACTCGAGAGCATTTAAGCTTTCCACCTTTGACTTTACTTGGTATGCAGCCATATAACCCATTCGCAGCCAAAACTCTCCAACAGCTCTTACCCACCTCCCAATTAAATCAATTTGCATTCCGACCCCGGCGGCCGGGCCGCCAAGGAAATTCTGCAATAGTATCCAATCCTTACAAAACTAAACCCGTAATCCCTGGATTAAGCAGCTGTTTTATGATGTCACTTTTCCCTAAGCAACTATCAGTATTTGTAAAATTTCCTTTCTTGCGTGCACCCGGCATTTTCAGGGGTCAGAATGCGGTGAGAAGACCCCGCTTTTGCAATCATCTAAGCGTAGCTAAGCTTACTCTCTCACGAAGAGCGAACGCTTAGGCCAACTCCATCACGGCTTATCAAGATAACATAAATTAACCATCGCTTAAAAAAAACGGTTTAAATAATTTAAAGGCGTGCTTTTTCGGTGCGATTATCGTCAGTTTGGACAACAGCAAACTCGTGAGCAGCGTCAGCCAAGCGTTTGCAAGCGACGTCGACCACGCGTGCGTATGATTGACAGTGACTGAAAACTCCTTAGCTCGCCATGCGCTGCATATTAGAACAAGCGACCCATTGACTACGCATCGGCAAACATGCGTTCGTGGTTCGTATAAATCTTGAAAAATCTCGCGCCCGATAAAGTGGGTGGCGATTAAATGAGAGCATTCTTCGCCGTTTGTTTACCTTTCCGGTTAACAGCATCCCGAAGAGTGCATCAAGTCCCAACCTTATGCCGCAAACCTCCTGTTTACACCTGGCGCTGTTTATTTTCTTTTCTGTGTTGTTTAAAAAGGAAAGAGCGACGCCTGTTCCCCATGCATTCCACGAATTCCGCCTAGTCGACGATGTGATTTGGCCAACATGACAAACAGAGAATATTCATTCTGGTGCCGATCCGTATATCTGTGTCTTCTTTTGCCCAAATATCTTGCCACAAAAAGTGTTTTCCTCTTCACCGGTGTTTGTCTGATGGCACCTCGCGGTTTTAAATTATAAAATTGAAACGCAATGAGCAAACTTGCACAGCCATTTTAGCGGCCGTCGCTTAAAACTTAAGTATACACTTTAACTCACAGGCTGTCAAATTTTCCAACCGCTATGTTTTATCAGTCTCCCCAGATAAAACAGACCTTGCTTACCGGTTAACAAGCACATTAGATAAAGGTTTTTAAATTTTGCATTTACAGTTCAAAATAGGAATAAAAAGTTGGTAAAAACTACATTAATATATTGGGTGTTTAAAAAGGTGAGGACGCTCAGGTCACGGCCCCAGTATTATTCGTGTTCGCTGCGCTCTGCCTTCAGCGAAACAGTTATTTTGTCTCGCTCGTTAACGGCCTGTGGACTTAGTGCGGCGAACCATAGATCTGTATGCGTTTCAACGAGTCGTTGTGCTCGAACTGGGCGCCTCTCAGCCACAAACACTTAACGTATTTGCTGGACTATTTGTTCGCTCGTCTTTCCGGGACATATCGCAAGGATGGCGCCTAAAATTATTCTCAAACTGCTGCAAATCGTTCACGCTTTTAACACTCGAGTCAAATTCTGCATTAGTTTTATTCTCCATCGACTATGTACTATTGCAAGTTGTACAGAACGCTTTGACACGTTTATCCATGCGTCAAAACGCTTATTCGGGGTTAATGTTTCGTCTTACGACTTTGGCACCGCGTTTTAAAAGCTTTAGACCTAAGCAGTGGCAACGGGCTGTAACCAAATCTAGCTTGTTAGTTTTAAAATTTCCCCTTGACCGCAAAACAAACATTCCAGAATCCCCTGGAACGTCGGCGACTTTTTGTCAAATACATTTTACCCACGTATACGGTCTTCTGCCTTCTGCATATTTATAGGTATGTAATGTATGTACGTTGTAGCAACTTTTATTCGACAAAGTGAAACGACACGCGATTTGTATACAGTAACTAAACGATAAAATAGCAAGATATGTATAGATAATAAAAATAAATAAAGCGATAAAGAAAAAGTTTGAAAATGCAAATAAATGCCTCTTTCCGATATATTTTATCGTCGTCCGCAGCGCCGAAGCTTGTGTTACATGCCACAATACACGGCGTGCCATTAAATTGGCAGCATATATTTTATCAGTTGATGTTGGCACATATTGAATGGTGGCTTTAGTTTCGACAGGTGACGTAACGGGTTCGGTATGACGTCATCAACGAAAGGTAACCCACTGATTGCTCCAACGACCCTAATGATGTAAGTAGAATACGACGACCTCTGCGGTTAAAGTCGCCCTGTTTCGCACACGGGTCTTGATGCCATAATATTGTCCCAATGTTACAAAGTGCGTCAAACGCACATGCGTGGTTAGACCGTCTGTTCATGTATATTGTGAGGACGATCGACACTCACAAGGAGATGCAAGAAACTAAGGTGTCTGTCGGACCTTTCCCAATTTCCCAAGTGCTTGCTGACAAACACTGTATCAAACACACAACAGCGAGTGATCAAACGCGTCCTTTCAGTCCTTTGTCCTTGACGACAGAGTCTCAAATAGTTAAACTGCTGTCAAATGGCCACTCGTGTGTTGGGGCAATGTCAACATATAACGATCCATGCTCTTGTACCATTAGAAGAAGCAGGCAGTTACGAAACGTCGCTTTAGTTGGGTTCGTTTCAACCAACCAACCCAAAACATCGGCGTAAACCGCACGCGTGAGAATGCAAGACCCCACGCCAACTCTTCCGCTTCTGCCGTTCACGGCTTAGCATTGATTTGAGTTAATGAGGACGTTGTAGAACGAGGTAACACGACCCCAGTATATGTACGTTCCGCAACCTTTGCCCGATTTCTACAAAAAAAATCCGCGAAAACGCGTTTACAGATTGGGTTTTGTAAAAAATCGACAAATGCGTTTAAATATCGGCAAATAAAACGTTTTCTTATAGTGAGATTGATGATAAGAAGCTGTTGCCCGGTCAAGGTCACATCTTGGCGCTGCGGGAAAGGTTACTTGTGGTATAGGCGGTTGGGGCGCTTAAGTCCAAAAACCCGGTCAAAGTGTGACTGGGTAAGTGTCATTGTGCAGATTAATCTTAAAAACTCCCGGAGATTCGAGACAGTTTGTGTGGCACCGACACTTTCGTACAAACGCCATCTTTTTGGCGAAACGACTGCCGTTCTTTCGCCGAAACCAGACCTTCTTTGTCCGGGTCTTGAACGGAGTACAACATCTGTAAAATCAAATGCTATTTAGCTTGTACATTTCAGTATAGAACACCTATAAGCCAGCTCCTTTATAACTAATCCACAATTGGTATTATAAGCTATGGGGGACATAGAAAAAAATGCAATCTGCAATTAGCCAGTTCGCCTGTTTAGTCAGCTGTGAAACCCATGTTCTTACTTGCTGCTGTCTTTGCAAATGCCACAGTATTTCATCTTGTACGTTTTCACGCTTTTACTGCCAATATACTCCAGATGTAAACGTGAACGACTACTGACTTGGTTGATGCATTGCCGTTTACCCTGTGGACAAAACACGACCGTTATTTTTCTCGCATTGTTATATTTCTCAATTTCAGCGTTTTCCTGTTCGGTTACGTAACGTCTCGCGTATTCTAAGTATTCGAGAAATGTTAAAACGTATTTCCAGAATTTCTTGAACTAACCCGGTCGGTGCGCGATCTCGTTACCCCCATTTACCCCATAAAGCGGAGATCATGTTAAATACATCCGGTATTGGCATCGGGCCATCGTGGGAAAGGTCAAGGATGTACGTGGTGGTTGATTGGGGCCCACGACGCTGAGAAAACCTGATTCGCCCCGGACCCGCTCATAAAGCCACATTCCGCAAACAGAAGCGAATGCGAAAGTCAACTCATAGTCCGGCTAACGTCTCGCTGAGCCAGATCCCGCTCCTTATCTCTACAATCAGGAAGCAATGCCGTATAAGCTTGCTGCCGGTTCATTCAGAATCGGACATTTAAAAGCAATGAAACGTTCCCGCCTTCGCCCAGGAATTTCTGCTGTAACTTTAGCCGCCTCTAATCGCCAGAGTTGGCTTCGAAGCCTCACTGCCGGTAAACAGAACGCAATAACAGGTCAATAATGGCAGCACTCGCCGCTGCCCCGCTTCGGAATTCGAAGGAGCTTCATTATTTCGCTCTGCGCATACGTTTAAATTATTCTCCGTGGCCATGTATCAATCGAGCTCAGTTCGACAGTTCGTGTGCCTCGCCTTTTCGAAGAACGGTTCAAAAATTCTGCGTCTTATGCGCCAGGCTTACTGCCTTTCAAACGAAATCTTTTCTGCTTGTGCAAACAAATCCCCACAAAGCAGATAAACAGTAAATTATGCTGAGCTCCCGAGCTGTTTGCCTTGCTAAGCTTTAAATGCCACTTAAAACATTAGCGCGCACATAATCTGGCCGCCTCATCAACGAAAGTATCGCTATGGTTCCTTGCGTTTTTACGGCGCAATGTGGCATGATTAGACCTTGTTTGTTTTTGAAGCTTTTTGCAAGTTATGGCCAACTCCTGCTAATGCACTGGCCAGTTATGGGGTACATGTTTCGTAATTCAGCACTATACCAGCAAGGCCAGACGTCATTAACCGTAAACCGCGGAGCGCGTTAGTTTTCATGCTAATATCCTGCACTTGCTGTTTTGTAAACAGCTATTAACGGCAGACGAACCGGCATCAGCACTCCGGCCCAAGTCTAGCGACTCGTTGCCGGGACCGTTAACGTGAAGCTGCTAATTGACGTCGTTTACATTTAACCTCTATATTTGATCACGCAAATGGGTTGTCTTGGTGAAGCTCAAAACTAACTTATATATCAATGTGGCCATTTAGGGCCTATTATTCGGCGATTTTCAGCAATAAGTTCAGTCTGTATCTCGTTCCATGCATAGTTTCATGCTTTAAAATCGGCTTCGTTTGCTATATTTGAACAGCATGAAACAAAAATGTCCGTTCATGTTGTGCAAGCATGGGATAATCGACACGACAAAGGAAAGGCTTCGTTTGCTTTGCTGATCAATAAGCGAGCAGTTCTATGGCTCATAAATTAAACCACTTCACTCATGTCAACACTCTGCGCAAATATACCACACAGCAATATACACGTACCCTTATCCGAGTGCCAAAGTGATCGGGATCGCAAGGACGAACTTGGCAGAGGCGCGACTCCCGTCTTAGCTTGCATCTTCCGCGAGTCCGTACTCTTACTGAGGAACCCATACCACACGACTTGCTGCAGTTACTCCACGGCGATGCTCTCACTTTGCAGTCCGTCTTCCACTTCCCTCGCCTCCGAGCCGCAACCTCCGGGATCGAGAGGACAACACAGAAGAGGACAAGCGCCACGCAAGCACCCGTGATGCGATATGTTGATCTTGTTGATCTTGTTGATCGTCTTGAACTCTTCTTTCGGAATGAAATCTTTTCCCAACATGGAGTATTTAGGTTTCGACAAGTTTCCATAGTTTTGTTTGGAATTATACAGCTGTTTCAAATTTGTTTTAAAATACGTCTTAGACGTTCTCCCTGAACACGTAAAAATGTAGAACTAACGATCAAACATTTTATTTCAAACTTACAAAAAAAATATTTCAATATTTTATAATAAATTAAAGTTGTTAAAAATATATGAATTTTTCATAAATTCGTAGGACGTTAGTGATTACGCTGAAAACGTAAACTATCTATCATCGCAAAACTTCTGCGACTGAACTGAATCGTGCTGCTGTATCTCGCTATCTCTTTCTCGTGGCATTCCTAAATGTGAGACCGAAAGCGGTATGCCGGGAACGCCACTCTCCTTTGCCGGGAATGCGTCACCCTGCCGCCGCAGAGCATCAGCGATGGCGCCGATCTCCCTTTTAATCAGATGGCCTGCCTGTCTTGGCCCTGCTCGCCCGCTCGTCGCCGCATTCTGAAGGGCGGCTGGAGCAGCAAGGACAAATTCGAAGTCCCCTCCCGATTTCCACTCCTTTTAACGGCGACAGACCGGGTGTTTTTCCCGAACACTTCTCTCACTCTCGGTTTAATCGGCCCTGCGTGCCTGACTCAGTTCCAACTCCCAACCCTCGCTTACTCTTGCCTCAAAAACCGGGTCGATCACTTGCACGGCACCTCGTGCTCGCTTCAGCGGATACGGCGCAAAACAACCAGAGCTCGCGTGCAGATTCGCGCAACTACTTGTCAATGTCTTAACCACGACTTGATTTACTTTTCGCCATCTTAAAACAGATTTGATGGATTGAAAAGTGGGTACTTTGGATCAATATTGTTCAAGCTATATACAATAGCTATATAATAGCCAGATAATAGCCGGGCTCTCTCTTAGCTGTATATACTTATAATAGATTTATGATGTAGACCGACTCGCAATCGATCGCTGAATAAAATAGCAAGCGATTTCGCGAACTCATATATAACTCAATGCGGCCGACTTCAGACATCCATTTCGGGGTGGTCAGTCTTTATTTGGTCGCCCAGACGCCACTGGGTTGACCCTTTATCCGGCACGCGCGTAGGAAACGCACGTACGGGGTGGGTCCGTTTGTGGACGGAACACATTGTTGGGAAGGGTGGGGTTAGTACCTGATTATTCAAGCGCTGGGTCTACTGGACCCCTAAATACGCATAAGCCCGCTTTATCCCACTTGTGTAAAACCTGAGACAACTTAAGCCATGCACTGTCCCTTGTCACACCCGTATCCGGGACGTTTATGGAGGAGAATATCATGGAGAGGTTGACTTCTTCCACCTATAACACAGGGATGGGAATGAATATTAAATGAGCCGAAGAAAGGTCGCCTAACGTTGACAGTCGATGATTAATGGCTTTAAAATTCGCTTTCGAAATCCGTACAATTGTATTTACGCCACCGCATGTCAAAATTTAAAGCTCTGTTACCCGGCCGGTATTGCTCATTCTTTCCACGTATATACTTATTTATGCTATTTATAGTGTAGCACACTTGAATGCTTTGTAGTTGGATAAATTATGTCATACATGAGCACGGGTTTAATACACACAATACGTAACTATGTGCGGTATCCCATCTTCCGTTCTGTACCGACCAAAGGTTTAAACGTGAATAACCCTATAGCTTACGCAACATGCAATTATTCCACAGCCAGCACAATCGCAGCTTTACGTAGTCCCGCCACACCATCTGCTGCGGTTTATTCGCTTTTCTCCCACCGACTTCAATGACACCGAAATTATACATTTCCGCTGCTAACGAGCGCTTACGCAAATGTTTCGGCTGTTTGTTTAAATCCAGAAACGGTTGTTATTGCGTGCGGTACGCTAATTAATGGGCGGCGGCGCGAAGGTCAACATTATTCACGTAAATTTCAACAGTATCACTGGCTGTACTTTGCTACTGTGTTTCTTTGGTTAGTTGAAGAGACATACCAGCAGCGCTCTCACACCACCTAACGACAGTCTGAAACTTAAAACTGTCTGTACATCCTTCGTCACAATGGTGATATATGACGTCACAAACTGCTTTGTGACATTTTTCTCTGATAAAAACTTAAAGTAAACAAAGTTTTAAACATTAAAACATGAGCCTTTACGGAAGAAAGAACTGATTTGGAAAAATGCGACGACCGCTTTTCATTATCAGTAACTTGATTTCCGTATATACTTAGCAATGACAATGGGCACGACATTTTCCCGATGTATATACTCGAAGCCATCTAAACCGTTCAGCACCTCAAGCTTACAACGTGATGAAGACCTAATGATCATCAGAAACCACCCTAATCGGGTTCGGAGACGATCTTCCGTCGCTCCAACCACCCCTAGGATCGTGGAAGACAAAATCTTAGAAGAGCTCTGCTTTGGTACGGACACCGAGCCCGATGTACCAGCAGACCGCATGAAAGGACGAGATATTTTGAAACTAATCCGAAAAGTCTCAACATCTGACGCTTTAGCTGGAATAATGAAAGACCAAAACACATCAGCAACTGATACCATAAAGGATTTTCAGACATCTTCAGCCTCGTCTATGGGCAGCTCCAGTCAATCGACATCGAGTCCAAAAACTAAAAATCGCGGCAGGTAAATTAAAACCGAATATTTTCCCCTAAAAACGCATTTACAGCTATATCAGCGACTTTATAAATCCTGCTTTATTGTTAATTTTGACGACCTACACCCACCAGGGCGTATTACAGGCGTATGTTTGATCTAAACATAGTTAATAACACAACACATTCCTAAACTCTTTGCTGGTCAATTCTTTTCGTTTAAACTCAAAGTCCAAATTCTATCTTAACTGTGTTTGCTGCTGTGCATCCTATCTGTACAAGTTCATATTCACGACCTGTTCTGTAACTGAACCCTGTTTTATAATCCCTCTAAGACGAACTAATCCCTATAGTTGCTGCCGCAAATGTAGCAGGCTATTTTTTCTTGCCCGTGGCACGCTAATTTAAGAACCGCTTCGTTTTTATCGTTTTAGCTTGACAAGAGCAGACGAAGCCTCGCTGGATGAGATTATTCGCTCGATCTCCGAGATGTAACCGAAACTCGTAACCCAAGATCTCAAGTCTGTTTTTTCAACGTCGGCCCGTGCTAACCGCCCGAAACTAATACACACATTCATCAAATCTGAGCAGAAGTCAGACAAACGCGGTCTTGTTTTACGCCGCTCTGTTCGTTACAGCGCAGATTACTTCGCACAGCGGCGAACTCCCAAATTGCCACCCACGCAGAACAAATCTTTCACGTCGAAAACCCCTTTGGATTTGTTTACGCCTGAGGCGGCTTTGGGTTCAGGCGGTCTGGATAGGAAGTGGGCTCCCGTGCGCAATCTTGTAATGTCAGATTATGGTACTGAGCTGTCACAGCCTGTATTTTTAGGTACAAATACCGGCGCTTGCGAACTGAACAAAGCAAGTCGGAAGTTGTAAACCACCGACATCTGCCGTTCGCGGTTTGCTCCTAGTCAATGCCCGGGCGCAGTACCGCTTACGTAAGACTTAAAAATAGCCGGTAAAACAGTGCTGTCTGTTGTGGAGGCGACGGATTAGCTGACGGGGTCTGTCGACAGTCCATCTTGTTTTTCCACGCTCGGTTTGTTTACCAAACAATCACCAGCGGTCGTTGCCTTCCAATAATCGGGCCACGCTCTGTCGACCACGCCAAGACCAATCAACGCATCGGATGCATTTTATTAATCACGTACGTCGGTCCAGTTCCCCTGACTACCGAAAATGCCATTTTTTGACAGAGTGCTTGCTGTTCTAATTCCGTAACCTTACGTAACCCGTGCATGAAATCTCGGCCGCATTTACTGCTTCTCCCATTGCGCAAGTGAAGTCGTGCGACTCATAGTTTGATTAATGATGAAACTCGCCCGCAAACGTTTAGTTTCGACTCCATTCAAGCGTGTGGAAATATAAATAACGGTATGCTGGCTCACATGTTTCCCACCTATGTTTACACTTTGGTTAGTTGATCTGTTGCCCGACGCTCGCATTATGTGGCTGCATAACACATGCATCTTACTTCTGATGGTTACGAATGATCAGTATGTTATATATAGTGCCCTGCTAACGTTGCCAATTATAGAATAAGCATAGTCAGTGATAGCTTCTTACAAATACCAGGTGCAGACGATTTCATTTCCAACACAGACTAATTTCCGAAGCAGAAATTCATCAGCGGCAAAACTCCTTATGTTACCGCATCAGAACGCTTATGTCTCGCATATCTTAACAGCCTAATTAATATATGTATATGAACTTATTGTATACCACACACACGCTCACACATTATAAGTGCCGCCTTTTCTATAAACACTTTTATTACATATATAGCCTGACCATACATGTTACCGCCGTGTTAAAATGCACGTACAAACACAAGAATTTTTAATCTTTGTTTATTAAAATCAGTAAAAGCAAAGTAGTATTCGTAAATGGCATAAATAAAATAAAATTGTTTTTTTTTTTAAATGTTCTTATTAATTTCCACATGTGATTTTTCCGAAACTTTTGTTATAATAGAAACGCGGAATTGTCATAACAGTTTATTTTTTTGTTTTTAAATTTGCAGTTTTCGCTTCACTTTTCGCTGGCACCATTCTGCTTTGGTGTGTTGTATTGATTAGTAGAAACCAAATGTGTTATAAAACCCGACGGTCGTAAGCGAATAAATAAATAGTTCGATCAGCGCAAGGCAGTTACGGAAGCAAAGTACGATGGAAATGGCTTACGAAAAAATAGAAAACTTTGTGTAGAAAATACTATGTACATAACTTGGACCGTCCGTGGTAACGCAGCGAAGTGTTTCCTGTTTTGAAAGTCACAGTGAAAACTCTCTAGTGACACCCACCGGCAAGCGAAACAAGCAGCGATTTTTATATTGAAAACAGGACACGAATTTGGTTTTGAAACAGTTAAAATGTGTTTGGGGTTTTGGGTGCTGAGAGTGACTTGAAAAGGGTGCGAAGGGGTGCGCTGGACACGGCAATGAAGGAACGCTTAGTCCATCGTTCATCTCTTATCGGGCGGTGGCTTGATGCATGTCGTTGTGTAATGCATACTGGAACACCTCTCTATGAACAACGTTGGGCGAGCAGTTGGAATGACAGGAGCAACTACGGATCACCATCATCTTTTTTGAGAATAAACTGCCGTCCGTGCATTGAAATTGAACTGAGATGGTGCGTGTGGATTTCGGAGTGCAACACCTGTTAAGAAATATTGGTTGGTAGGTCTTCGCGAATTAAAACAGAGCTGTCACTACCGATATACAATCGTTTTGAGGTTTATTTTCATGGCTTGGTTTAATCAGTAAATTTAACTTTTAATCCTGATTCCGGATGTGTAATTTGGGAGGCTGTAAACTTGTACCTTTTCGGGCCCGGGTGCAGCCGATATAAATAGTATCAACTCTGACGCACGCGCCTCGGTAAACAATAGGCAGCGAGATTGCACTGCATTGTCAAATAGTGCAGTGACGGCATGTCAGGGTCGTAATGTATGGCTGTATAATTACCTTGAAGGTCCATGGCATCCACCGCAGTATCGTGGTCTTGACTTTCTCACACTTGTACAGCCGGCGTACGTCAGTGTCTCTCGCTTACGGGCACGTTTTTGACGCATGCAGTGTCGGCCCTTCTGCAAAACAAAAATACATACGTAGTTGTTTATTTTCGTCGCCAAACAAAACGCAAGTTACTCGAAAAACTTTGCTAGACAGAATCTCCAACATCCCGTAAAATTGCGGCGCATAATAATAGGTTTCCGATCCAGCAGGCGATCGGGTAAATGTATCCGTATCTACAAGTGTATGCGTAACTATCGTAGTTCGAATACCGATGTGCAATTTGTCACTGTCCGCGCGATCTATATTTGCCCTCCTTTCCGTCCCTGATTTTGAATCATTGCCCTATTGACGAGCCCAACCCAGAAATAAGACAATTTACGGCATACCGTAACCCAGGTGTTTAAGACAAGCAATTGGCCTATCTATAATGATTATATTGTCTGTTTGATCAGCTGCGTTCAATCAGTCGTCTGAAATTCGACCATGGACCGACAACATTCGCGTTCCGCGGTCACCACGAATAAGCATGGCAGGGCGGCGCACGAGTATGATGTGATGCTCGTGGCGGTTTCAACTGGATCAAGGCGGATTTCAGTCTCTCTTACCATTTATCCCTTAATACTCTATCGGCGATTTGGCTAAAATCCAAAGCACCCACGACAACCTTGTTCTTTTCAAGCCCAAGAGTCATGCCCGGAACGCCAGCTTGCAGACGAGGAAAATACATTAGCGGCGTTCAGTGATCGCGGCTTGATGTTTACGATGTTAGAGATTCTGATCGCTGTTGTAAAGTGACGTATGTATCCACCAAACCGCAACGCTATCATAATCTGTCATCGCGTCACGCGGCCGCAATATCTGGTTTCCCCGACTCCAATGGTCGATGCGATGGCGCATGCCTACGCTAAACTTGTGCAGCACGCGTTTTAATTCGGGACGAAATGTTGCGGTTTTCTGGATTTCTGCACAGAGTGTCACGGTTGCTGTCTTTTTAAAATCAATTTGCGTCAAAACGTGATACCCCAAGGCGGCAGTAAACCAATGGAATTACGCCGAGTTGGAGTAAACAGAAACCCGCCCAATGTTTGGTTGATATTATGGCGGACCATTAGGTTTACCCACTGTCAAAGTGTCACAAAGATGACAAAACAAGAGTCTGAATGCGGTGAACTTATTTTCCGCTGCCAGACGTAATTTGATGTAACAAATATACCTTTGGACCGTAGCGGTTTCCTTGGCATGGCCTCAGTTGGCACAGTCTCATGTCCCTGCCGAGCTGACACCGGGGGTTATCGTTGGACACGCGTACGGAAACGCCAAGGCCACACGATTTCGAGCACGGGCTCCAGGCAGAAGTGTGTACATCACAAGAAGAATGGCCTCTTGTCCTGCTGCGTTGTTCTCGACGAGCAGCTGTAGGAAAGTAAACACGTTTAAGCTTATGGAATGTTCGCAGATGCCGGAGATTCCATTAGAGCGACAATGTAACTTTCGTGACGTTACACACATGAAAATTATTTCTGTGCAGTCTGAGTTTCATACAAGGGCATATGGACACAACATGTTGGGCTAAATCAAGTTAAATGTGTTTGCTATCTTCGTATACTTATGCTGCTTTTAAATGACTTTGAAATCGTGTGTAACTATTATAGACGTCGGCCAGCTAATATTACGTCGCCTAGTTCATGTTTATCATTACGCTTAGCACGCTGTACTGTACTGCATAAAAGTAAACGCATGGAAACCTTTGCGTAAATAAAAAACACGGAAAGAATAAAATTTGCCCCAATGTCACCTCGGGCACGTAAGCGCGACAAAAACGCGATTCAATTTCCTACCGTCTATTTCTGCCGGAAAAGGAGCGTGGAAGCTTGTGGGGGAACGTGTCAAATCGCTCGTAAACCATTCAATTTGAAGTGGGCTGAATTCGCTCGTCCGCCGCGGTGTTTTTGCCGCGTCGAAGGACCGGTGATGCCCTCAGCTTGCACTGGTATGCGGTAATTGAACGCTTGCAGATGCGACAGTACTGCTTTGTTGTCTGAATCGGGATTGTTATGTCGCGAAAGCGATCACACCACAAACCGTCTGTGCTCGGGCAAACAGGACCTTTACAGAATCGATTCTTTATTGTCCGGCAGCGGACTCGAATTCCCCGCCATGCGACGTTACAGGACTCTAATAACTGTTATTTACACTGGCAAAGCCGCAAATCGCAGCGCGGTATACCCACCAGAACAAAGGAGGAAAAATTAATTAAAATCCCGGCTTTTGTACCCGGGGCTTATGGTCTTCGCTTATGTCGCTATTAGCATTACTTTGTCCCGTTTCTGCCTACGTAAAGGCTTGGAACCTATAAAGAACTTTTCTTTGATGTCGGATGCAAAAACGACGACTGGAAAAAGTCGGAAATCAGTCGGCGAGATTTTCACCGACGCGATCAGTTTGCTTAAAAATGGCCGAGCTCGCCAGCCGCCGACAAATTTAACCACAGCGTTGCCGGAATCACAGACTGGGCCTTTTAATTGCGGCGGCTAAACCGGTGTTTAAACACTACAGTTGCGTGAGGACATAGCGCCCTCGCACACGGAACAGGTGTTTGGGAACTATTCAGCAATTCGTCGCGGCTCGCGAGACTTTCGGCGGCGGTCGCAAGCGTGGGAAGCCACAAGAGTTTCCTATAAATAGCATCATCCATGATTGAATGGGTATTACGGAGCGGTCGGCCCTCTGCGTCATACACATACCACGGTTATGTGCAGATTAGCGTGGCAATAAACAACGTGTGCAAACCACCCGAAGTATGGACAATACTCCCGCTGTCGTTTATCATCAACAACAAGTATGCTAATAACCGACCAGCAACATTCCAAACCGTGAAGTCCCCACGTACATCGCAGCGCAACGTACACACACAGACACACACGATGTATATATTGACCCACGGGGTCATTCGGTTACCGAGATAACGACATTAATATCTCGTAACCAATTTCGATTCCATGACGTGAAATGGGATGGGACGCGTGGTAAACAAGAATTCCGAAAAACAAGAACAAAATAAAATTTCTCAGTCGTCTAACACGCGACAGTGATTAAGTTAATTTCCCAGTTTTGCGTTTCACAAGATTCCTACAATAGTTGCCAGCAGCTAATCTTTTATATAGTATTGCTAGTAAGATGTATGCCTCTAGTACATAATTTCCTGATCGCGTTTTTAACAATTACCAACGCTACAGAGACATGGGGATACGGTTATATAACTCCGTACATATTCTTTGTTTTTTTTTAACAAATGGGCGAAAATTAGAAGAACACATATATCATTGTACCCCAACCTACTATACAGGCACAAACGAGCTAATTTCACAATGTGACTTTCAAACTCTTACCGTCCACGTCCCCTGGTATTGCATTGTTATCGATCCAGTTCGCTTCTGGTTCAATGGCAGGTTCATACACCATGCTCTGTGGAAACTGCTCGTCCATCAGTTCGTCTATCGTTTCTCCAACATCATCCTCATAAATGATCCCATCCATCACTCCATTACCAGTCTCCGGGACACTGGGAGCTGGAACCTCCTCCGATTTTTCCTCCACAAAGTCAGTCCAGAACCTCTCCATCGGGAGCATGAATTCCTCCCCTGAGGAGCTGTCGCACATCCAGCGGTCGCAGCATTCGCCAGACACCGGCTGTAGCCTCGCGTTTGGACAAATGTCAAATTTGGGGATATGTGTTTCGTGTGGGCAGAGTGGTTGGCAGCCTTCGTTCCCGTCCATGCACCAGCACCTAAACTTACACGAGGGCTCGTACATTGCGCCACTGCTTAATCGTACACCGTTGTTCATGCAAGGACGACCCGACCTCGCTGAAAAACAAAATGAACCTTAAATTTGTTCAACCATACAGTTGGGTGGGGTAACATGGTTTTCGTTATATTTTTTTAATCGTTAAAACACCAACATGAAATATGGGATTTAGATGCCATCTTACCCCACAGTACTAAGTATATTTTTCAATCATATATTAAAATAAAAAATACAACCAAATATAAGTGTTTTTTTAATAAAATCTGGTAAACATTTCTCAGTTTCTCACCTCTACAGACTCCCCAATCTCCGCTCCTGCTCCCGGAATAATCACAGAAGAGATCCCGATGCGGATCGCAAACCTTCTCCTGGTCGTTGCACTCTTCTCCCGTCTGTTTGGCACAAACTTTGCAGCAATTGCAACCGTCTGTTACAAGACTGACAGCTACAGGACAATGTGTTGGTTCGTCTCGACACATGCACTCGTACGGGCACAACGAGAAAACCTGTCATATTCAAATGCATCGAATTAATTCACATATAATTGGAGTAAGATGTTTTATATTTTTATTCTATTTACTCGTCAAAATTGGTAGTAAACAAAAAACTTTTAAAGGATTATAAAACCATATCCTTACGACTATATAATGGGATACCTTTCATTTTATTTTCTCGTTCTTTTTGGTAGTAAACAAATAACATTCAAATGATTTTAAAACCGTATCTCGACGACTCCCATAAATCGTTATAATTATTTTAAACAGCACGATCCGGATATTTGGGTATTATGAGCTAAAGGTGTCTTATTATCTTCACTCAGAGTACTATATATGTATATACCTCATATACATTAACTTTAGCTTTAAAACCTACCATTCCAGTTAAAGTTGTAATGACCAAGAGCCGACAAAGTTTACGTGATATTGCCATCGTTGCTTGTGTCTCAAACCGCAAAGAAATAATCTGCCAGCTGTGTAAATCGTTCCCCTTGTAATAACTTGGTTGTGTAATAATATTTATTCTATGCAGATTTCTACACCAGGAATTCGAAACACTTGAATTTGTTTGCTTTTAGCGGCTTCGTGTCACTGTGTGTGAAGAGACGAGAAATAGCTGGATCGACTTTGCTTCTCAACGATGGTTTAGTGGTTCTCACCACGAGACAGGTGAATGTTTAAGTAATACAGTTTGTGATCAGTAAATGTGAAACAAATTATCGCTGCTGATAAAACACGCTGTTAGCAGAAGACAAAATCTATTAAGATACCGTATACCTTGTTGATTGTAATCCAATACAATGCATAATTTAACTATAAACATAAAAACGCATACCATGCTCATTCATATTTGCACAAAACGTAATTAATGGTTCTGATCCTCATCAGCTTATATTGCTTTAGTATATATTAAGCCCATAATCTGGATCGTTATTTGTATATCTTGCATACATAAATATTGGTATATTGTTAAACGCAACTTGGCGTTCGAAAACACGTACTGACGTCATTGCTCGTGACGTTGGCTGCGATTACGTCACACCGTAAATGACGTAAAGTACTTGCGTCATGCGATAGGTTGACCTTCTGTCACGCTTAGTGCAATTTAGCTTTGTTGACTTCGTTGGTAAGCACGCGACACGCATGACGTAGAACAGTGACGTAATCCGAAAATAGAAAGCGCTAAAATGGAACTTTAAAAAAAAGTCTCAGCGAAACAATAAGAACGTTCGCTGCTATCACGATAGGTAACGGAAACAGCAAACTAGTAATTTTCTACCGACTGCCTCCGCTTCGATCACGAAACATCCACTGCGACACGCTCGCCAAATATACGGGAAACATTCCATCGTGTTATATTTGGAGTATGGTGAATCACACGAATTAACACCGTTCGCGCAAGTCACAAGTAATAATCACTGCAGGAATCCGAATTTAGATTAAACTGGTTGTTAGACTTGTAGAACCGGACCCGCGTGTTACGGTTTTCTGGATATATAAATCACGAATCTAATATAAAACAAATGGAAATCTGAACCTAACTTGACCTGCGACTAAGACACGGCCAAAGTACAACTGATAAATTTGCGGGAAAAATAGTCTCAATTACTGTTAACGTTAAACAATTTCCAGATATTACGAAAACGAATAACTGATTGAAGAACTCGCAATCCAATACCAAAATGCATAGTAAAGTTGAAAATCACCTTATTATACGCCTGAAAACTGCCTAAGACTTGTCAACGGGCGATTAGCTACGTGTTGTTTCGATTTACCTTTACTTGCGAAACATAAGCAATGAAGCTTGGTGGAAAAGGCGGAGTCGTTGGGTGCCGGAAACTGTCAATCAAGGCGACTGCCGCAACCATTACGTCGGTTATTAAGAGAAGTCGCCCATGTCCCTCGACGCTATATCGAAGTTTCATTGTTTTATTTTATGACGAAAGAAACGGGGCTGTCACTGCGTAGCATTCCGTCGAAAAGTGCATACTGAATTTTCCAGCTTATCGCGCGCATGTTTTAAAAGACCAAGAAGAGCCGAGATAAGGGGTTAATAACGATAAGTAAATAACGACACTGCCGATTTTAACGTAAATGCATTCCCAAAACTTTGCCATTTACCGTACCACGTACCGGTAAAGTAAAAACTAACGAGAACTTTATCTGATGCTTTTGCTAAAACACACTTATTCTCCAATTATGAGGTTTGCAAATGCACAATCACAACAACTCTTTATAATAAAGACATTTTAACAGATACGTCTGGGTCGTCGTCGTCTGGCTAGTCTGCCAAACTGCCACCATATCAAAACTGATATCTCTGTAAACGAAATTGCTTACGGTTAAGTTGCAAATTAACACGGATAGTTTGCGTACAAGCAGCTTCTTGTAAACACAGAAAAAACGTTTTAGCAAAATATTTTCTATCTCGTTTCAAAACAGCGTGCAGTTTTTCGTTGTCTCTCTAACATGGATGCTTCGCAGCAACATAGCAGCCCGTTCCACCCCTGCACCATAATGCTGCCAAACGCAATTTGACCGGTAGTGCAGTGGGTCGCCTTAAAATACTCGTCTCGATTTTTTCTCGTTTTTCTTTCCACCGGACGCTTGGGAGTCATAGGATCTGGGCGCCGATTATCAAAACAAAGCTTTAAGGGGAGGGGGTTGGGCGTTCGTAGTTCACTAATCATATGTGTCATACACTTACTTTGATCTATGTGGTATTTCATATACCCGGGGAAAAGATTACGAATTTCCAATTGACATTTTCTCCTAAACTGACAATAAATTTTTTCTCACTTGACATATGTACTACCCACACAGAATTAGTCGCATGAATGGTCTTAAGTAATAACAGCTTGCTAAAGGATAAATATATGTTACATCCTTCGTTCGGGTGCCGGAATATAGCCATTACGTAATCGAAGAAAAACCAGCATAGGCGGAATATGAAACGAGAGTGCTACGTCACACCAACGACACCCACGTTGTTACCGTAGCAACCGCAGCGCATCGGGTGACGTCACTGGAGCGTAGTAAGACCCGATGTAGCGCAGGCCCCGCTGTGAACAATGGGTCAGGTCTGTCTATTGTTTTCGGCACGCGCTACTATAAGGCTAATTGGGTATGGAAATCAGTGCGGCTTAAGTACCGCTTTGATTTCGCGTACTCTTACCCCCCTAGCCCGCATGGCCCGGGTTTTGTGGCACCGCGGCTCCTTGAAGCATTACGTAAGCCGCTGTTTTACCCAGAATGACGCAATTAGCCCTGCTATGCTGGATATTGTTACTTTCACTCCCGGCAAAGGTTCTTTTTCGGCAACCGTCTATTAATAGCAAGCAGCACGCTTGTTCCACCGCCCGCTTTTAACGCGTGGCTTCGAACTTCAAACGGTCGGTTCTTATCAACGCGGTTTGCGGTATAGTTAGCACTAATCCTGTTTTCTCTTTGATTGTTTCATGGTTTTCTTTCCAATACAAAGACGATGCTTGTTTAGTAATCGTTTACACCTGACGCGTGATTGAGAAACAAATTGGTCCCACAATTACGTTCAAATTTGCTTTCAAACAGTTTTTTTTCTGAATGCCTACCTGGTATAAAAAAATAGGAGGGGTGGAGAGAGATTGGACGCCTTTTCATTTTATTTTCTCGTCCTATTTGGTAGTTTGGTAGTACACAAAGAACAATCAAAGAATTTATAAAACCGTATTCTCGCGACTCTCATAGACCGTTGTTAGTTGTTTAAAACATGATCAGAATATTTGAATATTATGTGCTAAAGGTGCCCCATTTTCCTCCATCCTATACATTGAACATGTATAGATGCACAGGAGTTGTTTTTGCTTTGCGTTTCGAATGCCGAGGCGCTTGCAGAAGTTTTACGATTGCCATGCGAAAGTATGTTGATGTTACCCTATTAACTTTGCGAGTGCATATCGTCGGGGGCAATTTACGCTTTTACGATCTGCGCATGCTTCAGTGAGATGTTACTGTGCGTAATCGCCGTTTAGATAAATTTTGCCGTAATTACGCCTCGGAATGTCTGGTGTCACCTGCCCTATGTAATAACCTTTCATTTATCATAACCGAGGGAGTCTGCGTCATATTATCCTTGCTATAATCGCAAATGGCTGCTCAGAGAGTCTAAACTCCACGCCACAGCAAGACAGTCGTACCGCTGAATATTTCGGCTGAGCGACGTCCCTAAAATGACAGAAATGTTTCTGGCACTTGTTGCCCATTCACTTCCATATAAGTTCCGAGGAGCTGAATCAATTTGTCGTTCCGGTCACCCGCATCTATTTACAAGGCGCCACGAGCCCTAAATGTTTCAGATTTGACTCTCTGGTGGTTCTATCTCGACTTAGCGGCTTCTAACCCTTCCCTGCGGCCTAAGATTCACATCTTGTGAAAGCTAAACCAGGGTTGGCGGGTTCGGGTACCCACTAATACGTCATAAGTTGACCAAGCTTTGATAATCGCTACGATATTGATGACAAAGAATAGATTCTCAGGAATTTTGTTGTTTCACCCGTTTCACCACACCCAGCAAGCACTCGTTGGAGATCGAATTACGTATAAATGTTTTATCTGGATCAAGTTTTTCAAAAATCTTTAACCGACGGAGTCATTGGCGCTACGTGAGTGATTTAATACCATGGCGAACGTTTACTCATTTTAACAGATTGTTAACTTTAATAATGTAAATGTTGACTTCTATCGCATACCGTTGCATCAAACGTCGATATAATTTAGACACGAGACTTTATGGGGAGTGCGTCAAAAATGAGGAATGCCGTTTTTAGTTTGGAAGACGCCGCTGTGAAGACGGATTATTCTGATTATAAAGTAGGGTGGGGGAATATGGGACATCTTTTCATTCTTTTCTCGTTCTATTTGGTACCAAATAAAAAATATTCAAAAAATTATAAAACCGTGGACCATTGTTAATTGTTTAAAACACTTTCAGGATATTGATACAGTATTTGCTGAAGGTGTTCCACCCCCCACTCTACTATAACTGCATGTTTTTGTGTAGAACGGCTTAGAGAGTAAAAACGATAGAGATTTTGCATTAATTTGAAATTGTGAATTCTTCAATTTAATTACTTCCTTACCGAACCTAATTTCCATAGTTTCGGTGCCTACCTTCTACTATTTATTCGTCACGCATATGTATTTCCATCTGTATGTATAACATCATATGTTTACCTGATAGCCTATTCTAAACCGAATTCCCTTCGCCGCAAATGATATTGTTTTGGCCGAATTTCCGCCGCCGAAAATATCCGCCCGCGGAAAATTGCGCGAACAATGACGCTTGTGACGTGTAGGAAGGGCGCGATTGCTACGCTTTCAGTCATCAGAATGCATAGATTACGGGATATCCCGGGTTTCTATTTCCGCCCGGCTAGAAATTGCCCGCGGTTTAGCTTCTCGCTGTTATGTGACTACATATGTATTATTTTAAGAGCCCCGCGTAGTCGCAATAACCGTCTCACCCCAATTTACAAGGTTCGCGCCCAACCAGCGTATACCAATACACCCCCATATCGACCCTATTTATACGCTCTGTATTCGTTGTCGTTGCCAATATTACGCAAAGCACTCCGCAAAACTCATTTTAAAATTCTTTCTAAAAATGTCTCGTCTCCCAAAGTTTTCACACACTCGGCTCTCTGAATACCGGATTGCATCTTCATCAATTGTTTCTACTTCCGGTCGGTAGAAACAGCAAAACCTTAACCTAAACACGTCTTCACCTGTTCTATGACTGCCCAAAATCTTGTCATACTCTGCATACGTTTTGTCTTCTTCTTGCTGTCACACTCTTGGCCGCGACCGCCCTAATAGACCCTGTCGCAGTAAAAGTTAATTAGCATGACGGCGTTAGTAAGGTAGTGGACGACTCTTTGAGATTTACAACTGACAAGTGGGCACGCACGTGACGCTGATGTCGAAAATAGAACCGCTATCATCCATGCATTTTATCACAATATGTTACAGTTACATTTCAAACAAAATTAAAATAAAAAAAATCACGTTTTAATTAGTGAACCAAATACAAAAGTGATCGCGGTATGCGTGTACGGTTCAATACAGAAACATACGACAATATTGGTCGTAGCTTCACCCAAAACCCGTCATGTATTTTAATTTTGGAAATATTGGGTAAAATTTGCATAAGTCCCATCTTCCCCCACTCACCCGGTGTCCCATCTTTCCACACTCTACTATACAACATTATATCCCGCCCGCCTACGCTGTAATAATTATACTGTGGGAACAGCAGGACCACCTTGAAGTTCAAGCTTCCATGTAAACATTTTTTTCACGGATTACTAGCCACCCCACCCCTTGATAATGGTGGTCGGACAACTTGTTATTAGAACACAAGTCTCCAGGTGCGACCTACCGGTGATCAGTTGATATCAAAGCGACAAGTCGACAGGACACGGTTATGTATGGGGTAAATTTCGCTCTCATCGGCTTTGATCTTTGAAAGTGTTGCTGTTGCATTTCCTTCCTTTTAACGTTGAGTGTTTGGGTCGTAAATATGAAGTTGTTAAACAACAACTTTTGATTTTCCGCTTTGATCGGCGGCTTTCGTGTTTTACCCAAGAGCAGAAACGGATGTCTAAATATATTGGAACAGGGTGGGAGATAAACGGAATAAAAATGGATGCGTGGGTAGCGAACATATATTCCTAAAAAAAAACTACCTAAATTATTCTATTTTCTTGTCGCATTTCGTAGTAAACAAAGAAAATTTAAAGAATTTTAAGACCGTTGTTAATAGTCTGTCAAGCCATTTCTTTAGCTTTTAGGGAAATTTTACCTTTTCAAGGCGTTAAGACTAACTACAAAAATAGATCCGTGTTTTTTTTAATTTATGCTTCAAATACTTCGCTGATGTGACGCAACTACGCCCTCGTGCGGCTTTACATAACTTAGTAAATAACAAGTAATTGAAAATTGCCCCTAATCGAGTTATCTTGTAATGCCCCAAACACACCTTGGTTATTTTCCCCAGATCACAAGTTACAAGCCAAATGAGCTACGTCAGTGGGAATATCCCCTACACCGATCCTCTGTCTGTTCATCCGCATGGACGAAGTAAAGAAGTGAAAAGGTTAATCGTTAGTTTGATAAAGGTATTAAATTGTGAGAAAAAAAATTGTGAAAAAAAAATTGTTCACTCAGCATATAACATATGTTTCATTCATCTTTATGTGAACACGTTATTCATGTGTGAATGTAAGCGTAACAACAGACAAAGTATCTGAATGAATTAAAATGCTTTACTTGAACAAAATATCTGAATTGGACAAAATATAAATGCTATGCCTAAACAACATCGTTATAACTTCACCATATCAACGTCAAACTTACACCATTGAAGAATTTATTTCAAGCAAAATATTCCATTTAATGTTTCCAAGAGTTTGGTGCGGTGCTCTACCCCTACCTTGCGGAGAGTTTTCTGCGCTTGGACGAACGTAAGCGTCAATGTGAGGTTTCTATGTTTTCGTTGTTATTAAGATAGTATGATTTATATTTACTTATTTATATTCGCATAACACGCAGCGAGAGTCGTTATAACACGGGTGTTCTGTTTCAAACACCTCGTTCCCGCTTATACGAGTTACGTATGTAAATTTATGGGTGATTGTTTTCTTTATGGCCGACAATTTGCACTAACGAACATTTATGGAATTATTATGACGTTATAATAGTGCATTCTGTTTGTTTTCATGACATCATAGTAACTCATTGTTTTGTTCTAGAATACAAGCAGTGGATGTTGGAGTCGGGAATTCCCCTTCACTGAACATATTAAGCGTGATGACGTCATCGATGACGTCATGGTTAATGATGTCACAGATGATTCACAAGATAAAACAATCTTACTTAATACATCACAACCACCACACGATTGTAGTTTCACTTCGTTTTAACATTGCGTGAGTTTTTCGCTTTGTTACATTGCTGCAATAAATGATTTTTAAACGTTAATTGTTGTAAGTCTCTTACGGATTTAATAAGGTAGAAGGTTTAGTTTAAAATACTCGATAAATGCAGAGATAGTAAGGTGCTTAAAGTATTCCCCAGAAAATGATATTGGACAAAATAATAGGTTCTGAACAAAGTTTCTCGCTGAAACAAAAATATTCCACTAGGCAAAAAAGGTGAAACAATTAATGCAATTTGTCCCAGTGACTAAGCTATCCATGTTTTGTCACTGTTTTTTTTTATAAAGTTTTGTACAGGTGCTAATAAAGAGTTCTCCCCCACCTTATTTGCTAACCCAAACTACTTATCCCTATAACTCCTAACCACCAACCTCTAACATTTCCACCAGCCTATTCTGCAATTTTGTGTTTTGTCAATAATTTTTTCAATTTTTTTAATTTTTTTACATTGTTTATGTTTTATAAATAATTTTTTTAGATTTTTGTATTTTTTTACAAATATTTTGTCAATAATTTTGTTTAAATTTTGTAAATTTTTTTACAGATATCTGTGCATATTTAGTTAATAATTATTTTCAAATTTGTAAATTATTTTGAACATGTTTTGTCTATGTTATATTAATATTTTTTTTCAGAATTTTATACTTTTACTACATGTTTTGTCAAATTTTGTAATTTTTTTACATATATTTTTTTATGTTTTATAAATATTTTTTTTAAATTTTGTAAATTTTTTACAGATATTTTGTCAATAATTTTGTTTAAATTTTGTAAGTATGTTTTGCAGAAGTTTTGATTATGTTTTGTCAATTTTTTTTCAAATTTTGTAACTTTTTTTAGAGATATATTGTCAATAATTTTGTTTATATTTTGTAAGTATTTTTTTGCATATAATTTGTCAATAATTATTTTCAAATTTGTAAATTATTTTGAACATGTTTTGTCCATGTTATGTCAATATTTTTTTTCAGAATTTTAAATTTTTAGTACATGTTCTGTCAATAATTTCTTTAAAATTTTGTATTTTTTACACATATTTTGTTTATGTTTTATAAATAATTTTTTTTACATTTGTATTTTTTTGCATATATTTTGTCAATAATTTTGTTTAAATTTTGAATTTTTTTTACAGATATTTTGTCAAAATTTTTTTTCAAATTTGTAAAATATTTTAAACAGGTTTTGTCAATAGTTTTCTCAATAATTTTTTTCAGAATTTTAAGTTTTTAGTAAAATTTAAACATGTTTTGTCAATAATTTTCTCAAATTTTGTAATTTTTTTGCAGATATATTTTTTTCAATAATTTTTTTAAATTTGTAAATTTTTTTTGAACATGTTTTGTCAATTATTTTTTAAATTTCGTAATTTTTTTTACATTTATTTTGTCAATAATTATTTTTAAATTTCTAAATTATTTTGAACATGTTTTGTCCATGTTATGTCAATATTTTTTTTCAGAATTTTAAATTTTTAGTCAAATTTACATGTTTGGTCAATTTTTTTTTTAAATTTTGTAATTTTTTTACAGATATCTTGTCAATAATTTTTTTCAAATTTGTAAATTTTTTTTTGAACATGTTTTGTCCATGTTATATTAATATTTTTTTTCTGAATTTTAAATTTTTTGTACATGTTTTGTCAATTTTTTTATTAAATTTAGTAATTTGTTTACAGATATTTTGTTAATAATTATTTTCCAATTTGTAAAATATATTGGACAGGTTTTGTCCATGTTATATCAATAAATTTTTTCAGGATTTTTAAATTTTTGCACATTTTTTGTCAATAATTTTGTTTAAATTTTGTAAATTTTTTTACAGATATTTTGTGCATGTTTAGTCAATCATTTTTTAAATTTCGTAATTTTTTTACATTTATTTTGTCAATAATTATTTTTAAATTTGTAAATTATTTTGAACATGTTTTGTCCATGTTATGTCAATATTTTTTTTCAGAATTTTAAATTTTTAGTACATGTTCTGTCAATAATTTCTTTAAAATTTTGTATTTTTTTCACATATTTTGTTTATGTTTTATAAATAATTTTTTTTACATTTGTATTTTTTTTGCATATATTTTGTCAATAATTTTGTTTAAATTTTGTAAATTTTTTTACAGATATTTTGTACATGTTTAGTCAAATATTTTTTAAATTTCGTAATTTTTTTTACATTTATTTTGTCAATAATTATTTTCAAATTTGTAAAATATTTTGAACATGTTTTATCCATGGTATATCAATAACTTTTTCAAAATTTTAAATTTTTTGCACATGTTTTGTCAATAAATTTTTCTAATTTTTAATATTTTTTACCTATATTTTGTTTATGTTTTATCAATAATTTTTTGAAATTTTGTATTTTTTTACAGATATTTTGTAAATATTTTTTTTTCACTCTCATTAATTATTTTGAACATGTTTTGAACATGTTATATCATTATTTTTTTCAGAATTTTAAATTTTTTGCACATGTTTTGTCAATAATTTTTTTCAAATTTTTTTAATTTTTTTTACATATATTTTGTTCATGTTTTATCGATAAATTTTTTAAATTTTGTAACTTTTTTTACAGATATTTTTTCAATAATTTTGTTTAAATTTTGTAAACTTTTTTACAGATATTTTGTGCATATTTAGTCAAAAAAATTAAAAATTTTGTATTTATTTTACAGATATTTTGTCAATAATTATTTTCAAATTCGTAAAATATTTTGAACATGTTTTTTCCATGGTATATCAATATTTTTTCAGAATTTTAAATTTTTTGTACATGTTTTGTCAATAAATTTTTCTAATTTTTAATATTTTTTACCTATATTTTGTTTATGTTTTATCAATAATTTTTTGAAATTTTGTATTTTTTTACAGATATTTTGTAAATATTTTTTTTTCACTTTTATTAATTATTTTGAACATGTTTTGTCCATGTTATATCAATATTTTTTTTCAGAATTTTAAATTTTTAGCAAATGTTTTGTCAAATTTTTTTTTAAATTTTGTAATTTTTTTACAGATATTTTTTCAATAATTATTTTCAAATTCGTAAAATATTTTGGACAGGTTTTGTTCATGTTATATCAATAAATTTTTTCAGGATTTTTAAATTTTTGCACATTTTTGTCAATAATTTTCTCAAATTTTGTATTTTTTTACAGATATTTTGTAAATATTTTTTTTTCACTCTCATTAATTATTTTGAACATGTTTTGAACATGTTATATCAATATTTTTTTCAGAATTTTAAATTTTTTGCACATATTTTGTCAAAATTTTGTTTAAATTTTGTAAATTTTTTTACAGATATTTTGTGCTTGTTTAGTCAATTATTTTTTAAATTTCGTTATTTTTTTTACATTTATTTTGTCAATAATTAATTTTAAATTTGTAAAATATTTTGAACATGTTTTGTTCATGTTATATCAATATATTTTTTCAAAATTTTAAATTTTTTGCACATGTTTTGTCAATAATTTTCTCAAATTTTGTAATTTTTTTGCAGATATATTTTTTTCAATAATTTTTTTAAATTTGTAAATTTATTTTGAACATGTTTTGTCCATGTTATATCAATATTTTTTTCAGAATTTTAAATTTTTAGTACATGTTTTGTCAAATTTTTTTTTAAATTTTGTAATTTTTTTACAGATATTTTTTCAATAATTATTTTCAAATTCGTAAAATATTTTGGACAGGTTTTGTCCATGTTATATCAATAAATTTTTTTAGGATTTTTAAATTTTTGGACATATTTTGTCAATAATTTTGTTTAAATTTTGTAAATTTTTTTACAGATATTTTGTCAATAATTATTTTCAAATTTGTAAAATATTTTGAACATGTTTTGTCCATGTTATATCAATATTTTTTCAGAATTTTAAATTTTTAGCAAATGTTTTGTCAAATTTTGTATTTTTTTTACAGATCTTTTTGTTTATGTTTTATCAATAATTTTTTGAAATTTTGTATTTTTTTACAGATATTTTGTCAATATTTTTTTTTTCACTCTCATTAATTATTTTGAACATGTTTTGTTCATGTTATATCAATAATTTTTTTAGAATTTTAATTTTTTTGCACAAGTTTTGTCAATATTTTTTGAAATTTTTTAAAAATTTTTTTACATATATTTTGTCTTTGTTTTATCAATAATTTTTTTAAATTTTGTAATTTTTTTACAGATAGTTCGTCAATAATTATTTTCAAATTTGTAAAATATTTTGAACATGTTTTGTCCATGGTATATCAAAATTTTTGCAGAATTTTAAATTTTTTGCACATGTTTTGTCAATAATTTTTTCAAATTTTTTTATTTTTTTTAAAGATATTTTGTTTATGTTTTATCAATAATTTTTTGAAATTTTGTATTTTTTTACAGATATCTTGTCAATAATTTTTTTTTAAATTTGTAAATTATTTTGAACATGTTTTATCCATGTTATTTGAATAACTTTTTTTAGAATTTTAAATTTTTGGACATGTTTTGTCAATAATTTTTTTTAAATTTTGTAAATTTTTTTACAGATATTTTTTCAATAATTATTTTCAAATTTGTAAAATATTTTGAACATGTTTTGTCCATGTTATATCAATATTTTTGCAGAATTTTAAATTTTTTGCACATGTTTTGTCAATACTTTTTGAAATTTTTTGAATATTTTTTTACAGATATCTTGTCAATAATTTTTTTTTAAATTTGTAAATTATTTTGAACATGTTTTGTCCCATGTTATATCAATATTTTTTTTCAGAATTTTAATTTTTTGCACATGTTTTATCAATAATTTTTTTAAATTTTGTATTTTTTTTACAGATATTTTGTCAATAAACATTTTCAAAATAATTTACAAATTTAAAAACAATTAATGACACAACATCTGTAAAAAAATACAAAATTTTAAAAATTTATTGATAAAACATAAACAAAATATATGTAAAAAAATTTGAAAAAATTATTGACAAAACATGTGCAAAAAATTTAAAATTCTGAAAAAAATCTTGAAAAAATCTGTAACAAAAAAAAATCTGTAAAAAAAAATGTTTTATCAATAATTTTGTTTAAATTTTGTATTTTTTTTACAGATATCGATGCTTGGTGAATAATTTTTTTAAATGTTGTATTTTTTACAGATATTTTAAAAATAATTTTTTTAAATTTTGTAAATTTTTTTACAGATATTTGTGCATATTTAGTCAAAAATTTTTTAAATTTTGTATTTTATTTACAGATATTTTGTTTATGTTTTGTCAATAATTTTTTTAAATTTTTTAATTTTTTTTACACATATTTTGTCAATAATTTTTTTAAATGTTGTATTTTTTACAGATATTTTAAAAATAATTTTTTTCAAACTCGTAAATTATTTTGAACATGTTTTGTCCATGGTATATCAATATTTTTTTCAGAATTTTAAATTTTTTTGCAAATGTTTTATCAATAATTTTTTCAAATTTTTTAATTTTTTTTACATATATTTTGTTTAATAATTTTTTTAAATTTTGTATTTTTTTTACAGATATTTTGTCAATAATTGTTTTTAAATTTGTAAAATATTTTGAACATGTTTCGTCCATGGTATATCAATAACTTTTTCAAAATTTTTAATTTTTGCACATGTTTTGTCGATATTTTTTTTAAATTTTGTAAATTTTTTTACAGATATTTTGTGCATGTTTAGTCAATAATTTTTTCAAATTTTGTATTTTTTTCACAAATATTTTTTTTAAATCTTTGCAATTTTTCCGACTGTCTATATACTCCTTACGTGCTCAATCAGACCGCTTTAACCGCTCTCAAACAAAAGTTTTATTCAGAAGCCAAATAAAAGGGCCATAAAAAACGAGCAATATTGAAAAAAAACATGTACTTTGTCACAACAACTCAGCAGACTAACCATGCAGCAGTATAGCCGTAAATAGCAGCTTATATAAAGAACCGAAGAATGAAAATAAATTTCATTTATTTATTGAAAACTCAAGCCTCGTCAATGGCTACTGACAATTGAGTCCCGACATAATACGGGCCTTCATTGACGAATTGTCTGAATCTAAGATAGTTCCGGTTGCCGAATATGCTTGCAACGTTGGGAGATTTAGTGAGAGTTTTTACGACTGCGAACTTCGCGTCTTTGCTGCTTTTTTCGGTCTCAGTGCTCCTGTCGATCAGGAATTCAACGAGCGTAGCAAATTCCACCATTGCTTCAACACCCCACTGACAGTCGGCCAATGTGTTGAGCTGAAGATGTATAATATAATCAAATTAAAAAACTCATATAAAAGGATAAAAAAATATCATCAATATGTTAAACTTATATATAAAATGATGAAAAAATGGTATAAAATGATCAACATTTTTATAATTTGTGAGAAATTTGCCAATATTGTGCTCTGAACTAATCACAGTTGTACACAACACCCCAATAATGAACAAGAAGGTAACTTATGTATCCTAATTAATGGGTTGTATAAACCATCGGCCATACATTAAGACGAAAATAATCACCCACAAAGTAACATATGTGGTAGTAACTTGTAAGTGGGCACAAGTTGTATGAAACAGAACACCAGTGTTAAAACAACTACCGTTTAATAAATAAGTGCGACTATACATTCATCAATAACTCTATATAAAAACATAAATTTCAACATAAAAACATCAAAATATAAATTACCAAAGCAAATCCAGAGCATCGAATATCCATAAATGGTTGTTTACATAAGTTGATGATTGTGTCAATTGGATTGCTTGATAAAAGTCGAAACCAAGACAATGTGATCTTGTATGCAACATCTGTCTCATTCTCATTGACCTAATATTAAACACAGTGTATGTTTACAACATATGTTATAAGTTGGGGTAACGTGCAGCATGTTTTATGCTCTTTTATCAAAGTTTCACAACATTTATTGTTTGGTGTAATTTAAAGAATACAGATATTTGTCCGTTAGGGCAGTGGTTAGCACACTTGCCCAATGGGTTGTCTAAATTCTCAGCCATGAAGGATAAAGTAAGTTACATTCATTCACTGTGACAGTGCCCACAACCAATTAAACAGGAGGCAGTATAGGAAATAAACCTCAATGGTCTTTCAACGGAATAACAATCAGAAACCAGTGCTACAAAACACCAACAAATAAGTAGAATGAATTGTATTCTGTTAGATATACTCGGACCAATATGGTATCATTAGTCTATTTTTCAAGTAGAATTCAGTTAGTCAGTTACCCACACTCAGAAATTTAAATGTAAACAACAGTTGGTGTTAAATTAAAATAAAAATTATCAACAGTGATTTAAACCTTAACATTATAGTTATCAGATATTAGTTTGTGGTGTGATAGGCTAGTCCTGGCCTAAATCATAGGACCCATGGCGTGCCACGCTGCGGGACCTCACCCTTATAGAATAGAATATCAGGTATGAGTTATTAGCGTCAGACAAAACCTCACTATTAGAGTTACAATGAAGGTTGTACCTTTTTATGATCCAGCAGACGACTCATACAGTCAACAGCTATCAGTCGCATGTCTTGCTTTCCGTGTTTTAAGATCTGGCAAACATCTTGTACAGCGGTGGTACAATCATCTCCTGTTAAGGATTAACATATGTCAGTTACTACTCCTACATCGGATGCCAAAAATAAAAATAGTAAAAAAAATAGGTTGGAAAAACAGTTTATGTATTTTTCAGGTCTCCAAAACAACCAATTAAGCAGTATATATTTTTTACTGTATCACTGACAATTTAGACAACCTATTAGAAAATCTTTCCCACGAACACATATGGGAACAAATAAAGCAGCGACTGGCCTCAATTATTAAATTAAGATTCAATTAAAACAAATAAGTTAGTTATAAAACTACACCCTTAAGATTTAAAATGAAACTGTACATTTTCAATAAAACATGACATTCCGCATTACCGCATATTTGATATTATTTATATATCTCAACATATGGGTTGCCATTTCATGCTTGTATTGAAACTGACCAGAAAATCAACGTGTTATATTTTATATACATTGTGTAAAACTTACATCATGCACCGAAAATCTTTACCTTGTTCAGATAAAACTTTCTTTCCTTCCAAAGTCTCTCCTATTATCCCCAATGTTTCCATGGCAACCTGTTGCTTTGGTGGATCGTTGCTTCCCACCATAGTAAAGATTACTTTGCAGAAATTGGGGAAGATTTCAAGCACAAATTTAGGCCCATTGTAGAGGGATAGGTTACCAAAAAATCGAATAACACCTGTTGAACCACATAAAATAAATAATATATTAGTGGCTCATCTGGTGTATATTGTTTATGCCTGGTAGCAGAAGTAACAGAAACATATAATAAATAATCATATTACATATACATTGAGCATTAGACAAGCTAGTAGTTGTTACACATGCCACCCCAAGAGGTTACGAGTTCAAGTCTTGATGCTGCTATCATTGTGAAACAAAACACTTAACAGCAATTGCTCCAACCCCTATGGGTTCTCTAATTTGCCAATCATACCCGAAAAGAATAAAAATGTCCCCAAACCTACACTTGTATCACATAAAAAGTTATACAACATCGTTTTACAACAATTGATGTTGTACACTCAATCCACCATTCAAGCAGGCATACAGGGTAATATAACAGCAAACTATGTCTGGAAGACAAACTTTTCTACTCTATCTATTATGCGTGGGTGAGGTCCCGCAGCATGGCACACCATGGGTCCTAGATTGGCCCATTACCCCAACAAGCAATGAACAGGTAAATATTTACCTGGAACATAAAGGTCTGAGAATGGATCAGTGATTGAATCCTTCAACATTTCAGTCATTTTGGACACGACGCCAGCTTGTACCAAATAATCCAGACTATGGTTTGAAGATGCCATGCCAGATAACATTGTACAACAAGTTACTTTCCCAAGCACATCACTACCTGAGTATATTACATGACGTTATTAATACATGAAACTAGTGCAGGCTATATTATATGAAATGTTAAATAGAATTTAAAGGTCACCAAAAATAATTACCCACAAAGTGGGTACCATGTTGTATAAAACAGAACACCTGTGTTATAATTACTGTGGTTGCCCCGCCACGAGGGGATAAAAAGTTACCGGCTTTCATAAATTAGTGATAACCAAGCAACTGTAATATTGTAAGAGACAACTGAGATACAAACCACACACCTATGTAAACTATTACGTTTGTATTACAGTCAACCCCGCTTAATCGAACCACATCGGAACCAAGCCAAACTGATCCGATTAAGCGGGTGGGCCGATTAGGTGGGGTTGACTGTATATGTATATCAGTTGTATTACATACATGTGTAAAGTCAGCTTACCGTCAAGTTCTTTCACAAGATCGCTAACAATTCCTGATTCTACACACAAGTCCAACATTTCCTGAGATTCTGCTTGAATGTTGCAAACAATCTAAAATAAAATCAAGAAATCATAAACAAAAAAATTACATACATATATGTACTTGAATTATCATATAAATAACAAAATGTTGTTTTTCATACTGTTACCATAGGCGTCACATTTTTAAACAAACATCAAATACATGAAACCTTATTGATTAATGACGTGAATACAACATAATTTAGCTATTCTGGTTCATATAGATACCTAACAGCAGGTTAAAAGCTGTTTTAGGTCTAAAACTAGGGTGCTGAAAGATATGGTGCTACCCATGTTAAGACTTGGGTTGTAAATAAAATGATACTTAATACCAAAACACACCAAACAAAGTTGCATCTTAGAACTATACTGTACATGCTAAAATAATAATTCTGATAGTCATACACCAGTATTGTAAATACACAGAAACAGCATGAACCCCCACCTCATACACTCTGAACTTTACAACATCGTTTTTCTGCATCACAGTCTTAAGGTCTCTATAATGAGGTTGGAAATCTGGTTTAAGCATTGTACGAGCAGCGTTGGGTGACGTACGCCCAAATTCCGACAAAAATTTGACAGCAGCAGCAGCTAACGATTCATCTGCGTCACCAACCAAGAAAATAGCGAACCTCGTTATGTCAGGGGAGTCCAATAATGCTGTGGCGCCATCTGATGCAGCAACAACTCTTTGTAGCTGAAAAGAAGAGTTTAAATACTAGGTGACCACACACAGTAATGGTACAGTTTGAATAAATGAATGAGACATATTATATATTTATTATTATTTGTCTTTGGCGGGACAATTATAGTTTCTATAATATGGGTGTTCAGTTTCATGAACTTTCTGCCAATTATAAGTTGCCATATATATGTATCTAACTATTACAAACATTGATTTTTTCTACTTTTATCGCTGACTCGTTGGGCAGTTGATTATTGGCCACTGGGTTAGAGCAATGACCATGAAGTGTCTTAACCAAAGACACACGTACCAAAAAACATATTTAAATCTGCTTCTTTATATAAACACCTTACACGAAGATAAAATCAATTTGTATAACTGGTCGTCCCTGTTTCAAATTTGGGCTGACATGTTGCCCAAGATATTCATAACATTGCACATGTAGAGTTAGTGGAAGCAAAGTACATGATGTAGCATAGCAGAATTCTTCAATAGCACCAATCATAGAGATACAGATACCCAACAACAAGGTTTATATAACCAATATTAAAGTGTGAAACTGGTCACCTGTGTCTTAAAAACTTGGGTGACATGATTTGGTAGCCCAGACAATTGAGACATCCCTAATGCTTCATCTATGTGGTTTGATTGGTAGTAAGCTTATGACGCAAAGTTGTTCTTTACTGCCACCTACCTCTTTGAGTGTTAAGTGTTGCACATCAGGATTTGGATGAGTGAGTCCATTCTGAATTGCAGAGGCAAGTTTAACGGCTACATCTACTGGGTCAACGATGGGAAGAAGTGACGAGAGAATAAAACATATTGCTTCAACTTCATCTCTGTACGCAAACATTACAATGAGTGGTTATGTAGTTATTAGTTAGCATGAAAAAATAACTAAATGGTTGGCCAGGTTAGAAAAAATAATTTTGCTAGTTTGGAGAAGAATGAATACCATTGAGTTAAACCTTAATAAATTAACACGAAAAAACGCACAAGGCCATGCAAAAAAGCAAACTTTCAAAACTAAAAGCCAGGTACTGGAAACAAGATAGAACTTTTCCCATACCCTTTTAATTGGTATGGTAGTATATTCAGTAGTCTTGTCGTTGCTAGTTTTGTTGGCAGACATAATTTTATTCAATATTATCATAACTATTCAATATTATCATAACTATGTCCGGCGCCAAGGCGTAGTGGTTAGCGCGCCTGCCTGTAACCATTAGGTAATGAGTTCAAGGCTCGTCGTTGCTACCATTGTGGGCGTATGTGTCCTTGGGCAAGACACTTAACGACAATTGCTTCAACCCAGTGGTCACTAATGGGTTGTCCAAATTATCAGCCATACATAAAAAAAAATGAAAAAATCCAAAAAAAAAACACATGGCAACTCGTAAGCTGGCACGAGGTGTTAAACCAGTGTTATAACGACTGTCGTTTTCCGGCCACGCGAGGATAAAGTGAGTTACATTCACATTCACATTCACATTCACATTCACAACTAATACAACATGAGCCTACCAAATGTGCATATAACAAACTAAACAAAAAGTTTACTATACTGGTTTACCTGTCGTTGTTTTCAAGGCATTGAAACAGAGTTTCCAAGTCCGACGCCTGCACTACATTCTTTAAAGTTGACGAATGGGAACTCACAACAAACGTTTTAATTTCGGTCAAACTTTGAAGTCGATCATCGCTAATTGACAGGTTACGGATAAGACTAGATATCCCTTCGTCCATCTTAATGCAATAAATTAACTTTGAGTACAAAATACGTCTTGAGTCGCTCTAAGAAAATGTGTACCATGTACAATTGTTTTGGTGTACGAGAATGATTAGGCGGATTTTTACAGAGGGAAAATCCCGGGTGTGAATTTTGGCTTAGCACAAATATAGCATGACCGTTTAACTTGGGGGTTTAAAACGCCGCAATAAAGCAATAAATAGTTTTAAGTACGAAAAAGACATGCATACATGAGTTCAACATGTATTCAGAAAACAAACATAGTCATAAAAAATAGTAATGTGTAATATTGAGTGTTTATATTCAAACACTTTGTCATATTGAACAGAAAGTTGATATTGGTGTGAGTATTTTATTGGCAAACTGGTTCTCGTTGTGGCTTCTACGACAACTGGGCCGCTGATCAAAACACCGACAGTCAGACGTCTCGGCGGCAAACCAACTTTGGCTAGAAAGTGGGAAATACATATCCAAATATTGGATTTTAACTAAAATTATAGTGTTTTAGTAAGTCTAACGAACTGAAATGTTCAAAAACTCTTAATAACGATTTATTGAATAACTGAACAAGCGATCCCATAGTTAACAACCGCTTTTAACCGCGAAAAGTACGCGTACCCTCTTGCAGAATGACTGTAACGCCGAAAATTATCGATTCGCGTCTCTTGATCCAGGTGCTGCATTACTCCACATAGCAACTTTTTTGATTGGCTTTCACTGGAAACTAATTGAGCCGAAGCGGAAAATTCTATATTGATTTATGCCGCAAAAAAAACAAAAAGAAAAGCTGTCCTGGTATGTAAATAAGAAAAAAGTTGACCATACGATTGCGTTTAAATCTTCGTTAAGCCAGCACTCTGCGTAAGACAGGGCCAGCTTCGAAACTGGGTTTCGCTTTTATTTTGTGCAATTATCACATTATTTAACTGAGAGTAATTAAGATGTGTGAAGAATTGTTTTATTTATTGCATATAGCCATACGAAATATAGAGGGAAGATATACAGCATATAGTACTGTGAAGTATGATACAGATAAGCCTACCGTTAGCACATAAAACTCTATACTTCCTTATCGTCTTTTACGTCATTAACAACGCTCTTTTGGAGTCGTGAGGATACAGTTATAGTTCTGTATAGATTTTTGTTTACTAGTAATGGGACAACAAAAAGGAATGAAAACATTAACCATCCCGCCCCAACCTACTGGTTACCCCGGCGCCGTGGCGTAGTGGTTAGCGCGCCTGCCTCTAACCCAGAGGTAATGGGTTCAAGGCTCGTCGCTGCTACCATTGTGGGCGTATGTGTCCTTGGGCAAGACACTTAACGGCAATTGCTCCAACCCAGTGGTCACCAATGGGTTGTCCAAATTATCAGCCATACATAAAAATGAAAAAAATCCAAAAAAAATAATCACCCACAAAGTAACATACTTGGTAACTCGTAAGCTGGCGCGAGGTGCACACCCGTGTTATAACGACTGTCGTTTTCCGGCCACGCGAGGATAAAGTAAGTTACATTCATTCATACTGTGTGTGTTAAAAAATACAACATGTTTCCCTTTTTTATGCGGAGATGCGCGTTTAGAGGTAAATTACAGTAGGCATTGGCTCTTATGCTGTTGGTGGCGGCAGTTAGGTCGAAATAACGAGACGTATTCCAAAGGGCTTGGGTGCATTATAATATCTGCGGTCGAATACATTGTATAAGTAGAAAAAAACGTGTTGCGGTTCTCCCTGTGGTATAGCGGTTACTGAAAGCAGCTGCTTTCCAAAAAGTGCATTAGGGTCGCGGTTAGATGTGTTAAATAAGACACCTCTGCTTAAGGTCGGGCGAAATTGGCAGCGAACAAAGATAGCTGTATACATGGCCTATATGTTTTACGCAGAGTGGCCATTTCGTCGGTGCATTTACGCACTTGCAATATTTAGAATTCGAGATAAGCGCCCGCATGACTGTAAGTTATTTAAAGCTGGTACTTTGTAAGTCTATGAGAGCAAGATAAAAGCGGTGCTACATGGGTTGTAGGTGTGTGAGAATTGGGAGCTGTATGAGGCCTTTGGAAAATGTACAGGTGCATAAATTAAGAGAACAAGACGAAAAGTAAATTTCTTATTGTGGACAAACTTCGCTTTTAGGCGAACATATGTCGCCCTGAAATTCAATCATTGGACATTCCGTCGTTTATCTTGTTTCGTAAAATCATTACAACGATTTTTAAATGGTTGTTAAAAGTGTAAACTGTGTGCTTCAGGTGATTAGTCAGGGTGGAACGTTTTTTTGGTCAAGCTGTTCGATTTATTGTTCGTTTTGTAATTTGCATGCAAAGGAATATACAAATACAATAGGTGGCATTTCGTCTATTAAGTACTGTTGGGTAAGATGGGACACCTTTAGCACATAGTATCCAAAAACCCTGATCGTGTTTTAAACAATAAACAGCAGTTTTCGTGAAGATAAGGTTTTAGAATATTTTGTATGTTACTTGTTTACCACCAAATAAGACGAGAAAATAAAAAAGGTGTCCCATCTCCCCAACCCTATCTATATTTTACGAGTTTTTGTCTTTGTGAAACGGGTAATATATTTTTTTAGCAATCAGTTGCTTCTCGTGACTTTGTACACGTGCATATTGATTCAGTAAGGTTTCAACATAGTTGCAAGAAGGCGAAGGCGATTAAAACCAACACCGGCTGTCGAAAAAAATCAATGACCGCAATGAGCTTGAACTAACAATGCCAAATTTATTTACTTCATGCAGCGCCTTATACAATAGGAAATATTTCAAAACGTAAATTATTTTGTTAAGATTTGTTTAGTTTCAAATTAGTTATTACATGGCTACTCCGTCACAACGCACATTTCGGCCAAGTTACAGGAATCCTAACGGAGATATTCAGTTCGAAAACAAAACGGCGAGTGCTGCTCGCTCAAGAGATCAACTTATCACCTGCATGCTTATTTTAAGCTTAAGTCTCGCCGCACTCTCATCTAGTTTTACGATTCATTTAGGTAAGTGGCATACAACACCCCATAGCCAGTTATTATTTCGGTGTCACCGGCTAGACAATTGTAACAGCCGGACATGAATTTGAGAAAAACAACTTAAAGCGATTCCAATTTGCTTATCAGATAATGATTTTTAAAGTGAAACATTCAATGTACACCAAACCATACCCGTTTCAAATTACAAGGACACTATGCATATCAAATTACACTATAGTGTTGCAGCTGTACTTAGAGTAATTGTAGTGTACGTTTTGTACGTTTGACCTGTATGAAGTATGGTATATTCGGTAAAATTTCCAGCACTAATATGCGGGTGTGATTATCGATCATAGCTTATGGAATTAAATGTGCAGGGCCAAACACTATAATGAATAATTAACGCAACCCCTGTCCCGTTTTTCAGCGATAGAGAATTACAAGCGGATGCTCGAGAACAAGGAGCTACTGATGAAAATAGATTTGCTGAATAAGGAAGTCTTCAACCCTGAAAAATTAACCGCAGCAAACGTAATGGCTTATACGTGGCAATCTTTTTTTATTAGAGTGGCTCGGATCACATCCGTGTGGTTTTAAAATAGAATTATATCTAACAGGCCATCAATGATACGTCGACAGCGAGCTGGCACCCTGTTAAGGAGACACCTAAGCAGACAACGGATTCGCTATCTGATGCTGAAGTGACCAATGGAACAAAAGCGAAATTCAAATGCTGGTAGGACATGAAGTCTTATGGGACGGCGTTAGGGGTTAGAGCCAACGCAATGTACTGCTGACGACTCGCTGTTACGCGTTCACGACTTTTGTGTCCATCTGTTTTAGCGTAGTGACACATCTCAAACAGGCGAGATTGTACATCGATTTTTGCCACTGAATTATGCATGCGTCAATAACTAACGTTTTACAGCGACAATGCGCAAACGAAGACAACTCTCTACCCACATCGCTACTACGTGGCAAAGTTTCGCGAGATTGGGGATTCGCTGCGGGAATTTCAAAGCGGCCAGAGATTTCTAAGACAGCAAATTCACCAACGTTTAGGAGCACTGGATCGTCAATACATGGGCATCGTCAGAAACATGGGTAAAATGGCTTTCATATTCGATAAATTATAAAGTTGACCGCGCTGGTGGAAAGACTATAAATAATCTTAACTTTTGTCAAGCGGGCCACCTTAAAATTTAGTATTGTGGAGTAAGATTGGGTGTCGTTAACACATAAATCCTTTATTTCCGAATCGTAGTTTAAACATTTAATAAGGCTCTTGTGAGTGGGTTGTGTAAATTTGTAAATACCCTTTTGTTAACTACCAAATGAGACGAGATAAAAAATCAAAACTCGTCTCATCTTACCCCGCCCTACCATAGTTTTCAATTTTTCAGAATATCACGTTGCTTTCCATGCAATTTTGGGACAAGATTTCTCGCCGGGTCCCACAGGCGAGATCATTCGCTTCGATCAGATCACCATGAATGACGGGGGCGGATTCGAATCGGGTTATTTCAGGTCACCGGTGACGGGACTTTATCTGGTTACAGCCCACATCCTCTTGCTAAAGCGAGATGCGCGTGACAGCCTACCGCGCATCAACGTCGTTCTTCGCAAGAACCACAGGCCGTACGCGTCGCTAATAAGACAGAACTTTGGCGGGATTAATCCAAACGGTACAGTTTACCACACAGGGGGTGTATATGACGCATTGGTACCGTATGTGGATATCATCAAGCTTTCCGCTGGCGACGTCATTGACTTGTTCGTGGATGGAGCTTCGCGGTGGAGCGTAGCTGGACCCCGTAACCTTTACCGCAGCGAGTTCGCGGGCGTTTTACTTCGCAAGAAACTGACTTAGCTTCCCACGCGGGAGCGTTAATGCTTCATGCTGGTCGATAGATGACGTGAACAACGCGTTCCGAGTGACAGGAATGAAATCAAAACACCCCAAGCATACTTAAAACAAATACGCCGTGGCGAAGAAACGTCAACTCAATTTAGAAAGTTCTTCACCGACTTTTTAAACATTTTTTCGTGTAATATTGCGAACACTGTGTAAGGACTACAATAAAAATATTTTACGCGTAACATGTGAAATGTTTTAACGTACCAGATATATGCTGTTCTACATCAAAACAAAGTTGAACTACAATAGTTATTAATATCACTTTCATAAAGGTTTTTACTGCTATACGAAATACCACGAAAGATTGTTTTTTATCAGCATTTTACGCACACTGTCATAGCTCTTTGGTGTCACCTAACGGTCAATAAAAATAATGTAAGAAAGCAGAACGAGTTTTGTAACCAAGTTATTACACGAACTATGTAAATTTAGGTAGTGTACTTTTAAACTGCACAATTGTTTGTAGTGTTGCAAATTAGGAAAACTAAAAGGTTTTATTTAACCGGAGTATTTTCATTTTTTATAACAAACCTAAAACAGTTTAGTGTTCTGGACATTTAGTATAAAATGTACCAAAGTCAATGAAATTTAAGCGTCGACCCAATAATTCTTGCTTAGAGCGAACAATTTCTAGAAGATTGAGATTTATGGAGAGTAACAACACAGATAGGACAGTTTTGCGGTGACCTACCCTGCCCTGGGGCGCACGCAAAGACTTCGTGGAAAAGAACAGACTTGAATTGTTCGGTAGTATTGTGCGTGGCGATCGTGCCACGTCACTGGAAATCTTTTAAACGACTGCAAGCACATGCTTTTATTGGCCAAATGCGAATGGTTAGTTCACAGCAAGAAAACTACAACTGTTGTTAATAACCTGTATTACCGGGAATACAATATGCCAGAGTTGAGGTTTGTACAACACATTATTTCCTATTGGGTGGCAAAACACCACACATGTGCGTTCAGCACTTTTACCAAGACAACAAGAAATATATAGCAGGGTGGGGGAAGACGGGGCACTTTTAGCAAATAACATCCAAAAATTGTGTTGGTGTTTTAAACAATTAACAACGGTCCATATAGGAGTCGTGGGGATACGGTTTTATAATTCTTATGTGTTTACCACCGAATGTGAGCAGAAAATAAAGATAAGCGTGCCCCATCTTCCCCCACCATACTACACCAAAGCGCAGCGAGAATATGCAAGCATAACAATGAACTATGAACCGCATTAAACGTAACAGCGGACCAGCCTATGGTACAGCAACCTCAAAAAGATGGGTTGCCGGCAGAAAGCCTTAAAGCAATATTTTCAAAGCTGGTGGGATGAACTCAGCCGACCGTGTTGACGCAAGTGGTGGTATAAAGGGCTGTTATCACGAATCACATTAAAAATCTTAAAGGTTTAAGCCCGTAGAGTTGAGTTAAAGCTCTTTGGTACGCGTGTAATGTTTATATATAAGCAAAGACCGCAATCGCGCCGCATCAAAATGAGTTTGGTTTAAGCAACATAGGACTTGTTGGAGTTGCCAGCGAGGTCGAACCCGGTGTTGGATGTTCGGCCACGAATGCGCATGATGACAACAATGATCGCCAACATCACGCAGATGAGTGCCAAACCTCCAAGGACCGAAACCAGGATCACGGTATGACCAGATGACCATCCTAAGTTGTCTGTAATATGCACACATTAGCACCAATATTTGGTGAAGTACTACTGTATATGTATATATATATAGATAATATAGTTTAGTATACACTGTATGAAACGGGATGATGTAGATACGGCTTGAAAGCACCTACCACCTGCAATTCTTCAACAAAGTCGTGGACAAAGCCGAGTGTTGGAGATTCACAAGTGGTTGCGCTAACAGCCAGATTCCGGCAACTCATGATCACTGGTGAGCGGCCAATAGGCTGACTCTACGTTGCATTATATGCTGTAAGATGCTATGAACGCTTACTTGTCTGGTGAGTTGGGGTGTTGGTTAGAAGTATTGGGTGTGGCTCACGGTTCGGGCCTTGATTCTCGTAGGTGGTTCTGGTCTCGTTTTGTGGAACGGTCTCAACGATAAGTCTTGTGATTGGACCTACGGTGATGACGTGGGGACTGGTATGGTCTGCTGGTCCCCATATTGGTCGGCCTTCGTTATCAACGGAACGCCGTCTTCGCTTGGCGCAAGTCTACAACGAAATGCAGGGATTAAAATAAAGTTAATTGATTTTAAATACATTTAAGCCATGAAGCATGAAGTTCAATCTTATAAAGGTTAAACGTACCGGTTCGCAGTTTCGGTTGATGCAAATTTGAAGGTTGCAGTGAAGCCATACGTTCTCGAAGCTGGGATCGTTGCCGACAAACTTGAACACCGGGCTGTTCCACATACCCTGGTGGCTCACTCCATTCTGTGTTACACGAACAGCCCCATCGCCAGAGGAAGCAACAGCACAACTAGAAATTACAATACAAGTTTAAATAACTAAACCTGTATCCTACAACGTAGAAGAATGCTACCAAATGCACTCACTCTGTTCAACTCGTAGTTTTGATTTCATTTTCTAATCCACAGCTATAACAAACCAAATCACACTGGTTTCAAAATCGCCACGTTTCAACTGAGACAGAAAAACACAAATGCCACGAAACTGCTGGTGAACTGCGCCGTAATTTGGATACTCGGAGCAAGGAGACGCAGCATATTTCATTCACTTTGCGTTTTTCCCTACCTACCGCCGGAGGAGCGCGGCGCGAGGAGTCAAGAAAGAAACAAGATAATAAGCGAAAAATCTTTCGCGCATTTACCGGGAATGGCCGGCGGGCTGGCGCGCCGTGAGACTAACAATTATAGGAGCAGTCAGTAATTAACTACTCGCAAGAAAAACTAAAGAGAACAAGTCCTGAATTTTGATTGGTTCAGGAGGCCGATTACTTTGAGCCGCATTGGCCCGGGGCGTATCACCGTCACGAGGTGTCAGCATCCAATGAAAATCTAAGCACGCCTTGTTTTCTGGCTGTTTGGATATTTTTGAAATTTCGAAATACCGGTTATTACCGCACCAACGTCTTCGATCGACGGCAACCGTTGTCGCCCTGGGCGTACAGGATGATCGTTATCCATGCATTTCTATATTTGGTCGAAGCTAACCAACTTCGTCACGATTATAGTTACGATGGTACAATCGTGCAACTCTTTAAGCGGCTTATCAGGTCCCATATCTACAATGTGTCATACAATGTCCTATAAACTGATATAAACTTGGACAGTTTGACACAAGCCAAGCGAGGTCATGTTTAAAGTCAAATATGCTTGCTTTTTTACGCGGCAGGCATAGAGGTATCTGTAAATCCATACAAAGATTTTCATTTGATTTGTACCCCTGCCGCGAACTCACGACATACAGGTAAACATACAAGACGTTTTTTTACCAAAAACAGGCGTCTTACAGAAAACAATAACTTATTAACATGTGTTGGACCAACTACAGTATATTTAGGACGATATCAAATGTTTTAGATATATTTGCCCGCAAGTTTTAAAAAGCTCAAAACTATATGATGTCACTGTAGTAAAAATGAGGCAATGTTTGTTATGGCCATATTCAAAGACTGCTTATTTTGATTTCTGAAGTCGATGGTGGTTTATAGACAACGATCGAAAATGGGTTTATCAGAACATCAAGCCTTGAAACGCTGCTTTATATGGAGCTTGTACACGTATGTTGGTGTTTTCAAACTAGTTTTAGGACGAATGTGGCTATTATATGAATTCGCATTTAAAAAGTTAAGTTACAATATATATGCAGCAATTTCATTTGTTTAAGAAAACGCTCTTGTGAAATTATTCGCAAAATACTCAGCAATTTAACTATTTATGAAGATTGCCCGTTATCTGTAAGAGTTAAGTCGCCCGCGGCTGTTTACTGAAAATTACACGGAAAAGCCGTTGGTGAGAAAGCCGCATCTGAAGTAGCATGGAATTCACTGAATGCCAAACATGCAACATAAACGTGAGAAATAACATCGAAATATAACGAAGCCTTTCTACGAGTGTGGTTGCGGATGTTGTATATTACAAGATCATCCCTCCATGGCGACTTATCTTAAGCAAAGTCGTACACCGTTAAGACTATGTGTTTGCTATTGTAAAAACAAACGATTGAGATTATTTGGTCTTGTTCTTTACACAAATACATTTGAGAAAAGAGATATGACTTAGTTTATAATTTGCTAGGTAAACGCAAAACGTGGTGATATATATGATAGGTCCTTGCGGTTTAAAACGCATGTTTCAACTTTGAGGCGAATAAAACACACATTTTCTGGTCAGTTTCAATGAAAACATGACAGCTCATATTTAAAAAAATAGTTAACCGCATCGACGGAAAACCAAAGTATCGGTCACACATTACGCAAGCTAAACAACTCTATTGATATGGGTTTAGAAAGTTGGGGTATGATGGTACATGTTTTCATTCACTTTTATCGTCCAATTGACTATTTATTATAAATAATATTTACAGTATTATACAACTGTGTCCCAACGATTCTGACGAGCGTGAATACTTTTTGTAAAAACACGCTTAGAAAATATAGGATAATATGCGCTAACGGTATCCATCTTACCCCACAGTGCTATAACCCGCACTGTACATGAGTCAGTCCGCCTGCATTTGAGTCATGTTTATAATGTTTGTTTAAATTGCTTTGAAGGTGTTATCTTTGCAGTTTAGGTAAGAGTAAAAGCATTTCAATTTGTCGCACTGTTTATATTCAAAAGGAATCGTTGCGTATTTTCTTAACCTTAACTTTAGTTCTATCGTAATTTGTTCAGAGCGTCTGAGATATAGATTAGAATGAGTTATACAGCCCAAGGCTACTACGAGTTAAGTTAAAAATCTAAAGCCACGAAACAAACCTGCAAGCTACGACTTAATAAAATGTTGCGCCAACTACCGATTGTTTAAATTTGTTTAACGCACACGAGGTGTCGCGCAGGAGTGTTTCGACAAAATATGATCAGTTTTAAATTAGAAATACTTTTAAGCTGTATATTGGTTGTTTAGTTAGTTTAAGAAAACGTGAAAACAATGTTGTTGCGATTATTTACAAAACAAAATCAAAGCGGTGACTGTCGTTTTATAATTTCTACACACACTTCTATATAAAATATAAAACGTCTTCGCGATTCGACAGCCTGTATAACTAAGTTTCACCAAATCACTCATTCCGTTTACACGAAGGAACCTTTCAAGTGGGTCAATGGACAAACATGTTTATATATTACCAAAGAAAAGAGCTCTGGTACAGCGATACTATGAATGGCTTATTAAACATGTGTATATAATCGTATATATATATAAGTTTATATATATACTAACTGTTATTCCAAGTTTATAAAACGAATGCTTACCCTTCTTGGACCAGTGGGTATTGTGGCGATGCGCCTGGACTGTCAGAAACCGTACCCCAGCACTCTTTCATGAGGAGGTATACGTCACTGCTGACGTCACCGATCAGAGTAACACCTAAAAGAATTTCACGGTTAAAAAATGAATTTCTGTAATTTTGAAACAAACAGTGTAAAATATATATACCAATATCACGGTCCATTTATGTATGACATATATTTTCGGATTAAACCTTCAACTCAGCAGCAATCAGTAATGGTTTGTGCAAATTATCAGCAATACATAAAAAAAGTCATCAACAAAGTTACACATATGTGGTAACCTGTAAGCGGGCAGAAGGTTTATGAACAGACACCTGTGTCATTTAGACCGTCGGTCATGCGAAGATAAAGTATGTTACAATCATTTATCACCTATGTAGAATAGTACAGGAATTAGTAGTAGACTACATACCGACGTAAAGGGTTTCCTCGGGTTCCATAACGGGCGGGCTGGAATATGCAGTAAGATAAGTGTTGTCTGTGTAGAGAGCCATGGCGGCACGGAACTCACCAATGCCAAAGGCATCGGGAATTTGAATGGGACTGCAAGAAAAAATGAGTTAAGAATTTATTGTCCGCACGTGGTCGCTGTTAAGCATAAACTAAAAAGTTTAAACTGTGCTTTCTGACTACGTTTTAATAATCATAATTTTGTTGTTGTTTATAAATTGAGTATCTGGTTATAACATTTTTAGGTAAGTTTGAAAACACCATATTGTCAATGTGTGGTTGATTTTATTTCGTATATAAGGTACTTAAAAACAAGTATTTTGTTTATATGTGTATAAGATGTTTAAAAAACAAAACAAAGGTTTTTGCTTTTATGTGTAAATTATTTGAAAATAAGTGCATAAAGTTCGCGGGTCGAAAAACATATCATGACAGTTATGGTTTGTAAACCAATAAACAAATGAATATTCCACTTACATTATTGTGATGTTTGGGATAAACATGGTGCTCACATTCAAGTCAATTCTGTAAGTACATTTGATAAATGCACTGAGCACTTTCTCGTTTGCTTGCGGTCCAACTACGACTCCATACGGAAATGTAGGTCCGGTGTCAACGGTGGAAATGGAGTTGGTGAAAACAACGTGAGTGTCGTTTGCCTAAAGAAGAAGTTATTGGTTGTTAAAGTTTTGTATTTATAAATAACAAGCCTAGTAAGGGAAGGTTGTTGCTCCAACCCAGTGGTTACTTATGGGTTGTCTCAGCCATACATTACGAAAAAAACACACAAAAAAAACTCAAAAAAATAACTGCCTAGAAAGTCACATACGTGGTGAGCAAGTGGGCACGAGGATTTGTTAAACAGAACACCCGTGTTATACTGGCTGTCGTTACTCCGCCATGCATGGATAAAACACGTTACAATTTTTCAGCTTTTTTGGCAAGCTAATGTAAATTTGCAAAAAAATGAGTCCAAACAATTTTGTTGCGACAGTTTATGAAATTGTATGAAATATTGGAATAACCAATGTCGCTGCATATTTATATTACTGTAACGATTCCGGTGCGTAACTGCATATTATTTCTTATGTAGTTTGAAAGCCATATTTCCCCAATCATATATATATGAAAACCAGAAAATAAAATTTATCTGAGAACTAAATAAATAAACGTTTCAGCTGCAGCGCATTGCAGAGTTGTGCAAAAGTTTAATTAAGTACGAGCTGCACAACTTATAAGCGTTTGTTTATTGTGGTAGCCATGACAACCATGTACACAAACGAGGACAGCACCCGCAGAATATTGGCTGACGCCCTGGTTCGCACCCGATGTATTTCAGCGCGTATCTCCATTATTCATTGCGATGAAAATATAATGGCATGCCAGCTCATCCATATTTCATAGCCTTCTCCGCGCTTATTACAGAGGAACGTTTAGCATGCGAAAATTAAACCTAATTTAGGTCATGTCGACCTTTTAAGGGCAAATTCTTTGAGGTTGTTATGCAAATTGGAAAGCCCACAGAGTCGATTTTTTTTAAATAACAGCATTTATAGTTTGAGCAGCTGTATCTGTATGAGATAACAACAACGTCTTCACCTTATATGGAACCAATCACATATACGGATGACCCGTAAGCACCATCGGTCAGAGATGTTAATAAATATTTCAAACTAACGTAAACAAGAGCGGCTCCTTTACGACAACCCGCAAAAGCAAGCAAGAGCCATCAGCATATAAGTATTACCGTGAGATGAGTGCCGCAGCTACTGAGGGGCGAAATAACTTTAACAAAGAAAAGTTCTTCCTCAGAGTCAAATGGGCATTGTCGGTCGTTGAGATGCACGTCTTCCTTCGTGTAGCCGGCCGACGTCACCACTTCTTTTTGGATCTTCGCGGTTATGGACGCCTGAGAGCAAACTACCTGGACCACATCTGTAAAAACGGTGACCGGTGATTAGAATTCATCTAATACGCATGTGTGAGAGATCATACACGTGTTATATGGGCGTGATTTGGACTTGAAGTGTTCTATATTTGGATAACATACGTCAGTCCCAAATGCAGAAATTGATGCGAACAAGCACGGCCTGGAGATATCTCCAATAAAGTTAAATATATAACCACAAAACTACAAGGAACGACTATTTCTTAAAATATTTTGTTATACTTCTGCTACCAGGCATAACGTAAATATTCTTTTAACGGGTCTTATCGGTTATATGAAAAACGTAGTGTATTTCCAACGTTTACTAGCCCACCATTTAGCGAGACTTCATGAGGGACAAATATCCCACTGCGATTTTTATACCAGGTGAGTCGGTGAATAATTATTTACTTCTTACGATGGTAAAAACGTACAAAATAAATTATACTTTGAATATTTTAGAGGTTTTACCTTGTGCTATGGCGGCTGCCGCGAGCATTCCTAAGATTAAGAATACGCTCTTCATTCTGCTGGAAAGAAGAGAAAACATTTCAGCACATTTTTTATATAAAATAGTTTAAAAAGGGTTTTGTGAAAACACAAGCACTTTTAGTATGGTTGGATGTATTGATTAAGCTTAGACATGAACTTATACCGATAGCTTGGATATTTGGATTTTTCGGCATTTTTCTGAAATTGCCAGGTCGGATGATTAATAAGCACTTCGGCAGATGCAAGACCGCAAACGTCACTGGAAAGTGACGTCGAAAAATGACATAGCGTTTTAGAATAGGCCTAAACCCAGTTTTCGGAAAACTCGTGAACGACTGTTATTGCCCGCTACGCCAGAATAAAAAAGTTATACATTCATTCACTTCTTGGAAATTTTCACGCAAACTTAAATATTAATAGGGTGGGGGAAGATGGAACACCTTTTCTTTTCCATTTCCACGTCTCATTTGGTGGTAGACAAAGAACATTCAAAGAATTATAAAACTGTATCTTCACGGCTTCTCCATATAGACTGTTGTTAATTGGATATTTGCACAATATGTAACAAAGGTGTCCCATCTTACCCACCCCCTAACTATGCTTTATCGTTTCTCATTACCATTCACGCCTATGCAATGTAACATGTGACTAATATGTGAAAATAAACTCAAGGTATATCTCAGGCTTTCATCTCGCTGATCAAAGAAGTCGTTGACAGGCAATTGTTTCATTGGAAAGTTGATATGCTAGCTCGGGGCACAAGGCGGTTAACTAATGCTTCGAAATCCTATAGATTACGTTAAAGTTTTCAATTTATGTGTATATACATGTGTTTCCCATTATGGCCTAGACGATGGCTCAAGCCCTTGCCTTCGGGATTAAAGATTATACCTCAAAACATAACACCGAAAACTAAACATATGTAAGGGAAACTTATATTTAATGCAACCTTTGCATTTATGTTAACTTGTCGTAAGGAACTTTGTTTATGTAATCTACCCAGCTGTTATAATGGCCTACATTGTAATAGCGTTTTTTTCCCCGAAATTTTCATAGTTGACTTTCGGAAACTCCATACGAGTTGTCAATATGTATTCGCATAACAAACATTTATCTGCGGGAATCAGGAGTTAATGAGTTCGACCTTTTTACCCGGGGTCAATACACAAGGTGTAGCCAGCAGACATGTTTGGTATTTCGACATAGAAAATTAATAATGCGACAGGCATTGTTTTATTTGCTGCTATCTATAATCAGCCAGAATTCCGACTTTAAAAGTCTGTCACCTGTACATATTCGCGATAGGTTAAAACGGCTTGAATTCGTTATGAAGACATATCATAAGCTTATATTCTGCGTATTAAACAATACAAATAGGATTTTCACAGCTGTCAAAACACGAGTACGATATGTGTACCAAACATGTGCGAATACAATACAACGATTGTAGACATTGCGCCGCAACTAATTAAGCCGATAGTGCGAAAATGCGTGCCGAAACCACCAGCTTAAGTTTCAAGCCGAATCGACCGAAGATTTAGAGTCTTGTGGAATACAAGTTTCGTTGACGTTAATTATCAGATTCTGTGTCAGAATAATACGATTAAAAAGTTACATTCCGTGCGCATTATAATTAATATCGTTTTAATTAATACAAAGTCGCGCGTATTTATTCGAAAAGTCACTTGCTGGTCTTATATAACCAAACTAAGAAAAACTTACAAAACAAAAAAATCGCATTAATGACAGCTGTGCTGCAACTAAGTGCTTATAAATGCGATGCGGAATCCGATAAGAAAATTTAAAAGAGTGAATATGTCTATATGTTTAAACGACGCCTAAATCAGTTACAAGGTAAACGGCGCAACCCAACGGCCAAAACGACAGCTGTTCTTAAACTTTTAGCGTTTTTTTTTTGCTAAGGTTATATTGACCCATATAAAGTAATGAAATTTATAAAATCGAAAGTATTTGTTTACGTATGCTTATATCAACATTAATTTTAAATTAATAGTTAAGACACTTAACACACACAGAGTCGTATAAATACAATCACCCTCTTATATATCATACTCGCTTGAGTATAATTAAAGCTAATTAAGCCAATGATACGCCTACCCATCTCAGTCAATTTAATGCGTTTTATTTGCCGTAAATCGTGCGCAGTTTTAATATAAACGTGTACGACGCACGAGTGTATAAATAACTATTGAAATTCACGGTAAGACTCCATTTACAATGCTGTAATGCCGTATATATACGCAATAAATTCAATGAGACATTCTGTTTCAAATGGCCCTTAAATTCTACACGTCATGGGACACGTGTATGTGTTTAAACAACACAATTTGGTTTAAGTAGAACAAAATCGCCACAATTTAAGCATTATCTCATGTCTTATATTATTTTATTCTTTATTTTTTAAAACTAAATATATGAGCTCTTATACGCAATACAGTCACAGAATTTAAACCCCGGGAATTCCTCGTTAAAGCCATCCAGCTGTATTTAAATTAGATGATTACAATTTTTCTGTTCAACATACGCTGTTGTTTATTAGCAAAGAGACAAGTAACGTCGCTGATTAATTTTGTGGCTGCTAAAAAATGGCATATAGTCAAAAAGCAGTCGTGAGAAATCGCGACCGCGTAATTTGCGAACTAACAAAAATCTAACGCGGTTTGCTCCGTCTTGAGAACTAAATCGTCCTGTTAGATCTAAAGTTGATTAGAAGCTTCATTTGCACGAAAAGCTTCGTCAGAAAGTTTAAATATTATCAACCAGGTCATGCCTTGTCAGCGAAGATGGTTATATATTTATATTGGCATTGATACGAATCTATGCACCCTGTTGAACGAAATATTTTGTATAGTCAGATATCATACCGCCTGGGTAGCAATGTATTTTGTTGTTTTCGAGACTTTCATCATAGGGTAGCATACAATGCATTAAGTTGAAGCAAATTTTAATTTTTTCCTAAAAATGCTGGAATGAATTATTAAAGTCGACCACTCGCACTTCCCTTCTCGCAAATGCCAAGTTTGCATTAAGATAAGCATTATGTTGAAGTTTGCTGTAGACAACTGTGTCCTTACACCTTTTAATACAACGCGCAGGACAGGAGGGCTTTTAACACCGTGTCCGGACACTGTTTGGGAGCAAAACGTAGAACCAAGAACACCGTTTTGTGGCGAATATTGCACGCAGAAATCACGGCGAAAATAAATGTTTTATGTGGATGAGGTGTGTGCAAGTAAGTTCAACCACAAACAGTAAAATCCCGTTTTCTCTGGCGTCGTAGCAAAGTGATTTACACTGTAAACCAAACTTTACAAAGAAATTAAAAAAAAAATCCTAAAAAGAATCACCCACAAAGTTACATTTGTGGTAACTCGTTATCAAGCACGAGGTGTATGAAACAGGACACCCGTGTTTTAACGACTGTCTTTTACCCCCCACGCAAGTAGAGATACATTTATTCACTTTTTCTAGAAACAGTAATGATGCCACAAACTTGACCCCTTTTTATCACGACGGCGCAATTTTAAAATCAATGTCTGTCATGCTAAGAAGAGTCGGGCGGTTAAAACAGTGAAAAATCTCAACCACGCCCGAAATCATCTTTTGTGATGCGATTGAAACCTGATCGCAAAATTGCGTGCCGACAATTTACGGAATTGTATCCAATTTACGACGACAGTGGCCCTATTTATTTTTATACGCAAAGAATAGGTGACCGATGTGATGCACATACGGCACATGAGCCCTAAGGTTATCGCTCGTTAATATCTCGGTTCAAGGAAATAGCAGCGACCGGTATCGTGTCTTTCCCACTTCCCCGATTTTTATCGCAAACAAGGTTAGAGTTTTTTATGGGGGTGATAAATCGAAGGGTTATATACGGCTGTCTGAAGACAGTTTGCTGCCGTGACCCGCGAGGTAGAAACTCTTACGTAGATTTGTGCTTTACAAATTAAACTTTTGTGCGACGCTATATATGAGTTTACGCGATTCTGAGAAGACCCGATTTTCCACCGTGAATTTACCTCTGAGCTCTTAGAAGCGATACATATTTTCAGAAGTAGATTCTATTGACACTTTATACAAACGGGGCTTTTATATAGTAGGGTGGGGGAAGATGGGACACCTTAACCACATAATATCCAAATATCCTGTGTTTTAAACAATTAACAACGGTCATATAGGAGTCGCGAGGGTTTTATAATTCTTTAAATGTTTTATGTTTATTACTACCAAATGGAACGGAAAAACAATGTAAGACGGTGCCACATTATCTTCTCCCACCCTATACTGTAAGAATTTGAATGTAGTTTTTCAAAATTACAAAAGTGCCGGTATGAAAATTCGCGACGGCGAAATTTTTAATAGTTCCATTAAGTGGTCTAATGACGCAAGTACACGAGTAGTTGGTGCTCTGATGAGCTTTGTACTGATGTAAACTTTTAATTGCTATCGCCGATGAACTTGTAATGCCTCTACACGGACGAGGATAATGGCAAATTGACTTGGTATACTGACTCCAGCACTCAGCGGTCATGACCGTTCACAAAATTATAAATCCCCTAATGTTCTAATTTCGGACACCGCCTTGGCGGGCACCGTGTTTTTTTAAAAACGCCCCCGGAATTCCATATTTTTGTCCGAAAAAATAACGGCCATTTTCAACATGGAATTTTAAATGAGCAAAATTGTTTCTGTCACCACTTTCTTGGCCGAATCCGAATTCCTCTAAGGTTTTATCTAAAACCTGTTTTCAGTTCCCGCAAAAAAACGAGACCATTTTGTGCTTTAAATCTGAAGCCCTTTCTTCAGTATATAAAGCGAAATATTTGATTGACACCTCAGTATAACATATAACTACATTATTAAACACAATTCTAGAAACCGATCGCGCATGGGGCCGTGTCGGGTTACAGATTGGGGATTATAGTGTGGCCATTTTCGCATTTACATGCGCAGTCGATTTCAAAAGATTACAATGACAGCAGTGACGCGCGAATAAATTGTTTTTCTTGCCGTCAAATTTGACCAAACAAAAACAAGATAAAGTAAAATCCCTCGTTAACTCATATCCAGGTGCGGTCTGTAACTCCGTTTAAGGATCCAACCCATACAGAATAATATCAGCTATATTGCAAACTTAAAACATTTTGATTTTGCACTATATTCTAAACATGAAACGTAAATTTTCCTTTTTTATAGGCGTGGTTTATTGATTTTCGTTTAATCGCTGTGTTCCTTAATTTTACATATAGAAATAAATGTACTTTTCTCTACGGTTATCAAAAAGGAAAACCTGTTGAGGTGTACCGATCAAAGTGAATCATGGTTTTTCCGGTTGGAATAAAACGAACTACGCTTCCGTTATCGAAAAAGAACAAACGTTAAAGTATACCTACTACATGAAATCATGTTTTTCTGGTTTAAGTATCAGAGTTAGAAGGTAACTGTTTAAAACGTTAAGCTAACATGGTGTATGCTTAAATAGTTAATCACTAGTTCACTCACATTAGTAGTTGTCTTCGTTCTCAAAAGATTTTCTTCGATGGGAAGTGAGAGGTTAGAACACGTCGCAACAATTCAATTCAATCACTTTATACCACTTATACACAACTATATTTCAGCTGTATATTGAAAAGGCTGCAAATAGAATGTATTAAGATACATTATATCAGTAACACAATAAAAAATCAAACTCTGACGGGTACGAACATTCTAAAACTGTGGGATATTCTGTTACGGCTTGGGCTCGCGAATTTGGTCTTAATATTGGAGTCTTAAGGAGATTTCGTGCTGAGGCGCATGTAGAAAAAATAGCTCGTTTTCGCAATTAAGCCTACCTACTGTTTAGCATACCACGTGGGCTTTAATTATTAGGTCATAATGGTCGAGAGCATACGTCAACGATCCGCCCACAGATGTCAGCCGACGAGTGCCGGAATTCCGAAATTATCACGTATTTATTGCCAGAATCGAAGGACGTTTTTAAAACGCAAAATATCTTCGATCTTCAAGTACTATTTCTGCAATGAATATTTTATGCACGCATTTCAAAGACCTAATTTAGATTCCTGGCTATAGCGCGTATACCTGTTTCTTCGTCTAAGACAGCAATTCGTATATCTATCGATTTTAAAACTGGTATATTTCGGTATAGACAATTTCCTTTACACAATACGCGCTGTTAAAGTTACAAACAAACTGCGAAGTATCAACTGTAGTTACACCACTGTGGTACATGTGCCCTGCTACCAATTCCCTGACGTGGACTTGTCGAATACGTGTACCAAGTTGCAAAGTTTAGAAGTGACGAGGAGGCAGCTGTAAACAAAGCGGCGAAAACTACTCTTTCAACCTGCGTGTCAGCGGCCGCGACGAGACATCGGTTTTGTTTATTGAGATCGTTAATACTTTGTCGCCGTTCACTTGAATCTGGTTACAAGACACGTACGCACCGAAACAATGCGTGTGAATTTTGCGCACGTATTTACAACTCATAGAAACGCATTTCCGAAGAGTTTTTCGGGATTGATAACGGTACCGATGCACTGCACGGACGCTACGGTTGTTTTGATAACTTTATGAGTCGGAATTATAAAGTCCCCTATCTTATCATTAAAGCTGTGGTTAGTTTTTTTCGATCTGAGAAAAATTTGCCTCCTGTCAGGTCGACTGCTCTGCCTAAATGGGTAAACGGAAACTACAAGACGCTAGGGCAACCTGGCCGTTTCTTCTTCTTCTTGTGCATTTCCCCTGCGTGTTCTTATTACGACGAAGGCGAGGCGTCGGTCACGTGACCTTGGAGCTGCCCTGCGGCTGGCAACAAAATGGCGTCGACCGATTAATTCGGGGTTTGAGTGGTCGCAATATCAGGTGCTGTTCAATTAGCGACGTCCATTACCGCAGCGAGAACCGGACTCGGCCGTATTTGCAAAGGAAACCGGAATCCCCATTGGAACGTTACTTTTCAACTTCTGGTTTCTGAATCGTCGGTTTCTCAAGTGTTGTCTCTGCCAGGAGCGTCATTTCACGTCCATTACGGCAAATGTACAATTTCCAAGTTCCATAAAGCATGCTTACATCTCAATTAAAAACGTAATGACAGCAATTTGCATAAAACACTGGGTAGTGGGCCAGGATTTTCAACTTTTACGCGATAAACGAACTCCACAAATTATTCTACACACAAATTATTCTACAGACCAAGCATACGGTAAAATTCGTGGGCTTTCATATTAATTTTTAAACCGCTGTTTCATTGTGGACATCACCTGCCTCCCCTGATAAGCCATCGTTGCCTATAGAAACGTTTGATAACTAATTTTATATTCCTCTTAAAACCATCGGCGTTTTACCCGGCGCATACATTATGCATGGTCGCATATTATACCACGTAGAGACGAAGTTATATAGCAAAATTTGCCCGTGAAAAAAACTCCGTTCTCAAAGTCGTGACTGAACGAAAGGCCACGATTGGATCCGCAACGTTTCTTGATCTGTTTATCAGTTTGCATCCGAACCAAAGGATTCCGTTAACACTTGTTGTGATTTTCCACTAAAACCTTTAGCCTTTAATCTCTCCACGGCTAATTGGAGTCAATACTGTTTCATGATCGACGATCTGCTATTACTTTGCGGCGCTGGGTCCGTGGAACAAGCGTGTCCGTATAATAATTGGCCGTAAAGTTCATCGGTCTATAATGAATATAACAGGTAGCGCATCTGGTGGCGACGTATACTGATCGCAATTAACCGGAATTAAATGTAGCCGTAAGCGCGGGCAGTTCGCTGCAAAAACAAACGTCCAGTTACAGACCATCACTGTTCAATTTATACCATATAAGAGAAATTAGATACACGGCGAGGCAATTTATAATAACCGCAACACGCCAATGAAAATAAATCCGCACGACAAAAACGTATATACAACATTTGTCAGTGTTGTTTATACCAATTGTTCCGGGCAGGGGAGCGATGTTTTACACGCAGTATACATGTATATCCCGGAGCGTATATGCATGTACGGATGATTATATATAGATTTAAACTAATGCTGATTAACTAGCAACACCACCAGCGCAATCGTTCTAATCTAGATAGACACATCATATACAAAGTTGATGGTGTATATAGGGTTGAAGCTTACGGTTACCCTTTTTGGATTCGCTATTTCCAAATCTGCGGGTGACACGGTAATTATGATGACCGCGATAATACACAACGTGCAGAAAAGTTTTTCCGACCCTAAGATAACACCACGGTGACTGTAGCAGCATAAATACATGACCTCAACGTTAAATATAATTTGTTCATTATGACAAAAGGTGTGTTTATATCTCTTAAGGCCAAGCGAGTCCACTTGAACCCGGGCGCCGCCACCTTATTGTCCACTACAAATACGTCATTCACATTAAAATTGTTGACGTCATCAACTTGAAATCTCGTTTGTCTAATTAAGCCACTTAAGGTTGATTACCAAGCTACGTAATACATTAAGATGGCTTTACAATACGAAATCCGTGACGACATTGTATTAAGTCAGACTCACCTACCAGTTGATCCACGAGTGTAGAATATCATACGGCATTTAAAGCTCGTGAGTTTTCCGGCTTTTCTGGTTGCTGGTTTGCAAATAGAACCACATCGGCCATGTCACAGGTTGTAATTTCACATGCAGACCGACAATCAGTAACAGCTGACCGGAAAAACAAAGACGGATTCAGATTTAGAAGACCCTGAAATTTAAACAAACACGAGTTAAAAACCTCTGGAATGCCATTTTGAAATTCATTCACGAACCATATATGTTAACTTGTAAGATATATCTAAACGTAAGGTCTATCAGCGTATTAAGGATGCTGTGTGCTGAAGAACGGTGTACGAAATACTGTATAATACTGGGGGGTAAGATGGGACACCTTTGGCACAATTTATCCAAATATCCTGAACGTGTTTTAAACAATGAACAACGGTCTATGGGACCCGCGAGGATATGGTTTTATAATTCTTTAATGTTCTTTGTTTACTATTAAACGAGACGAGAAAATAGAACGAAAAGGTGTCCCATCTTCCCCCACCCCACTATATTTTATGTTACAACAACGGTTTATAAAATACACAGTGCTATGTGCTAACGGTTGGTGGAATACAGTACAGCAACATTGCATTCCTTTTTGCCTTTAAAGGTTTTCACAGAAATCATGAGCTGTTGCATACGTCATGATTTGATTGTATGATAAAAACTTGGTCCAGGTGCGGTTTGTGGTTGGTCGAAAATGTCAGGTGGTTAAAGATTAGGTTTGATGCCTTTGATGTCATAACGCGTTGAATTCCGTAGCTAGCGTGGAAGTACGAATTAAGACGTCACTTTTTGGTCCAGGTACAAACTCATCGGTCAGCACATTACTGGTACAATTTACAACTAACACCGCAAAACACGAAAAGTATCGAAAAACATGAAATAGCGAACCGTGGCAAAGACTCTTTAAAATCAACAAGCAATAAGTTCATGAATGAACGGTCGTTTTCTAATTGCCGAACTTTATTGGAATGGTTATTGCGAAGACAAAACTGTGCAAATAGTCGAATAAACGTTTATGTGTATCAGCCCCAAGGCAAATTGAGGTGCCAATTCGTCTGTATCTGATTACCTAATTGACTTGCTTATTCTTGGTAAGATCTCAGCTGTTTTTATGTGCGGCTGTTTTTATGCCAATGAAATACTCAATGCTAATTATGTCGAAATTATGGTCATATATTAAACTACAAAAGCGAAATCAAAGTTACATCGTTTTTAACTCTGCCCACATCACCAAAGATGGTTTTTAGCTTTTTAATCAAAACGTTTGAGATGAAAATTGTATCATAGAGATATGGTCTATCATAACTGTATCAAAACTGACAAGAAATCTCTGATTTATACATTAAATTAAAGTGACAGCTTTGTTATTTTCTCCAATTAACTTGTATATAAAACTAAAATTTGGTATGGGTTGATTTTGAAAACGTATCGCAGTCTGGAGGTCGTGGGAAAATGAGCTGCAAGAAATCCACTTCTCATGACGACTGTTCTCGCTGTGTAGTTTGATGCGCGATGAGTTGTACGTGACGTCATGTTAGTAAATAAATACGAACAACAACCCGTGTCTTGTTGAAAGCAAGTTTCAGGTCGTTTGGTTCGAAGTTTATGAACTCACAACAAATATACTGCACGTATTGGGCAAAGGATCAACCGTAATCTATACTGACATGAAATTAACTCTACGTGGAAGACAGGGTTTTAAAGTGTTGGTGTCCTTAATTTAAAGATTTGATTGCAGGGCACGCCGGGCGAACGGATTCGTGCGGTATGCGTGTAACTGAAGTCTTGAAAAATCAAAATTATAATAGGGATGTTTTGTAAGTGGCTCGATTTTGCTGCAGCGGTTAGACCGGTTTTAGCTATATACGAGTAAAACTTCAATGGGAACAGATTGATTGCAGCGACATTTTCTCTTGTCTTATCTGCAGCTTGAATCATTATCTAATTCCCCACAATCTGCTTTGACATTTTCGGCGCCTGTATTCCCGTCAAACCGAACCGTAAGTTTAGATTTGGTGCACCGAAATTGCCGTTGAAAGGTGGGGGCAGTTAAAGAACGCGTGGGCCGCTGAAATAGCAGGCTGTATAACAATACAGATTGAAGGTAGAGATACCATTGAAAAGTGACACGTGGGACAATAACTAAATTGTGTATATGGCAATAACCAAAAACCTTAAAGGGCATTGCAATATCGCAACTGCTGCACAAAGGTTACGAAACATAACCAAGCTAATTGGCCAGTAGAGAATATTAACATTGATGTCAGATGTTTTGATTGCATGTTATTAACCTACGACACCCTAATTGGTAAACAATGTAAGCGCGTGTTTCCCTAATATACTCGTCCATATATTACATACAATCACCTGCACTTAAACATAACAGGATGGGGTAAGATTGTCAATGTTTTCATTCTTTTTATCGTCGCATTTGGTGGTAAACAAAGAATATTTACAGAATTAAGTCACTGTAGCCCTGCGACTCTAAAAATGCGAAGTTTATTGTCAAAAGCACAAATAATTGCTATAGTACTGTATACGTTAGGAGTTTCTGAAGTGTATTAAATAGTCAAATGCAAACTATCAAGACCATTGGTTGTTAAAGCCATCTCATTATAGCATTATCATTTAAAGGGCTGACGGGTTCGAGGCTCGACGCTGCTACCAAGAGTCCTTAATTAGTCGTCTGATTGGCGGCTACATTATAAAAATATGAAAATAAAACAGGTTTTATAACGACTGTCGTTTCCCGCCACACAAGAATTTATTTAACTCACAAGAAAAAATCGTCGCGTTTGACTTTTATTTTAAAAAAAAAATCTAGAAAAGCGCCATGTAAGTTTGTGGTAGAATAAAACGGGTTACAGTTGCATTTTCGGTGCAAGAAACGAGAAACACCACAGTTCAATAATGGATGGCAAGCTTAAAGGGAAAATGTCAAATGAATTGAATTAAGTATACTGCCAATACCGAACACTGTAAAAGCTGGAACAAGTGTTTAAATATCTGGTGCTGGTGGTTATATAACTGTATTAGGAGAATCAAAGAGTTGTATAAAGTTGGGAAGTGCCGGAAAGCAGAGCTTAAAAGAGGAATTTATTAATTTTTAAAGTAAAATCAAAATCAGAGGTGGAACTTTTCAGGAAGTCAGGAGAGAAAAAATGACGTTGCCTGTGACGTATCACAGATGTATGATGTAACAATAAAGAAGTAATACGTCACCGCATGTATAAGACTCAGTAATGATGATAAACGAAGAGATGCCCCGAGACGGCACGACCGATATGTAGTGATACTTATCTTGCATTAGATTCCACTTAGCAATTCAAACTTGCTCTTTGAACGCTATGTTTATGATAGTAGGCATGATGGCTGTACACTCATTGCCGCTTAATGTTGAATCATATACGGATATCTCTTATATGCTCACAGTGTTTGCCGATGGGCGGCCCAGTTCTTGCAAGAGTTATCGAACGAATGTTGAATCCACTGTCGTTCTAATAACTCCAGTCGTTCCCGTTTTAGAAATAGTGGTTTTCCTCTTTTCCAACCTTTGTCCTCCTCTCCATGCGCGTCCAAATAAAGAGTTCCTGAATCGAAGTTTCGCGTCAGAGAATCCGTAAGCAGATATGGGCACGCAAAGTCAATTACAGCATGCAAAAAAATGGGCGCCATTTTGTTATTCCTATCTGAAATCTAACCTAGCTGTTACACACGTCTGTTACTAGCTGCTACGTATTAACAAGTCGTTCTGGCTATGTTATCTGCATGTAAATACTAACTTGCATGCATAACGAATACAAACACAATGTATCTTAACCTATAACAGTACTACTCACCCCATATGCAAGCCCTGGACCCTCTTATAACGACCACAATAGAGGAATTAATCAACAGCAGTATACAAGTGCCTGCCCCACAAGTCTTTGAGTGGCGACTGGCTGCATTATCCTGTCGCAACCTTCTGTTAGCTTCTAGTAAGCGAGCCATGGTTTCTTGTAGTTCAGGTTCTGTCTCAACAAACTTACACTTGCTCTTGTAGCAAATATAGGAACCACATACAAGACACAGGGCCGGGTCCTTGGGCACTGTTTTGCATTTGTCGCATTCCTAGAAACAAAGAGGTTAAAAATCCGGCAAGAGTGGTTAGCGTGCCTGCCTCTAGCACAGAGGTTATGGGTTCAAGGCTCGACGCTGCTACCAAAATTATCAACAAACAATCACCAACAAAGTGGTGAAATATATCTTGTAAACAATCACAATGTGTATAAAACAGAGACTATAATAAATGTTGTTATTCTGCCATGCGAGGATAAAAAACTTCATTTATTCAAATAAAAAACGTTTTAGTAAGTTAACTTAAAACCCTGGGTGTTGGGGTAATGGGCAAAGTACGGCTTAAATCCTAGATCCCATGGACATTACTCATAGCTGTGTTTACCACTTGTCTGTATCGTTGAAACAACACACTGTATTCATGTGGTAACTCTACTAGTTTGGGTGGAAACCATTCCTTGCGAGCGTTGATTAATTGACGGGATATTACGACATCTGTCCTCACAAAGTTGTTGAGCTGTAAAAAAAGTTGTGTTTTATAAGGTTGTGTTTGATGGTGAGTTTGAACAACATATAGTATAACTAGAGTGGGGGAAGATGGAACACCTTTTTATTCTACTTTCTCGTCCCATTTGGTGGTAAACAAAGAAAATTCAAAGAAATATAAAACAATAACCTCACAACTCCCATTGACCGTTGTTAATTGTTTAAAACACGATCAGAATATTTGGATATGATGTGCTAAAGGTGTCCCTTCCCCCACCCTAATATATGAACTGTATTTTATCTCTTTCGATACAGGAATAAAGTAGAGTTTAATCAAAATACCAAATAGAATGAAAATAGCAACAAAACGACAGTGGTTAAAACAAACCACAGATATAAAAACTTGAGTGAAAGTGTTTAAAACGTCTCAAACTCTTATATATGAATGTAACTTGTTTTATCCTGGTGTGTCTTGGCAGTTGTTACACCTCGTGCCTGCTTACGAGTTACCACATATGTAACTACGTGGGTGATTGTTACTAAACTTTATAATGATTATTTCAAGCAAACACAATCGATAAAGAACCTCGTATTCAACTTACAGCGTCACACCACCGCGTTATAACCGACCTAGGCGACCTCCATTTTAAGCATTTGGTCGCACTCACACTATCCTTGCCTTCAAATAAACCTGCGTAAAAATATTTAGGTAAGTATATTCATATATACTTTGTAGTGATTTTGCAAAATGGTAAAACACAGTTACATATGTGGTGATACGTAAGCGAGCACGAGATGTATGAAACAGAACACCTGTGTCATAACAACTGTTACCTTTCTATTTTTATAGAAGTATATATTTAAAAGTTGTTTTTACATTAATTAAACTCAAAATATGTTAAAAAAATTAATTTAAAATTTTGTTTTAATTTTTTTTTAAATCACCTAAAATTTTGACAAGCTCTAAGAATTCGTTTCCGGACTCTGATTGGATGGGGATCGGATGTTGGGAGAAGATGTGAGATTGTAGAAGAGCAGCGATCCGGAGGTAGGAGAGGAGGGATTGCTCGACGTTGGTTACTACTGACTGTGGTTTGGGGTTGTGGTACATAATAAATGTTTGAGTGGATGTGAGTTATTTAGCCCTGCGTGGTGAGCCAATGATAGGTTTCTCCACTTTTTGCCCGCTCACAAGTTACCATATGCAACTTATTTATCCCCACATAATGTTACATAATGTTTGAGTGGATGTGAGTTATTTAGCCCTGTGTGGCAGGGCAACGACAGTCGTTTTAACAAGAGTGTTCTGTTTCATACAGCTCGTGCCTGCTTACGAGTTACGACGTATGTAAACTATTTATCCTCGCATAATGTTACAAAATAAATTGGTGAACAAATGGATAAATGAGACTTAATTAATCTTATGACTCTTTTGTAAAGAAATACAGTCAGGATTTGGTGCTACGAAAGACATACCAGACAAAAATTAAGTTCAGCAAATTGTATAATATAAGAGATATATTTTGCACTGAATGGCATGTTCAGACTTATTTAATTGTTGGGATGATGTTCTTATTCAACACAAACCTGGGGTGAGAAGACGGTGTTAAGGTAACCAAGACCACTGCTACTAAATAAATGAGATTCATCTGTTTTAAAAGTTTTTGCATCCAGTGTTTGAATTACAAGTCCCAACAAACAGTTCATATCAGTTGGGGAAAAAGGAATCCCGCCAAGTGATGCACTAACATTGCTCTTCCATGCTCTGAGGGAAATAAGATTATTTTAATCAATCTGCATCGTTTTTGATCGTTTAACCAATCAACTTATCAATTGCTTCGTTTTTTTGTTGTTTTTTTTACAGTAGCCAATGTTATAGGCATGATTCGGCATCAGATTTTTAACTTTAACTGGTGAAACTGGTGTAATTGCTTAAACAACGACACATTGGAAATGTAACTTATGTAACTATGACCCGTAACACATGCAGCTATAATTGTACAACTCATGTAACCTTTTATACACTATACTCATGGTCCAGCATAAACAACTTTCTGGGATAAAAAGTCCATATTTAGATACAATTAAACTGATACTGAGTAAATTAGTCGCACACTCTTAGAGAAGTGGGGAAAGTAGGAACATTGAACTCACGTAATAAAAAAACAGTGAAAATAATTTGACTAATCTTATAAAACGGGCTGTATTCGTAAATCTACTTTAATTACCTTCGTTCGTCGTGTGAGAACTGGGTGCATACTTGTATAAGAGATTGCACGTACGCAAGGTTGTATAGTAGTTGTACATGGCTGCGGTATTGCGTAAGGGAAGGATAGAAACTTGAGCTGATCTGAGAAAATATGGTTGTCTTGTAACAGGGTAGGCATATAGTTTAAAAATATATATATAGTAGGGTGGGGGAAGAAGGGACGACTTTAGCACATAATATCCAAATACCTTAATCGTATTTCAAACAATTAACAACGGTCTATGGCCTATGAGAGTACAAAAAAGATACCGTTTTATGTTTCTTTGAATATTCTTTGTATACTACCAAAAAAATATACGTTGTTGCCGCCAGAAGTATTATAAAAGAGATTTTCTGACATTGTTTTTGGATTTTATATGACCCAATAAGTTGTGTAAAAATCGAGTTGCAAAAATAAAAACAAAATGCAAAATAATTACCTTTATCAGTAGAGAGATTGGATCCTGTAGCAACAAAGGTAATTCTTGTTTCGAGTTCAAGTCAGAAGTTGGGGATTCAAGGTTAGAAAGCAAATCTTTGATTGTTTTGCTGGTGGAGGATTTGTGTAGACCTATGTTGATTCGTTGAAGTAGAAAGAACATGGGACCTGTAAGGATTACTGGGTTAAACGGGCACAACAATGACAAAAGATGAAAATACCTTAAAGGATTCAAAAGTACCACCAAAGTATCAAACAACATAACAGTTTTGCATTTGAGCATTTCTACCAATATACAAATTTATGATTTTTTATACATCTCAAAAGCAAGCACGAGGTGTATACCCGTGTTATAACCACTGTTCTTACCCCACCAAAACAAGTTAATGCCATTTTTTATCCATGCATATTTACCAATAGGTAGTTTTCTTTGAATGCAAGAATTGGCTCCGCGTGGCGACCCATATGATGTTGAAGACGCAAGTAAAGTGTTGCCGAGTTGTAGCAGATGTTGCTCCAAGTTCAGCCGTACCATCATTATAACATGAAGGGTGGTTTGAATTGTTAGTGATATTGTTGTTGCTGTGGTTGAACAAGCATTCACGATGTTTGTATCAGATGGAACATCAGGTCTGTGTATGAAGGTGTAACGATCAACCATAGGTGTTGGCCTGGCGCAGCCAGGGGGTTAGAGGGTCACAACCCCCCCTTTTAAACCCAAAAAAACTTTTAAAAAAATTTAAAAAAAAAATTATTAACCCCCCCCCCAAATTTTTTTCTGGCTGGGTGTTGGCGTAAATAACAAAGTAAAAAGTAACTCCGAGGCAAACTAATGCTTTCTCAGGAAAGTAAAAAAGCTTGGCATTCCATACTGTCAGTTTTTATAGTTTGTAAAGTTTAATTTTTTTTTTAAAGTTTAAAATTAGTTTAATATTTTTCTTTTAACAAAGTAAATAAAAATAGTTCTCACCTCAGTTCACTTGTACGCCTGTATCGTATATTGCATGGCAGAATAATATTAGAGACCTGCCTACACATGGGGCATTGGAAACCATGCGGCATATCCCTGCTGATCTGTGATGATTCGTGCTGGGACACGGAGTCCGTGTAGTCCCGGTGGCACGAAAAGTGCACGTGGTGGCCGCAGGTCGATATGTGCGCGCCCACGGCAATGTCAGCTGTTTCAGTCTCTGCAAAGATTTTGTTTTTTAAAAAAAGATGGACAGGAGATGTATTTTGGTGGATTATTATATAGTAGGGTGGGGTAAGCTGAGACGTGCTTTTCTTTCCTCGTTTAATTTGGTAGTGAACAAAGAATAATTACAGATTTCTAGAACCACTTAGTTACCATTGGGTTGGAGCAATAGCCAATAAACATCTTGTCCAGAGTCACACAACCACAACAGTAGCAACACCTAACCCAGTATCTTCTTGTTACGATAATAATATGTAATAACAACTTTTATTTGTCTCTTCGATTACAGTAGCAAAGATTTAGAAATACTGTCATTTAAAGAAAAGACTGGATATAGGAACAAAACAGCAGTTGCTAAAATGCGCTTACTGTTAAAAACATATTTACATTTAGTTGGAAGAAAATAAGCGTGGTCGCTACACGATGAGCTATGACCATGAGCCACAAGACTATTCTCCCAAAAATATCGTATATCACAACTAACCTCCAATAACATGCTTGTATGAGCTCAATCTTAACCAACTGTTTCTTTTCTGAACAAAATATTTGTATGAGTTCTTGTGTGGTATCATGCGGTGAGGATTTCCAGGTTTGAAGGGAGCCAACCTGTTATTGCTGTCACTACGATGGCCTGGAATATAGAAAAGTATCATAATGTAAAAGTCTGGTTTATTTTGAGCTACCACAAATTATATTGACACGCATGTAACTTGGTGGGTGATTATTCATGTGAAGCTGACAATTCAAAAATTTAAAAAACATCACTGGGTTGGAGCACTTGTGTCTTGCTTATGGAAACAGATGCACACAATGGTAGCAGCATCAAGCCTTGAACCCATCACCTCTGAGCTAAGTTCTTTGCCACGGCGACTTTTGTTGCAATAAATAACAAAATCTCACCCAGCACAGATGTGGCTTGAGCAAGGCAAATAATTCCCATCAATTTCTGCTCTCGGTTTGGAGCATTCACTACCGATGGCGCCTCCATTTCTGTCTCCACAGTGCCGCAGATCACGCACTCGTACTTTGCTGGTGGTTCAGTGTCATCAGAAAGTGGCGAAGTATTGAATGGAGGTTCCGTGGACACAGATGCCGTGGTTTCCTCATTAGAAGAGTCAAGTTCATTCATTTCAACATTTTCTAAAAAATAAAAGAAATGGAAACGGTCACGCTTGATTCAGGAATTGTTTTAAATGTTCAAACAATTGTATAGTAGGGTGGGTTAAGATGGGTCATGGGGTATGTTTTTGTTATCTTTTCCCGTCCTATTTGGTATTAAACTAAGCATCTTTACACAATTAAATACCTGTAGCCCCAACTCTATAGGAGAATGGCATGTTGCAGTATCTAGGCCAGAGTTGGTCACCTCAACACCCCAAATAAAATTGTTAAATTTAAAAAGAAAAATTTTAGTTAGGGAAACAAACAAATATTTAAACACATAAAAATTATCAAAAAATATTTTTTAAATAAATTAAAGGAAATTATTAAAAAGTTTGCAAAAAAGTTTGAGCAAACTATTTTTAAAATTTTTTAGTTACAAATGAATTGTTTAACAGTAGCTGGAATATTATTCACCCATGAATTGTTTCTGTTTCTCAGCGAGTTGTTGCATCATTCTAATCCTCGCTTCCCTTGCTTGCTTCCTCCTCTTTATCTTCTCATAATCCACACTTGGTCCTCCACCATCCTGACTGTTCATAGGGGAGGTGGAAGAGGAAGTACTCGGAGACAAGCTCTTCAGGATCACCTGGATGGTCTGAGAAAAAGTAAAAAATTATTAGTTAACATTTAAAAAAAAGTAAAAAAAACATAAGTAAATAAATCTGTCAACATTTTTTTATTTAAATTTTTGATAAAAACAGAAATTATTTTGATAAAAACAGAAATTTGTCTTTCTTTTTTGTGTTCATTTTCCTTAACAGATAAAAGGTTTCTCTTGAAAACATTTTTTTCTTGAAAATGGTTAATCTAGACAAGTCTAGATTGGTACTTTTCTAGCATAAGTGGGGCAGAGCAACATCGGTTCAGGTTATAACATGGATGTTTTATTTCATATCTTGTTCCAGGTTACGAGTTATAGTGAATGTAACATCATACTAAACTTATTTATTACCATTTGGAGTTCAGAGCTTTTCGAGGCAGCCACATGAAGAACGTTGGAAATGACATTTGTTGGGGTGGATGGTATAACTGTTGTACGTTCGCGTCCAAACAGTTTATTTATGTCAAGATGGAAACTGCCAGCGTTCCCATGAAACTTATCATGCAGCTTAATCAGCATGCTTAACATGCTTTCCTGCGCAGTTACATTTTAAACAATTTTCCTTTCAAAAATAACGTTTTTTTCTGTGTTAAAATTATTTTAAAAATTGTTGGAAAAACAAGTTTTTTTTTAAAGTAGGAGTTTAATATTTTTTATGGGTTTTTTTTCATAATTGTTAGTTAACAAAACTGTGGAAGTTTTTCTGTAATTTAGGTTTCTTCAACCAATGCTTTATAAATTCAAGTTTGGTATATATTACATATATTTTGGTCATCTCAAAATAACAAATATTTACCCCTGTTGCGACAAAGGTTGCCGACTGACCAGTTGTTTGTGAATTTCCCGAGTTCTCTTTATTTTGCTCTGTAAATAAAAACGTTATATTCTTTTTAGAAACAAGATATATTTCACAAATTTTCTGCTTCGACCATTTGTCTCATTTTTCTCTCTAACAACACAGGTGTTTGTGCTAGCAAAAAAATCAATTGGACATTTTTTTTAAAATTGCTACAAAAAGTAGCTATGGAAAAATACTTTATTACACAACTAAACAGATTTTTTGGGTCTAAAGTTTATGCATATTTTCAGTAACCAAAGAATACTACAAGCACGAGTGTCACTTTTTTAAACTTTTTGTATCAATTTTTAATCATTTTTCACTCTATAACAATTTGCATATGACTAGGAGTTAATGAACCAACTCTGAGTTTAATCCCAGATCTCTAGAACCTTACTATACCAGTATATGTACCTATATAGAATAGAAGCAAGCCATACCTTGTGAGACATCCATATCGTGTGAAGTGTCCATCTTCTTCCAAAGAGGAGCCTGCACCATGTCTATTGTCTTCCGGATGTTGATGAGTATGTCCTCCGATTCAAACCAGGAGTGGAAGAGTTTGTGCCACGAGTCTTCCACTTTGCTACGTTTCAAATCTGGGGAGCTGAGACCGTGCACATCTTCCGTGTGGTTGTTTCGTAAGCTTAATGCTGCCTCTAATACATGAAGAGCCATCGCCAGTGTCTGTGAAAATATTTAAATACTAACGTGGGGAAAGACGGTACACTTCTAGCACATAATATCCAAATATCCTGGTCGTGTTTTAAACAATTAACAACGGTCTATGGGGGTCGCGAGGATACGGTTTAATAATTCTTTGAATGTTCTTTGTTTACAACTAAATGGGTCAAGAAAAACAGAATGAAAAGGTGTCCCATTTCCCCCACCCTCCTATACTTGTATAGCATACAGACATGCTATATATCTTGATGGCATAATAATTTATCAGGAAAATGTACAGTTACATTGCTCTATATATACTCTATATATAACTATAATTGCAAATAACGATTTTAATGTTAACGATATAATTATTGCCAAAATTTGTTGTTTTTTTTTTCACAATACAATTAGGGTACTGTGAAAAGTTTTTTACACTATAATTGGTGTCGGATTTTAACATTTTACTCTAAATAGTGTTAGCACAGATCAAATTTTGTAAAACTGCGAACTTACTGTTTCTGTAACAGCAGCATGATCGTGAAGCGCTTTGTATAATATAACATAGATGAAGGCATGAGTTGTACGACAGTGTAATATACGAGTTAACCCTTTGTAGCTGTGGGGTGGTTCAGAAATAGCTGTAATAGAACAGAAGTGGTATCAGATTAAATGTAGCAACACCGATATAAACACAGCTGACCATTTTTTAAATGTGACATTTTTAGTAGTGGAGGCTTTTTTGTAGTTTAAAGTTTTTTGTAGCATTACAATCATAAATTACGAGAAGAGAATAATCTCAAATTAACTTGTAAAACTAGCACAAAAACAAGCAGGCGCTGCAGTATCTATACCAACATAACTTTACTCCTGGGGGTCTCATTTTTGTATATATATATATATATATATATATAGATGTCATTTTTGTAGAAGGTAAAATTAGTACTTACGTATATATGGTGGCCATATCGTAGATTCAGTTATTCCTTGCTGTGGTATTAGACTGTTATCTCTGAGGTGTTGGAAGTAGTTGGTATGTGCCTGGTGTATTAAATAAATAATTGATTAAACAACTTTTATTAGCATAAATAATAGCTTATAATTTAATGGACACAATCTACCAAACATGCAGAAAAAAATTGAGTCTAACTTATACCCTTTTTGCATGGTCACTTTTATGCGCGTAAGTACTCGCATATTTACTCGCAAAAACAAAGTTAACACGCATAACGTCATAAGCGTTTGCGAGTAAATATGCGAGTACTTACGCGCATAAAAGTGACCATGCAAAAAGGGTATAATGGTGTACCAAAGATTTGTTCATTTCACCAAAAACTAGCAATATAAGTCTCCTATTTAAATAAATTCTATTCTAGCATTTAGTGTTTCCATTATTATTGCATGAGCGTTCACATTTTTAAAATCGCTTAGCTACAAAAATTGACTATCCTTATTTAAGTACTTAGTAAACGTGTACAGTGATGTTACAAATCTTATGTTACTTGCCTGTTGAACAACCTTCTTGTAAAGCGTCCGATGTTCGGTAAACACCGGGTCGTAATATTTCCACGCGGTGTTGTTTAGAATGTATGTGGTTTGGTCCATTGCCTCTCCTTTATTGTAATGTTGTATCAGTAATTTTAGGAAAAATACTGAGACACAAATTTACTTTTTGTCCTAGTGGTGTTGTACCTTTAGCTATCTAAGTGAGGTCTAGTTAGTTAGGATTTAGACCAAAGTTGCCCGATACCCCAGCACCCAAGACAACTTATATATCTAATTGAGAACAACAATGTCTACTTACAAGTAAAGGTTTACTTATACAAGTGAATGAATGAATATAACTTATTTATCCTAATAGGCAGTACCTACTCACAAGTTAAGATTTACACCTTTACGGTTTCCTATTTTTAAGTGAGATTATGTGGCAAAATGCAAACATCAGCTACATAAAGTATATGGTTTCCAGAAATAGATATATTTAGTTGTACTTACCTTCTTTCTTGACAGCAAGCTGGCTTAGGCAATCACTGAAGAGAGACATATAATGTCGAGACCTGAGACCGGAGTGCGACTCATGACACTGAGGTATATGGTCAGACAACTTACTGTATGTACAAGATTGAGAGGAAAGCAGGACAACTGTTTCAGACCTTATCACTTCATCATCTGGTAAACCTATTAACATATCACGATAAACAATTGAAAAATTGTTTGAGTTTATTTTTTAAACTTTTATCTTTATTTAGTTTTAGTTTCAAGTTTTTACAACTTTTTTTAAATTAAGTTTCAAATTATTTTCTTTTTTTATTTTCAGTTACAAAAAAAATATTCAGCAACAAGACTTACCAAGGTGAATCTGGATCCCAAGTACAGAGAGGAGGATGTTGAAAGCCGCTTCCATCATCTTGGGAGCTCGATCCTCATCTGGACTTGAATCAGATGAGGATGGATTGTGATCCGACACCGTGAGGTGGTTTGTCACTCGGCATCGCTCAAATATTGAAGCAATGAAAAGATCCGGCGAGATTATGGAAGCACAAAACTGTGGGGAATATTGATTGTGTGAACTTTTACTTTTTGTATTTTTTTGCAATAATTTTATATATATTTGTTTAGAATACGCTTGTATTTTTTTATAAATCATTTTTTATTCATTTTTTTGCGAAAAAAGACCTAGGATTTAGGTCAAAGCCAAGATTTAGCCCAATTTCCCAACTCTAAAAATGATTGTTGGGTAATTCTGTCAGCTTGGCAATAAAGTTGCAATTTTTTATTAGAACCATGATTATAAAGGTTCAATTTTTGTCAAATAACAAAGTTGCACTTATTGTGAACAATATTATCATTATTATTACAGTTCAAAAAATACAACATTGTTTTAAATTAAAAACTACTGCATTCGAGTACATTTGTAGTACAAGTTCTTTCTAAATGAGTGAGGTCCTTGTCAGGGACCTGGGATTTAGGCCAGATTCGGCCCATTACCCCAGAACAAGTTATAGATACCTGTAACAAGTATAAGTCGGCATCAAAGAAAAATGAGCAGAAGAAATATTGTTTGTAAGCAAGAGCTTGTGTTGAGATATAAGCACCATTTCGGACCCACATCCCAACTTGTATCTCATGCATGCAAGCCAGAACCTACATACATAATATAATGACATAAGTTTATTTTATAAATGCAACTATTTTGGGTATATGCGGGTACGTGCCCTTAAACAAGACACTTAATGGCCATTACTCCAACCCAGTGGTCACTAAAGTGTTGTCTAAATTATCAACCATACAGAAAAAACACTTGTACAAAATATAATAATACTTGTACAATATATAATGGCTGTTACACATGTATATTCAGTTTACATGTTGCTTCTACAAATGTCTATTATAAGCCCAAAACAACTCATCTAGAAATTTAATGTTTTAAAGTCCTATTCAAGTTGTAATATTTATCAGAGTAATGTTAGTGTACACTCATTGATTTAAATGACTTATACAAAATTAATTCACAAGCATCCATTACCTGCAATGGATGTGCCATTAACTTAACAGCTTCATCATGGTCAACACCAATGTCAGAGATCTCAACAGCTGTGAAAAAAAAAAATTATATATATTTTTTTGACAAAAATAGTAAACCACATTGAATAATATGGTGAAAATATACTTTGGCTCTGCTTGTATCTAGTAACACATAACAGCAGAGTGAAATCTGGGGTGACGTTGTTAAAATGCAATTACACTCATAGTTGTCAAACATAGGGAACCTCATTGATTAATGTGGTGAATGCAATATACTTTGGCTCTGCTTGTTTCTATAGACACCTAACAGAAAGTTTAAAAGCTAAAGCTTATACTACCGTTGTTTCAAAATCTGTGTTATGACACTCTAACGTTACCACTACAAGTTTGTGGACTAAAAATATACTACATTTAGATAAAAAAAAAATAATGGTGGTACATTAACATGGCTCTTCCTAAGAACTAAATTTCTAAAATGCAATGTGGGATGTTTCGTTCATCTGCCATTGTCTGCTACTCATGTTGTCGGGAAATTCTGGTTGAAGGCAAAGTAATGGTGTACTAAAAAGGCTAGTAATTGTAATTACCAAATATATGTCTCGTTGCTACACTATTAGTTAGAATCGATTTTTGTTTGCTGCATATTTAGTAGTGATTTATTGATTTAACTTTTTAAACTCAATTGACCTGCTCATATTAGTTGCTAGTGGGTTAATTACACATGGCTTAACATTAAGTGAAAGTGATCAATATTTAACCTAAGGGTATCGGCACCAAACCTGGGTTGCATGGTAGTCAGGTCTACCTGAATATTTTGTACTGTGTTAATCAGTTAACAATGGTATCATTGTTTAAAAGAATTTTCATCTAACTATTACTGCCTCCCCTGCATTTTAAAACGTTTTACATTCATAAGTAACTAAGGAAGTTCTAAGCATGGCTAAGCTGTCAACGAAAGTCTCCCATCCATTACCATTTAAGACCTTGTCACCTACCTTCTGGGAAGCAACAGGCTCTAAAAACTGGTAAGGTCCATGCGGTAGCACCCCGGGTGTTGCGTAATGGGCCAACTTTGGCCTTAACCCTCAGACCTTTGGTGTGCCTCACCAACATAGAACAAAATAAAACTAAAATAATCATCCCAAACCTTGGTTTTTGATGGCATTACATAAGAAATGTGCGAGATATCTATGTAGAGGGTAGTGGAAGCTGATCTGGTCGTAGGGTAGCGGTGGTTTACCCTCAAACCCGAGTGCATCGAAGAACTCAGTGAGAGCATCAAGAAGGATTCGGATCACATTAATGCTGAGGCTGGAGGACTCACGATCCTAAAAAAAGATGTGCTGAATTTTTAATCTAACCTTATTTTTGTAATGAAAACAGCAGCTAACTATGTTCAAAGACGAGAAGTTTTGTGGAAAACACAACTGTCTGTATTTGAAACTTTTTGAGAAAGTGCGATGTTGTGTAAAATTAGTCACGTTTAAAGGTTTAGACTTCAGGTCTTTCCGGATAGCAGACGAAAACATCGGAAATGCACTTTATTTTTTCATACCAGAAGAGCTGTTAAAAGATTAAGTAACATAACAATGTAGCATATTAATGATCCAACCTGTAAAACATCTAACATTGTCCACAGTGGTGACGCACACGCTTCACGCTCAGTGTAGAAAGCTATGAGGGCATTAGATGGTTCGTATTCAATGTGGGAGCTAATGGCTCGACGTATAAGGTTCATTCCACTGAAGCAAGTTAACTGCTGGACCCATGAACTGTATGTTGTAATAGAGGTTACATATTAGGAGGTAATGACAATAAGACAGATATGGATTTCTAGAGTAATTGAATCTGAATGGTAAGTTAATTGACACAATAAAAATATGTCACCTTTAAATTAATGGTTCCAGAAAACAATTTAAATTTGGGTCAAATGTAACAGTGACAGTTGTTATAGTATAAGATACATTGTTGTTGTTGTAAACTAGTGACAGTGATAGTCATACGCGCCTAGTATGGGGAGGCGGGGAGGCGACGCCTCCCCGGTATTTACCGTTATGACGTCAGAAAAACAGGTCGCGTAAGTCTAAACGTCGCGTATTTCTCCAACCGAAAAAAATGCTTTGACCGTTTTATAGACAAATTTTATTTTTCTTGCACAATGTTAAATGTTCCCTGCAACGAAAACGTATTGTCCATCTCCATTGTTGGACCAAGCGCGATTATATGTTTTCACTATAACACGCGTCGACGGCCGTCACTTTCCGCCAAAAACTAAGACTCACGTAAGCGACGTATCTACGAAAAAAGGAATAACTTCTTTCATGTGCTGAATAGGTAAAAATGCTAATTATTAGGCTGTCTAAACAATGTACACATAGCTTCGGCAAACGGTATAACGTGACAGTATTGAATTCGCGGAGAAGTAATTCGTAATAGACGCTTATTGCATTCTCGAATAACAGATTCTCGCCCAAGATCAACAAATAGTTTGGATAGAAGGTTAGAACCATTTAAACAATGGAAATAAAACCTTCAAAATACTGCAACAAAACCGATCTGTCACGCCAAGGCTGTTCTATCCGCGGTCACGAGGACCAGGATTCAAACTTATTTCAAACGTTGTATTTGACGTTAAGTTGTGTCTAAAACAGCAACATTTTTTATTGCTTAGACTTAAAATACAACACGAAATGCTGGAATCTGTAAACGTCTTGTGCTCGGTATTCAGAGAAGCAAACAGTTCACCATTTATTCGGTATAATGGCTAACGAGAAACTCGGTAATTGGCTTTCGTTGTAACTTTTTCTCTTTCTTCTCCAAAACGCAAGCTTTACTACATTTAAACTCGGTAAAGATAGATATGAACATTCACTTAGGCTTTTATGGCCGACGAGATGGGTGCCTCGTTATGCAGCGATAGACGCATTCTTGCAAGAATACGAAAACGTATTAGATTGGCAGGAACAAACTTCTTAAAATTCAGAAATGGACGATCACATCTACAAGTCTTGTATCTATTCATTTGCGCATGAAAAAGTGTTAAACATACTTTTATATACAAGTGATAAATCGAATGTTTGTAATAGTAAATCCCGTCTACGTTGCAATTCAAAGTTGTTCCTTAACAGTTGAAACATTCCGAAATTTACTTAGTGATATTACGTGTGTCATTTCCAGTAATAGTTATGATGGTGGCACAGCAGTTGCTTTTGTTAAGTCTTGTTTAGATTTTACTGCGAATGCGGGTGTCTCGTATATAGAGCCCGACCGATATTGCTTTTTTCAAACCGATACCGATATTTTGTAAATTTCAGTTGCCGATATCCGATACTTTAATGCACCTAGAAAACTAGACTGATTGAAACCGAAAAATCTGATATAGCTAATAAAAATCAAACTACAGGCTTAATTATTATAATTAGTTATTAGTGAACTTGTAATTACTTAATTGGTTAATTTGTAATTTTTTCAAATAAATTTTACCTCCCTTCCATTAAACAAACATTGTATTTATCAGCCAATGCAGTTTATTTGTGTATCACGTTGAGGCTCAAAAAAATGCGTAAGTGACCTAAAGTAACCTCGACGTTACACGCGCCTGATAAACATGACATGCGGTGGACGCCTGATCAGACGCTTCGACTTATACGTAAGATCAGCGGTTCCCAATCTTTTCTAAAAATTTTACCTGGTGGACCCTTTGCAATTATTTTGATATTTCGCGGACCTATAAAAATCAAAGAATGCTATAGAAAAATGCGAAAACCACACCAATGAAAGAAAAAACTATCAAACACGGTAAGCTGTTTAATGGGATGGGTGCACTTGTTTTGCTGCAATTAAATCAATGTATGGTTTGGTTTTGAATCACAATCATTGCTTATTGCGGACCCTCTGAAACTGCTATACGGACCGCAGTTTGGAAACCGCTGCGTTAGATTGTTACGAACGAGTTGAATTAGGTATACGAACGAGTTTACGTTTATGAACAAGTTAGCGCTCTGCATTAATTCTGACGTAAGTGTGGGGAAACCTAACATCAGGCTGGAAAATACCTTACGCGAAGGCGTTCGTTAATCTTGCTAAACTTACCAAGAGTTTTAATCACGCCGACACACGTTAACAATTTACCTTCGTTCAGTGTGCGTCGCATTGTAGCGAATAGCAACTTCTATACGCTAACAACGACTAGATACTCAAAATATTTCTCAGCATAAAACCGCAATTGTTCTATGAAGCAAACACACTTTTAATCCCAACACCTTAAAGGCAATAAACCACTATTGTATTAATAATCGACGCAACAATTGCTGCTGTGTTGCAACAATCTAATTGTTACTCAATCCCGAATAATCCACGTGTGGATTGGTACTGTGTCATAACAGAAATACGTGTTTATCTAACTTTACGTAAGACTCGTAGTTATGATGCAACCGGTAAACTTGTTGCGCAATCAAAGCTAAATTCCCAAACTCGTCCAAACGCGACCGTAATCGCAAAGAGACAGCGTATTTGATGTTTCTCGTTTTTACTTTTTGTTATAAAATAGTATCGCCTCCCCGCTGATTTTGAAATCTAGGCGCCTATGGTGATAGTTATGTTTTGGAACGTTGCGTCAATTTAGTTCAAACAGTGGTGACTTGTTTATTAAGTTTGTGGGGAAATTCTCAAATTAAAATAACAAAGTCACAAACATGTTCAACACACTAGGGGTGTTTGCGGATAAACAGAAACTGATTAAAGAACTGTTTGCATAAAATGACATCAAGAGTGTATGGCGTATTATGTGATTAATTAAACATTCGTTTAAACAAGGCATAGGTCACGACAATACACAACAATATATCTATGCAAAACAACAACATGCGAAACAACTTTGTTAATTCCCCAAGGACAATTGCTATGCAGTGAATGTGGTACACTGAAATGCTGACATTGCAGAGTCAAAGTCAAATTCTATTTGTGTGCAAAACAAAGTTCATTTTTACACTGTGTCAAGTTGTTTAAGAGTTCAGACAAAAAACAAACATAGATTTACAGGCTAAAATTCTTTTGAGATTTTCCACAAAATCTAGAGTAACATTTCTAAAATTCAGTTACACTCATAGTTGTAAAACATAAGAAGCTCATTAATTAATATGCTAAATTAATATGTTGTGCACAAAGGCATTAATTAATGTGGCACAACATTTGTTTAAAGCTACAGTGACTGTTGATCCAGGCCACGCAAGGATAATTAGGTTACATTCACTCAATCTTTAAAACAAAAACTGTTACCTGACCAAGTTATTATCGGCGAGAAACATCATTGCAACCCTTGGGTGGCTTAAAACATTAACAAAGTCACTGACAATCGGCCAGTAAGCGTTGGTTCCTGGGTCCGTACCAACAAAAAAGACGCACTGGTGGAAATCCTTTTCAGTGGTGTTTGACGCTTGGAGGCTTGGGTCTATAATATTGTATGTAGAAACTACAAAGATCTGAAAAATAGAAACAGAGTTCAAACACTGCTAATTGCCAATATATAGTATGCAATAAATTAGACATAGGTTTCATGTTTTTTTTTAATTCTTAGTCAAATCTAAGGGGCCATACATGAAATACAGTTACACTCATAGTTGTCAAACATGGGGAACCTCATTGATTAATGTGGTGAATGCAATATACATTAGCTTTGCTTGTTTGTATAGACACCTAACAGCAGAGTAATACCTGTTTCGCTGTAAAACTCTGGTGTCAACTCAGTTTTAAAAGTTGGCCATTCCTAATTTTGTGCCCATACAATTATACTACAGTACTCAATAGTTATAAAATGAATTTAAATATTATTAATTATAAGAACGTTATCTTGCATGCTAGCATACATAGACCAAGTCCAATCAGACTGTTGCTCTCATAGGCATTGACCTGTTGCAGTGATTAAAATGGTATAACATATTTTGCTTGATTAGAATACCTGCAGTAAATGCTCTTCCATTGCTAGCATGTAAGCCAGGTCGTCATTACTGAACAGCTGGACAGATATGTGAACGACTCTAAAAGAATTACCATATAATATTAGATTAGCATTCTGTTCTATATGAATGAGGTCTTAATGAATAACACGCAATGAAACTTAGGATTTAAGCCAAACTTGGCATTACCCCAAAAATGCTAAGCTTAATTTGGCTCGTAATTTAAATAATATTACTTTTAACATGGAATTAAATAGGTACAACATGCAAGTATACCTAAGATAAGGACTACAGTTGGCCCATTACTCCTAAAATGCTATGCTTAATTTAAAATTAAAACAAGGCATTGTATTCTGTATAACAGATGTTCAAACAACACGCATAAACTTTACAGGTTTAGTTCATGTAATTTCAGCAACCTACCTTGTAGATAGTTGATCCACTTTCGTGGAATTAGCAAGAGAAGTAGCGATCCTTGAATAATGGCGGGCAAACGCTTTCGAAAACTCCCTTTTCATGTCCGGATCAGGAAGAAGGTTAAGGATGATAAGAATCACCGGCTCCGGGAACTCGTACCTGGAGTAAAAGCAAAGTCGTCACGTTTTCATTTTTTTAACAAAATCCAAATTTTTAAATATATTTTTTTAAACAAGGGAGGGGGGGCACTGATAAAATTTAGTAACAATTAATAGGTTAACATAGAAAACCATATTGATTAATATAGTGAATGTGATATACTTTGGCTTTGTTTGTTTGTATTGACAGTAGACACATCGAGGTAAAATCTGGGATGACAATTATAATTCACTTATACTTATAGTCAGCAAACATGGAAACTTCATTGACTAATGTGGCAAATATAGGTAAGTTACAAATTTACAATAAAATGATTTATTAAAAGACATGCTTAACCACTAACAGCAAAAACTCTTGTTTCCCTTGGTAAATAATCTAATTCAAAAACATTTTTGAATACCGATAGATATGGAAAAACAGTTAACAAAAAAACAAACAAAATAACAGGAACAAAAAAATGGCAGTTTGCTCTATTGTCTTACCTTACTATCCAAAAAGTTATCTCATCCACATAATTTTTATATTCTTCACTCCGTTTAAATTGTCCTCTGTCTGGGATATCCGGAGGTATGATGGGTTGTTTTACACACTGAGATAAAAAATATAAAAATTTAATAATAAATTGAGGTCAGTTATACAAAAAAAAAACAAAAAAATATATATATACATATTTATAAAAAATAAAAAAATCTTTGTTTTGTTGTTTCTAACTACTAATTTATTCCTAAATCTTGGTCACAGCACCTTTCTATTAAACATAAGATTCAACTGGAATTCGAAGATAAATAAATTCAGTATTTTTTTATAAAAAGGGCAAAAATATGATTTCAAAATTAAAATTCATTCTAAACATGATATAAAAAATCTTTTTTTTGGGTCGCAAAAAAAACTCTTTTAATAAACATCAATCAACAAGTTAAACACAACGTACCGCAACCGAATGTAAGAACCAGGAAATGCTGTTTTTATGGTAATTTCGGATTGATGTGTCCGGGTTTTCAATCGACTTGTATCCTTTATATCGCATCAAACCTTGGTAAAGCTTCTCATTAAGTAAGAGTTGGGTAAGATGAGTTCGTATTGGCGAACCTGTAAGCATATATATAAGTGTTCATACTTTAAAAACATAACTATATATATACAGTATACATATTGCAAAAAAAGTAATACTCATCCTTAAAAAACATATATATATAATATATACATATTGCAAAAAATATTTACATTTTTTTTTTGTTGTGTAGAATAAAAAAATGGGAATTTTTTTTTGATAAAGTACTTACAAAGTTTTAAAAAAACTGTAAAATATTAGGAGGTCTTTGAAAATAAAAGGCCTTGAAATAATTTTCAACTTTGATGAAAAACAACACAAGTTTTGCTCACCCAGCTTTACAAGTTCAAGAATAAAAGCAAAAAATTCTTCAATCTCGGTCGTGAAGTTCACAATGAAAGTTTCATGGAGTGAAGCGTGAGATGAAAATTTCCTCAATATGTGGACCATCGCGAGTATGATGCGGTCAAGCATCACCTGTTTGTGATCAATTAACGGGATTACACAAACAGTTTAATAACATATGTAATTTTTGTTATGCAAGCGCATATAATCTCACAAACTGTTAAATCACATATGAAAAATTTCGCAAACTGTTGAATCACGTATGAAAAATTTCACAAACTGTTTAATCAGGTAAAAAATTTATACAAACTGTTAAATCACGTATGAAAATTTTACAAACTGTTAAATCACAGAGAAAAATTTCACAAACTGTTTAATCACGTAGAAAAATTTCACAAACTGTTTAATCACGTATGAAAAATTTCACAAACTGTTTAATCACGCATGAAAAAATTTCACGTAGAAAAATTTCACAAACTGTTTAATCACGCATGAAAAAATTTCACGTAGAAAAATTTCACAAACTGTTTAATCACGTATGAAAAAAAGTTTAATGAGAGATAAAAGACTCATATACATCCAAAAATATTAAACATAAAAAATTACCTTTCCAGCTGAAAGAAAACCTGGAGGGGCTAGCTCCGGAGGAACACGATTAGGTCCGTGATGAGAGCAGAATCCGGACTTCTTCATCACACTAGGATCGCCACAATCACACGCTCCTCCTGCCTCGCTACGGAAGATGTTGTAATCGTGGCCATCGTGGTTTCCTCTCTCAAAGCAGGCTGACGTAAGAGATAGGTATGATTGCATGAAATATAAAAGATACCGAATGTAATGAATGAAATAATGTAATTTATATATCCTTGCACGGCAGGGAAACGACAGTCTTTATAGCAAGGCGTTCTGTTACACTTTGTGCCAGCTTACAAATTACTATGTATGTAACTTTATGGATTTGTTAGAATAGGTTAATATGTGTTTTAATTATAAAGATAAGGAATATACATATATAGCTGTCGCAATATCTTTAAGAGTAAGCCTATCAGTTCATCTAGCCAAGTACATACAGAAAAAAATGGAAAAACGAAATATATTTTAAGCAAATCCAAACTAGATTTTGTCTCAGGTTTAATAATTCAGGGTCACCAGTTTATGTGGTGTATGGTATCGGAGTGCTTTTGTGTAAAATAAATGATTTTTTTACAAAAACACAGACAAAAGGAAGTATATAAATCAATGATGTACACTAAACTTTCTTTTATAAATTAGTTTAATTTTTATTTATCTCTCCAAACACAGTAACGAGGACCAGATTAAAAAGAACAGGAAAAAGGAATATTAACGGCAAAACCGTTGTTTAAATCTGCTCATACCTGCACATTGTACATAAATTGAATTTTGTTTTATTTATGTCTTTAGTTTAAGTAGCGAAGATCAGAGAACAGGAAAAATGGGGATTTACAGCAAAATAATGGTTAAAATTTGCACATACCTGCACACAACGACATGCATGGCGAGGCTGCACAAGTACGACACCTGTAAGCCACAAAGTTAGCAGTCCACACGCACCCACACAGCGGGGAAGAATCCATGTTTTTGACTCTTGTACAAAACTTTGTAAAGTCTTCGTCACCGCTTATTAAAGCTTTCAACCATTCAATGGTATCACTCCTGCAAAAATATATTTGTTAAAAATATATATATAAACCACAATATGCACAACATAAATACCGATACATGATGATATTATTGACTGCAGGGACAGGTGGGTGTATTATTATATTTTTTATTGAGCAACCCACTTTAAATCGTTAGTTAATTTTTTTCTACTTAAGCATTAAAACCCTAAAAAATCGAAGTAGTATATGTTTATATATATATGCCTTATTTGAAATATCTTATGTCATCGTAGACAATATAATTTGATCAAGTTTAAAATACGCATCCTATATTAACTTTACCGTTCCCCAAACTTAGATGGGTCAAGTAGTTGATCACACAATTCATGGACAAGCTCCTCTCCTTTCTGATGATCCCTTTCAAACACATTGACAAGTTTGCTGCTGGCAACTTGCTTGGACCCATTAAGCAGATACGCCATTTTGCTTTGCCTCGCACAGGCCTGTTTGTGTTTAAATGCGCCTACTTGGTTATATTTCTAAAAATGTAAAAAAACTGCAACAGTGTACATGCAACACAGTGTGGGCATGCATTATTGGGTTTGTGTATCAACCCTGCTTTAAATTCTCATGATGTTTAAACAGGTAATTCGGTTGCGTAATAATACAGCATGTGTTGGTTTTACTAGTGTTTGTTTTAGTCTGCTGACAATTTGATTACGTAAACATCATTTAAAATTGAACACAATCATTAAAATGAGACTAGCCATCATTTATTATCAGTCCAAAAATATTTTTAGTTTTGCATTTCTGCTAAACATTGGCCCAGTAAATTTTGTAGCTCCGTTAAAACAGAGCTGTTTGGCGAATGTGTTATAGTGAGAATTTTAAATGCTTCACGCAAAAATTGCATAGCGTCTTGATTTTTTTCCTCATGGAGTAAAATTTTTCCGAGTTTCATAAGTTGTATGCCCAGCATAGGATGGTTTGCATGTAAATATAATTTGTAGCTAAATAAAGCCATGGAACCAAACTCAAATGCCTGTGTCAAAACACCTAGTTCAATGCAAGCATCCATGCCAAAATCCAAAACTTTTGCCATGTATATATTCTCATGTGGCAGTATTTTCCTTTTTACACAACCCTCCACAAGGTCTTTTATTTTCTGATAATCACATTGTTTTCTTAACTCCTCCATTTGACTCAACATGTCTTTTACAGAAGATAGTTTTGATTCTGTTATTTTTCCATCAAAGTCCTGCATCATTTGATCATCATCAGTTTTAGCATTGCAAGAATGACAAGTGCATTGAAAACGGTAAATACTCATTAGTTCTCGTTGTCTTTCAAAGCTAGGAGCAAACAAATCGACATAACTTATCAGGACTTCTTCCCCTGCAGTTATATTTTTCACTGCCCTTATTTTCAATGTTCGCATGTTAAACTCTGCAACACAATTTGGCTCACAACTATGGTTTATGAAGCTGCAATTGAGATACACGCCAGTGCCAACATCCGACTGCAGCTCTTCATTGCATATAGCAAAACTGTTATTTTTAATTCTAGCACATAATTCCAACAGCATTTTGTTATCGTTAACTTGAGGTGGAAGAGGTTTTGGGCTCCAAAATGTATGTAAAATAACAAGGAAATTCATCAAGGCCTCTTTTTGGTCTTGCGACAATTTATTATAATTTGACTCTAAATCCAAAATCGAATTTTTCTCTGGTAATTTGGCACTGCTGTACTGCTGCATATTCCATAGCAACCTTCCAAGTAAAATGACAAAATCTGGTGGTCTTTTTGGCATTACGTTTTTCAGTGCGGGGCACTCTGCTTTGTGGTGTTCATTCCAGGCCATTTTCTGGCAGTTTCTGTTGCAGTATTTCATATATTTGCATCCAGAACATTGCAACAGACCATCTTGCTTTTTGAAACAAAAATCGCAATAAACGCCTTTTTGCTTTTTCGATAGTGAATATGCATATGGCTCGGATGAAAGAACAGTAGAACCTGGGTTTAAATTACGCTTTGCTTTCAGACCGCGTCCGCTCTTTTCAGAAGTGAAAAGTTCCACATTTACATCCATTTAAACAACCTTTGCACTTTCGAGGAATAACGTTATATACCCGCCACTATAACTACCGGGTTGTTTACTCTATATGCGTAACGATGATACGGTAATTATGGATGTTGCCTCCTTTCCCGTCAAATTTAACCGTTCTTCCCCTGAGATAACAAACCGGGTGTTCTCTGTTTTAAAATTAATTTTAAAATAACGCAAGTTCGGATTGTGGCTCGCGACAGTAAACAAATCACACAGCAGAATTAATGAGTAAATCAGCTGTGCGTCTTTGCATTTGCCTTTCGCCACTATATGTCACTCTGAATTTCTAAAATCAACAGGGCGCATGGGGAGTAAAGAGTAATGTCTGTTTATTATAAGGATATAAAGAATACTGTAAGGGTATGCTTCAATGTTACATATTCATTTTTATGCATGTATAAATGCATAACTAATATGCTATCTATAATTTGTGTACATTGATACTGGCGTGATAAATAGTGCTTCTTCGACGCGTGTGTTGGTCGTGTTAACACATCATTAATAAACATTGAAATATCACGATGAATTGGCGGAAATTACGTGGTATAGAGTACTTAAAAGTACTCGAGCTAGGCTGTACTTTCCATAAACACTGCGAAATTTCAGAGGTTGTAAAAGAGCAAACCTAGAGTTTAAATAACGCTGTGTTGCAAGCACGTTGCATTAGGGTAACGAAACATACAATGAGGACAACTGTTTGTGTCTTTCTTTTACTTTGCTACTTGCAGTATGTACAAAGCTCAACAACTTACACTGTGTGTAAGACCGTCGAATCTCTATTTGAAATCCAATCAAGTCGCAATCACAGCAGCTCCGTTGGTATACCCGGGAAAAGAGGGCCGCGCGGACCACCAGGACCAATAGGACCAGTCGGGCCCCAAGGAGAGCCCGGACAAATCAATCAAGAAGTTTTGAACGCAGCAATTGACAGTCGCTTGCGTGCAATACAAGGTTGCTTGTGTATATGTATTATGTATTGTTGAAGTTATGATCTGTTTGATTTAAGCTTTATTTCTTTACAGATCAGATCGCTTGTTGGGACGGGTTGGTTCACAACGGTTACTGCTATCGACTTTTGTTTCGCTCGGGCAGTGGAGTGAACTTCGCAACAGCATTGCACTTGTGTCGTTATCATGGCGGTACATTAGCTGAGGTCGATTCCGAGCAAACCTACCGCGCATTCTTCGCTTACGTTAAACGTATCTGGACAAGCATACAGCCCTATGTACAAGTGTGGCTAGGAATGACATCGCAGGTAAATATTAACCATATAATATATAACTTGGGGAAATTGTAGAATATAGCTCATGAAATGCAGCAAATTGGGGTAAGTTGGGATACTGTTAGGAGCATCTAAATCCCAATTTTCATAATCGTACGTTTTAAACAATTACCAATTAATGCTCCTTTAGTGTTGAGATGATACACTTAAATAATTTTGTAAATGTTCCTTGTTTACTATCAAATGGGGTGGGAAAAGAGAACGAAAACACGTCCTATCTTACCCCACCCCACTATACTATACCTGCTTCCGCAGAGGGGTGTCGCTTACATGTCCAATGGTACGCGTGCTCCGTTTACTGAATGGTATCGAACTTACCCAAGATCTGGATCTACTTCGCTACAAATGGCATTTGAAGTTCCGATAATGCATTCACGTTCAGATAAAGGCATGTTCGATATAGATGTAACACATGCTGCGCCTAAACCACTGTGCAGATTCAATCTATAAAGGCTTGGAAAGAAGGTTAAATGATACCGTGATGGTAATGGGCGTGGTATTGCGTTTAAATGAATAAAAAATACCGATTTCTTTATTAAAAACATTGCTTGCATTTTAACGTTGTTGAATAAATCGTGAATACCATTTGTTTATCCTCGTGTGGCAGGAAAATTTGTAGTTGCATTTTGCTGTATGATGCCATGTATTTAGAATCCATTAAATAGGTAGTACGTCCGGCGCCGTGGCATCGTGGTTAACGACTGCCTGTTACCCAGAGATAATGGGTTCAAGGCTCGACGCTGCTACTATTGTGGGCGTATGTGTCCTTGGGCAAGACACTTAACGACAATTGCTCCAACCCAGTGGGTTGTCCAAACTATCAGCCATACATAAAAAGAAAAAAAAATAATCACCCACAAAGTAACATACATGGTAACTCGTAAGCTGGCACGAGGTGTTAAACCCGTGTGATAACGACTGTCGTTTTCCGGCCACGCGAGGATAAAGTAAGTTACATTCATCCATGTTGAGAAAATATATGAGCTTCATATAATGCTAAACGACGAATTGTCTGATAATGTTGGTGGTATTTAAGTCACTAAATTAGTTATTACACTTGAAGTGCTGAGGTATGCAAATAAATTAACATTTTGTTTCGGGTAAAAATTAGCGGATAAAACTTATAACAAAACAGACGCTTGTGGGCGCGACTGAGCATACATTTGTGAAAATGGTCAACCTGAAATGTTGGTAAAACACTCGAAAATAATGCACTGACCACAATAATGATATTGTAGTCACAAGAATCTTAACAGCAAAGAAGTGGTCGGTATTCGAATATTTTGTGCTGAATGTGTCCCGTCTTCCCCACACAGTACTACATACTGGATAATAAATGTGTCGTATGTGTTGCATGTAAATGTACAATACAGTTTTGTGGGGGAAATGGGGCTTGATTATGGATGCGGCAAACTTTTAAAATATAGTATAGGGTAAAATATAGTGGGAGATGGGTCATATTTTTAGTCTCTTTTAAGTTGATAGTCGTCTAATTTGGTAATCATACAATATTTAAAGAACTAAATATAATCGTATCCTCGCGATTCTAATTAAGCGTTGTTCGATTAGGAAATATGAAAAATTATGTGCCAACTGTGTCCGTTTTACCCCACAGTATTATATATAGTAGGGTGTGGGAAGATGGGACGTGTTTTAAATAATTAACAACGGTCTATCGGAGTCGTGAGAATGAGGTTTTATAATTCTTCGACTTGTTCCTGTTTACCACCAAATGGGACGAGACAATAGAATGAAAAAGTGTACCATCGTCGGCCGATGCCCACTCCGTTTACGGCTAGTTTGACGTTTCTTGGTTCATATGAAAACTGGATGACAATACTTGTTTGTACATTTAACCGTATATACGTTACCCAGGGGGGCGGCACATACGTCTTATTCAAAGAAATAGCAGCTGTTGTATTGATTATAGTTTGAAGCATGCGGTCCTACTCAAACCGCATACTTGCATGCACAGTTGCATGCGCCGTGCACGCGCTGGTCACGTGGCTGTCCGATACACGTGCTGATGCAATCTTACAATTTCCGCATCAACAAGCGTGTTGTTGTCTGATGAAAAACGAATCAAATCATCAAACAAAACCCGTTTGCTCTTGTCGTCTTCTGACAAAGCGGAAATGACGATTTAATATATCCGAGTCAAATAACGCTGAAGCAATGAAAATAGATGTTATGTTACGGGTTCAAGGCTGCTAGCATTGCGGGCGTATATGCGACTTTGGGCACTAAACATAACACCATACAGCCTAGTGGTCGCAACAAGTTACATTTATAAACGGGCGTATCAAACATCTGCCGGACTCAGCGAGCATAAAACTGAAACGTTCTGTTATGCTGGAAACTGTAGAGGTCAAACGGGTTCGGCCGCAGAAAGTAAAAACATGTTTGGTCATTTGAAAAGTTATATAACTTCTGTACATCGAGCCTCGCGCATACATTCTTTAAACCAGCGATCGAAAAACAAGTATTTTATATAGGCCCTCTAAATGTGTCAAAGGCTATACGGGTGTGCGGCTATATACGGAAAACATATTATTCGTATGGTACTCGTATATATTTATTTTTTGACCCAGAAACAGGTTGACGACAACAACAGAAAGTATTTAGCAAAATATTTGTTGGTAACAGAGACTGCAATAAAAAAATAACCAATGAATTCCAAACGAACACGATTTTTTGCTATAAACCAATCACGTATACGCTACACATTAGGGATAATAATGAAATAACATATAGTACTGTGGGAGAAGATGGGACACCTTTTGCACATAATATCAAAATGTCCTGATCGTGTTTTAAACAATTAAAAACGGTCGTGAGGATAGGGTTTTATAATTCTATAAATGTTCTTTGTTTACTACCAAATGGGACAAGAAAATAGAATGAAAATGTGTCCCATTTCCCCCCACCCGACTATATGTCATTCTAAAACATCAAACCAAACAACAATTAAGCCGAACACAAATACGTGCCATAACCTACATCATCATCGCTTTACAACGTTCACGTAAAGCCTACAATTGCACAACAAAGTTCAAGTAATGTACAATACATGACAACAATGTGTGACCAACGTGCTTCACCGTGCTGCCGGCTATGGATGACGTCATTTGCCGGCCGGTATATGACGTCATCAACAATATGTTTGTGTTTACAGTACAAGAAGCAACACGTGTGATACGTATACTGGACAGGAAGTTGTGATGATATATGTCTTCAAACAACAAATGCGTCAAAATAAGTGTCTCACCAGGCAGCAGGATTCAATTTAGGTGAATTTATTTCCCAGAAAATTCACGACGTGTAAAAAACAAATATATCTTGCTGCGGAACAGTCTGCGTTATTTAGGCGACATTTGCTGAGATATATTCTACATATTCAAACGAACATTTAACCTTTATCTTCGAATACAGAAACGCGGACCGGATTAATTAAAGCGGCAAAGAGAAGTAAAGCGGCAAAGAGAAGTAAAGCGGCAAAGGTTAGCAGCCAAACGAAAGCTATTAAACTACTCAAGTGACCAAACTTTGACTTGGTAAAAAATTTTCAAAGCGTCGTTCAAATTTATTACATCACCCCATAACAGTCACGTGATGGGAAATCTCACCAGCCACGCGCTAAGCAGGCTCTGCCCACGCACATTGTGGAAATCTATCCATACACTGGCCACGCATATCCTGAAAATTATCGATTTATTTTCGGAAAATTACGCAGTTTGTGGTCGGGAGATGGCGGGGTTGCGACATGTGTATACTGAGTTGTTTATTCCGTATATATCGAAGTCGCACATGTGGCGCAATTATTTGCGGGGTGGTACTTGTCTGCAATTAATTGCGAAACTTTTCTTAAATAAGGAAGTTACAAAATTTGGGGTTCGATTCGTTGTATATAACTGTGGGGTAATATAAATATCACATAATATTCCATGTTTTCTAATCACATTTTTAACAGTTAACAACGCGTCTTAGGAAAGCGTTTGTATAATTTTGTAAATATTCTTTGTGTAATACCGAATGGGGAGGAAAAATAGAAAGAAAACATTGTTTATTTTACTCCAACATTTATTATAACCCATCAAACTTTATAATGAAATTACTCCCCCATTTGCAGTAATTACTCATAGCTTTTTGTGGCGCGTTTATAACATTGCATATGTTTACTTCGTTAGGCAACTCCTAATGTAAGGTTTGTGCCGCATATCCCACAGGAAAAGTGGTCAAAACGGCCCAATAGGAAGTCCGCCATGGTATTTAATTTAGATATGGAACTGCTTTAGAATTTGGAATAAAAGTGTGTATATAGTAGGGTGGGGTAAGATGGGACATGTTTTAATTCTCGTTTATTGCCCCATTATTCGTAATAAATGAAGAATATCTGCGGAATTAAATAACCACATCACGACGACTGTAGAAAACGTTGTCAATTGTTCCAAACACGATTAGAAAATATGGGATTTAGGAGTTAAGTGTACCCATGTAACCGTAAAGAACTATATGTACAGGGGGGTTTCGAAAGTTTAATTTTCCCGTAGGTTGCACCAGTCAAGTGCGATGGTACTTGAAAGATTTTATATTTGTTTGCAATGATGTAATCGCACCGTATGTGTAACACACGTCACACTACCGAGTTCAAATCAAATTCTGAAAAACAAGCAAGCATATGGGTATCAGCTGATCGGCGCGCGCGGTGAAGAGAATAAAGAAACAAGAGGAGGAGCGGAGTGAGATCGATCCGCCGCTGTCCACTAACAACGCACACGTTGCGCATACACCGAGCACGCACCGGCCGCGTGGTAAAAACCTAGATTGCACAATTCACGTGGCGCTAGGGAAATGAAAACAAACGACCTGGTTCAGTTCGTTCCAGCTCGCTCAGAAGCAACTGTGGGTCGTTTTGCAGAGGGTGGGAGAAACCGCTCGCTGTGGAGAGCTCTGTCAATATCCCGCGAATAAAATCGGGCGTAGAAATCATTGCTTGCCAGATGACAAAGAATACGTCTTGCGGTCCGCGTTACGTTTCCGTTCTTGCAAAGCGTCATTTTTAGTTATTGATATATGTTGTAAACAGATAGTGGGCAATAAGAATTGATTAATAAGCGCTTATGCTTGCCCAGTATCAGTGACTATGTATCACGCGTATAGGCAGCAACGTTGCTTTGAGGTTAATTCGCTCCTGTTCTAACCGAAGGAAGTAGATTGTTTTGATGTTTTCATCAAGCGACAAACAAAATACGAGTGAATGTTGTTTATACCGAATTCGAATTTGGTTCTCTCTAGCGCTGGTGTGTTCTCGGGTGTTCGGAATTCAAAAATCGTCACGTGATTGTGTTTTCGCGGCCGATCGCTGTTTTCGCAATCTTGTAATTCGCGACAACAAGCGTTGCTGACGTCAATTGAGTAGCGCCACACGGCAGTCGTTATTTCATTTACTGCCGTTGATTAAGCGTAACATATACTTGCCTGCTTATTTATGGTCTTGTGGTAGCTATATAAGCACGAGTGTTCGGACTAAGGATATAGTGCATTCGATGGGCTCAGCGGAAGAACCCAAAGTATTAACGTTATTGAAGCGAGCAGTGGGTACCAAGTTATGACGATAATTGCGGTTAAACCTATGTAGGCCCTGCAAGACTATGGGGGCAGCAAAGCGGCCAATACGCGCTGTTGATTATGTCGGGGCCGTGAGAGAGAGAGAGGAAAAGAATTATTTGCGAAAACAAATCCTGCATGAATTGCTACGTGCGTTGGTCAGGTCCTACCACCCGATAAACAAGTTGTGTGTTATATATTCGACACTCGATCGCGCTACGAACTTTTTAAAAAGTGGATTGCTTCTAAACCGGTGCGATTTTTAACCTCGGCGTTTTATATATTGCAGTTTTTTTAGACGAGACAACGTTACATATTATATTGTCTGTACTTGTTTAACGTATAAACTATTCGCTCCTACATCATGAACTCCATGCAAGAGAAGTTCGCTACGTTTGATATGAACAACAACAATTCAAAACAGGTAAATATTCTAACACGTCCTCTTTTGTTTGTGTGCGTTATATAGAATACAAACCAAGACCGACGATCAGTGGTTACGTCTGAAATTCTTAGGAATCGTTACGAACTGAAAACATCTCTTTTGTAATGATACGATGGTTATAAAATATAGTAGGGTGGAAAAAGACAGGTTTACCCTATAATATCTAAATATCCTGATCGTATTTAAAGAACTAACAACGGTCTGTAGGAGTCGCGAAGATACGGTTTTATAATTCTTTGAATGTTCTCTATTTACCACCAAATGGGACGAGAAAATAAAATGAAAAAGTGTTCCACCTTCTCCCACCCTACTATATAATCCAGTATAGGGTATTACTGTTGAAACGCACAAGCGCAGCATGTGGTAGCAGCAAATTACTCATTACCAGCGTTCTGGGATTGTAAACCTGCAGCAGCTGGCGTTCCAGCATATTTAACGAGAAGGCCATTGGCTGACGTTTCGTTTCATAATCTTTATTGTTTCCGGAGTCCCGGGTCGCTTGAGCGTTCGCTGCATTTTGTGCAAGTCGAAAACAATAGTTGGACAATGCCATGTTTTTAAAGCGTATATTGGAGCGCTACAGCAGCAAGACGATAAAGTAGGTCGTTTTGAGTTTTATAATTCCTGTTCTGATTCTACGATCTGAGGGTAAATTGACACCAATCCACTATAAGTGAAACGAACTTAGATGAACCTTCGATTCCATGCGGTCCTATTTCTGCATGAACCAAATTTTGTAAATCGATTTCGACATATTGGCCGAATCGGCAAAATATCGGCTTTCGTAATGCGCGACCGAAGACCGGCTAGATTTCGAAATCGAACACGCTAGTATACGTCACATGCTATTGTGTGAAAGTGATAGTCAGCAACATATGTGCCAGTCATGTATATTGTATATCGGGCGGATGGAATAGACAATAGTTATTACGAAATCGTAAACTGATCGGCGACTTTTCTCTAATGTAGAACATGAGTCCCAAGAAACCGAAGTTCGGAATAATGTTCGATATCGATGGCGTTCTCTTAAGGGGGAAAACCCCCATCCCTGGAGCGGCTGAGGCCCTCAAAGCGTTGATGAATGAGGACGAAACAGAATACGAAGTTCCCGCTGTTTTCTGCACAAACGGGTTCGGCTTGAGGGAGGTGAAAGCGGCCACGCTTTCGGATAAACTTGGTGTTAAGGTGAGAAAAGAAACAAAATATCAATCGCTTTACTTTGATTTTACAAAACACTGAACAAAGTTTTTTCTCGAAAACTCCAAAATAAATTTGTTTTCTTGTCATTTTTTTTTCTTGAATGTTTTCTTGTCAAAATTACAAAAATACTAAGCAATTTTTTTTAAATATTCAAAATACTGATTCGAGTTTTTCTTGCCAGGTAAACCCTGATCAAATCGTAATGTCGCAAACTCCACTTGAGATGTTCCACGAGTTCCATGATAAGTGGTGCTTGGTGTCGGGTCCCGAACACGACGGCGGGAGCAAAAAAGTTGCAGAAAGGTAACGACATTCATCCATATAACGTAGGGTGGGGTAATATGGGACATGGCTTCATTCCATTTTTTCAACCCATTTGGTGGAAAATAAAGAAAATTTACAAAACTATATAACGGTAGCCTAGCGACTTTAAAAGGGCGTTGTTAACTGTTTAAAACAGGAAATTTGGGATTTATGTGCTAACAGTATCCCATCTTACCCCACAATATTGTATATACCACGCTATATAATCACTTTTAAATTCAATTTCTTTAAAATCCAGCCTCGGCTTCACAAAGATAATCACCATTGAAGATTTGCGTGAGGCTTACCCTTACTTAGACTGGGTGGACCGAACACGGTGGCCAAATCAACAGATGGAAGATGACGATTCGTTCCCCACCATCGAAGCGATTGTTATGCTGGGAGAGCCTATCAGGTAGAATGCAGTGAAAAACGTGTAGTTTTTTTGTTGTTATTCATTGAAACTTCTTCGTGATTTCTGTTACTCTTCTTTTTTGTTAATTTTCTGAGGATTCTTGTCCGTTTTCTTATTCTTTGTCGCAATTGGGAGTGTTGGTTGTTGTTTCTTTAAACCGGTTTCTTTTTCTAGGTGGGAGACGAACTTGCAACTCATCATTGACGTCCTGGTTACCCAAGGGAAGCCCAACCAACCACCGTGTATTGAAGGACCTCAGCTGCCAGTGTTGGCTGTCAATATGGACTTGCAATGGATGGCTAAGGCTAATATACCAAGGTGAGGCATCATGCGACGGTGTCGCGATATATTTGTTCCGACCGTTAAATTTGTACCGGGCGCATAGCACGACACTGGTTTCCCGTCGGTCTTTTCATTTGGGATTTGCGAATGACGCTTTACTTTACTCTAGATTCGGCCATGGGGCGTTTTTAGTTTGCCTCGAGAACTTGTACAAAAAGATTTGCGGCCGTGACCTTGAGTATACTGCCTTGATCGGAAAGCCGAGCGAGATTACGTACGAATACTCGCAGAAGCTCATCGAAGAAATTGCTACCGGGCTGAACATGCCAGAGCTGGATACAGTGTATGCTATCGGGTAGGCTTTTTACACTACATTATTATCTGAATATAAAGTAGTTGATTTTTAATGAACAAATTCCGCAGTGACAACCCTTTAACCGACATATACGGTGCAAATATGTTCAATCTATTCCTTGACAAAAAGCGGAGAGAAATCGAAAAGAAAAAAAGGGAATTCGAGCTGATCAACGCGTAAGTAAACTACCGTTTAATGACTCTTAACATTTTATATTCCAAGCTCGATCGGATCTGTTAACCCAAAATATCATCTTGCAGATCACCAAAAGTAGGTCGCAGGTCGAGGAGCACATCAGACGCAAAAGTTGAGCCGAACCACAGCTCTACCGATTCCCATTTCTCTTTACACGGTGATATCACGAACGTGCGGGGAATAAAAAGGTACATTTGACCCAATTTAGCCTTGACACGTGACCCACCTTTGCACACGGATAAAAATAGCTGACTGTTATTTATCCCCGGTATGATTATTGCAGAGTAAACATGCAAACATCGTTGCCACAGTGCTGACCTTTCGTGCAACGGTCGTTGTGTGTTTGATGATATCGTTCTGTATATCCATTCTGTCGATTGTAAATTCCGCTGACTCTTACCAATCTTTGTTTGCACAAGCGCATGAACCGAATGTAGTCAAGTACAGTTCCATACCCTGTTGTCGGTTTTGACGTCATGTGTTTTGAAATGAGTCGGCGTTACGCAATGCAGCAACAGGTGTCGGCAAATATACCGCTATTACACAGCACGCAAAGGTTGGAATACAAACCCAAATAACCCAATCATGCCCTTTCAGGTGCACGTCCGTGCTTGTTTGCACTGGAGTCTACAAACCTGAGCTCGGTGACCCCAACCAGACCATTGGGGAGGATGAGGTTTTCCAAAACTCGGAGTTGGAGCCCAGCGTCTCGCCTGTGGCTCCCCCTCAACCCAAGAGGAGAGATTCGGTCATCGATCACGGACACCGTGATCTTCCATACACAGAGGAAATGACCCGCGCCGATCACACGGTCTTTGACGTCAAACGGGCAATCGGAAAGATTTTGGAATTGGAGAATTGGAAATATTAAACTCACTCCTTTTCTCATTACCAGTCACGCCAAACTGTTCAAAATATGCGGAATGAAATGTAATTGACTTCCAAAACTAGCGTTTGCCTTGCCTGCACGGGAAGGTGTTTTTTCGTAATTCTCAACTGGACGTAACGCAAAAACGTTCATGTGTTCAAGTGTAGACATACGTTTTCCAGTGTTATTTTTACCTTTTTCGCTGTGACCTTCGATTCTGAGGTGTATCGGGTAACTTCAAATCCCTTTGTAAGTGAATGATGTAACTACGTCTGGTAATATTAACGGTAAGGGTGGCTCGCATCGAGTACAACACGCAATTATCAACGCTTGCTTGTTTTTCGCTTCTAATACATTGTTAGTAATTCGCTTGTTTCTGTGGTTACAATACACTTTGTTTCTCTTCGGAGTCGAAGTAGTTTAACGACTCGTACGTGTATGCTTAGCCTGTATCAGCAACGCGATGGTTCGAGCGCAGTCAGCAGCTTTAACCGCAAGAGCTCTAAAGTGGGGCAACGATTGCCGCAGCCAGGGGCCGAGTAACTCTACAAGGCCGAGTTTACCAAGAACGTGGCGAAAGATTGAGCAGTTAATATTCACCACGTTGTAAAAAGGCATTCCTGGCTCACGGATGAACAAAACAAGTGGCAAGATATCACCACAAAGATAAATCTTGCTCCACTAAAAATCAATTAAAACAAGATAATTGTCACTGCGGTGTATGTGTATAGTAATCTAGTAGAGTGAGGGAAGATGGGACGCCTTTAGCACATAATATTTAAATATCCTGTTCGTGTTTTAAACAATTAACAACGGTCTGTGGAAGTCGTGAGGATACGTTTTATAATACTTTGAATGTTCTTTATTTACTACGAAATGCGACAAGAAAATAGAATGAAAAGGTGTCTCATCTACCCTAGCCTACTATACTTACAAACAGCATAAAATAAAGTTGAAATTCTGACCAAAAAAATGCTAAGTCACAGATAAAACACTAAAAAAAATACTGCAAACCAGAGCGTTATTCGTGCAATTACTTTTCTTATAAATCCTGAAATTTATCTGAACACCTGACTAAGAAGCCGGTTTAAAAATTTCGTGAAAAAACTTGTAAGCTTAAGTTCGTAATCAAATTATAGACAAATATTATTGACAGTAAACAGTTCGGAAGGTTTAAACCGCCAAGTACGGGTTCGCTTGATATCTCCAGTTCGTGGTTCATGTTCTTATGGCGTATGACCTAGTGTAGGTTCTTACCACAAGCCTGAAGCCTTTAAATATAAACCTTACGTAGCGAACCACGACCTACTTTTCCGCAGCTAGGCTGCATACGTTGGTTACTAATATACAGAATAGGATGGGGAAAGACGGGCACTTTTAACACATAATTTCCAAATATCCTGATCAATGTTTTAAATAATTAACAACGGTCTATGGAAGTCATGAGGATACGGTTTAATAATAACTATTTAAAGGTTCTTTGTTTACTACCAAATGGGGCAGGAAAATAGAATAAAAAGGTTTCCCATCTGTTCCTACCTTACTTTTTTTATACAAAGTTTGTATGAACTCAATATAAACGACCAATGACAATATATCACACGAACTTAGGCGAAAAAATGGATTTTCTTGCCAGTTTTAATACAAACAAGACAGTCCATATGTATGATACGATTTTCATCTCGTTTAGTTTAAAATGTTTAGTGATGTGAGAGTTAAATCACAAAACACGGTTTATAATTTGGACTAAGTTAAAAAAAATGCCAGCGTAGACAAGTCAGTTGAAACTTTAGCAACTGTTCAGCAAAGCCAGGGGATTCAAGATTTTTAGGACTCCCGCTTACGTTAGAAACCCCTCAGCATCACCACCTAGCGGTTACTTAAAAAACACCACTACAACTACAATCTGACAAATTTACATCCCGTGTTACAACGACCATCGTCCCCACCACGCGTAAGTAAACATGTTACATCCATTTATTCAAGTGCAATGAATACACTTTGTTTTCTGCAAAGTCCAAGTTTGGGTTGATTTAAACTTAATTGGCAAACTCTCATACAATATTTAAAACTATAAACGCACTGGATCTTTTATATAGTACTGTGGGGGAAGATGGGGCAACTTTAACACATAATATCCAAATACCCTGATCGTGTTTTAAACAATTAACCACGATCTATGGAAGTTGTGGGGATACGGTTTTATATTTCTTTGAATGTTCTTTGTTTACTACCAAAAGGGACGCTAAATTAGAATGAAAAGGTGTCCCATCTTCCCCCACCCTACTGTAATATAGATGCAAGAAACAGGGCGGACTACAAACATGCAGCCTCTAAAGTCGGCGGTGCATGCAAAGAATTACTGCGGTTAACGAACAGATGTAAAACGGTAATTTTAGGGTTTGGTGTAAAAGCGACCAAGTTTTTTCTCTTTGTTGAGTAATTTTGCTGCAGGCAACTCAATTGGTGCCAAGGCGGAAACTATTTGACAAATTTGCGCTGGCGTCATTTCTAAAGCCTCTAGACCCGATTCGGTGCAGGGAAAAAGGGTTTTAACTGTTTTGATGTCGGATAGAAGATAGCAGTTAATTTTCGCGTGTAAAAGGTATTTTAGTTTCTTTATCTGTTAGGTTTGCGTATATAATCTCTGTGTGTTTTGTTGAGATTCATGAATTTGCATATACAGACGGTCATTGTCATAACAGAATGCAGGTCGAGTTAGAACGCATAAAGTGCTTTGTGTGTAAACAAACACACTCACAAGCGGTACCTGAACAGAATATAAGCAAACGTGAGGAGAATTAAACACCATTATATACAGCAGGTTACTAACGCATTCTAGGACGTGTTCAGTCGTATAAAACATAGTATAGTAATAAGTTATTCTGTTTGTAAGTTATTCTGTTTGTAAGTTATTCTGTTTGTTGTTGTAACGAATAGTTAGTAGTTCGTAAAATATGGTTGCACCGGTAAAGTCAATTTTTGTAACGATTATAGCAGGGTGGGGTAAGATGAAAAATGTTTTCATTCTATGTTTTCGTCCCATTTGGTCGTAAACAAAGAATATTTTCAGAATTTTACAACCGACACCGTATTCCCGCGACTCTAAAAGGGCGTTGTTACTTGTTAAAACTACAATTAGGAAACATTGTTTTAGGTGCTAACGATATTCCATCTTACCCGACACGCTACATTATTATATAGTGGGGTGGGGTAAAATAGAACACCTTCAGCACATATTATCCAAATAACCTGAACGTGTTTTAAACAGTTAACAACGGTATACTAAAGTCGTGGGGATACGGTTTTATAATTCTTTAAATGTTGTTTGTTTACTACTTGTCTTATTTCCCCCAGCCTACTATATACTTAATATTTGTTAGAACATGGTTGCCATGTTGTATTGGTTTCTGTGGATTTATCTTGCTACATCAACAAGTGCTTATCCTGGTGGAGCACCGGATGGATCATGCGGACACATGACACCTGCACACGGTTCTCCTGCAAGCAACTTAGACCAGAGTCCCTTTTATTTGAACGTTTCTGCGACTTCATATTTGCCGGGCGAGAAAATAATCGGTAAGTTCAATTAAAGGTGCCTGGTGTTTAGGAATGCGATATATTTAAACATAGTAGGATTGGGGGTGATATGGGACATCTTTTCATTCTATTTTCTCGACCCATTTGGTCATAAACAGAGGAAAATTAAAGACTTATAAAACCGTATCCTTACAACTCTCATAGATCGCTGTTAATTTTTTAAAACACGATTAGGATATTTGTTCATTATGTGCTAAAGGCGTCCCATCTTTCCTCACCCTACTACATAAGTGTTACAAGATATGGTTATTATGTTTACAATGAAACATCCATACACTGGTAAGAGAAATTGGACCATTAAAACCGTATATTATCACATCAGTATACTATATGAACCGAGTTTTAGTTTAGTTTTCCTTGCGCTTCCTACACGCTGTACTTAGCTTTAGTCAAGTACCCTTGAGTTTCGATAGGAAATTCAACATGAATAATTAAATTTTACACAACGAGTGACTGAGAAAATACAGATATTCTGTAAAATGTACGATTATTTATAAAAACGATATATTTTTACAGTCACTGTCCTCAGTAGCGGAGCAAACTTTAAAGGGATGTTTCTGCAAGCGAGGGGCGAAGACAGTCCTAACAATGCGATTGGTTGGTGGGAAAAACCGAACGGGACCAGTTTTAAGCAAATGGAATGCGCAGGCAACAAAAACTCGGCCCTCACACACAGCGATGGGATGTCCAAAGCGGCACCAAGTCGATTTGTATGGATCGCGCCCTGCAACTCAACAACTGACTACAGATTTTAGTGAGTATCACACGGTATACACATTGGCCAGTGGTAGACTAAAAAAAGTAAACTGTGACATGAAATATGATGTTACGACTGTGTTGCTTTATACGTTATAGCAAGCATAGTATATTTTCGGGCAAGACATGATATCGATATAGCACCTTAAACCCCATATTTCTTAGTTTTTAACAACTAACAACGCTATTTTAGAGTGGCGGGGGGGGGGGGGGGGGCTACGGTTATATATTTATGTAATTATTCTTTATTTACCACCCAATGAGACGAGAAAAAATGAAAACAGGGAACATCTTACCCCAACCTGCCAAACATAATTTGTTTATCGTTTTCACACAGTGCTACCATCGTGCAAGAATACGCTACATTCTACGTTAAAATCCCAAGCGATACAGTCGTTCGTGGCAATGGTGAAAGAATTTGCAAACCACCGGGTTCGGGTGGAACTGGCGTTTCTCTACCGCCGCTATCGATGACATTATTTGTTGCAATCGTACACGCAGTGGCGCTGCTAAGATAGATCTATACATTATGGGCGTTACCCATATACTGTGTTTACTCGTTTAAAACACAGCAGTAATTTATATCGTCCCGCAGAATCCAAATAATCAACGGAGACAAACAACTTCGTATTAAATATTTGATCAATTGATCCAAAGCAAACAATTTCGGGACCGTTTATCAAATTTTGTATCCAAACGTTTATTGTAAATTAAAGCCTCCTTTGGAAAATACTGTGACGAACAATACATTAAAAAAACGATTTTTTAGACGACTTTTACGTTAGACATTAGAATTTATTTATAGTAAGTATTTCCGTGTTCGTTTTTTAAAATCAACTGATATATACCGGTAACATCAACTGATATATACCGGTACGGTTCGTTTTTTAAAATCAACTGATATATCGACCGCTAACATGTTTACACACTAATGCTAGCATCATTGACTTTTATAATATAAGAAACATAAGTGATTTATCTATAGCGGTATACAGATTAAAATACTTTATATTCATAATTCACTATTTCGTGATTTTTTCGAACCTAACTGTTGTTGTACACCTTTTTTGAATTTAACATTTTTGAATTATAAACGTAGTTGCGATATACCAAGTTATTTGTTTTTAAAAAGTTATTTTTTCTTAAGCCATCAATTAAAGCGTAAAATGTTTTCGACGAAAAAGAAGTTTACCTTAGAATTTTATAGAAAATATAGAACCAAAATTTAAACGAATGTTATTTTACTTTCCTATAAATTATAAGAGCTAGAACCACCTTTTAGAATATTCTACCTGATGGGGCACGCTTTAATTGATATTATCGTTATTTTCATTTTGTCATTTCCTAAAATAAATACAAACCGATTAATTCCTGAGACAATGACGTCACAAAAAAAAGCCCCGACAACATTTATCTACGCAGTGTTTGCTATGTGATAAGAATGCTATATGAGTGACGGACGAGTTAGTCCACATAGGATGACAATTTTCACTATAGGTAAATGGTACGCAGTCATGGGACGCTTTACATGTTAGTATTTGTTGCTCGGATACCATGGTTATAAATTATTGTTTGGGCGCGGTGCGTTGGCAGTTACCAAAAAAACGACATTGAAGCACGCGATACGGTCTCGTGATACTTCTCGTATCTTAGCAATAGTTTATAATGTATCGCAGGTGTCTTATTGTTTGTTTAAGCAATTCAGTAACTTTTGTGAGCATTTTCTGAAAGCTGTAAAATAATTTATGTAAGCTAGAATAATGACCGAGTTTTACTGCCATTATAAGTAAGACGTAAAACAGACATAACCAGAAAGGCAACGCCCGTGCAGAAGCCACAACAAAGGCAGTTGCCATCTGGTTGGGACCTTGTTGCTGGGCAAGAATAATTTTTTGCATGGTTTGCATTTTAGTCCACATACGTACTTACAGCCTTGTTGGTTATTTACATGGCACACCTTAGTTCTACAATCATGGTCACGCGCAGTCACGCAATTAGCGATTATAAGTAGCTTCTTATCAGAGCAAGCTACTTAATAGTCAGGAACAATAGGCTGGGCAAATATGTTTCGTAACCAATGTTTGTACGTTTATGAAGTCATTTCAAAAACTGGTGTTGCATTTAAAAAAAGGCAAGATCAGAAGTTTGTTGTTGTTGTTGCGTGGCAACCAGTAAGAAGGTATATATTACGGTGGGGGAAGACGAGACACCTTTCACGCATAATATCCAAATATCCTGATCGTGTTAGAAACAATTAACAACGGTTAATCAGAGTCGTGAGGACGTTTTTCTAATACTTTAAATGTTCTTTGTTTACTACCAAATGGGACGAGAAAATAGAATGAAAAGGTGTCCCATCTTCCCCCACCCTACTATACATTAATATGAACTTAGTGTAAATGTGGGAAGAAATGGAAAGCTTTTATGGTAAGGGTTTAAATTGCTAAACAAATTCGCAGCCTTTTATAAACTCCGCAATTTATTAGCTTGTTATAAAGTATGTAAGCTGACAAAAAGCTTAACCGTTATTGGATCAGTTATAATGCAGTGCAGGAATGATAAAAGTAGAAATATTAGATCGCAGAAAAAATAAAGGCAAAATCTAAATGCGTATGAAGCGAACGTAATGTTAAAATAATCAAAAAACTTCCTGTTTTTAGATTTTGCGATTTATGTTTAAAAAATTATTTGTTTTATCACATCATGTTATATTCAGTCATTGCATTTCTCGGGCTATTAGCGTTTGCGCGCGGTTCGCCAACAGGAGCACCGGAAGCTGCATGCGTAACTATGACTCCCGATCCTAGTCCAGATAAACATAACGCCAATGCAACTACGAATGAAGTGTCTCCGTACAATGTCACCGCGAATGTTGGGAGCATTGCATCGGGAATGGTTGTTAACAGTAAGTGACATTTTTATGAGAAATCCAATTTATTTTACTCCAGCGGTTCGATTTTACGCGTTTTTTAGCGTCTGTTTAGTTTTTAGAAACGTTGGCGCCAACTTCAGATTACATTAAGCATATTTATCTATATACTGTATTATGGGGTAAGATGGGACACAATTGGCACATAATATCCAAATATCCTGATCGTGTTTTAAACAATTTACAACGTTCTATAGGAGTCGTAAGGTTGCGGTTTTATAATTCTTTGAATGTTCTTTGTTTACTACTAAATGAGACGAGAAAACAACAAATAGGGGCCCCATTCCCCCAACCCTACTATACCAGTTTTGAATTAACTGACATGCTGCTTTTACCTTTTATTTTAAATCTCAGTAACCTTGAACGGGACAGAGAAATTCAAAGGAGTTTTGTTGGAAGCGAGATTAAACAGTGGTGATACAGTAACCGCGCAAGGATCTTGGGCAGAACCAAGCTCGGACTACCAAACCCTAAATTGTAATACAACCGCTGGTGCTCTCACCCATACAGACAGAAATGATAAGACACTTCCAGTGGTCTTTCAATGGGCAGCACCAGAAATTACCAGCAGCAATGACTACACGGTTTTGTAAGTTATATAAAGAGTAATGCTGGAAAATCAAAACGAAAGTAAATTTTGCGTTCCGGGGAATCAGTTATTTATTAAACTGAAATATCGATTTGTTCCTAGCTAAAGATAACGTTATCACTTTACAGCGCTACAGTGGTGACATCGAAGATGGTCTTCTATGTAAAGCTACCAACGGATACGATTACTGTGCTTGCTACAAAGTATGCAAAGATTTATAACGTTTATGGTAGGGTGGGGGAGATGGGACACTTTATCATTCTATTCTCGCGTCACATTTAGTATAAAGAAAATTCAAATAATTATAAAACCGTATCCTTTCGACTCCCATAGACCATTCTTAATTGTTTAAAACACGATCAGGATATTTGTATATTTTGCACTAAAGTTGTCTCATCTTCCCCCACCCTACTATATAGATAGAAGCACATACATACTCAAACCTATACAGATATCAAGTTAAATCGTTGATGAATGTAACTTATATTTATCCTCGCGTGTCGAAGCAACGGCAACAGTTATAACAAGGGTGTTCTGTTTCATACACATTGTGTCCGCTTACGAGTAACCACGGGTGTAACTGTGTGAGTAATATTTTGTAATAAATGACTGACAATTTAGACAATCCATTAGGCCAAGAAAAAAACACCGTTGGCACCCATACCCCATAATTCCGAATCGTGTTTGGAACATTTAAAAACGCTCTTTTAGAGTGGCGGGCATACCGTTAAATAATTCTATAAACAAATGCTTGTTTACTACTAAATGGGACGAGAAAATATGTCCCATCCTACCCCATCTGACTATAAATAAAAGGCATGTTATATTATCGTTACTTTACAGTGCTTCCGTCCCACCAACGACCAATGTTACTGAACCGAACATCACGACTCCACCATCAGCAACCGTTCCTACAGAAAATCCACCATCAGCAACAAACAAATCGGAAACCCTTCCTACAGAAAAGCCAGTCGACTTAACCACAACTACTGGCTCTGGAAATAAACTTCAGCTCTCTAGCGCCATGTTCTGTTTAGCAATAATGGCCATACTTGGCCGCATGCTGGAAATGACTGGATAACGCAGTTTTTAATCACAAAGACGATTGGGAATAAAAAAAAGCAGATCAGTAATATCAAGACTCCATAAATTAATTTCTTCAATTGTTTTTACAAAGTAGAACGAGCTGTATATCTTTATTACCGCTGACTATCACTCATGGGGCATTTGTTTTACATTTGTATTGGAATGGTCGCGATGAACCGAGGTCCAATACCAAAGTGAGCGGCCACCATCAACCCACAACCCCCACATGCACTTTTGTAGAAGTAGAAACGTAACCGTTTTTTTTTTGCTTAGTTATGCTTTTTAGCGAATAAAACGATGGTTTAATTGGAGAAACATACGTGGTTTAAATTGACGGGTTTTATAGATATATAGAAGTATAGTACTACTGTGGGGCAAGACGGGATACCGTTCACACATAAATCCCATATTTCCTAAAGGTGTTTTAAACCTTTTAAAACGCTTTTTAGAGTGGCCGGGCTATGTTTGTATTATTCTGTCAACATATTTATAATAAAGGAAATAAAAACATGTTCCATCTTACCCCACCCCAATATATACAGTGGAGTGTGAGAAGATGGGACAGTTTTTGGGTCTATTTTCTCGCACCATTTAGTAGTAAACAAGGGACATTGCAAGAATTATAAAACTATATCCTTACGACTCCCATAAACCGTCGTTAATTGTTTAAAACACGATCAGGATATTTGGATGTTATGTGCTAAAAGTGTCCCATCTTCCCCCACCCTATACTATATCTGTAAATAGTTTTTTCTTCAAGAGACGTAGCTAAACCGCTAAACTTATGAAACTGAAGCTTTCTAAGCAACATAGTTATTATCTACTTTCTTTGTGTGGATACAGACACTTGCTGAGGTAAACTTATATCTAAAGGCACTGCTGACTATCTGCCTATAACCATATTTGTTCCGCCCAGAAAACTAATTTATCACTCTAAACTCTTAACAATAATAAATTAATTTTTTCACTGACTACCTGCTTTAAACGATAAAACCCTTGAATAAATTTCCTTGATAAAAATACCTCACACTGCGTGTTGTGAGTGTATTCAACCAAACCCTTTAAAAATCAACACCTTTAAGATTATGAAAGCAATCATGATTCTGAGCATAGCGTATTGGGCTTGTTATGTTTAAATTGCAAACTACAAGCTATAACATTACAAATAGTGATCGACATACAAATACACAGGCAATATAGCTACAGCGAGCATGGCACAAAAAGCATGCGTTGGTTAAAAAAGGAAGCACCGTCATGATTTTACAAAACATATGAATTAGAAATAGGTAAGTTTGTAGCAAAAGTTTGGCGTAAAAGCGGCATTTTAACACTAAGTTGCGAAAGCACTGTTATGGTAGCAAGCAATAACATTTGTATATTAGCGGTTGCTGTTTAAACTACAAGTCGCCAGTAGCAAGAACAAATTTGCAAATGAGTAGACTAGTCTACGTATAGACCTATTTGCTTTTAGTTCTAATATTCTATGTGTACAAACTACAAATAGCAACGCATTTGACGTAATAGGCGTTCGTACTGTTAATGAGTTCCACGAAACGTAGGGGAATTACACAAACCGTCTCCAAGTTAACCATTAATTGTTACGACTTCTTAAATATTGTTAATAATGTATACGAGTCTTGGTTTCAACAACGGTAAGGCCAAGGTTAAAAGTTTGTAATACGAGTCGTATTTGTTGGTGAACAGACAACCTTGGATTCGTGCACTCACACCACACGTGCTCACCTTATGCGAGTTCGTCATAATGGTTGTGCCGCTGATTCTTCGATATAACGTCACTTGCCGAGTTGCATTTTCCGCGGAGCGTTTTTGATGACGTCATCGGTTCAAATCGGGGTTTTCCGTACACGCGAGCTTGGATGTGAGACGCTGACTTGGCGAAACGCAGCCCGAGGTTTCTAGCGCTCCTGCGCGCCACCGCCCGGCGAGTGCGTGGCGTTTCAGGTGAGCTGCTTCCCAATTCTTTGTAGCGGTTGGATTCTGTTTGAGTTTGACGTTTCCTAAAAATAAATCGTGTAAGATTAAAATTAGAAAAATTGTCCACTTACCAGTTACTGCATATGTAGCATTGTGGGTGATTTATGATTAAAGAACTTTTTGGGAAGAAAATATTAAATACAATCATATTTTATAAACACTGTTAAACACTTTTTGCTAAAATGCAAAGCAAACATATGTAAAACATTAGGTATAAATCATAGTTTCTGATAAACTTACTTTTTAGCAGAGGAGCCAACATTATCATCTATTACAGTAACCAGGTTATCACTGTTCGCTTGTAGCTGCTGTATTCCACATGATACTTGCTCCAAGTGGTTGTTAAAATCATCAGCTCTGTATGATCTGAAGATATAGGCATTAAGTTACAATTATACCAGTTTTTATAAGTGACAATTATATGCCAGATGTTTAAATAGTTTTACAATAAAAACCTAAAAAAATGCGGTTGAACATCATTGAAAGGTTTGATTTAAAAACACTTGCAAGGTATTATAAACTAACTCCTGGAAAAAAATAATGTTTATAAATATATATTATCAGCTAACCTTTTACGGCTGATTGGTGTTTTCCGTTTGTTAGAAGAAGATGTAGAAACACTGCAAGAAAATTAAGTTATTAGTTAATACTGAATACAAGTAAGAAGTAACAACCAACAAAAATACTACTGCGTGGGGTTGATCATACCAAATGCATTCAACGTAACTTTTCATACAAAAACGTATCATACTTTTTAGATCCGATTTGGCCCATTACCCCAACACCCGGGAAGTCCATTTAAGTCGTTCATGCGAACGGTGCCGCCCATGTATCATGCTTGCTACCAAATGAATTTGTTTTGTATCATTCCATTTATCATACTAAATACAAACATTTAACAGCAGCCAGCTGGAAATTGTAGTACTTACCTGCTACGAAGTGAATGAGAACATGAGTTTGTTGGAGGGGAATCAAACGGGTTGTTTGGTGTCAAAGGAGAAAAATTCATTCGTTCTCTGTATTGTGTACGTGGGGTTTTCTCGTTTACTTTCTGATTGGATTCTAAACGTTGGCGTTTCTGTTTGCCCGTGATTTTCTGCAGGATTTAGTAAACTCTTACAGCCGCGGTTCCCAAAGTGGGCGCCGCGGCGCACTAGTGCGCCGACGCAACTCGTCAAGTGCGCCGTGAAAATTTGCAGAAACATTTCCAATTTAGCATGGTCGAGATAATTGATTTGTATTAATATTTTATTGCAATATAAATTGTTGTTTTATATAAAAATCCAACGTGTTTGTTCAATAATAAAATTTAAAAAGTTTGTTTTCGCATTTCTATCTGTACAGTAGATTTGTATATTACGTAACAATGCCAATTATTTCTTTCGGTTTGCAATAATCATGTCCAGACTGTGGTACAACACTTTTCATATGCTTAAGTTTCATATGCTTAAACGAGCCTAATCTTAAAATACACGATAAAACTGTAAAAATGCGTTTTTATTTCTAAGACCTTTGGCTAAGTGCGCCGCAAACATTTTGAATAGCTCAAGTGGCGCCGGGTGAAAAAAAAGTTTGGGAACCACTGTCTTACAGCATAGAAAGGGGAAACATGAAATTGGATTCAAACTGATGCTGAGAAATTTATGGTTGATGGCAAAATAGTGCAGTAGACTATAAAATTAAATTAATAATAATGATGAAAGCAGAGTTAACTCAATATACAAAAATGCAGTTTCGATCTGAATTAAATGTAATTTTCTTGGATCTTTGCCCTTTGGTAATAATATTTAAAAATAGTGTAAGCTGCAAAAATAAAAGGAAATTATAGGATAAACAGTTTAAACACTAAACTGTAGGTCACCATAAGAACAAATAGACTTATAACATCTAAGGTGCTACATATTGTGAAATAAGCTACTAACAAAAAATCACACAAAAATAAAGCTTAGGGCATTCCATGACATAGCAAAATGCATATGATAATGATATGCAATACATATATATAAAAAATAAGAAATAAATGTATTCTCAAATAATGAAGCAAAGTATACCTGAGCCACAAAGTTAAAAGTGGTTTGCATTTTTCTTTTTAACTTTGAATCCTGGGGTGTTGGGCGTTCAAAATCACTTTCAGATTCCAAACGTTTGTGCTTAGTAGTCAAGTACACTCGTGCTATGCTTGAGACAGCATTCAGTTGCTTAAGAGGGATCCTAGGCCTCAGTGTCATGCCAAATGCCTTTGATTTTTTGGACTTTATGTATTTTTCTGGCACAGGAGAATATACTTGTGTGTGCATCGTATTTTCGTCATAGATTCCAACATATTTGTTCTCATTTGTTGTGCCAACTGACATTTTAAATACAAGAGATGATATCTGATTATTCCCTTATCTTATTTCATTAGTTAAGAGAAGTCTGTAAATCGGATCAACTTATTAAACACATATAGCCAATACATATCTAAATAAAGTTTATTAATATTTTTAAATTTCCAACAAAATATTTTTAAACTTCCGACAAAAAAAAATTTGCTTGTTATATCAACTATACTGCTAAAATATAAAAACTTTTATGATTTTTCTGCCCTTTTATATGCTACATTACACATAACCTTTTATATGCTACATTACACACAAATAACAAATTAAGTAATATTTTAACAGAAAAACCTGCCTAGTTTTAATCAAAACCCTAAATTTATCCTTTATTTCATTGAAGAAAATCGTTGTTTACAAAATTGTACTTGCCGCGTAGCATAGAAATCTAAAAAAGCTTGTGACGTCAGAGCGCATAGATATCCGCAAATTGCCAAAACTAAAACGCTGTTTCTTTTTTCGCAGTAATGTACAACCACTAGCCAAAAAAACAACACAGAAAAATAGAGAGTGCGGTTACGTAGACATAATTTATAAAGTTTCTTTATAGCGTCTCTATTTACAAGTTACAAACGAACAACGTGTGCACGCTGGTTTCGCTCGAAAGTAAGCAGACACCTTCGAAGTTTAATATAGACAAAGTAGGGCGCAGTTAACTCTGTAATATGTACTAAACCACCTGTCGTAATAAGTATGAGAAAAAAGATGAAACATTGCACAAAATATAGCGTAAACCTTGATGTTACGACCCAAATCGCCATGGCCCCACAAATTCTTCGATTTGATTTGCCCTCATAGACTTGTTTAGTGGTAGTCTGTATACTTTATTCAACAAAATTGCGCATATACTTTCAATCGCACCCCGAGTTAGTATTGAAGAGGTTACTTATTAGGCCTAACCGTGTCTTTGTTTATTAGCCCGCCTTTAACGAGTACTGTAGGGAAAGATGGGTCACCTTTAGTAGGCCTACATAATATTGAAATATCCTCATTGTGTTTTAAACAGTTAAAACGGTCTATGGAAGTTGTAATGATTCGGTTTTATAATTTTTTGAATGTTGTTCTATTACTACCAAATGGACGAGAAAATAGAACGAAAAGGTGTCCCATCTTCCTCACCCTACTATATAGCTTCGGTTTGCTTTAAGTTTTGGTTGGATGGTGTTTACTTACGTGTGATCTCGCCACCAAAGCTTAACATCAGTATAACTGAGGTTACTTATTAACAAAAAAAGGCCTACGGCTATTTACCCTTTTAGGATTAGATTTCATGCAGCGTAGCCTAAATAGCATTGCCGAGGTTTGCGAACAAAAATTTTATGGATAAGGTTTACAGTAACTAGAGCGAATGGCAGTCAATAAAAACCACACATTAAAACTGTTTAGTTAAAAAAGTGTTAATTGCCGAGGTCTCCGGTTTAGTTGGAAACTATTTTGCAACTAGGCTATCTGTTGTTTGCACAGCATTTAAAACACTTAGTTCAAAGTTTGAAATCAGTTTCAGGTTTTTGTTGAGCAATATTAAGTCAATGCATACTTACATTAAAGTTCGAGGTCAGACCAGTTTAAATTGAAACACGCCAAGACACTGTCGCTTTTATATTTACGAAACACAATACATATGTTTTCCAATTACCAAACCATAAAATGAATTTTTGGTCTAAAAAAACATTACTTCAGCAGAGTTATAACGTGGTTAGAGTATATATTTTCAATCAGTATGTCTGCTAGCACACCCGAAAAACCGAAACCAGACTACAGCTATCTCAAGCACCCGCTATTCCCCGATGGTTATCCTTTGTTTCCTGGTTGCACGCAAGAGATTTTCGACTCAGCTCAAGCCTACGAGCCGGATTCGTCCGACATTTTTGTGGTCACCTATCCCAAGTGTGGGACAACATGGATGCTGAATATACTGTACCTCATTGAGCATGGAGGGAACATGATTAGTAGCAACGACAACCTTAACTATCACTATCCCTTCTTAGAATTAGTCGGCGGTGACAAGGTACAGGAGTTTAAAGCACCGAGGGTCATTAAAACTCACTTGGACGACCGAATGATTAAGCACAAAGAAGGCGTCAAATACATTTTCGTTGGTACACTACTATTTAAACAGACAGACCAAATATAGTGGGTGGGGGAAGATGGGACACCTGTTTATTCTATTTTCTCTTTCCATTCGGTTGTAAACAAAAAACATTCGAAAAATATAAAACCCCTCACAACTTCCATAGATCGTTGTTAATTGTTTAAAACAAGATCAGGATATTTGAATAAAATGTGGTAAAGGTATCTCGTCTTCTCCCACCCCTACAATATATATATTGTGCAGTCCATCTATTCACGTTGTTTTCTATTTCCGCAGCTCGTAACCCGAAAGATTGTGTTGTCTCGTTCTTCCACCATACGCTTGACTTCCATAACTTCTACAAATATAAGGGCGGAAAGTTTGACGATTACTTTAAGATTTTCATGCAGGGCAAAGTTGACTGGGGCGATTATTTCGTTATGGTGCCAAGGTGGTACGAGAAAAGCTTGAAGGAGAAAAATGTCCATTTCGTGCTTTACGAAGACATGAAAATTGACCCCAAATCGTACGTTTGTTATGACCGTATAGTTTACTCAATTTCAGTTTGTTGCACTTTCATAATCTCCAGAATTGTGTTGTCGCATACGAGTAAGTATTTTGAAGATTTCTCAACCAAGCAAAATACCTATATATACCTAAATATATCTAGCATATGACAGGTACATAGTAATCGACGTCTGTTTTGTAGCGACTGCTGTGTATGACCGAGTCCAAATTCTTTTCATTCTATATAAGCAAGGTCTTACGCCGAGGCGTGTTGGTTTATGGACTGAAGGTTTTCCATTATTACCTAAAGTTCATGCATTTCAGGGAAATTGAAAAATTAGCGAATTTCTTGGGGCCGAAATGGTCAGATTCAATCAAGCGTGAAGGAGTTTTAGAAAACGTCATCAAGAACTCTTCTTTCAACTCAATGAAGTCCAACCATTTGAAATATGTGAGTTATAAAAACTCAAGTTTGGAATAGAACGATGTTCTCGCTTTTGTTGGTTTGTTTCTTTTTTATACGGTTTGTTTCTTGTTTATTAAGGGCCTCTTTTACATACGAATTGTGGTTGCAACAACATATAAGGAACATAGGAGATACTCTTCAACCCTTTATAAAGCATATTTATATAGTGCTTTGTGCAATGTGGCCAAAACTTAGCAATTCCCAAATTGTGCGATAAACGTATTTTTACAAAACACTACACTTGTTCGCGTGTTCGACTAGAAAATTAATGTTTAAGCCTTGACAGCCAAATAATAAAACTGCAGCAGAAAACGAACACATCCTCTTTTCGTCTTCAGTGCATCACTATTGCTCCTAAAGATCTGAAATTTATGAGGAAGGGAGCGGCCGGCGATTGGAGGAATACGTTGTCGGAGGAACAGAGTCAAGAAATTGACGAAAAGATGAAGAAAGTTGGAAAGGAGTATCCAGGGTTTGATAAGATCTGGGAAAAATACCCAGATCTTTTGTAAGACTCTGATATATATTGTGCGCTTTATTCATTACACAGACGCTATGGCAGAGGCAATTAAGAGTTCTATTAAAAATCACTATCAACATTGCGTGTTCAATATTATAAACGAAACTTTGTGGATGTATATGTGCATAAATAAAGGTTGTGTTGTATTCAATAATTGCACAAATGCGAAGCCGTCAATACGATTCGAAAACAGCCACCGGGCTATATACTAATATTGCATACGGGTGATATACCGCTTGTTGAAAGCTACAATGTTGGGTTTCTACGACCGCTTGACTCTCTGGAACTCCCGAGACCTCAGAGCGTTCAACCGAATGAAGCCTGTAGCATCAGCGGCGTTGTGATCGCCTTCCACTTCCATACTGAAGGGTCGTTAAAAGGTTATAGTGGAAAAGTACAGGTAAATTTTATTTAGCGTGGCAGGCCGGGTAGAATATGAATGAAAAACAAATATTGTAAAACAACAAAGAACCGTATATGCCGCATATATGTAACCTGCGTGGCGGGCCAACGGCAGTCGTTATAACAGGAGAGTTCTGCTAGCCGTATCGAACCTTAACACGATTTCACAGGAAAGCCAATCATTCTCCCGCGGCACTGGCCAAATAATTAGACATTTGAATTATACAATCCTCCGAAAAGTCACTTCACCACAAAACCAGATGTGAATCCGGGCAAGACACTTAACGGCAATTGCTCTAACCCTGTGGTCACTAATGGGTTGCCTAAATTTTCAGCCATACATAAAAAAAACAAAAAAAAAATCCAAAAAATTCCCCTCAAAATTACATTCCAGGTAACTAGTATGTTTGACCGAGGTGTGTGAAACAGAACATCCGTGTTATAACGACTGTTGTTTTCCGGCAACGCGAGGATAAAAGCAAGTTACATTCATTCATTCAAGACAAACTTATAACACAGAAACACCGGAAATATCACTAACTCTGCCATATCACATATATTTCTTACACGCTACAACTTACCTTACAAGATCCTGGTTATACAACGAGCGGGGAGATTCACGTGACATCACGTAGACGCCTCCCTTGTATAATTTAAGATGTACAGTACCGTCAACAACGTTCTGGCTCAGAGCAATACACGCTCGAGTGTATTCACACTCCGGACTATACCACATGCCTGTAATACATTGAACGTGCATTATTATTATGAGTGACGTCATACACAGAGATGTGAATGAATGAATGAAACTTCTTTTATCCTAACTCGGCGGGGTAACGACCGTCGCCATGACACCTTTTCATTCTATCAACTTGTCCTATTTGGTAGTAAACAAGGAACATACTAAGATTTATAAGACTGTATCTTCACGACTCCCGTAGTGTGTGTTAATTGTTTAAAACACGATCAGAATATGTGGGTATTAGGAAATGAAAGTGTCCTGTCTTCCCCCACCCTACTATATCAGCAATGCTTACCATTATAAACCTGAGTCTCAAACTCTCGTTTCAGGTATTGCTTCAACTTTAACACTTCACGATCCATGGTTAGAAGCTCCAGGTCAATATGTGCTTCTTGTAGAACCGTCCCTGCCGGGGTTTCGTAGCAACCACGCGATTTCATACCGATAAACCGGTTCTCTACAATGTCGATGCGTCCAATTCCATGCTTTCCGCTAAAAATTCAGACCATTAACGTTCGGCGCGGTCGTACAGTGATTAGCGCGTCTGCCTCCGGTTTAAGGGTTTACGGTTTCGAGGCTCGATTCTGCTACCACTGTAGGCGAGGGGTATGAAACAGAACACCTGTGTTATAATAACGACTGTCGCTTACGCACCACGCGAAGATAAATAAGTTACATTCATTCATACACTAATTTGTTACATTCTATTCTATTCTGTATGGGTGAGGTCTGTGAGGACCTGGGATTTAGGCCAGACTTGGCCCATTACCCCAACACCCTTGTACGTCCAGAAGTGACGTGCTCGCGGTAGTGAAGTTCTTCTTTCGTTACATACCCATAATACGTGAACTGAAAAGGCGTGATCTTTTATAAGCCCGCATGTAAAAGGGAAATATGAAGAAAACTAAACACGTCTGCTTGCGTGTGTTAGACCTATAATAACACGACACTAAGTTATATCACATAAAACAAACATGGCAAACGGAAAAAGTGGACTTACGCAATTTCGTTCAGATATACGAACAGTTGCAGTGATTCTTCCAATACACGACCATCATGAGTCTTCACTTTGACAGGATAACCTGTTTTAAACTCAATAGAGATGTGATCTGCCTTGTCAGGGGCTTTCTCCGGTGACACAGTCATCATATACATGTCAGAGTCGGCTGCTGTCGCTGGGTTTTCCAACTCACCCCCCTCGAAACTAGAATGGTTAAGTTAGTTACACAACATAAACTTTATTTATTGCTTGAAATACAGTAATGAAGATCAAATTATTAAAATTACAAAGAAAAAAAAAAGAATTAAAATCTTAATAATAAGCTACGGGTAAAAACTATTTGAATAAAAAAGTCTTTTTTACACATCCCCCTACCCGCTGTAAGTAAATATGCTGGCAATTATTTTTTGAAATTCTTTCAATTTAATGTATGGCTGACAATTTAGATTTATACATTAAGCATTGCATTAGTTACTTATCATATACATCATATAGCGTTACCTGATATGCATTAAATTAGCATCCATGCTCCAGGACTTAGATTTCGTTGCACTAACTGGAATGTTCTTTTCAGCAGCGTATTGTAACAAGTCATTTCTACCAGCAAACCGACTGTAGAAAAATACATAAGCATGTACTACTACTTAAACTTGATTTAATATTATTGTATATTAACTTTTTTATTTGTCTCTTCGATTGCAGTAGTGAAGATTTCAGGGCTTTCCAAACTTTTTTCGCACACATTCTTTGTTTTTATTGTTTTTAATCTTTTAAAATCCTGCGCGACCATTCATGGTTAATAGTATATAATAAGCGGTAAAGCCGTAGTTTGAATAAATTTGGTGAACTCTCGGCGACCCCAAAGTTCTTAACATGACCGCTAGTTTGGGAAACCCCGATTTAAAATTTAAATGATAAAAACATATTAGCAGTAAGAATATACTAGCAAACAAGTTACATACAAAACAAAACAACAAGAGTCAGGGGCAATGAAAACAAAATGAATGAATGAATGTAACTTACTTTATCCTCGCGTGGCCGGAAAACGACAGTCGTTATAACACGGGTGTACACCTCGCGCCAGCTTACGAGTTACCAAGTATGTTACTTTGTGGGTGATTATTTTTTTTGATATTTTTTTTTCATTTTTATGTATGGCTGATAATTTGGACAACCCATTAGTGACCACTGGGTTGGAGCAATTGCCGTTAAGTGTCTTGCTCAAGGACGCATACGCCCACAATGGTAGCAGCGACGAGCCTTGAACCCATTACCTCTGGGTTAGAGGCAGGTGCGCTAACCACTACGCCACGGCGCCGGGTAAACAAATACTCAAAAGCACTGGATATGTCCATATCACTTCACGGCTACTATAAACGTTTACTTTTATGAACAAGATACTCTATATCTACATACAGTACCCTTTGCCACAGCATCTGTACATTTCGGATAAACTAATTACAACTATTTTTAAGTCCAACATATTGTCGAAATACCTTAGGAAGTTCTCCATCCTCCAAGGTGCTATTACTTTGATCGTTGGAAATAAGGCGTAACAAGCTATTTCGAACCTAACCTGATCGTTTCCCTGTGAAAATTATCAGTTAGTGCATAGTAATTGGCAAATATAAAGCAATACTTATCCATCATCCCACTTTAGCAACTAATATAGAAAATTACACTGACCCAATGGCACTAAATAAAACAGTTTTCATTATACAAAAAGTATTCATTATATAAAATTTAATAAAAACATAAAATCTAAATGTCATATTATATTTTTACACTGAAAAAAAATTGCAATAAAAAAGTTCATATAAAATACCTTTCCAGTTGCTCCATGAGATATGTATGTAGCATTCTCTTTCTTTGCTACTTCGATAAGTTTACGAGCGATGCATGGTCGAGCAAGAGCTGTGCCCATGAGGTATCTATCCTCATACTTCGCGTTTGCTTGCACTGCTGGCCAAATAAACTCCTCAACGAATTCCTTTTTACAATCTTCTATGTACATCTGGTCAAACATGTGTATTAGGTCAGCATGACAAAAATGAAATAATAATTGCGTTAGTTTCTCTTATTCCCATAAAAAAATACTAAAAAAAATCTTTTTTTTGTTTTATATATTTCTGTGTTTCAGAAAAAATGACATTTAGACATATAAGGACAAATAGAAAAAAAAAGATTAACCCAAATATTTGTGTCTTTTATACACAAGAAGTCTCTACAAAAATGTGAGATACATAGCCTTGTTAAATGTTTTACGGACCATTATTTATCATGTTTGTCACCTTTTCAGCACCAAGACGCAAACCCTTCTCTCGTGCTACTTCAAAATCCTCATTCTGACCAACATCTGCCTGAAATTTTTTACAATTTTGTTAAAAAATTCACAAAATTTTAAACGTAATTTGAACCTGCGAAAATCGAATGGACTGTTTGAGTTACTTAAAATATAAAAATCAAATATAAATTTCGTCTGACTATAAGTTTTCCAAAGTCTAATTCTTTATGGGTGTAACCACATGACATGACTAATATATACCCCATACGTTAGTGATGTAAAATCCAGTATTTCAGTATTAAAATATATGCCATGCATGTCATATATCATTGTGATCGCATACTTTAGTACAAGGTGCATCAAAGCTTATTTAAAAATAAAAAATCCCTTGTTCCATGGCATGCCTTGATGCAGGGCATCACCCACTTGTAAAAAAAACTTAATCAACATAAACTCACCAGAAATCCAATTACTTTGTAACCTTGTTCAATCAACCACACAAGAATACATGAAGTGTCCAAACCTCCACTGTATGCGAGCACGACAGTTTCTTTACTTGCCATTCTAAAGTAAAAAAGTTTGGTAAAAGTTTCAGCTACAAAGAACAATAATATGAAATAACATAGGATTGTGAAATCAAAATATTCATATGTTTTATTTTTTGTATTTTCGTAGTAAGTAAAAAGTAACCAAAAGCTTAAAAAATAATACTGTGCGGCAAAGTTCATTTTTAAATGAACAATTCTCAGTTAAAAATAAATCAATTAAAAAATCGAAGTCAAGGAGCTTAGAAGTAAAAGAAGTAGCCTTGTAGTAATTGTTTGGCTACTTGTATATCACTTAAGATCAGCTTAAGTGGAAAATCTGGTTGAACTGCTGGTGGCATTAGTACCCAACTTTTGTTTAGAGTGAAGACCAGTTTCATTTTGAAGTAATTATCTGTCTGGTTGAGGAACTAATTATCTGTGCATGGAATTGTATTGTTTAAGACACAGATAGGGCAACATGGGCAATTCATGTGGGGTTGCAACGGTGAAAAAAGTAGTAACGCTTGGTGGTACTCGCAATCAAGCTGTCTCTTTGAACAGACCAAGAAATACAAAACCTGCTTCAGTGGAAAAAGTGAAATCTGATAAAACAATTAATGAAGAAAGCACAAAAGTTATCAAACATGATGAAGCAAGGGTTATGAACCAAAAGGAGCTTCCTAAAAGAAGAGAAAGCAAAGCAGCAAGCATCAGAGCAAACAGAGTCAATAACAATATCACTACTGTGAAAAACAGAATACAAACTAAAACTCCCCAAAAACTGCCAAACAAGATTGAGTTAGATCCACCAAAACCTACAGTGCCGAGGATGGCAAATAAACCGAAACCTCCAAAAAAGGAAAAAGCGCCCAGGATCCGTAGAAAAAGACACTCAAAGAAAATAATCATGTGCAAGTCTTCTTCTACAAGTTCTGCTGGTGGTGGCAACATAAAAAAAACAAAATTTGATTCAAAACCACAACACCAACCAAACCAAACGAAGCAAAACAACCTGACATTCGGCTCCAGTTTCGAGTGGAAAAAAGACGAAAACAGGTAAAAACATTTTTTGTCATGTAATACCCAACAGTTTTCATTTGTACACATATGCTGATGATGTTATAAATGCATATTAGCCTTAACCTATATATAAACAATTATAAACAATTAAACATAGTCAATACGCACATATATTCAGTAATATAAGTATATATAATATGTATGGTAGGGTGGGAAATATGGGACACATTTTTCTTCCAAACCTCCCCAAAAAATAAGGATTTATAAAATGGTATCCTCACGACTCCAAAAACCGTTGTTAATTGTTAAAAACAAGATTAGGATATTTGGATATTGTGTGCTAAAGCTGTCCCATTACCCCCCACCCTACAATATAACAATCTTTTACCCGGTGGTAGCCTATATATAAACAATACACAGTTATATTTAGTAATACAAGTATATATATTATGTATTACATTCTCTTACCTGGCGGTATCCTTAAAGATTGCTGGCTGAATATAAAGTCGCGTCAGATAGAATAAGAAGCTCGTTACGAATCGAACAACGTGCGAAAGCAGAAGCACAAATGTGGAGATCCAAGCTGGAAAGAATAGCACTTGAGCACCGGGAACGTTTGTTTAGACAAGCAGGGTCGCTACGTTATAGGCTCCGGAATGCAGAAGATCTGTTATGCTATCACGAACTAAGGGAACGAAGAATGCAAGCAACTAACGAGAAAATGAAGGGTGAGACGTGAAAGATAAAAGTCCAACATGATGATGAAATATTACACGATTCGCAACGTTTTGAGAAGTTATTGTCGTTTCCTATTTATTTTATGTCTGTTAGGAAATACGTGGTTTACTTTTTATTTTGTAAAGGTTATCCTGTCTGAACCAAAGTTAGTATAGACCAAGTTAGGAAACGGATTGTAAAACAACGAGTCTTGTTATCCATTGTCGCGCGTCTATGACGTCATAGAAGCCACCATTACGGAGCCCACGGCATAGCATTTTATCATTGCTGGGTGCTGTTTTTCGTTTAAATATTGCGATTTTTTAAAAACCAAGCACTTCTGCGCGTAAAAATGGCTTTCTACTAATGTTATATCTTATCACAATAATAAACCTCACAAAAATAATCAACTTTTATTGAACACTCAATCGATTCAAGAGTAAAAAAACAGAAAATATCAAGTTTACTAACCAAAAACATAAAAGAACGTGTTTAAAATATAAAAACGCATAACATTACCATAAACTGGTGTATCTAGCTGCAGTTTTGCATGTAAATTGCCGTGATTTTACTTTTTGGCTCACAAACTCAACGCGTATACCCGGCAACGAAACTTAAGGTATCTTTGTAAAATTTGCCTAATATCGAAGTGACATTGAGGAAAACAATACTGAGTTACTATTTTTGTTCCTTTGCTTGAATTAGTAAGCTACCTTTTCTGCGTTCCGGGTCTTTATGAAATCGGAAAACGCGAACACCTTATCTGCTAGTACTTAAGCAGTTGGGAGCTGCATGTCCACTCATGTTGGATTATAAATGTAGTAAAGAATGGCTCTGTAGGTTCGTAGGTATGATCATATATTATAATGTAAACTAAGCTGATTGCTGCTAGTCTTAATCGCCAACGTAAAGTACCCTGTTAAACCACACTGTACGCCGAAAACCAGTCAAAATACTAATTTACTCCACATTAAATCCTAGATTTAATATTATATAACAAGATTTATATTAGAAATTATATTTTATATGTTAAAACAACCGCTATACGTGTTTTTTAGCTTTGTATCGCTTACAAGAACTAAATGAACACATGCCGACCATGCATTTGTATAGGCGATTCACGCTCTGTGGGCTCCGTAATGGCGGACGCGAGCGCCGTTTCCTAACTTGGTCTATACTAACTTTGGTCTGAACCAAACCAGACATGAATATATATAGGACTGTAGACCAACTTCGTAACTTCACGAAAAACGGGTCCTACTAAAACACGCCCGGCGGGGCCCGGTGGGGCCCGGTGGAAAATAATATACTAAAACACGCCCGGTGCGGGGCCCGGTGGGGCCCGGTGGGACCCGGTGAGGACCCGGTGTTACGAGTCATACTAAAACACGCCCGGTGGGGGGTCCGGTGAGTATTTCTTGAAAGGGGAGCTTTCCCTATGCAAGAGCCACCAAATTGCGTGTGTGAAACAGAACTTGTGAAAAAATTGGAAGATACTGTCTGTCTTCAAGGCATAAAGATGGCAATTTTCGGTGGTAGAAGTTACATTCTTGCTTCGCACGTCATCGCTGAAACAAAATGTGCATAGGAAATAAAACATGATGATGAAAATGGACACGTAATTCGCAAGTCCTTTAATTATCGCTCTGCTAAAACGGAAACAAACGTGGGATCGCGTTACTGAGGGCTTGTCCGAATACGTTAAAGGGCCTAAACACACCCCACGTCACTTTTATTTTTTATGGTAAATTCATAAAGCGACCGTTTTATTGATTCCAAAAATACTTTGCTTATTAGAATTGGTCCAGTATAGGCGGAGATATTCGTCCTCAAACAGTGATCTCTAGCGCTATCTTTTTTTTACTACGAGCTCCGTGATTGTGACGTAGGAACGTACTAGTCACGTGACTGATTCATTCGTAAAAGCGAAACCTGCGTTTTTTTTGTGCTTTTTTGCGTTTTTTTTTGTTCTCTCGTTTTTCGCAGAAAACACTGCCTCTCGCCTTTCTGAATGAGAGCGGCCACGCTTCAACAACTTTGTTACGTGTTTGTCACGTGGGTAGTACACTTCTCAATTTTTTTCGCCACGCAACTTTCAAATCAGTTTTTTGAATTTCACGGTGTTTGAGCTGGAATATCTTTGGTTATACAGAACCGATTAAAACAAGTAAGGTGTCGTTGGAATTAGAAAAACACACTCTATCGATTAAAGCGAAGTACATTTGGGGTGTGTTTAGGCCCTTTAAAGCCTAACACGCTAACTAAAAGACACATCATGTTTAATATTTACATTTTTCGTTTTAAAAGTTACATTGTTCGTCTTTTAAAGTTTTTAATAATAAAACTTCGATCAAGTATAAGTGTATGTATAGTACTGTGGCCTAAGGTAGGACACTTATAGCACATATAGTAGGGTGGGGTAAGATGGGACACCTTTTCATTCTGTTTTTTGTCCCATTTGGTAGTAAGCAAAGAACATTCAAAGAATTATAAAACTATATTCTTACGACTCCCATGGAACGTTGTTAATTGTTTAAAACACGAACAGAAAATTTGGATCTTATGTGCTAAAGGTGTCCCGTCTCCCCCCGTCCTACAAGACTCCTACTATAATATTTAAATATCCTGATCGTGTTTTAAACAATTAACAACAGTCTATGGGAGTCGTGAGGACATAGTTTTATAATTCTTTGAATGTTCTCTGCTTACTACCAAATGGGACGAGAAATAGAATAAAAAGGTGTCCCATCTTACCCCACCCCCTATTAACCAAATTTAACGAATAAACTTTTGCTAAAAATACAGTTCATTATGTAAGTGTACAACGAAACAAACCTTGTACATTCATAATCAAAGTTAATTTTCAAAAAACTCAACTCGGGGGTCTCATTAGGCTAAAAATCTGAATACACGCATCACATTTTGGTGGATCTTGAATAGGGAAAGCTCCCTTTTCAAGAAATACTCACCGGGCCCCCCACCGGGCGTGTTTTAGTATGACTCGTAACACCGGGTCCTCACCGGGTCCCACCGGGCCCCACCGGGCCTCACCGGGCCCCGCACCGGGCGTGTTTTAGTATATTATTTTCCACCGCGAAAAACAACAAACAACAATTTGGTGGTTTTCCTGAAGGGAAATTACCTAAAAACAAACTTTCTAAAATCTTTTGAAAGAAATAATGCAAACAATGAATAAATTTTAAAAGAAAGAAATTTTAGCTGTAATATTAAAACAAAGTATTAGTCTACGATATAACGTCGATTTGGTATTGGTTTTGTATATCATGGCGTACTTAAAACATTAAGACCTACTCCATACATATTGAGTAGGCCATGGGTATGAAGTCATTCGATACTCGGAATTTAAAAAAAAATTGAATGTCACAGGTTTGATAGATAGCGTAAAAGAGGAAGCGCGTTCCCTGCGCGTTGAGAGTGAAAAACGACGGCAAGCAACTCAACGAAACTTTGACGAAAAACTGTCAACCATTGCTTGCGAACTTGACCGAATAAGGAGCAAAATGGATAATACGAGGCTGTCTTGTCTTGCCAAAACTGTCACTTCTGATCCTGAGATAACATCAGACTCGACAGCTCAAATAACCGCCAGCCGAGCGAGCGAATCTCTTAGTTGCCTTGTGGCGAAAAAACGAACCGTCGTACCAACTACTAATAGTGGGTTTTCGACTACGGTACCACCAGTTATCAAGCACCATAATATCTTATCGTCTTTGCCGACAAAATTTCGAAGGCACACTGTAAATTCTGGCTATGAACTTAAAGAACTTGCGCAATATTCGCGACACTACAACGCGAAATTTGCTGCTTGTAGTCCAGTACAGCACGACCGGAAAACGAACAGCAGCAGTTCTACCAGTATACATGCTTCGCAACAAAATGTAACTGGATATTGCAACCAATCGACTGGCAATGCATGTTACTGCTGCAGCTCAAACAGCTCAAACAAAACTCCAAAACGAAGACTCAATGGCGAAAAATCTGTACAGATCAACGAAAAAACGATCAACACAACAGACGCAGTGAATTCGCTCAATCAAATACAAACTCGACCGTTTACAATGAAAACGAATTTTGCCCGTTTGACCCAATCGGTCACAGGAGCAAAATGCGCCTCCTGCCAACCTAATTGTTGCTCCTCACAGGAGGAAACTTCTCATCAAGTGCCAGGAGCGAGCGATTCACTCAGCAGTACACCACTTCGTAATTACCTAATACGACGTTCGGCGTGCGAGTCCACGTTCGACACGTCCTTGCATTCCGGTCGACTATGTGTTGGTACTATTAACCAAAGCATGGGATCTCCCACTCACTCCAATGCACACACGCGCACCCCACACGCTGAGTGTATGTGCAGCACGTTTGAAAGCCCGATATCCTCAAACTGCGTTAAAATGGTTGATAACAACCAGGATGTCACAGCCCGATATCAAGTGATCACTTCCTATTCTAGAAACTCAAGCGCATACCCGAGCTCGTGCTAAAAATCTAGTATCTTAAAAGCTTACAAACACGTATCATGAGAATATCAGTACGCTGGGCCTTGTACATTTTTATTTGTTTCGATATTTCTTTATTGCCATTTTCCGTTCGTTTTGTGACTTAATTATCGCTGCAGTTCTGTATAGTGGGGTGGAGGAAGACGGGTCACTTCTATAAAAAATATTATCCAAATTATTGATCGTATTTTAAATAATTAACGACATCAATGGAAGTCGCGAAGATACTGTTTTATATTCTTTAATTCTTCTTTGTTTACAACCAAATAGGACGAGAAAATTTATTGAAAGAGTGTCCCATCTTCCCCCCCCCACTATATATCGACTGTTTCAGCAAATGAGAATAACTGTTATTACTTCTATTATTCGTGAAAACATCGATATCCAGATTTAAATATAAAGTTTTATATTTAATAACGTTCGTATTAAAACACTGTGCAACGAGATGATGGCATTAAAACAAAAGTCATAAATCTTGAAAAGGCTTAATTAGTAAACCTCGGGATCGATTGTAGCCAACGCTAAACCAGACGCATTTGACTTCGTGCTCCGGCGAAAGCTTTTCCGCAGTGAGAATTTCATTCTCGGTATATTAAGACGGCGCCTCCAATCCACAAAAGTGAGCGGCATGCCTATAATGTTCGCAAGGACTATTATGTCTTCCACAATTGTGTGTACGGGTTCGTTGGCTGATAGGAAGGTTATGGATGCAATGGTAGCGTCTAGGATGACGCAGACTATCGTTACTCCAACCGCTCTTTTTACAACAGCTATCAGTCTTTCTGTTCCCCGGGATTTGATATTGTTCATACCTCCTTGTACGTTGTTTCGATGGGTGAGAATCGGGCGGACAAAAAGGTAAAGAAGGCATAGATGAAATACAATAGAGAGCGCGGCCGTTACGACTAAATATACGAAGTGGAAGCTTAGGCTTCCATCGAGAAGATGGCAGCCATTTCTAGAAACCTCGTAATGACGAGCGAGACCGAAAAGAGCGGGAACCAAAAGTCCAGTGACTACTATACAGCCAAGAGTTAGCGGGCTAAGCCACCTTACTGCTATAGTCTCTAAATGCCTTGTACACGGGTGTAGATAGAACGAGCGTTGGCGCAACCACAGGAGAACGTATACAGATATTAGCGAGGACGTCATTAGAACGAAAATAGTGTTGGTGATTGCTTCGCAATGGTGGAAGCCGTCGAAGAATGTGTGAAGTAATTCGTAAACTAATTTGCCGGTGAACATGGCGCATGCAGCGCTAGAACTTATGATGGAGCATGCCCTCATCCTTGCCGCCATCTGGTCTGAGTTACCGGTACCGTTGACCGCTACTGAACGCACTATAAATGCTGCTACCACACCAACGCGTCGCTTCGGTGTCCGACGCCGGATTTTGTACTCGTAGACCGAGAGGGAAATTGCGATGTACGCCGCTATGCAGCTAAATATAACCGAGGTTGCCAAGCGAACAATTATTTCGGTCGATATCTGTTTGACAGACGTTGTCCCGTTGGTTCCACCATGCGGTTGATCACTGACATTTGAAATGTGTCTTAAGTTGTCGGTTTCAACATAAGCGACAGTCATATACTCCTCGTAACTTGATCGTGAGACATTTTCATCAGGTTTTAATATGTCAGCCATCAACATGCTCGCTCGAGTTTCATTCGTCGCATTACTCAAGGCAGGCAGATTCAGGTCAGATTCGACTGGAACAGAAACGAAAAAAGTCAATACGAGTTGCTTAAATGTGAGGGCAGTTTTATTGCGCACGGACTCAGTAAGATTGATCGTTATCAAAACTTTAGCGGATCGATGGACAAAGTCAGTTCATTTTTTGTCTTGTAAGTGACAGGCATTAACTTAATTAAAATTATAATAAAATAAAGTAAAACCATACAGCAAACAAATTTATTGAAAAACCAGGAGAATTAAATTAGTTTAGGCAATTGGGAGTAAATTTAGTAACAACACCTTTCATTCAATGCCAGTGCTACTGACAGGGCATTGCCTACGGTGATCAAAACCTCCAGAAAAAAAAAACAACATCGCCCAGGAAAAAATGCAGAATTTAATAAACATATATTATAGGGTGGGGAAAGATGGAACACCTTTTCATTCTGTTTTCTCATCCCATTTGGAATTAAACAAAAAACATTGAAAAATTTATAAACCGTATCCTCACGACTCCCACAGACCGTTGTTGATTGTTTAAAACAAAAAGGTCCGGTTGGGTAAAATGGATAACGTTATCACATAATTCCCCATATTTTCAGTCGTATTTTTAACAATTAACAATGCTTTTTCACAGTTTTAAAACTGCAGTTATTTTTTTTTTCTTCTAAATATTCTTCGTTTTCTACCAATGACGACATAAAAGGGAATAAAAAATCATCTTACCGTTAAAAAGCGCGATCGTGAATATTTAACAATATAAGCGGGATCTATTATATGCATCAGGGATCTGTTATATATAGTAGGGTGGGGGAAGATGGGACATATTTTGATTCTATTTTCTCGTCCAATTTGGTAGTAAACGAAGAACATTCAAAAAATTATCAAACTATATCCTCACGACTTCCATAGACTGTTGTCAATTGTTTAAAACACGATTGGGATATTTGGATATTATGTGTTAAAGGTGTCCCATCTTCCCCCACACTACTGTATATACAATATATACAACCAGGGATATATTATATGCTGCCTAACGAAGCTTCAACCGCACGACGCGCAGTGGGTAATGGTATAAAAGGTTAATGGCATCGGTGGTCGGTGGTACAACACCGCTCGAATCGCGCCCAAAAATTACTTGGGTGCCCTCACATGACAGTGAATCAATTTTGAAATTCCACTAAAATAAGCATAATGGGCATTGGTGAATGCGAACCCATTAGAAACACCACACACATAAATATTCAACGCGTTGTCGCCGAAAGTGTAACAAAGTCTATACCTCTCAACGTTACTTTGACATGCACTATACAAGGACAGGCTAATCAAAGTTTTGATTTTTGATTAGCAAGAAAATCAATCGTCTTAGTCTATCGAGCGTTACGACCACTTTCCTAGTTGTTTAAACATAAAATCTAATACTTACCGGGTGAATTTAACATGAGGTCTCCGTGATCCCACTTTGCAGGTTGCTTGATCCGAAAACGGCAACCAAAATTAGTATGTAAGTCTGGACTAAATTCAAGTTAATTCAATCTTGTTTTATCACGCCTAATCATGCTAAAACACACTAAAGATAAGTATAACAATTTAATACGCGACTTCTATAGGGGCAACATTAGTCTCGACCAATAACATTTAAAATCAATGGTCTATAACTAAAAACACTGCCAAACTTACAGAAAAAACGTCAAATGATTTCCTAAACCGTTAGTAAAGCATTAACCGGCGCTCAAATTATAAGATTTTACACCTGAATATGAATTACGATAGTACTATGTGGGAACACCTTTAGTACATATTATTATTATAACTCTTTGAATGTTCTATGTTTACTACCAACGGAACGATAAAAAATTAAAAAGTGTCCCATCTTTCCCCACCCTATACTATATAAAAAATCTACAAGATCCAAACACTCTTCTCTGATTCTTAAACTTCACTCTGTAGCTGACCGGACGGGCGCGCTAACAGTTTTTGAAATATCAATACGGCTATCGAACCATCCCAGTCTTAAACTATGCGATTGCCGACACTAATGGAGTACCTGTAGACCCATCGTCTGCTATATGGGATGAAAAAAAGAAACCACAGACCAGCAGTCGGAATATTATCCTCATTTATAAAGTCTCCAGAGAGCAGTCGGGGCACAAGGCGGTTAATTCACTGCGACAATATGTGCATGGCTGCATCCGGACGTATATGCCACTGAGCCAAATCGGCAGGTGAATCGGATATTTCTTTATGCACCTTCGACCGCAATCCATATCAAATATATGCTACGATTTTTCACTCATTACTTTTATCGGATTAAGGTGGCCCTATCTTGCTGCTTTGGCCAATGCATTATGCATAAACGGCAAGTGATTTATCTTTAAATGAGCCGAGACCTTGTTTTCCCCCACGTTTTACGACTAATCGTGTTCTTGATGTGCCAGAAAACTCAGGGCCAAGTCACGCAGGTCGCGCTTAATTGTTTTACGCTTGAATCAAAGCACGCACCCGACTGTTGCTGGAACGTCTGTCAAATTATATGGATTCACGGCCTGGTAGCGGTTATAGTGGATTGAAATGACGAACCAACAGCCCTATACGCACTTTTTACCCGCAGTCCAAATCTACTGTATAGTAGGATAGTAGGATGGGGGAAGATGGGACACCTTTAGTACCACGACTCCCATAGACCGTTGGTAATTGTTTAAAACACATTTAGATATTATGTGCTAAAGGTGTCCTATCTCCCCCCACCCTACTATATATATATATGCGTTACCATTAGCTTAACGTTTAAATGCTTCTAACAAAATCTATCATTCGCTATATATAGCTAAAGCTAAAGCAACTATGCACTGCGACTGTCTTTAGCTGATACAATCTTGACGAACCTGTGGCAATAAACAAATACTAAATGAATTATTCAAGCTAAGGTAGACGCTGCAGACTAATAAACAAACAAACCAGAGTTCATTTCAATCTCACTGTTTTCTAGGCACGACCAACGGCCAAACAAAGGCGTCGAGTAATCTAATCAACGAAAACCGCTCCAGAAGGATTGAGTTCAAATCAGGTGAAATACAGGAATAATCGAAATAAAGGCTCGATTGCCTAATGAACGGCCGATGGCGCCCACGTAGACGGCTCTAATTAAGACGCATTACGTGTGAGGTTTAACCTTTTCATGTGCATTTTTTTCAGACAGTTTCGGTGCAAAAAGTAAATGACAAAATTAAAGCAGGGATCAAATGCACAAAACTTGTAATAATTCATAGTCGGGTGTTTCGCCAGTTTATGTTAAGATAGGCTACATATTTGCGCGTCTTGTGAATAAAGTCACAGTTATAGTCAAACACAGTAAATGTTTAGAGTTGACACATGCGCTTCAATAATAAAAACATTTGGTTGAAATTTTCATCGAAATATAACGACGTTCGTCTATAATTATACGAAGTGACAAATATTTGCAAAAGTGAGACACTTAAGCTTGTTGAAAGACGATACAATATTCGTAATATGAGATATTATTAAAATAAACATAAAAAACAACGTAGACACAAAAGTGCTGTGTATATATGCCAGGTTTCTTATTTGGCACACGAATCTGTATAAAAACAGAAGACTGTAAAACATATTTAAGGTTATCTGCTGTCACTGCTTATAACTATTCTTAAAACCAATAAATCGTTGCTACTCGCGGATTCAAAGTGTCATTCTAGCTATCGGGTTATTATGTTAGAAGCAATGAATAATACATTCACTCAAGAGGTCACTAATGGGTTGTCAAAGGAGATATGAACTTCGCTACATAAAGGTCTGCATGAATGAACTTTGGAAGTAATTTCATTCAAATTAATATGATTAATTATTTTATGACGCAAAAAAGAACGAATATTTTCTAGCGCGATGGTGAACTGCTATATAATTATAATATATCATACCCGCCTTTGAGTTTACGAAGTACGATATATTTGTCAGTGATTTTGTTTTTACTTATTCTCTGTGTGTCTGCTATTGTAGCGACCCATTAGTGACCGAACTTAGACAATCACCACGAACTGTTTTAGGGTAAAGCAGCCGCAATGCTGGCAGCATCGAGTTTTGAACCCGGAGACTTCTGAATACAAAACAGCCACGCTCTTACCACAGCTGTGCTATAGTGGCGGACGTGTATATTAGACAATGGCGGAATACGGACTGGCCAGTTTTATAACACAGTAAAAAAGAAAAATTGAACTTGTTCATCTTCGCGTGGCGAGGCGTTGACATTTAACTGTCGGTGTTTATTTTTTCTTAGGGATTTTCATATAAAAAATGATTATCCTGGTATGAAATAGGATTCATACGCTCCCGCATCCAGCGATGCTCCGCCTTGGAATCTGGGATCATTTTGAGATTGTTGGGCACCCGGTAACGGCATGTTTACGTAACCTCTTCGGTCAGATATGACGCAATAATCTGCAGATTGTTGTTGTCCATATTCGTTGCAGGAGTTACTTGCGTTCGGTCTAAAATATACGGACGGTTGCTCGGTATTTCTGTTGGGCAAAAAAAGTTTGAAATTATAATTGTAAACAACTTTAGAATGTGCTATAGGAAAGTAAAGTGAATAGCTGATACAACAGTAGGGTGGGGCAGATGGGACACCTTTTGCACATAATGTCCAAATATCCTGATCATATTTTAAACAACTAACAACGATCTATGATAGTCGTGAGGATACGGTTTTATAATTTTGTGGAAGTTCTTTGATTACTATGCAACAAATGAGACGAGAAAACAGAAACAAAAGGTGTCCCATCTTCCCCCACCCCACCATGTATGTCATTTGAACACAAGTTTTGTATGTGATGCTTGAAATAATATTAGAGGCTTACATGGCTGGTCGACATGGCGTCTGTGAACGTGGCTGTTCAGATGAGTGTGGTGCTGTAATTAATAAAATCTTTACACATAAGTAAATATAGATAGGGGGCAAGAGGGGAATGAATGCCCTCTTTGTTACGAAGAACCGCATAGTGATGTCACATTCCACTTTAATATCACGTTATACCTGGTAGAAACAGCGCCCAAATAGGAAATATTAATTTCTAATGTACAACAAAAGCAGTTTACTTTCATAATACAAACCGTTATTACGGCGCTTGACAGCTATGCAAGTGACTGCAATCAGCAACAATAACACGAGGCAAGCACAGACAGTGGACAGACCGATGGTGATACGAGAATCGGGTTTATGAACTGTCACAACTGCAACCGGGGTGCTGCATTCTTTAATCTCGATATGAATTGTCTTATTTGAAAATACCGGTTCACATGACGTCACCATGACGTCATAATATCCGAGATCCGATTTGGACAACTGAAAAATGCGTTCGGGTGTTTAATTTATACCCTCTATAAAAACAGACAATGCGAGTTTTATAAGTAAGAAACCTTTAGTTTTGTAAAGATGTTTTGTTTACTACTAAATGGGTGAATGGGACGATGAATGAATGAAACTTACTTTATCCTCGCGTGGCCGGAAAACGACAGTCGTTATAACACGGGTGTTCATAAACCTCGTGCCAGCTTACGAGTTACCACGTATGTTACTTTGTGGGTTAAAATAGAGTGAAAACATGAACCATATCTCCCTAACCCACTATATTGGTTTAGCAATACGTTTATTTACCTTCGGAAATATAAACTTGATGAAGTTTGTCACACCACTACTTTGTAAAACGAAACTTGTGAAACTCTTTCCTGTAAATGTAGGACTGTGTAAACATAGTAAACTAAGAATGAAAATATCCTAACACTCAATTAATGCTCTTTGCTTGTTAATATACAACGGTAATATTTAACATATAGTAGTGTGGGGGAAGATGGGACACTTTTACCACATAATGTCAAAATGCCCTGATTGAGTTTTAAACAATTAACAACGGTCAATCGGAGTTGTGAGGATACGGTTTTATAATTCTTTGATTTTTTTATTTTCTACCAAATGGGACGAGAAAATATATTGAGAAGGTGTCCCATCTTCCCGAGTCTACTATATTACGTCATTTTAATTTGTCTTTTAAAACGATAGCGAAGACCAAATTAACTAAACAATGAAGAAAATGGAATCCACAACAAAACAACGGTCGTTTAAACACACTATGAATAAAACGTATAGGAAAGTAAATAACCGTGGAAATTAAACCAAAGTTAGTAGAGACTTGGTAAAGGTTTTTACCTTGTTTATTAACACGAACTTTCCCGCATTCGGTGATTGGTGGATTGGAACGAAACGTCACAATAGCAGTTGACGCGTCACCGACACACAAGTAGTGAACAAAAGTTTGCCGATTCAAAAGTTGAGGAGGAACTGTTTAAGAATGGAAGAAGTGACAAAATGAATGAATGAATGAATGAAAAGTTGGGGAAAATTCTATTTTTGATCTTTTGTGCATACACGGATGCTGGTTATGGGAAGTGAAAATGCCGCGTTTGAATTCCAAAATTCATCCCCAAAATTGGCTCGTTGCCGAAACACCTAGGATTAAACAAAGCAGTTGTCTTGTAAGGTTACTCTCATCCCCAAGCAAAGAATTAAAGAATACTGCCCGAGATATTATGCTTGTTATTCAAAGCGTCACTTCTGACACTTATTTGCGTACCAACGTTTTAACGTTCTGTACAGGTCGTCTTTATAAAAGTAATTTAACAATTATTATTTGTTGAGGGTCATTCACAGTGAAAATGAGACCTGTTTAGCACGTCGAAATGAAAACACATGTAAACACGCAATATAATACAACTCACGCACATAAAAACCATAGCGATACTTGTCTCTTTGAGGAAATATTTCGTTGGCTGTAGCACTCGACTGTTTTGTTGAAATCCTCCACACTCAGTGTTAAAATAGCAGCAACGTTCTGTTTAAAAGTTCAAACATTAAGGCCACACAGTTGGCTAAGTATATACTGGTGACGTATTGTACGGATACACCCAATTTAAAACACCTTGTTACAAATACAATCATCTATGCACAGGGTTCAAATTAGCAACACTCAAATATCAAAAATATAGTTTTTGTACATTTTAGCGTTGTTGCAACGTATGCGAAAAATGTATATACACAAACATTATTTTTTACAGATTTTTATACATAGATTATTAGTATATATATATACAAACACCTACGTTTTTCTGTGAAAATCTTTGAGTTCCCACGGTCATTATGACGTCATAATTATCTTTACCAGTGACGTCGCAGAAAAATAGAGTGGGAGTGTTTAGCGCAAGAATGAAGGGGCGGCTCTCGCTATTTTGAATGTCAACAGCTTGACCTAAGCAAAACGCACGCAAAAACATTCAATACGTGTTATCTGCAATTGCGATGACACTGTATATAGTACTGTGGGGTAAGATGGGATACCTGTAGCAGCTAAATCATACATTTTCACCCGGTCGTGTTTTAAACAATTCACAACGTTCAGTTACATGCTTCTGTGAATACTTTTTGTTTGATATTAAATGTGGGGAGAAAAAAGAATGAAAAGATGTCCCATCTTCCCCCAGCCTACCATATTTCTACCTTTCCAACATTCCACGTCAGGACCTTCCCATTCAGCATGCGCACCACACGTATATATGATTGCTCTACCAGGGGAATTTCTCATTGCGAGTGATCCGTATGCTCCTTTAAACAGAGGCAAACCACCCAAACATTGAACTTGTGCGACCTCATTGTAAGTTACGTTTTGCTGCTTTGGTTTCGTCAGTATGCTGTCCACAACATCCGGGCAATCTTCGTGAAAAACAATGTTTAAAAAATGTGTTTAGTCTTACATAAATTCTGGTAGGGTGGGGTAAGATGGAACATGTTTATAATCTTTTTATTGTCTCATTTGGTGAGAAACAAAGAATATTTACAGAATTATATAACCATGTTCTCACCATACTGTAAAGGGGGGTTGTAAATTGTTCAAAACACAATTATGAACCAAGGAATTTCAGTGCTAACAGTATCCCACCTTACCCCACAGTACTATATATCAAGCTTACTTACACGCTATTTGTATAACTTGCTTGACTGTGGTAAAATCCCAATTAACTCCGATTATTGTTCCGTTGTCGGACACGTTGGGTTTTTGAAAAGTAACATCGATGCTTCGGTAACTATCGTTCGATTTACAACTAATTGCAAACATGGCAAGGTTGACTCCACTGTTATAACAATATCCAGGAAAATGATCACGAAAATACACCCTTGTGATATACGTGGAAGAGGTGTTCACGACCTTGTAAACATAAGCTCTTCTATAAAAATAGTGATATCCATTTTTCATTTCAAATCTGATCGTCACATTAGGTACGCCCTCTGTCCAAGTAAAATTGGGCGTAGAGTAAATACCAACTGATTCGACGACGGTTTCATAACCTGGCAGAAGAGGCAAGTTGCTTTAGGTCGGTACATGGCGGAATATATATTAGGACTTCCAGTTAAGATGATGGGGAACTATTTTGTTCTGTTTTTTTTTTGTTCTATTTGGTAGTAAACAAATAACATTCTAAAAATATTAAAACCGTATCCTCACGACTCCCATGAACCGTTGCGAATTGTTTAAAACACAATTAGGATATTTGAATAAAATGTGCTAAAAGTCCTATATATTACTGTGGGGTAAGTTGATAGGGCACTTTAAAACCTAAATCCCTAATCGCTTTACTAACGAACAACCACGCTCTTTAAAAGTCGTGGGGATCCTTTATGTAATTATGCAAATATTCTTTGTATTCTACCAATGGTACGAAAAAAGAAAGCATGTCCCATTTTACCCCACCCTATTAAACGTAACAACTTACCATTAGTCCCAATGATGAAATATCCAAGAGATAACAAGAAGGAAGTAAGAATACGGAATTCAGTTCTTGCCATAGTTTGCTCAACTGCGCTTTGCATGACACGAAGCTCAACTACACGGAAGTAGCCGTCTGTGAAGGTATAAATGCATTCTAAGTCACATCTAAGTCACATGAATGACGTAATTCGCCTTGTGAGCAAAGACATCATTGTGTATGTGGGTATGAGTAACCTGCATTTACGCGTGTTGCCTACTCATGTATCAACAATTCTGTTTGGACAGCACTGTTGACCACAATTGCACACTTTTAACTGAAAACATAACAGTGATATAGTCGAGTGGGAGAAGATGGGACACTTTTCGTTCTATATTTTCGTCCCATTTGGTATAGTAAACAAAGAACTTTCAAAAAAGTATAAAACCGTGTCCTCACGACTCCCATAGACCATTATAAATTGTTTAAAACACGATCAGGATATTATATGTTAAAGGTATCCTGTCTTTCCCCACCCCACTATAGAATGTAAAAATAGAGAAGTGCATAGAACAGTTTCTTACTTGTCTTAAAAAGAGTTAGAACTCGTTGACTGCAACATATTCAAACAAATTCGAATCCGATACGAAATTCAAGTAGTTCTGGGGAAAAGAAAAATATCAAATATATCTTTAAAGAGGTGGAACGCATTTACTTACCAGAGAAGTAATAAAACGGTGTAGCGAATTTTGAAGAGGCTTCTAAACTTAACTGCTGGATATAGCTTCAAATAGTTACTGAAGCGAAGATGACGAATGAAATATTTTGTTTCTCGTTTATTTTAACTGATGTCCACAGATTCCTGAGCAGCAGGAGAAGTGGTACGCAAAGTAGAGAAAAGATGAACAAAATAATGAAGTAAAATCGTTGTAGGTAATAAGGGGGAAACGGATAAAATTGGGTAAAGGTATATGGGGGAAACCGTTCTGGTGATTTGACATTTGGATTTTTAGGTTGGGAATCAAAACTGATGTTTTCGTTTCAGTTTTTACTGTACTATAGGATATAGACAATTTATAGTTTCACAAATTGCGTTTTATAGTTTCACAAATTGCGTTTTTTTATAGTTACACAAATTTCGTTTTCACGGGTGTTACACAGTGTAGAACGTAACAGCTTTAAAGAAACAAACGGACATTGCACAGGCGCGAAAACTATAACGTATAGGTAGCCCAGTTTAGAAGGTAAGTATCACGCTTGAGATTAAAACATTAAGAAAGACAGAACAGAAGATGTCACGCAACGGTCCAATTGTAGTATTAGACACAACGACTTGTAAGAGCATTCTCAAAGCTCTTAAAACCGTAAAGAACCACACGGGTATCGACTTGAAGCATTACGGACTAGATGAGAGCTCTTGTGATCGGCTGTCGTTGTACAGAAGTTGAGTAACTACGAGACACAGTTTTAAAAAAGTCAACGCCTTTCCGCAAAAGCGGGTGAAAATGTGTAATCTTAAAATTTTGGGAAGTGTGTTAATAACTATTTGAACATTCTAATCTAAAGTAATAGTTTATCTACAGATTACGTATGATTGAGCGAAAATTGCGTTCGTGGTTAATATGACTTGAAGGTCGTTGCTGGGATGCACACCGGTACACAACGACAGGCATTGGGTAATTCTGGCTACTGTATAGAGAATGGCTCGCTTAAAGACGAGAATACAGGGCACAAAAAGATTGACGCCTCACAGTGCTTTAAATAAGTTGAAAAATAAACGAATGGTTTATAAATATTCAATGAGGTGTTAGAGTAAAGTACAGATAGTACTGCGCTGTGGCATCTTGGTCCCGTGTGCCCGACGTTTGGCGGCTTCCATGTAGACCTGCCTGTTGAACTGGCCGGTGCTAAGCGGGACTTTACTGCGGAAATAGAGGCCTCGAATTATGGCAAATAATATGCGTAGTTTAGATTTGAAAAATATACAAGTTAACATATATAGTAGGTTGGGATAACATGGTACATTTTCATTCTATTTATATTATGCTTATGTAGTAAATAAAGAAAATTTAAAGAATTACAAAGACATAGCATTGGGCTCTTAAATAGCATTGTTAAATGTTCAAAACAAAATCAGGAAATATGTTCTTACCCTAAAGCCACATTATTATATGACTACAACTAAGGTTATCGCAAGTTTATGAGTCGAATTTCAAGTTACCTTTCTTGCCCTGGTTTAAGCAGAACATCATATACAGCATAAACAGGTCTATGGTCTGAGGTCCGTATATTTTGCACACTGTTGTAATGCAGACATGTAACATCCGACTCTGTTTTGCTTCGATGAAGAATTCGGTCCTGCAACAAAGAAGTTAACGAACAAGGTGTAGGAATGTAAATATTCTTTAAACAGCTCATTTGGTATAAAAACGTAGTGTATTTCGACTATTTCCAACGTTTTGTCGAAAATAAGATCGGAAAGTCGGGATTTTTTTATCATATCAGATGAATCATTGAACAATCATTTACTTTGTGCCTGCGGCGGGTATAGCAGAAGTAAGAATATCGGTGTAGTGGTGTTGCTAAGTGTTGGTCAGGTACAATAGCCACAACGGCCCGGTAAGCCATATTAAACAATGCTGTTCCTAACACAACCCACGTTATTTATTATATGTGAAATAATACATACCGATTCACGGACCACAATTCACACAATGTAAATGGGTGCGTATATAATAGCCGGGTAATTTAAAATGTCACTGACCGCCTTATTACATTATAAGTTAGGTATATATATGTATAGTAGGGTGGGGGAAGATGGGACACCTTTAGCACATAATATCCAGATATCCTGATCGTATTTTAAACAATTAACAACGGCCTACGGGAGTCGTGAGCATACGGTTTAATAATTCCTTGAAAGTTCTTTATTTACTACTAAATGAAACGAGAAAATAGAGTTAAAAAGTGTCCCATCTTCCCCCATCCTACTGTATGAAAAATCGATCAAACTTCATTGACTTTATGGAGCATTAGTGAATTAAAAACCAATCGAATAAATTAATTGATTCGTACGGATTTCAAATCGCATTTTTTTAATTCTAATCTTGTTAATGCGAGTAAACCGCAGCCTTATGTAAGTGACCTGTAATGGGGATCGTTCGGAAATTACATCGCCTTTCTATTAAAGCATGTGTTGTAATGATTGTTATAATTACAAAGCAATTAGGAAGCGATAAAACCTCAAGTGTGTCGATTAAGTGGTCGATTAATCACCATTTAAAACGCGATAACAATTGAATTCAATTGTTAATCAGCAACTTAAGGTCGTGGATTAGCATGCGTGACCACCAGCGTTGTTTAGCAACGATAATAACATAGCGTTAATGACAAAATAAAGTTTACGCAGCGTGGCAGAAGCACACAGACATGTTTTCGATCAAAGTAAATGTTTAAACATGAACTAAATATAGACTGCCAACTGTTTGTGGTATTGAAATATCGTATATAGTTAGGTAAATACACTGTACCGCACCAAAACTATCTAATGGATAGCTCATTCGTATGCGGCTTTAAAACTATACTAAGTTACACACCGTATAAGCCGCTTTCATGAAAGCAGGCGCTGCAATAAGAACAGACCGGCGAACTATTTCCAGCTTATGTGAAATTGTAAGTTGTTCAAGTTAATCAATTCACCGCGTATGAAGAATGACGTATTTGCCTATGACGTATTTACCCATGACGTGCAAAGTTCGCTTTGCAGAACGCGCAGTTTATGAATATTTTACGCGGTTTGAGTGGGCAAAAAATGCATCGACTCACCGTGTAAGAAGGCACTCGTAACTTTACCGAAGTGTCGTATTGGTCCGAATCAGGGTTGAACTTGTACGTCGGTAGGAAGTTGATGGGAGCTTCGTGGAAACCGTGGAATATTTTGCCTGGTATAAATAACACATATGAATATATAGTGGGTGGGGGTAAGATGGTCCATGTTTGATGTTTCATTCTATTTTATCGTCTCATTTGGTTCTAAACTAAGAATAATTACATTACATAGTTATATAACCGTACCCTCACGACTCTGAATGAGCGTTGTTGATTGTTAAAAATACGAATGGTAAATAAATATGGGATAATATGTGCCAACGGTATCTATCTTCCTTACCCTACAATATTAAAGGGTTTAGATTCCTAATACGTTGCAAACCGTACTAGCTAACAGTGTATGGCCATCTGTCGGAGGACTTAGTTGTACCGGCTATTATAAGTCGTTCGAATGCCGTACAGCCTAGTTTACAATCGCTCGATCTGCTAGATATACTTATTTTCGTGAAAGGGCAACCATGCGATTGCAAGTAATGATAAAGAATGCGTGTATGGAGAATTAACGACGGAGAACCGCAGTCGATGGGAAGTACGTGGGGGTGGAAAATAACTGACTCATTTTGTCATACATATGATTTGATGACTGGAATATGATTGACAGGTTTACGAAAAGTATGAATTATATACGGGCCAGAAGATGCATTTTTAACTACGTGCATAACTTAAGTCTTAAGAAGAAATTATACCCAAAATATTGGACCTTAAACCATGCACTACTACGCTCAACACAACCTATTTATTGAAAAACTCTACATTTTACAGTCGTTCCTTTTATAGAGAAACACAGTTACCCATTTTCACATAAAAAATCTACGTTTAACGTCACATTTTGACTAAACTTATTTCTTTCTTTCCTACCTCTCTTCATATTTCCTTTCAACTGGTCGCATTTAAGAGCTTCCCTAATATCGTATGTAGCTGGGTTTTCCACCTCTTGTTTCATATGGTGGTGGGGTTGGCTTATACGAAAGTTAAGGTCGCCAAACCAAAATACATTGTCGAATCTGTAAGGAGAATTTTCGTAATCGTCATACAGATCGTAATCAATATACACACTCATGTTGTATTACTGTATGATATATGGCGTGGTTACTGTGGCATTTAAAGTACATATGGCCATAGGCGTCACGTTTTATGAATTTTTAACAAAATGGGTTGACATAGTTAAAGTACAGTTACATTAATAGCGTATAAGATGGTGAGATTTACTGGTACATCTAACATGACGCGTGTATTAAAATACCTCAAAATAACATCCTGTACGTACGTAAGATAAAATATTTGATAAAAACAAGATTATTAATATACGTCATTGATATGACGTATATAAACGACAATAAAGAAATTAATTATGATGATCAAATGTCCGGCGCCGTGGCGTAGTGGTTAGCGCGCCTGCCTGTAACCATTAGGTAATGGGTTCAAGGCTCGTCGCTGCTACCGCCTGCCTGTAACCATTAGGGCGGCTGCCTGTAACCATTAGGTAATGGGTTCAAGGCTCGTTGCTGCTACCATTGTGGGCGTATGTGTCCTTGGGCAAGACACTTAACGACAATTGCTTCAACCCAGTGGTCACTAATGGGTTGTCCAAATTATCAGCCATAAATAAAAAAAAATAAAAAATCCCCCCAAAAAATAATAATAATCACCCACAAAGTAACATACATGGCAACTCGTAAGCTGGCACGAGGTGTTAAACCTGTGTGATAACGACTGTCGTTTTACGGCCACGCGAGGATAAAGTAAGTTACATTCATTCATTCATTCATTCAAATTTGTCAAATACGTTTATTAAAAATTTGGTTTAGTCGATACTAAACAAATTAGCAAAAGAAAAATTCTGACAATATTTATTCTATAATGTGTTTTTACATAAGCCATAAATACAATGTAATTTAAATAATAAGCATAACCTGTATATCAGTATATATAAACATAGTGTTAAAACTGAATACCACCAACACACATCATGTTAATATACAGCCAAGCTTATTTCATGTTGACTTGGAAATATTGATTACTTTAAGATTTACCAGATTATAATGTTTTGGCACAGATGTTCTTCCTATGGCTCACTATTGCATATTTACAAGCTGCCAACTTACAGCTTAAAAGTATTTATAAATGCCATCAATATTCCTTCTTTTATAAAAACAGCCCTTCTGGCATTTATTTGCGATGTTTTAACCTTCTAGAATCTATACAGCACATTTTGACTGAAGTAAATTTCATTACTTTGGTCAAAACACAGCTTAATGAGAGGAAAACTAATTTAAACTTTATCTAATTTTTAACACACACAAATTTTATACATCTAAGCAGTAAACACTTAAAGTAATTAAAAATGGATAAATTCTAAGCCATACATAAACACAAAACGCCCCAAAGTTTCCTCGCAAGCGGCTTGAGGTGTATAAAACAGAACGCCAATGTTATAACAACTGTCGTTGCCCCTTCACGCAAGGATAATGTAAGTTACATTTATTCATTCAAGATAAGAACACTGAATTAGCTTACGAATACAAAGCTTAATTAAGTTTTCTAAACGTAAACAATGTACCTTGGAAAAGGGTTTCCAGATTCTTGTTTGTAGATTTCATTCGACTGCCGTGGTAACTGAAGCTGCTTAATCACTTTATTATAATCATCAATTCTCTCTTTTACCTTCGTTTCACCAGCTGCCAGTTGCCAATTAGCAGGAAAATAAAATTTAATGACCAAGGGGTATAAAAGGAATTTTAAAAATAAACTCAAACCTATAGAAGATTTGGTTTTGGGATTTAAGATTAATATCAATTTCTTATTTGGAATATAACGTCTAATGTAACGTATATTTGTAATGTGGGGAAAGACGGGACAGCATTGTGGCGTTGTATATGTATTCTATTTTCTTATTGTGTTTAGTAGTAAAAAAAAGAAAATTCAAAGAATTATTAAAACCATATCCTCATGACTTCTATAGACAGTTGTTAATTGTTTAAAACACCATCAGAATATTTGTATATAATGTGCTAAAGGTGTCCCATATTCCCCAACACTACTATATATAGAAAGTAAAAACTCACAGTGAAAATGTGAAGTCAAAAATAAGAACTCAGTGCCAAAGAATTGAAAGGACATTGCTGCGGCTCCTTTGGTTTTAATTTGAGAAATCATTCGCGTTGTTATTCTGTCCTCGTCAAAATCTAAGTGACAACATTTAGTTACAAACCTGTAACACTGGGTGGACAAGCTACATTTAAATGTAGATATTTAATTGAACTAGCACGGCAAACACACATAACGTGTGGTTACATAAAATAAGCAGAACCAGGTGGAAAACAGGTGTTTCTATATGATTAAATGGTATATCTATGTATCTATATATGGATGAGTGTGCTATGGAGAATTGAATGTAATATGATTTATACATTTTTTTTATTTAATCATGTTTTTTGTTTATTTGGTATTAAAATCCAGTTTCATTCATGTTTTTTTGGTATTATAATGGCCAATGGGTTAACTTTAGCTTATAAGCATAGGAGCCAAGCCTCACAACTCTGTATCATATTTTAGCACCCTGGTTTTACACCTTAATATAGCTTTAACCCGGCTGTAAAAAGGCTAAACAAACAGGCAGGGCTATTTTATAGTTTATTTGACACATAATCTACAAAGTTCCCTATGTTCCATGTTATGAATGTAATCAGAGTTTCACCCAAGATTTCGTAACAAAAATAAAAAATACGCCGCAATAATTTGAAATAAATTAACAAACACTTACACGAGAAATACCAGATGAGGTCACGTCGTACAAACACAGCAAGATGAAGGACTCCATGAGACACAGAGTGAGCAAGAACATGGTTAGGACCAAGGGTTTCTTGTAGTTTGATTTCCCAAGCTTTCCTGGTGGGTTGAATAACTTGAGTTAAAAATTAAAACCCAAATTCCCAAAAAATTGTGGAGATATATAATACTGTTGATGTCAGGCATATTATACTTGTTTTGTAAAACGGTGCGTATAACGAAAAACAAGAGATACTTTGCAACATGATTAAACATTAGTAGTACCAACACCGTGAAACAGATACAGGTTAAGACACCATGTTAAATCAAGGGCAGAAATATAAAACCAAGCCATTTGATAAAACAAAATGTTAAACAAAAATTAGTGCACCATCACCACAAACATTAAACAGTTGTTAAATTTAACAAATTATCATTAAAATAAGCAAAAAAATTATCCCCCCAAAACACATAACATTAAAAAAGGTTTTTGACTCACTGATCCTGAGGGGCCTCCTGCACCCCGATGACATACATATCTTGTACAAACTCCTCATGGTCCGGGAGAATGAAATCATCAACATTTTCCGGGACTTCACATCTCTGCATGTTCCATGTACCTGTTGTAACAATACTGGTTAAAAATCTAACGCTGTTGGATTTGGGTTGAAGGTTATACAGTGTGGTACGGCACAGCCAGAAAAGAAGAGTTATACACATTTTTTTCATATATATATATTTTTAGAGATAGGCCTGTAACTGCGTTTTAATTAATTACATTTTAAATATAATTATATATATACACATAGTAGCCCTATAATATAAATTACTGAGCAGGCTAATTTCTCACCAACAAACAGCCGAAGTCTTTGCTGAGGAAAATATCGGTTCAATTCATCGATACCGACGACTGACTTCGATTTAGACATATGGCCCACTAGGAAGTTTCTGTATAAAAAACAAAAGATTTTTAAACTGCCGTACAATAAAGATTTTATTTAAATAGGAGTCTAATGATGCTATTTTAGATGAAATATATATTTTACACAATTCATTATTTCGAATTGTAAGTTTTTTTTGCAACACTTGATTCTAAATGTTATTTTGTTACATGGCTGTTGTCCTGTAATAAATCTGACCTCAATCTGGTGCTCATAAAGTTGAACGATTCTTGTGTAAGGAAATACAGTAATGATCTGGTGCTAAAAAACGTATCAGACAAAAATCAAGTCAAACCAATGGTATACTAAAAGATATACATTTCACTATAAGTCACCTTTCTCTAGCAAGACTACTGGGAATGGCAGGCAGCGCACTCGTTGGCTTGGAGGACTGAGTGTCTGATGACGCATCAAAAGATGAACTTTCATCATCTGAAATCTTGAACTCAACTTTGGAAGATCCAGGAGATGTTGAAATTGACATATCAAGTCAACTGTTTTGCTCAGTTGACCATGAGATGTGAAGTTAGCAGAATATACCACATTTTCAGCAATTTTTTTCTTTAATACGTGCCAAAATAACGCGTTCTAGATACAATATACCAAAGCAGCAACACTAGTTCGTTTCAGTCAACAGCGTATTTTTTAAACTTAAATAAAATACCAAGCAGCACATTTTCTATAATATAGTAAAATACAATTTAGCGAATTCGTACACGGGAACACGAAATATATATAATATAGCTGCTGTCACTGTTGCAAAAATGATTTTAATCCCGTAAAAGGTCTCACACGCATTTTTCTGTCCGACCGAACCGTTAACATCGGTTGCTACAATCCTTCACCGACTAATTGTGTACAACAAACCGCCTAACTACATCTGTCAACAAAACTTCAACTTGTGGTTGTTGTGAAAAATTACCGAAAAACGCAAACCTCACAGAAATCATATACAATAATGTTTGCCTTTGCGTGCTATTATAGAAACAGTAACAGCCACCTTACACAGTAGAAAAGTAAACACTTGACATTACGCTGCTTGCTATTCGCGTTGTCCACTGAACAAATCTACCCAACAAACAAAATCTAGTTTTGATTACAAGTGTCAACAATGTTAGCTTAACCTGCCAGAAACGATATGTTTTGTTAGATACTAGGATGTTCAAATTCAAGGTAAAATTACAAAAATAACAGATTTGTACAATGAATAAAACAATTTTATTTGTATGCGATCGCAAAATATTATAAGATAAATGAAATCACACATTTAGGCCTCGTTAGTGCGGGAAAATAAATACACGTCTAATATTATGGAATTGACAGATTAGGGTAGAAAAGGCGAAGGAATTTGAACTCGCAGTTTCAAGAACGGCACTTGCTGATAATGGAAACAGGTATTGAGCAAAGTAAATTTCTCGACAATTTTTCACTTAGACACGGTTACAATTTCACAACAAACAGATTGCACAAACGGAACATAAAAATTGAGAAAAATGTAAAAACGACCAAATTGGACCACGGTGAGCAAGGCATGTCACATTGCTACTTTCCAATTACTATAAGTCATGATGCATTTCGAAACGGAGATATTACTTGGGATCATGCATAGAGTGGTGTATGGTAACAATATGCTTTTAAATCATACGAGTAATTGTTGCTTGAAGTTGTACAAGAAATCTGCCAAAAATATGAAAATGTTGGGTTTTAATGAACTTCCTAAACAGTTGGCACTATAGTTCATTGAAGGATCGTTTTTTTAAATTGATAAATATTAAGTCTCAATAATGGTTAATGTGACACGACATTCGGACAGGCGTTAAAGTCAAACAAAGTGAGTTCAATCATTTATAAATTATTAAACAACCATCTGAAATTTGGCGCTCGTATCGCGAATGATTGGTTGATTTAAAAATAACGGAGCAACAATAATAGATCCCACTTTAACACGAGACCCCCCTATATAAATGTGGGGTCTTTTAGGGGGTAACATCATCAACAGAAGGGGGTGATTGGGGCATTGAACGAGTTGGGGCAGCAGTAAGGTAGCCAGCCACTGCGGGTCCGCCTGAAACAAAAGCAATTAGTTTTACCGTTTATGAAAAAGTAAAAAAATATCCTTTATGCTACAAACACAGATGCTAAATAAATGGATATTTGTATGCATAAATAAATAACAGTTTTTAAACCACAGCAGAATTACAGGTTTAAAATAAGAGTGTCATAGCTGAGAAAAAATGTCATTTTAGACAGTTATTATAACACAGGTCCCATATTTTATACACCTCTTTTGCAGCTTTACGGGTTACCACATATGTAAATCAAACAGTTCTAAATAGTTCTATTCACCGGATACTTGATTTATGAAGTGAGACTTACCAGTTAGATAGCCGGCCACTGAAGTGTTGGATATGAAGAGATCATGCATTTGATCTTTGTATGCTGCCCATGTCCTGGATTTGTTTAATTCTTCTTGAATCTGGGAATAATTCGATTAAGTTTGTAAGCAGAAACATTTGACTTTATTCTACGTGGGTGAGGTCCTGGTCAAGAAACTAGGATTTAGGTTAGATTTGGCACAAATCAGTGATTTTATCATTTGCAATTTACAGTACAGCAAAAATGTGTTTATTTAATATGTTTAATATGTTAAATATAAGCTTAGAAAAAAGAGATTTGTAAAATGTTATTTAAAATAGCAGCTGTTGAAACACCTGCTTCCTACACAAGCAAGCCAATTTATTTTTAAAAAGTCACTTAAATTAGATGGGAAAATTATGGGAAATGTATAATCAATTCATTTAATATTAACATGTGATGTGCAGTACAGGACCAATGCAGTCAGAAAACCAGTTCGTACTTACATTAAATGAAAATATAAATTTCATATTTTAAAAACTATGCAATTTTTAATTTTTGGTAAAATTGGGGAGCTCCTGAAATAAAATCTAAAGAACCTGAAATTATGCACAAGCAGCCTTGGTGTTGGGGTAATGGGCCAAATCGAGCTTAAATCCCAAACCTTAAACCTTAACCACATCTTTATCAAAGACCTCACCCACATAAATAAGTTTGTACATTACACACCTGTTCACCATACTCTAAGCTATGTGTCATTGCTTTCAAAGACTTCACGATCTGAGCTTTGGTTGAAGACATTCCAGTGTTTTGTAAAGCTGTGTCATCTAATAGTTGTAATAGGTAAGCCACAAGCCCTGATTGCACAACCTGATGGGAAAAATATGGGAAATGTGAAAAATATTGTGTTGGGACTTTGTTTAAAACAAAGAGCAAAGAACATTTTGGAACAGATTGATTGTAGGGGTTTAGTTTTTGGATTTCAAGGAATTGAGTGTAACTGCCCAAACGACCGATAACACGCAAACAAAGTCGAGGCCAATTACATTGAAGTGGACTGATTGATTGTAGGGGGTTCAGTTTTTGAATTTGAAGGAATAAATGTAACTTTTCTTATCCTTGTGTGGCAAGGCAACGACAGTCGTTATAACACAGGTGTTCCGTTTCATACACCTCGTGCCTGCTTACAAGTTACTATGTATGTAACCTTGAAAGTAAAGAATACTTTTGTTATAATTTGTAATTAACAATTTAAACAACCCAAAAACAACCGATGGTTTGGAGCAACTGTTGTTAAGCGTCCTGTACAAGGATACGTACGCCCACAATGGTAACAGCGACGATTCAGGAACCCGTAAACTCTGATCTCTAGTAGCAGGCACGCAAACCACTTTGCTGTGGCACAACGATACACAATGCTATACATAATATATACACGACAAATTACCTGGGCCATAAGTTTGGGGCTGATATTTTTACTGAACATTCGATGCAGAGCCTCGCATGCAAGACCAACTTTGTCAGGTCTCGCCTTCATTCCAACTATCAGAGGTTTCATGCAATCTGTCTCCGCAAAACCTTGCACACATGTCTGTGAAAAAATATAGATATAATCATACACAACGCCATGTTTGTGTAAAAAACATAGATACACTAAACATAAATACTCTGTCTGCGTAAAAAATGTTGATACACTTATACATAAATGCTCCATCTCTGTAAAACACTTAAATACTCTTAAACATAAATGTTCGTCAACATAATTTAACCAGTGTTTCGCAATGAAAAGCTTATCATACTTGACCTAATTCTCTCACCTCATTATCGGACAAAACGTGCACCACTGAAATGCACGCGTTGGGAATTGCGTCGTTCTTATTCGCCATTTGTTTGAATACAGTTGGGAGATGGCCAAGCGATGGAATATGCTCAGCTAGTGTCGGTTGCATGGCAAACAAGCAACAAACAGCTTGAGTAACAGTTTCAAGTGTCTCACCCTGTTAGAAATAGTGTTAGTGACAGTGTTACATAATATAACTTAATTTTTTATGTTTTCAAAAACATTATTAAAGATCAAATGAATTAAAACAGCGAAGAAAAAGAGAAGAAAATCAACAACAAAATGAAAGTTGTTAAAACAATGCTAGAGGTAAAAAATAAACTATAAATGTGACACTAACTTAAAATTGATAAGCACAGCATATTGTTATTCGTTTGTACCCAAGACAAACGGTAATTCTGATTATTCAAGACAAATATATATTACGCAATTTCCGCATTCACATATGCTTCAAGAATATGAAACACTCACGTGAAGTTTTGTTGATGAAATAATCTTCGTGAAAGAATTCATGATCTCAACAGTAAACTCACGAGGTTTACGAAGAACCCAACCTGGTTGGGATATGAACAAACGCAGGTACACACCCCCAACCTAGAGAAAAGAAATAAATTACCATAAAATAACACCTGATATCCATTTAACAACACAACATTGACTGTATGTGCAAACGAAGGCAAGGAATACTAATTTAGCTCAAAATAAAGAATAATTTAGGTTAGACTAAAAAAATCAATTAATCTTAAAAAGTAAATTAAAATATAAGGGCATACAAAAACAATTATGCCTAGAATACAAAATAAACTATTTTAGTGTAAAATAAGCATGAGGTGAAGTTCCGAACTTATCATATCCACACACCACCACCATACCTCTAATTCATCGGCATCCACACCTTGGTACACAGGCACAAAGTTACTCGGGAGATGCCACGGGGTGTTTGGTTTCACCAACTGTTCCTTGTATAGACTGTGGAAAAAATTCAAAAAATTGTAATTTTTTATTTTTTATAAGCAAGTTATAGGTTCGTGCATAGTTAAATTGCTGTATCAAACGAAAAAGGAAAACAAAATTAAATCGTGTACCGGTCAATATGATTAGTGCCCAATTCCCTAAACTACCAAATGTTACATTTTTTTGCAGTTTAAATTAAAACCAGTACCTCTATTCTGTTTTTAATTCTATTTTGTATGGGTGCTTCAACGGCTTATGTAATATGACTTCAGTTGAAATAAGCCCATTACAGCGACAGTAAGAACTTTAGAAGTAGTTAGTAACTACTACTAGTTACATATCATTGTATTCTATATGGGTGAAGTCCTTAAAAACTTAAATTTATACCAAATTTGCTTCATTACCCCATCCTATGCTGCTCTGAGTACATATGAAACACCTATCACTCACTCTGCTGTTATTTGCTTCACAGAACCACAGACACTTTCACGAGACTGATCGTTCCAAATAAGCTCTGGGTTTTCATGATTTCCCTCGAACATATGAACTGATGCTTCAGGGGAACTCTGCATCGCATCCACAAAGATAACAGGAAGAAACTTGCTGAGATGGATGCGGATCTATGGGAGGTACAAGGGAACAAAGATGTTGAAATATATTTATACAAACAGAAAACTTGAGTGGAGTTTGAAGTTCATGAAAAACTGAATAAACATTCAATGTGAGTTGAACTTTTTGTAAGTGTGGTATTAAAACACAGAGTGTGGTATTAAAACACTGTAATACTACAATTAGTTAAATTTCAGTTTGTGTGAAACTGTGAATAAAAGATATTTCTATGCAGAACCTTGCAATTTCTGGATTTGTTGAAAGTAAATTATGGCTTAAATACAATTGGGATATTAGTTAAAAAGTGTTTACTAAACAACTAAATTTAACTATGACATATTCAGTAAATCTGGCGCTTATGTAATACATTCATTATAAGACGATTCTATATCAAATATTCCATGAAAAAGTGGAAAAACATTTCAAGTTTATGAAACATTATAAAACACACTTTGGTAGCAAGATATACATTCAGATAGACAGCATAGCAACATGTGGCGCATATTGGTTAATGGGAACATTAGAAACTTGAGGTTACCTTGGGCCCAGTTAGTTTATCTGCTGTGAGTTTTGAAAATAGTTCAGCCGTTTGTTGACGCAACGCTGGGTTGGTGGAGTTGCAGAATACGTTCAATAAATACAACACAGCTCCTGTATTACGGGAAGTAATGTTAAATTTAATTAGAAAAACAATTCAAAATGAATTACCACAAAATTCCTTTTTCAATTATTTTACTTAAAATTAAGTCCAACGAATTGTATGATAAAATATGCGTATTTCCCTAAATGATCTTATCAGTCTTTTATTCAAAAAGAATCCAGTACAAGTATTGTACTAACTATTGAAAAAGGTATTGCACATGTAAAATTATGCAGACTAGGTAATTATTGGTTCTTTAAGAAAATAAAAATGAATATTAAAATACCAAAAAAAAAGATAATCAAAAAAAGATATTAATATTCCATTACCTTGCTGTAGAAGTTCTTTAACGACTTTGGTGTTGGAAGATAGAGCATGAAAAATGTTGAGTACGTTCGTTGCGCCATTACTACTGAGACCACGCAGTGTTAGAAGGAGAAGAGTACAAACCCTGCAGTCAGCTATGTTTTCTACACACATCTTGTTGTTCGTGACCACTGTTAGTAGCTGGGCAAGAAAGGAGGTTTAGGTATTCGGTATTTTTGTGCGGAATATAAGGATTTTCAGGTCAGTTTCAATACATATATTGCAATTAATCGTTCATTGCTGAATAGCACACTAAACATTGGAAATACACTGCGTTTTTTACACCAAATGTGCCCTTAGAAAAATTTTCAGAATATGTCCTTTATATTGGCCAAGATGCTCAAAACATAAAAATAAAGCTTCGTTTACCTCCAATGCCATTAGTTGAACATCAGCTTTATATTTACTGTTGAGTAAACTGAATAAAAGTTGGAAGTGTCCGATGCATTCAACCTCATTGCCTGCGAGGTATGAAGGAGTTAGGTTGATATAATAAAAGTTGATTTAATTCTCTATATGAGTGGGGCTTTGAAGACCTAGGATTTGAACCAGATTTGGGCAATCACCCCAGTACCCTTGTGCGAGTGGAAATGAAGTCTCTTACAAACAGTTGAAACAATAAAAACCAACCTCTGATGTCATGCCGAATTGCAGTCTAGATACAATTGGGTTTTATGAACCAACACAGCCAATAATAAAATTTGTCAATTAAAATCAATTGTTACTGCAATAATTTCAAACATGATAGAATGAATATGATTTGTCACCTTAAGGTAAGGTACTGTAGCAACACAGCCCCCCAAAATTTTGCAATTAAAATCAATTGTTACGGCAAAAATTTTGAAAAGGACAGAATGAATGTGATTTGTCATCTTGTATGAATGATGGCACATGCATTGGAACCATTGCTACAGTACCTTACCCATGGAATTAAGATTTAAATACCATCATAGGCAAAAATAAAATTTTGCAATCGAAACCAATTGCAATTAATCTCTGATATATATATATATAGCTTTGAGTTGTATGTATTACCTGGGTTGTTCTTTATAACATTGGATAAAGCTTGCAAGGCATAACTACAGTACGTCAAGTTCTCCTCACTTAATGTTGGTAACTGGAGAAAAATATTCGATTTTCATACAGAAATGTTAAGTAGAAAGAGTCCGCTAGTTGGCAGTTTATAAATCTATACGAATACGGAACCAGCTGAGTAGAAAACAATTTGATTTTCAAGCAAACCACGTTTTAACCAAACAAAGGTATTTTACCTTAGACATTTTAGGGAAGAAACTCAAAGTATCTGATTTTCAAACAGAAATTATACATAAACAGTTATATAGTTATATTATATGTATATATTAATATAAACAAAGTCATATTACCTCAGATATTTTAAGAAGATATTCAAGCAGTTTTTGGCAGAAGATCTTTGGTTCCTGGAAGACAAAATTTGTTAAATTTAAACAAAAACCTGCTGCTCACTAGTGGACAAAGTTTAATATATAAAACACTGGCATAAATCTATAGATTTATTTTACCCAAAATTGTTAACTGCCATACAGTTATACCCTGACAAAGCCTACGGTATAAGGCAAATTAAACGATGTTATAGTACTATTTTGTTAACCCCAAAATGATATATTTTTTTCAAATTTTAGAATTTCTTAGCAATACAACAATATTAACAAGTAATTTGTTTGTATTTTTAATACACATACACCAATTATGTGCATGCCACAAAATTAATAATAGGCCTATACAAAAAAATATTTTAATTTTTTAATCCACATACTTCAATAGCAAAAGTTGGTTGTTCGTTGTATATTCGAACAAATATATCGCCAACAATGAGTTCCTTCTGGTGAAGAGAGAAGACAAAATCTGCTCCGTACGAGGGATCACAATTTCCCTGCATTATAATGATAATAAATAACTATTTGTAAATATTTCAGAAATTGATTTGTAATATCTTGCATGGAACCTATTAATCATGGAAGTTTCACTTATTTTCATAATATTTCTAAACAGTCGTAATCAAAATTTGAGGTACAAAAATACCACATTTTAAATTTTTATACTTCAAAAATGGGTTTGTTATATTTTACACCTTACACGCAACAAATGATTTATTTAGTTTTCCCATTCTTATCTGTACAGTTATTTTTCTACTTCTGCTACCAGTCATACCGTAAATAATCTTTGAAGGGCTCATCTGCCAAGACTTTCTAAGAAGTCTTACCGTATAGCAGACGTAGGAAATACACTACATTTTTCATACCAGATGAGTCGTTAAAAAGTTTGTTTATAAACTATAGTTACTTACAGTCCGAACAGTGTCTTGTTGTTGCTGTTCAAGATATTCAACCAACTCAAACCTGGTACCATTATCCCACATTAAGTATGGATTCTCAGTGTTGCTGTTAAGTACTTTCAATACCTATACATGAAATATAATGCTCAGTTATCTATTTTTATTTGTAGCAGAAAATGGACACTTTAGTCTGGAGTTAGTTCACTATCTTATATAAAATTAAATGAAAAAAATAGCCTAAATTTTTTTTTTTAGTCAACATAAAATGAACAAAAAGAGCCCAAAATATATTTTTTTAAACCTGAACTTTCACCCTAAATGTCTTGTAACAAAGAGGTTGATTTTAGTTAAAAACTAAACAATTGTAAATTATATTCTTACACTAATATTCAAAAGACTAACAATACTTTTATTTTTTACCACTATGTACAACAGATTTCTCTTACAGCAGTTAAGAATTCAGAATAACCATACAAATAAATTTCACCTCCGAATATTTTGCTTGCCCAATAAGTTTGGTGAGATAAGGCGTGATTAGTGAACACAGGGATTTATGAAGCAATGGATTGACGGGTTCTTGTGTAAGGTAACCACCCAAACAAGCAAGGGCATGAATGCTCAGCCTTGCCAACCTATTTGCAACTTCCTGTAGACGAAAATATTTTGGAAAATCCTGCTATTTTTTTAGATTTTTAAAGTAATAAATGAAGTTTAAAAAAGTCCAATAATTTGAAATATATACATACAACATATATATATATATATATATATATATATATATATATATATAATTTTTGATGGAATTTAACAATTTTTGTATATTTTTAGGAGTACATAAACATACTAAGTCAAGAACAATTATGATACTGTATGATATTACACATTTTTTTTCTCTATTTCAAGTTTAATATCCAGAACAGAACATCAGATCCAATTATTTGCTTGCTTTACCTGTTGATTGGTATTCTCACTCTTAGTAACTCCTCCTTCCTCCAGTGTAAAGTCATAGTTGAACAAATACAACAACAGATGCCATAACACTCCACACTTGAATAGTTGGGTTTGTAGAGCCATGTCCATAGCAAAAGCACTCACACATTCTGTAGCAACGCTGCATAGTCTTGGTAGGGTCTGAAAAACAAACATAAGGTATTGAAAATAATATTCAGTTAAAAAAATACATAAAAAATATATAAAATGTTTGTTTACATTGGAAAAATATTGAACCTATGTTAAACAAACATAGAGTAGTAAAAAAATACTAGTTTTAAAAAAAAAAATTGAAATAAAAAATTGTTTAATACCCTGAAAAAAAAGGAATTGTTTTATACCCTGAAAACTTTACATATACAACTAAATAACTTCTTAAAAAGCCACTTCTACAGTTTATAAAAGTTCAGTGTGAAGCAAATCTTGCCGAAAATGACTACAATCAATTGCGAGTCAAATACAAATAAAGCTATTAGATTCCAATTTGTTTTTCCAAAACCAATATTTACCAAAATACATACAATTCATGTAGCATACAATTTACTCTCAACTACCTTGTAATACAGGATTCTGCAAACGTCCTTTACTATGTTCGAACATGCCATAAATTTTTCCCTGCACTCCTCAAACTGTGCAGCCACCGCATAACAGCGACACACATGCATGCAAACTTTAACTGCTACATCATCTTGGGTGGAAGAGAATGAGAGCATGGATACACAACGTGCAAAGGCAGCTTGAAGGATCTGATAAAAAAAAATAGTTTATATAAATTTTTTTGGTGTTTTTAAAGAAAAAAAAATTTTTTTTGATGAAAAACGTACCTTTTTAAAGTCATAGGTAAAGCTTTATTTGATATAAAAGATATATGTAGGTTATTGAAACTTGACAGTTGGAACAGTTTAGTTGGTTTATATATAGTGATGCAAAAAACGACAACTTTCTTTTACTTGGGCAAGTAGTCAAGGACACATACGCACATAATAATAGCAGCACCAACCTTTAAACTCAGATCATCTGAAGTCTGTTCGACTGACAATTTAAACAAACCATTAATAACCACTAGGTTGGAGAAATGAGGACACATACTCTCATAATGACAACAGCACCAAATTCAACATCATTACATAATAAGTAAACCAACCAATATAAACCACAAACCTCAATTCCATTTTCTCTCCTCAGTTCTTCAGCATTTAATGCAGAGCAGTTGACGGTATGGAAAGCCAGTTCGGTTGCTTCAGGTAACAAGGGTTCTGCTTTACTGAATAAATCTACATCCCCAGTTTCCATGGTGATGGTTTTAATAAGGGCAGGGTAGCCAGCGTATTTGTATGGCGCGAGCTCTGAAAGCAAAGAGAAATGTGTATATTTATGTGTATGTAATTGTACTTAACTAAAAAACCCCCAGTTATATATATATAGTAACTCTTAAGCGGGCACGACATGAATAAATTAGGTATATTCATCATTATCATACCATTTTTATAAAACCATTTTCGTTTATTACAATATTGCAAACGAGACTTATAGAAAATATTGGCACCAGTAATTTATGTTCAGGATATATATATTGCTTGCTATCTTTATGTTTTTAAAAGTTTGCAATCCTAGAAATTTCATAGTACAGCCATATTACAAATATTACCAGTGCTTCCAAACAAAAATTTATACTTTGTGTTTGCACAAACAAAAATAGGAAACACTGTAAAAATATTCCACCCCATTCTAACCTTCCTTGAATCTCCTGAACAATATGCTTTGTGTTTTGAGAATAAGTAGCAAATTTTGCGGATCAGGACCATCAACTACTCTCTTCTTCTTTGTGCAGAGGAACTCATAAGCTTTGTTCACTGCTTCAAATATATCCTGAAATTGAAGAAATTGGTCATGCTTTATGTAACAGGAAATTTAATAGTACATGGTTGTGTTGTTTAAAATGTAATTGGATTTGGGATAAAAGTTGGACATAAGAATATATTTTCCTGCTTAGGTAAGGTAGGTTTAAACTTAGAATCCAAGATTCATCAGAAAACTGCTAAGAAAAGGTTGTTTACATAGGGTAATATTACTTATTAAAAACAGTATTTTATATTACGAATTTGTATTGAGAATAAATGGTTTTGGATACCTGTATTGCTAAAATAAAACCAAATATTTTTGCCGGTAAAATTACATTGAAAATCAATTTCTGTTTATAAAACTGTAATAAAAACTGTTTATAAAACTACATTCAAAGCCCAAAGATCAGTTTCTGCTGATAAAAATATAAAAACTTTTCGAAACCAAGTTAAACTTACCCTGCCCTCTGGGTTCTTGTCAGGATGATATTTCTGTGCCATTCTAAAGTAAGCCTTTCGTATCTGGCTTTCATTAAACCTGGGAATATGAGTTGTAAGTGCTGTGTTAATTGATCAACGTTAACTAAAATATATTCCTATGTATAAAACAGAGCACCAGTGTTATAACAACTGTCATAACTCTGCCACGTGGAGAAAAATAAGTTACATTTATTCATTCATATTTCTGATAACAACTTAATGGGCAATACCACACATATTTATTGAGAATATATTAAAACACAAAACTTACGGAGCTTTATCCTTAGGCAGACGTAGTGTATCATATGCTTCATCATACGACATATTTGGCCCCTTTTTCTCGACTTCTTTCTTCCAAGCTCCCAACACATCTTTCAGGAATGAGACCTATGTGTGGTGTTAAATGTAAATCATGAGAAAAAAAAATTAAACTATAAAAAGATTATTTCTTTAAACATAAGAGATTTTACCAAGTATCATATTTACATGAAACATGGGCAGACCATATTTGAAAAACCATAAGAGTAGCCAACTCTGGCCTAAATCCTGGGTGTGCCTTTATTCGGGACTTTGAGCAAATAAAACAGAAATCCCTCTGTATTGCACAAAGCTTAATAAAAAATGTTAGTTCCTCTATTTCCCCGAATTCTAACACAGAAATCAATAAATCTACAATGACACTTTACAAAATATCTTCCAAAAATATAAAACAACTTAACTAGAAAATATCCCCCCCCCCAAAAAAAAAACATGACTGAATCTTAATGAACAATATGTTTAACCCACCAAAAATTATGAAAACCATCTAAAAAATCTCAAAAATCTTACCGGATTTTTAATTTCCCAGTCTGGGAATCTAGTCTCATTGCATAGGTGACGCAGGTAATAAATATTACAAAATAATTCTTCTTCTAGCTGAGGGAAGCTGATGGCAGGAATAGGTACGTACTGATAGATGGCTCTCACATTGCTCATTAAACGTGGAGAGAAGTCGGCAATATGAGCTGCTATCTTCTCTATCATGTATCTCCTATAAAAAGGTAATGGGTGACGTTATGTTTCGGTTCAATTGGCTTTTTACTTTACTTCATGTAGGTCGAGCCCCGTTTTTTTTGCAATTAAGGTAGCTTTTATGCTAGATTTAGCTTATTACTCAAAGTTTTAGGGCAGATTTTGTCTCTAATCCCAAGTCTTAGAGACATTTTTTGCCATTTTTCCATTTTAGGTTAAGTTGCCAATCTTATGGTTGGTCAGAAAACCTGGGATCTTCGCCGGACCAGTAAACACTGTCACTGATACATTATAAGTATATACTGTTTTTCACATAACCAGTGTATACCGGTTCCTACGCAACGAAAAGCCCATTAAACCGTCTTACCTCATCTCACTGTTCCAGATCGCCTCAGGAGTATCGAACTCTCCCAAGAAAATCTCGGAAAACTTCTCCGCTCCATAGTTTTCAAGGTAATGGATCATCGCCTCCGGGAAGAGCGCTCCCAGGATGCTGCGTGCGAGCATCTCACTAGAGGACTGAAAGGAAAGAAGATTATGATGAGCTAGGAGGTGAATTTGTTGAAAAAATATAAAAAAGGGAAATTAAAACTTCGCAGAAAAATGGAAAAAATATTGATTTTAAAAAAAGTAGTACTGACTGTAGGTGTTATCATATAACATATACATACTGCATGTATCATGGATTCATAATACAATCAAACAACCTACTTCCTGCGTGTATTAGTATACAATACAACATACACCTACCTCTTCTGTAGCTCTTGTTGCTTGCTTAAGATGAAGATATTGAAGAAATTTTCCAACAGGAAGAACATTTGAACCCGTGTACATTAAGATGAAGAAGAAAACGCCTGAAAATGTATTGAGTTTAATTTAAATAATGATAACCAATTTAATTTATTTTACTTTTTAAATTTATATATTCTACATCCTGTATTAAAAAAATGCTTGTGAAAAAACATATGTAAAATTCTTATAAAAAAATATCTTTAGGCACTAATGTTGAATGCTCATGTGTACAAAAATCACTTACAATTACATACGTAGTAACTTATAAGCGAGCACAAGGTGTATGAAACAGAACACCTGTGTTATAACGACTTTTGTTGCCCCGCCATGCGAGGATAAACAAGCCACATACCTGGTAACTTGTAACAAGTTGTAAGAGGGCAGAAGGTGTATAAAACAGAACACCTGTGTTATAACGACTTTTGTTGCCCCGCCATGCGAGGATAAACAAGCCACATACCTGGTAACTTTTAACAAGTTGTAGGCGGGCACAAGGTGTATAAATAACTGTCATTCATTCATGCAATCGTTTACTGGATACCAAACACATATTCAAAATAAACTTTCGATTAAATTTTCTCACCTGATAAATAAATGCGAGAGAGTGAAGGATTGTCCATCATCACATCAAGCAGTAGAATGGCAACCTTTTCCACCAAGATTGGATCAAATGTAAGAAGCAACTGGAAATACATTACGATGAATATCTGATCTATTATGTGCAGGCAGTGCCAAAAGTAAGGCCCTAATTAGGCATAATGACATATTACCTTGAAAAACCTTTTTACGAAAATGTACAGCTACTAGTAATTGTATCAACTGTTTTAAATAATGTATATTTAACAATTCCAATAGTTTCTATATGACAGAAAATTAAAAATGATATATATCTAATATTTATATTGACATCAAATAAATAACTATGCACCTGTATGCAATGTGGAAGACAAGTTGTCTCACTAAGCAACCTTTTAACTCTTGGTAGAGGTCGTATAACAGCATTGTTCATGTCCCTGCATGGAACACAAATAATGGGGTCACACATATAGAACACAAATAATGGGGTCACACATTAAGTTGAAAATCATTCAAAGATTTTTACTCTAAACCTGGTACAGTCAAGTTTTAATGTAAACATGCACCCATAGGTGCCAATTTGTAAATGCATTTTTGCATATATTAATACTAGGACAAAACAAATACAAAGGTTATTAGATTTTAGCTTGTATGTTGTATGTATATTGGCAATTTTAAATTGCTAGTCTTCTTATGAAACAGAAACACATGACAAATTTTATAGATTCTACACTGCTTGAAATCATCTTAATCACATTCTAATATAAACATTCTAATATAAAAAAAAACATGCAATACATTTTTTTCTACTAAAAAAAACAAAATACCAAGTATATATAAGCACCCTCTCACCTGCTTGGGTAATACTCGCATATCCTGATCAGAATGTTAAGTATTGTAATAGAGAGGTCAGTACCATTCATCACAGCCTGCCCACTAGCCATAAGGATCCATTTAAGTTGTGGGATTGAATGAACGTGTCTCCATCCATCCATACCTTGTGCCCAGCATCTGCTCTTCGCCGTCAAAGTCCCGTCTTCCCAGAAATCTTTCATCTGTGGAAAAGTCGCTTTGTGTATTAGTTGTGTTTTTAGTTAACAGTCAAAAATATAAACATGACAGCCAATATGCATGATACAATTTGTATTTTTTGATTTTCAGCAAATAAAAAAGGGCCTTCATGTTGGAAAGCACAAAGTATTTACCTCGTTGAAGCTGTAAGGGCCGAGTCTTTCCTTCTCCTTGTTCCCAAAATACCATTCCTTTTCCCCAGCACCCGACATCATCTCAGCTGTGGCCTCGATCACGTTGCGCTGTGTGGGCACATGTGCGCGCGTCGTGTGCAAGTGGGCCATGCTGAGAAGGTCAACAAGAATCCGGACTCCGTTTGCATCCAGAACCTCTTTTACGTTCCTCTGAGAAGATAGAGGAAAACTTATATCAAATATCATAACATATGGTTTAAGACAAGATAGCATACACTTTATTTTTCTATTTGAGATTAATTAAAACAGCAAAGAGAAAGGAATTAGCAGCACTAAATGAACATGAATATTAGGACAGCAATGACAATATATAGACCTATTCTGTGTTTATGAATAAATTGTTCTTGTTCGTTAAGACAACCATAAAGCCTAGTGTCCGAAAGTTAAGATTCATTTACAGTTATGATGAGGGCTTGGTTGTTGATAGTTACATAGAAATATATCAACATTTTAATCACTTCAACAAACGAAAATGCCATTTAAGAATTAGATCTGTTTAGTATTTACAACCGTGATATATACTTGGGTGGGGGAGATGGGACACCTTTTTATTCTGTTTTTCACATTTTGGTAGTAAACAAGAAACATTCAAAGAATTATAAACCGTATCCTCACGACTCCAATGGACCGTCGTTAATTGTTTAAAACACGATCAGAGTATTTGGATATTAAGTCTAAAGGTGTCCCATCTTCCCCAAAGTAAGTTACCAACCTTATGCTTTATCAGTTTCTCAACGAACAAAATTATTCGATCTCGTTCCAATCTGTCTGAACACTGATGAAAGAAATGGTTGTGGATTAATAAATATATGAAATAAAACAATTTTGAAAATAATAATTATATATTAATATTTTGTATTATATTGTATGTGGGATGTCCTATCACATGGCATATTATGGGACCTAAGATTTAGCCAGAGTTAGGGATACACATTACAGAATAATTAGGTATTCTAGAATACTTTATATCAAATCTAGAATTTCGATCTTTTGTATTTATAGGAAAAAAAAAGACTCATACAACTTTCTTTGTGTTGCTTGAGTGATTTGTGTTAATATATAAGACAAGTATGTGTGCCATTACTGTATATGTTAGTTATTAACACAGAAATCTTATTACATTAATTATAAATATCTTATAAAATAACTTGCACATATTCTCAGTGTAAAACTATCCTGTTCAAAAAAGTGTAAAACTGTTCTGTTCTGATTAAAAAAATCACCAATAGCTGATTATTACAGCAAGCATTTACCCTTTCCAGCATCCCAACAATGTACTTGGTGTCATTGAAAGCCCCAATGTCCTCCCAACACTTCCCATACACAATAGCCATGGCTTGCAAACACATGCATTTCATGGCAGTCTTGGGGGTAAGTAGGAACCGATGGTAAAGATCATTAAAGAACTCATATCTAAGGTGTGTTAAGCAAAGTTAGGAGTGTGTGCTGTCTTCTGTTGAACAACTCAAGTATAACTAAACATATGCAGTTAAATAAGTCGGTGAAACTAGTGTCCAAATTAGTAAAAAAGATCCAACTTCCTCTTGCTGGATGGCAGACGAAACATTGGAAAATCTTCAAGCATTTTTTAGCCAGATTAAACGTTTTTTTCATACTGCATGAGCCTTTGAAAGATTATTTACATTGTGCCTGGTGGTAGAAGTAACAAAATAAGTGACTACTGCTGTGTCACTTCATACAACATTTCATACCCAACGTACTGGTTACATAAATGATATAAGGGAATTACACTACCTTATACCAAACGAAAGATTAATTACATTATGCCTGGTAGCAAAAGTAACAGAACAATATAAACATTAACTTACGATCGCTTGATCGCTAACTCCTCTTCAAACTCTTCCTCTAAGAGCAAACGAAGATAATAATCTCCAATCTTTATTTCATCAGCAAGACATTCGTATTGGACCTGAGGTGTGGGGTATAAACAACTATAACTTACAGTTTATTCCATATAAGTAAAGTTAAACCTGCTAAAAATAAAAGGGAAACTCAGTATATTAAAATGATAAAGTAAAAAAAGAGTTAAAACACTATTTATTGGGTACAAAAGTTAATTAAAATTCAATAAATATAAAAATGTCCAATTTATCAAGTATCGGATTAAATTTTATATAAATTGACCACATAAAAAATAGTTTTTTTTATTAATTTTCTATGTAAAAAATCTTGTTTATAATGACTATCTTGAAATGACTAGCAACAAAAAAAGAAATAAATTGACTTCGACTTATTTTTTTATCTGTTTTAGCTTTTTACACTTATTTTTTTGCTATAACAGAATGAATGATGGTAAACGTCTAAAAGCTTAATACCTCAAATTCATGATGATTCCATGCAATTTCGGTTGTCCTACCAAGTTCCTGGTCGATATGAAATGCTCTCATCTCGTTTTCTAAAGCTGTTTTCAATTCTTCACGAGTCTGTAGAATTATATTGTATTACTGTTGCGCAGAGTGATTTTAAAACTATACTTTGTGTTATGGTAAATTGGTTAAAAAATAACTGCGCATCACTACGTAATGTAAGATAAAAACCTCTTTAAAGCAATAACAAAATTACTTAAACAATTGAAATCAATAATAGGGTAAAAAAGGTTCCTTTTTAACAATACTTAAATATAATTATTTACATAGTTTTCAAACCTTAAACTGATCATACCTTGTGGTTCCAAATGAGATTTGGCTTGGCGTGGTCAATCGTAAAACTAAAACAAAAGAAATGCTTTGGTTACATCATAACTAATCAAGTTAAAGTTCACACCAGAAGAAAACAAGTTATTGCTTCAATATATTCAAATTAAGAATAATTTTTATGCACGTCAACTCTTACTTATAGTAAAACAAGGGCCAGTTGGCCTCTGTTTTAATTCTCTGTCTTCGTTTTCGTAAAACAATAGGTTTTTGTTGATTCTGGTTTTGTTTTTCAATTCCAATCGTGTCTCTCCAGTGAGTTAGCAAAACATTGGCTTGTTTGCTGACAAGTCGCTCAATCTGAAACACAGGTGTTTGTGAAATATTGAAATAATTAGTTGTATAATATTGGTGCATTCTGTTCCATATGACTGAGGATAACATGCCATGCTAGACTGAGGCCCTATGGTAAGCCAAGGGAAATGGGATAAGGGAAAAAGGCCATTTTAATGGAAATGTAAGCGCACCGTTGAAAATTTTTAATCCATAATAGTGCAGAAAAAAATATATATCATGGTTTTGCTCCTACCTGTTTAAGTTGTCGGTCAAGTTGCCTCCATTGCGAATTCTGCTTTGTCTGATCCTAAAGTTAACAACAACAAATTTTGACTTCCATTTTTACCTATCTGTTTGCATGCAACTTACGATTGCTGACTTAAGGTTATCACGCATATGAAGCAAGTCTTGTTCACTTTGTGGAACCTCATCATCTGAATCAAGGTAAGCTAGCAAACCTGCAGGCTGTGAACATAAAAGTGTGGTTGAGATTCACGCCAGAGTAGGCCCATTACCACAACATTGTAGGCAGATGAAAAAATGCAAAACTGGTCACTGCCAAAGAAGTTATAAAATTATTCAAACACCAACCAGAATTCTTTTGAGTAACCCCATAGCTGGCGGATGGCCCGTCACCCATAAGCCGAGTAGATGACGACTTAGTTGGCGGTTTATGAGGAGACGAGTGTCGGCTGACATCGTGAACATTGCAGTGTGAAGATGGCGCGGTAATGCCCCCTGTGTTGGTGGGTAGTGTTACAATGGGGGGTTCGGTTTTGGTAAAAATTACGTAAACGAAAACTACAGTTTCAAGGATCTGCTGCTACGAAAATGTAACAGATTTTTCAGTTTTTGTAGTTTTTTGTGGCACCAGATCCTTACTGGATTTTTTTCACAGAATCTCTATATGAACTAGATTCGATTCACGGAATGTATAACAGCTACTACAGCTGCAAGTTGTGTTTTGTGTGTTAATAAAGTTAATTCTGTGTTTTAATACCGCACTTACCAAACTCGAAAAAATGATAAGACTATGATAAAAACTGTTATGGGGTAATACAGATGATAAGTATGAAATATAATAATATAAAAACAAAACTTTTAAAAAATTTAAAAATTATAACACAATTTTTACTTTATAAATTATAAAACAATAAAACAATTTACTAAAGCAATCAACTGCATGTAGAACATGATAAAAACATTTCAATGAAGCAATTAACTGCACGTCCACGTACCTCAGCAAGGGCGAGTTCCTGCATGTGAGCTGCAGTTTCTGAATCTCCTTCCTCAATAATTGCTTTCATGACCAACCCAGCCCCTTTAACTATCGCCATTGATGGATGCTGTGGTGGTGGAATTAGTTTAAAAGGTTTATTGATGATGTTTATTTTTACTTTCTATTCTATGTGGGCGAGGTTTTGGGGTAATGGGTCAATTTTTGCCTAAACTCTAGAACCCAGGCGTGCCATGCCGTGTGACTTCAAATTGAATCTAGTAAATGGGTTTAAATAGGATGCATTTAAAGAGGTTTGTTGATGATATTCTTTTTTCTATTCTATATGGGTTAGGTTTTGGGGTAATGGGTCAATTTTTGCCTAAATTCTAGAACCCATGCGGGCCATGCCGCTTCAATATGGGTCAGTTCTACAGCATCGCATACCATTAGACTTAAGATTTACGCCAAAGTTGCCGAGGTCCCTGACTACCAGACTGAGGGCAATGTTTGTTAACTTTCTAAAGCCACATACAACTCAGAGTCGGTATCAGCATTTGACCTGGTAATTAGGTTACGATACATGCGCCCAACTACTGAGTTGCAGTGCCAGACATATTGCTATTAAACTATAACTCCTGTTTTACATGTACCTGTACATAGCATATTTTTTGTATGAAAACTGTCAAAAAAATGTAAGTGTCTTTTTAGGAAATTAATAATATGTTATGTATTTTATGCTGTGGTTTGATGTAGAAACCCATAACACATTTTCTATGGTCTATTATAATTTATAAATACCTGAAATAACTTGAACAGACAGCGCCCCATGTCAGCCACCAACTGCAGCAATTGGTCAAAGCATTTTCCTTCAGTAGTTTCACTATGTGGTGCACATAATGAAAAGGTGAGGAAATCCAACATTGCACTTATCACCAATGCTCCCCTGCCTTTGAACTGAATAACAAAGAAATGTTTTTATAATTTACAACAAAAAATGTAAAGAGCAAAAATTGTTTTGAAATTTTATAAATGTTAACTACGTCCTATGTAAACTTGTTTAGATAACTGCAAAGCAGTAAAAAATTCAACTACATATTAAAAATTATAAACCACTATCTTAGTCTAAAGCCCCATTGAAAATTATAACAAGTTAAAAGCAGTTTATGGTAAGTAAAAATAGAACTGACCACTCTTTCTTCAAACTGCTTAAGTAAAGCTTCCAGAAACTTCTTGGATGAGAGCAATGATGCTTTGTTCAGTTGTTCTTGCCGAAGATCGTATTTATCGTGCATAGGCTGGGAGTGCAATTACAGTAAATTTTTTTTAATCAAAATGCAAAAAAAACAGAACAGACATAATTTTAAAAAAGTTTGAATCACTGGCGTAACATTAGGGGGTTTTGGACCTCCTAACTTACAAGGGTAACATCATATGTTTTAGACTTTTAGCGCCGTGTTTTAGGCTGAAAACAGCTTTTATTCTGCAGTTAGGTATTTATACAAACACTGGAGCCAAAGTGCACGGTACTTAAAACTTAATCAGTGAGGGTGTCGAATGTTTTACAACTATGAGCGTACCTGCAATTTAGCAAAGTCTGCCAAGATTTTGTACGAAATTTTAAAAATATTTCGCCTAATGCGTAAACTGTAGTGATCAAAACCCAGGTGAAAAAATTCTTAATTTAAATTCCAAATATTAAATATGTTGCCCTTAAATAGGAGATAAATGAACTTACACTCAGCAATGTAGACAAAGTATCGATAGCAGCGTGTGTCACACCATCACTGTTCCTCTGCAAAGCTTTAATCACTTTCATCCCAAGGCTCTCCCTGAACCTAAACATTTAAACAAATTGTACATTGGTACATGGAATATCATATTCTAGTACTTCTGCTACCAGGCATAATGTAAATAATCTATCAACGGCTCATCTGGTATAAGAAATATAGTGTGTTTTCGAACGTCCGCCATGGCAATACAGTGTGGCACGCCATGGGACCTGGGATAAAGACAGAGTTTGCCCATTACCTAAATACCCAGAGATTTAGTCCAGGGTTGGCACATTGCCCCAACACCCATAAATTTAGGCCAGAGTTGGCCCATTCCATTACCCCAACACCCATAGATTTAGGTAGAGTTGTCCTATTACCCCAGCACCCAGAGATTCAGGTAGAGTTGGCCCATTGCCCCAACATCCATAAACTTAGGCCGAGTTGACATATTACCCCAACACCCAGAGATTCAGGTAGAGTCAACCCATTACCATAACACACATACATTTCGGCCGAGTTGACATATTACCTTATATTAAGATATTACCTTGGAAGTTGTGTGAAAGCACAGAAACCAGCTTTGGAAGCCACCAGTCTACGCAGAGCGTGAAACTGTGCTTCCAACTCTTGGTCAGATATTTTATCCTGATCACCTAGTGAGAGAAATGAAAAAAATATACTTTTGAAAAATATCAAAGTAAAGATATAGGCCTATAGTATAAAGTGCTACGAATTACGTTATAGACAAAATAAAAGTCAAACGAGTTGAATTCAGTGAAAAATATAGTTTCATAAATGAAACCATCCAGCTTTTGTTAAAATGTAAACTAACTTTTCACGGCTTACCCTCTTTTTCCAGCAGGGCGTTTATTGCACTGTTAATCATCTTTTCTTTGTTTTCAGAAAAGAATCCATCCTGTTTAACTGCCCATAGTAAACCCCTGTTGAGCAGATTAAATAAATTAACATCACGTGGTCAAATTTAAACTGATCAACTGATTATGAATGCATTAAGTAAGCTCTAACTTTAATAAACAGTAACAACTTAAAATTAAGACTTTCTGTCTACTAGAAGATTTTGCCTATGAAAAACTTCAAACGCTCAATAACCCAAAAAATACATTTTAAAACCCAAAAATATGACTTTAAATAAAACCAAATGCCAATATGTGACCTGTATTGCACGCAGTTGTTAAATCTGAACACAGCATCAGTAAAGTTTCCAGTTGGATGTTGAGAAAGGAACTTAAGGTGCATGCTCTCCACATCCTCGTCTAAATAAACTCTCTGGGGTCCCAACCTTTGACCCAAGTTAGTTGGGGTCATCTGTTGAAAAAATACAAATCGTAAAATATAAAAAATATACACCACAAAAATATGTATAAAAAGACAGAGGAAGATATAGGCAAACAATTGTTCTTAACGAGTAAGTTATCTAAAATGGACTGTTTTTACTACCGGGGCACTATGGTTTAAACTTGTAATGTTTATTAAATACATAGTAGCATTTAAATTGTTTAACTGCAGGTGTAACTATGACTAGCAATCAAAACACCAATCATTTAGTATTTAGGATATATATATAGATAGATAGATGGATAATTATTTGGTAGATTTTTATTGTAAAATACAAATTCAAAATGTTTTTGTAATCTCATTGTATAAAAACTTTCAAAAATGTGTCTGAAACGTGAAAATAGCCGGGTATTTATTTGGCAGCCATTTGATATGCTTTGGTTGCATACAGACGTATATATGGATCAGCAACCAACAATAAACATTGGGTTAATGAACAACTGTGCTGGGTAAATCAGAATGTTTTCACTGTGCAGTAGGCAACTGAACATGTACAAATGGAAGTGTATTACAATCATTTTATTCAAAAAAATTTAAGAAACAACTTTCGAAACGCGGGGTAATAATTAGGTTATTACCAAAGTATAAATATGTAAAATGTTGCAAACAATTAAAATGCTAAATGTTCATTTTCTGTTGTTTTACGAAATGAAAGTAAATAAGGCTTGTGTAGCCACAACAGTGATGTATTCATACAAACTATGTGTTTTTTAGATGGAGTCCTGAAAACAAAAGTCGGAACAGAAAACGGGAACTTATCGGGGCGCTGGAGCCAAAACAAGAATAAGGAACTTCACAAGGGTGGTGGGGTAATGGGCGAAACCTGGCCTAAATTTTCAGCCCTCAGAGACCTCACATACATAAAATAGAAATACTATATAGTCTATATAATATTTGACAATCTAACCTTAATACAGACATCCCTGTTACCACTGGCACGCACACCATCAAGTAAAGTAGCAAGCAATGAATCCCTGTCAGTAGAAGCATAATGCCGACTTTGTCCGTTACGATATTCGATAGTGAATCTCTGTGGGTCATGCATGCTTCGAACGAGTGAAAAGATCTATCATTGTGGAATAATTTAAGTTTCCAACATATTTAGTAAGATAAGACAATGAGAGTATAAAATACTTGAACAAATTTCATAATAAAACAATAAAAGTCCACAACATAAACCACTGGGATAAAAAGAAAAGAAAATACCTCAATAAATTACATGATAAAAAAACAATTACTATAAAATAAAACCTTTGAAATTGCATTATTTGCACTAGTTATAGACATAGTTACATAGCAACACATAGTTATATTTACAAACACTAAAAATACAACAGTGACACAGTGTAGCTATTCAACCTGGATATGCATTACACCAGATATTAGTAATGTTTGTACTATTATACCCCGCACCAATTATACATATGCTCTGTGCAACATGCTACACAAAATACCGGTACAATATAGACGGCTACATGTTAGTAATACTTATTACTATTACACAAATACCAAAATACCTGTATATTTTATATACCAATAAACATTATTACCAATGCATTATATTACATAGGCCTACCATATTACTTGTACATTACACAACATAGGCTACCTCAGATAAGGGGTGCAAAGTCGGAATACAATAAGTGCCAGGATCTCTCTCCAATATACAAGTCTCACTTAAGCATAAAGTTCTCCTGACTGGCTCCTGCAACAACAACACAAATGTAATAAATCCTACACGATAAACTACCAAAAAATTTAAATCAGCAAAAACTTAAGAAATAATCTGAAAATATTCACAACAGACATTGAGACATACTAACGTTTTACTCATTTTTTTGTTACAACTGCCATATTGCAAAATAGTAATTTTTTCTGCTTATTTGGTATTTGGTATATAATATGAAAAATACACTACTTGAATAAATAATCCGAATAAATAATCCAATATCTTACCATTGCACGATTTGTGATCTTTTGCACAGGGAACTCCGCCAACGAAGTAATATGTTCATCCTCACTATATTTACCCAGTCGGTAGTTTACAAACTGATCAAACGTGATTGGCTCCTTCCTCTTCTTTAGAACAATCCCTACATTCCTTGCAGCCGCATCCACACAAGCTCGGATCAAATCATCCGCTTGTTGACACGCAAATAAATGCTGTCGAAAGAGAATTATTTACAATACTGAACACATAGCATGGATATTAACGTTTCACTTTATTATGTCCAACCTGGGGTGGCAAGGTAGACATACCTCACTTATTTATCACACCCACAGTCGGTATAACATGGGTGGAATTCTTTGCCTTGCATTAATCAGTAAGCAATGGTTTGTTTGAGGTATACCTATATATAGTTAGGAGTTGGCACACTTACCATTCTTCCAAAGCTGTAAATAACTGCTATGCCACCTGGGTATCCAGAAACCTAAAACATTTCATGATTAATAAACCATAACAACTGTAATGAATATACGTGTAATGTAGAAATATAATTGTGTTTTCGCAAATAGAAAAGTAGAAAAGTCACCAAAGCGAACAATAAAAATAATATCGCTTTTACAATGGTTAACAATTAACAGTTGATTCTGTTGAATCATAGAACCAAACAAGAACGAATATGTAATCTGAGCTAAACAGTAGACATTATGTACAATATAAAAAATAAAAGTTATTGTTGTTGCTCACCTCGGTAAAACCTTCAATGCTTTTATAATCATACGAAGATAAAATGGCTTTGGTTGAAGCTTCTATTTGATGCAAGCCACCAGCCCCAACCTGTTAATTGACAAAAGTCAGTTACCTTATGCAATGCCACGGCATAGGCATATTTTTTAACAAATCTGGGGTGACATAGTTAAAATTGTTGGCTCAAAAACTATTGTTGGCTAAAAACAAGACAGAAATAAACTAGGTTTCTGGCACTACCTTTAAAATATTAGTTATTTATGATCACATCATACCATATGTATGTGTTTGAGATGGAGTATCTTACCTCAAGCACAACAGGTAGCCTGGTGTCTGTCCAGTGATGTTTCATTGCATTAAACCTTTGTACTTTATGGTAAGTCTCGGAGAAATGGTTGCAGTAGCGCTGAAAATAAACACAGCCTAAAACATATCCTATATAATACATACATACAATAAAAAATCTAAACTCGTTGATCTAATTGCTTATTTTAACTAATGACTTTTCATTAAGTATTCTTACCAGAGCTTCTGTTATAACATCTTCTCTATAGTCGCTTGAAAATCGCATCGTTTCATGCTTTTTTCCGGTCTTTCTGAGTGATATGATGAATTCATTGTTGTTTTTCGATTTGGTATCGGCAAGTATTCCAGCAAAGTCGCTGTATGACCACTGTAAAAATATTTTCATAAATACATGAATTATTATTATTGTATGTCAAAAACATTGCTGGAAAAAGAGCTTTTTTATGTTGATTTTGTTAGTTTGTGTTAAATAAACAATTTAGGTTATTCCTATTGATTCTTACTTGGTTTGTAATTTCTAATGAGTTTGGATTGTACGTCGTAATACCTTTCGTTCCAACGGCAAACAAACGTTTGTATCTGAAAATAGCATGGTAACATGTCTTATTAGTATTATCTTGTATGGTTACTATGTATTACAAAAGAAGATAGGCCTATGCTACCTATAATGCTTTATGGTGCTATGCCAGCCAAATAGGCTGTAACTACATTTAATACACACTCATGTTTTAGACAAAAAGTTAACCAGTACATCAGCATTACAAAGCGTGAAGGTTTATCAATATATTTTTATTGAACCCAAACATGAAGGTTAACACAACATTACCCCAATACCAGCATGTCACTGTTTTTCTCATTCACTGCATATAAAATAACTGGCATTCACACAGCAAAGGGGAAGCAAAATTAATATTAATGACATGCAAAATATAAACAAGGTTTATGTAATGTAACTGTTTGAAACAAATGAAACCAAAGTTTTTCTTACTTTCCCCTCCACGAGTGCTTTGTTGTGTAATAACAAGCAACGTCCACATTATCAGCGATTATTTGAGACATGGAGAAGTACAAATGCTATTACAGCTAACTGATAACATGTACGATTGTAATTCAATGGTCCGAACAGGGCAGGGTACATACAATGATACAAATTAACCTATTGACGTTTTTGCTTTCTGTGAATCACAAAAATTGTAAGCTGAAATAAATATAGGTTGTCCTTTGTTTCTGACTAATATATAGGAATAACAAATCTCCATGCCAAAGTCTACTTTCACTGAGATACATTATTATGTAATTGCGATATATAAACTCCCTTACGGGTGTGTGTAAACATTTTGGCTACCGGCGCGCGTGATGCCAGAGGGCATGTGGTGCATTTTAGTACACAGCTCCAATATCATAGGTTTTCGACATGTAACTTAAACTGTTTTAAATATAACGATTAAAACAATCTAGGATTGGCATTGGAACAATTTATTGTATAAACCAAACACTACCTAAGAAGTCTCCGCTTTGTCAGTACGCATATTAAACATAGTATCGTTTACTTAGGACAGATATTGATTCTCAGTGGTGTACGTAAATGGTCTACCTTAGAAGTTTGAAAGTGACAGATTGAATATTAATGAAAACTGATTTGCTTATCGAAAACAAACATAGCAACGCCTTGTTCTACCCAACATTCATACACAGCTCGTTCTCCTAGAATAAATCCTAACATTCAAGGTAAGAGGGACAACAGTAACTGGTTTAGCTCAACAAAATGGGGATCCCAAGTTAAATCATTGGACACGTACTGTATATTTTGTGGTAAAATGGGATACCTTCAGCACCTTGATCTCATGTGTTTTTTTTTATTTTCGGATCGTGTTTTCAACAACTAAGAACGCCCCTTTAGAGTCGTATGAATACGACTAAATACCTGTGTAAATTGGGACAACACGGCAGTGCTGGGGCGGCCTGACAGCGGCGGTGGTTGTAACACGGGTTTTCTATTTCACAGATTTCGTTCCCGCTTACGACTTATAACGTATATGTAACTTTGCAGTTATTTTTTGTTGACAATTTGACAACCCATATTTGCTCACTGAGTCCAAAATAGTTTGTGATACATTTGCCAACGCAGTGTTTCTTTCACAAAAGTCGTTTACGCGAAATTACGCGAGTGTGGTTTAACAGAATTTGTTCGGTTATGACGTCAATGCGAGTTACTTTCGGGTAATTAGTGTAGAAACCATGACGAAATGTTGTTACTATTGTTTTGTTAAAGCAAGCACAGTTTAACTTATATCAGCCAAACCACAGCAGAACATTTAAGCAATAATATGTTTCTAAGGTTTTGTGTGTTCGTTCTTTCAGTTGAATTGTTATTTTCAAACATCAATGGTAAGTTTACATTTAAATTGGTAAGAAAAAAAAGAAGAAAGTAATGTATTGTATTTAACAAATTAAAACGTAGGTTACAGTCGCCTCCGTTAAACCTTCATAACGTGATAGACCTAGTTTGCCAAGCGAAATAAAACGTTTTAATATACGACAACGTTTTAATTATTTATGTTAGTGCAGATATAAGCCAGCAGAAGCTGAAATAAGCCTTTTAATTTAAGCCTTTTAATTTATGGTCGTTTATTCTTATACCCAATCTGAAAAGTTCTTACACTTACTTTAATTCTCAGGCGAAGAGATATCCGGAAACTACACCATTTTTCAGGGGTCCGGGTCCCCTTATTTAGTTCACGAGATCCCATTCAATCCACCTCGTTGCCGCTCGTCTGTCCCAACCGTATTGTGTTATGATGTGATTGATAAAGCGGGAAACCAAGGAGTTTTCGATGTCGAAGTTTTATCTGTGTTTGACTGGGGCTTCACTGTCAACGTCACAAGAAAACGAATGACATCAAACGGGTTCATGAATCTTATCTGGAGGGCAGAGGAAGGTGTGTATACAGTACTGTGGGTTAAAATGGACACCGTTGCCACCCATATATATATAGTGTGGTGGGGGAAGATAGGACACCTTTAGCACGAAATATATAAATATCCTGATCGTATTTTAGACAATTAACAATGGTCTATGAAAGTCGCGAGACAGGGTTTTATAATTCCTTGAATGTTTTTTGTTTGCTTCCAAAATGTACGAGAATTTAGAATGAAAAGGTGTCCCATCCTCCCCCATCCTACTATATCCAATATTGTATCCAATGTGTCCTGATCGTGTTTTAAATAACAACAACGCCCCTTTTGAGTCACGGGCTATGGTTAGATAGTTCGGTAAATATCCTTTGTTCATTACGAAAAAAATGCCATCTTACTCCACCCCACTATATAGTAGGGTGGGGGAAGATTGGTCACCTTTTCATTCTATTTTCTCATCACATTTGGTAGTAAACAAAGAACATTTAAAGAATTATTAAACAGTATGCTCATGACTCCTAAAGAACGTTGTTAATTGTTTAAAACACGATTAGGATATTTGGATATTATGTGCTAAAGGTGTCCAATCTTCCCCCACTCTACTATACAAGTTATTTTGTAATTTGTAACGTACGAACTACAACGTTTTCAATAAACTTGCAGGTACTTACTCGATATAGAAGAAGTTGTATGTAACTAGAATGACTTCGGTTTCGTAGCAATTAAGATCTACGTCTCACCAAAGCTTCTTCGTTCATATTTTGTACAGTTACTTGCAAAACGTGTCATTTCATGAATAAATATAACCTATATATCTTCATTAAAATGGCAGTCGTTTATAACATAGTTCGCCCGGCGCCGTGGTGTAGTGGTTAGCGCGCCTTCCTGTAACCCAGAGGTAATGGGTACAAGGCTCGACGCTGCTACCATTGTGGGCGTATGTGTCCTTGGGCAAGACACTTAACGACAATTGCTCCAATCCAGTGGTCACTAATGGGTTGTCCAAATTATCAGCCATACATAAAAAAATAATAATTACCCACAAAGTAACATACATGGTAACTCGTAAGCTGGCACGAGGTGTTAATTCCGTGTTATAACGACTGTCGTTTTCCGGCCACGCGAGGATAAAGTAAGTTACATTCATTCATTCATTCAGGTGTTTTGCTTCATACAGCACATTGTGCCCGCTTACAAGTTACAACGTTTGTAACTTCGTGAATATATATTGCTTTCTGTTTATATATTCATATTATATGGATTCGCCTTTAATTAGTTCAAGATTGGTCTCGAATCTCTGTTCTTCTAACTAGACTAACACCTGCGCTTTTTTAATCAAACACTAAGTCTTCGCATTAACACTTCTTCAGCATGGCAGAACAACTCGCCGCAGGATTTATACAGCTCATATTGTGCGTCACGTAATTGCGATTTAAAGTGAACAGTTCTGTGTAATAATTGTTTTCTTGCCAACCAAACTGTGCTATTGGTCAACAAGTGAGTTTGTCAAACCCCCGAGACCAGCAGCATTGAGCTTCGTACCCACACTTTTCCGATCTTTGCAGCGTATATACGCTCAACTGACTGAGCTATATATGGCGTCGCTTTTAACTTCTTGGAAATACAGTTCTACATGCAGCAGCCGTCCATTTTACTTACCAACGCAGAGGTAAACCCCGACACGATAAATATACATTTCCGCGCAAAAAATGTATTGTATAGTTAAACTACGTATATCAGGTAATGAGAAACAGTAATAACACATACACGGTGGTGGTGTATTTGACAGTAAAATCACAACAGCAATAAATAGACGCGGAGTAGCAGCATGTTAATGCTGAAGATGACATTAATAGGTTTTATATTTAAAGTTCAATCGTTTTTGCAACACTGTTAAAAGGCCGTGCAGCCTTGAGAATTCAAAATCGAGGGATTAGAATTACAAATTGTACTGCGAGGAAGATGGGACACATTTAGCACATTATATCTTGATCGTGTTTTAAACAATTAACCACGGTTTTGGGAGTCGTGAAGATATGGTTTTATAAATCTCTGAATGTTTTTTGTTTACTACCAAATGGAACGAGATAAAATAGAAGATGTCCCATCTTTCCCCACCCTACTACATATAATAAAAAGGTTGCATCAGCAAACGTCGATGAAGGAAGTGTTTATAAACGCACCGATATAGGAACTGTCGTAGAATGAGACCCTTTAGTACACCTTGCGACAACTTTATAGCTTAATTGTATAGCAGTTTTAAGCAAATATTACCCACAACGTTGTTCTTAAAACGGAACGTAGCAGCTTTGGGAGTGCAGCGAAAATAGGCTCGCACTTTACAAGCAGTTGTTTTCTACGATGATCACAAACAAGCTTACTTGTGCGCCTGCGATAAGTGGGGAATAAATTACGTATGAAGAGTTTCGACGCTAATCAGAAACACCTGAAGTTCGAAATGCGAAAACTGCTGCTGGAAAAGTCATGAATCTATTAGTTTTCTAAGACGATCCAGGACATTTTAATCAAGGGGAATGCTCCCGGAATCTATGATTCGACGTTCAAGGGAACGCTTGTTCTTGTCACTCATATGGAAAGAGTTTCTGATGTCGTTCAGAGTAATGGAGCATCTCGACTGGGAATGTCTTCGCAAAGAAATGCAATGCCGGATCTGATCTTTGATGTCCTGCAATACGAAAACGTATTATGACATTTGAGACTGCTTTTGGGGAAATATACAGCTTCAGAATCGGGGGATGCCCACGCCTCAGCACCCCGGGGTGTTGTGGTAATGATGAGCCAGTCTTGGTCTAGGGACCCATGATGTGCCACGCTGCGGAACCTCACCCATATAGATTAGAACAGATTATAAGATTGCAGACAGAGCAAGAATGAATAATGGGTGTGTACGTGGTAAATTAGGTCAGTTGCTGTATAGTTTCCACTACGTAATTTTTAGAATATTTTTTTCAAGAAGGCTCAAATAATGATGATAACAACAGGCAAAACCAGCATTAGGATTTATCATAGCATAAGTATAGGATTCTTACCTCTATATGAAGCAACGTGTTGAACTCCATCAACTCGTGTAGGCGATCGAATGCTTCGTTAGGATATTGGAAGTTGAAGGTAGAGTATGGACTCTTAGGATCATAGATGTTAAAGTCGCCCCTCGTATCACCGACTTCTCTTTTTACGCCTGAAAAAAAAACAAACATGTTTTTAATCAAATAGGACTGTTTAAAGTAAAGATATAAAGCAAGCCTATACAATATTTATTATACACGATAATTTTATTTTTCCCGGAAGTTATATTTTGCAGCGTGTGTGGTAAAGCGAATACTAGGCCAAACTGACGTAAGTTCGGCCAACAGTAGTAGAACGTAGGTGTTCTGTTTCAGATAACTTATGCCCACAGTTTATGCACGTTAACCCCGTAAACTCTGTGCTAGAGAGAAGCGCGCTATATCCACTATGCCAATTAATGCGCCGGACGCTATATTCACCTGGTTTAGAATACTTTCGAAACAAGATATTGCATAGCACAAAGTGCATGATAACTGGGGCCCTATCATCCGAGTGGTCTTGGAAGATATAACATTCTTTCATTCCTTCTCTGTCGTACACAGTGCGGTCGATTTTAGGAAACGGTAGGTGGTGCATACGAGCCCATTTTTCAGCAAGCAGGATTTCCTAAAATAGATAAGTTTTATACGAATTTGTGAGCGTGACAAGGTACAAAGCTATACGCACCTCAACCGTATATAAAACGTACCATGGAAGTATACAAAGTAGTAGCCTACGTACCTTGAACGGCTCGCAAACTTCGCTGGGGCGACCGCTAAAGTCAAACGAAATAATGAGGTCGACTGCTCTCTGAGGACGTAAGATGCAGGGGTAGGGGGAGTTGAAGGTGAGTCCTGCATCAACCAGATGAACTTTCTTCTTTTTTACCTCCATCGGCTCGTGGATCTTACCGAACTCGTTCGCTATGAGGCATAAATAGGTTTTGAAACCGAATAAATGATTTTTAGACGGATGTTTTAAACAGTTTCAAAACTAACATGAAAGAACATATGTATGAAACGGTTCTCATCCAAACATCTTGATTTAAAAATTAAAACCATTACAGATCGGACATATGCGCTGTTATGTTTGTATAGAAACTGGCAAGAATGTCCGAGTTTTATACATCTAGATTTAAAACAGCTAATACTGTTGTTACGTGATAATAACAAGCTTACCTTCTGCTATTGTGACCTCTGGAACCGCACTCAGTGGTGAAAACGGTGAGATTGGGTATGTACGGCTGATGACGATACCCCTCATGTAGTTCAAGATCTTGCCAGCTCTGTATTCTCGAGACTAGAGAGGATAGAATAAGTTATGAATACCATTAAAGATTTTTAGTACTGACATGTGTAAAACAGTTAGATTTTCAATATAATAATTTTCAATATAATAATTTTCAATATAATAATTTTCATATAGGTGAGGTCCTTGCTAAGGACGTTGGATTTACGTCAGAATTGGCTCATTACCACACAGTATGAAAGTAAATTACAATCATCCATAACTTCAAACTTACTTCCATAAAATTGGTGCCAAACATTCCACCGATTATGGTATTGAAGAACCCTCCTTTCTTCGACTTCTCCTTTTCTTCTTCGTTGCTTGGTGGTGGTGCTGATCCGCCACCAAATAAACTGCCCCAAATACTCGGACGTTTATCGGTTTTCCTATTAAAAGAAAAACACAGGGTCAGATAAGAAGTAAAAGGATTTAGCATAAGGGTAAAGAGATGTCTGGCGAGCAGCATAATACATCCAACCATTCCCATGCAAGGATACATCTTTATTAAGAAACTTAATACGTCAATGCCTACTGAATACATCTGTTTCCGATGTATTCAATCAACGGGGAAAGATTTTACTTTCCCACAAAGAAGAATTTGTGCAATGGACGCCTGTTTTCACAAACTGTAGTATTTTTCTTCGAAATTTCTTAAACTGATATAAGCAAACACATGAAGACACTTTGCCACTCATGCAACACACGATGCATCAGTTGAACAAGACAATACAAAAAACATACGAGCAAAAGCGGGACGTGTCAATATCCAATGCTCAAATTCACGTTTAAACCTGTTAGAAGAATTATCTGAGCTTTGAACAAACTCTGGTTCGGTTTTTGATCCAGGAACCCAAGTATTTCGTCTTCCACGCCTGTGCAGTCATTGGAACGCAATATTTAAATAACTGTTTACTTAGAAAAAGAACACGCATGTACCTCCGAATTTATTTCAAGTCAAAAAGGCCATTCGATACGATATGAGACCGAAATGATCCCGTCGTGTGAAATAACGGCAATAAAACACAGTTTGAACTATTGGTCTACGACCACACAGTAAGACCAAAACAACTCAAGCGACTTGGGTTTGGCAGTAGTTGCAAAACGCTTTAAATATTCTTATACGCGCTACAAAAAGTTATAACGATCACGGCTCCACGAAAGTTAGTGCTGAACTAAACTACGGTATACGTATAAAGAAGATTTATGCGAGAGGTCCGTAGTTGCCACCACAGTATAGTTAAGTTCCATAAAAACTTACTGTTCCTGTTTCTTCATATTTTCTTCTTCCGCTGCATCCCAATATTTTTCTTCGTCATCGCTGTCGTCGCTATCGCTTGAAATACCGCCTTTGTTTGACCCCGTTTCACGTTTGAACGATTGATCTGCATACCATAGTAACGTTGAATATTATAGTACAGACAGGCTGGAGTAAAGGTTATTCATATTTTTTGCATACCATGGAAAGTGTAAATAATAGGTTGGGTAAAATTATCCTTGTTTTTTTTTCCTTTTATCAAAAAATATTTACAGGATCGCATATATAGTAGGGTGGAGGAGGATGGGACACCTTGTGCACATAACATCCAAATATCCTGATCGTGTTTTAAACAATTAACGACGGTCTAAGGGAGTCGTAAGAATACAGTTTTATTATTCTTTGAATGTTTTTTGTTTACTACTAAATGGGGCGAGAAAATGGAACAAAAAGAGTGTCCCATCTCACCCCCTACTTACCTATCTTGTTCCCTAATATAGTACGCATGTCCTCTTCTTGGTTCAGTCCCGGTGAATTTCGTTTCAAACCCTGACTTTTCTCCACAAGGCGATTGAATAAAATAGAAAACGCGCTTCCCCACACACCCTGTTATAAACAGTTTTTCTAAAACTCTAATTCAAGATCATTTTTTAATAAAATAGCAGAAAGTCAAAAAAGTTTTTTTACAAAACATTTAAAACTGACTTTATTTTAAAACCCATTGGGAACATACCTAAAAGACAATAAATGTTTATATCCAAATTTGAACAGCTTTAAACAAGTTTTTTTTCCTCCCGTGGCCGAAAAACGACAGTCGTTATAACATGGGTGTTTTGTTTCATACACCTCATGCCCAGCTTACGAGTTACCACGTATATGGTACCTTGTGGATGAATATATATATTTTTTGTGTGACCAAAAATGCCCTTGTGCACCAATGTGAGCTGGTTTAAGCTTCAAATATACAAAGTTCATCATTTGCTGTTAATTTACGTGTAAAACTGCTACTAACCATTAAAAAGTGCAGTGGATACTCCTCGTACTCTTTAGCTAACACACCCATGTAAAACTTGCTGCCAAAATATTTGCTTTTCATGAAGGTCCCGTACTTGGCCATGCCGATCTCGTACGGACTGAACTCAACCCAATCTGCGGTGAACACGGAATTTGAGGGTTACCATTTGCTCATAGCGAAAATTTTCAAACGGCTCCCAAAGGACAGGCGGCGAGTGCACAAAATACGCTTTTCGTTTTTTTTACCAGAGGCGACCAAAGTATGGCGACTTATTTTAAAGTTAAACTTACCGTGGAACGTCATGGCAGAAATATCTGGTCTAACATGCAAGCATGTGAGTATCGGAAGGGGGGCTTTCCCGTCGCGAACTTTCTCCTGGAAGTCAGTCAGTTTTGCAGTTTCCATTCTCTGCAGGAATAATGAATTTAAACCAACTGTAGGAAGATGGTTGAAATGCAACTTTAAAGTAGTGAACCTCTGGGCCAAGCAATGTCTGTCCGATCAGCAAGCCGAAGAAGTCAGTGAACGTTACTGGTTGACCCGCCTTCATTTTTGTGTGCAGTCGATGACTGAATGGAAAAACACCGGAAAATTACTTTGAACGCAGTGTCACGGGAGTGGTAGTTATTATGTGGTAATTGAAATATACCTGTATCTCATGAGGCATTCAGGTCTGAGTAGCCAGAATGGGCTGGATGCAATGTGACGTCGAATTTCGGCGTTCACTTCAGATGTACCGACCGATGGGAAATCACCGTGTGCAAACAAAACGGATAAATACCTGTTTGATATACAAACATATACAACTGTCAATAAGGGGAAGGAGAGTCGTAAAAAGCAATAAAACTTTTATGTACTTTAACGCTGGAACAATTAATACCCGTGTTTGTTAAAGTAATCACTCTTGTGCATTTACTTTGCAGTAATTAATGTGTTATCAAACTTATTAAATAAATGTAACTTTATTAACTTCGCGTGGTGGGCAACAGGTATAACACGGATTTTCACACTTTGTGTCCGAGTTATCGCAGCACGTATGTAATTTTGTGGGTGTTAGTTTAAGAGCATTTTCTATCATGTGGCTGAAAATTTAGGCAACTCATAGGGGACCACTGGGTTAAAGCAACAATTGCCGTGGAGTTTATCTTACACATGCACCCGCAATGGTAACAGCCTCGAACCCGCAAACCATGGGCTGAAGGCAGAAGTGCTAACCACTTTGCAACGGCGCCAATGTAAATGAATGCACCTGGCGAATCAAAAATTCCAAAACCATGGTGGGCAAAACCAAATATAACAACTGAACTCACCAAGATGAACCTGACAAGCCGCATATATAAGTTGCACAGTTGAGGATGCCAGAGTCGTTGAGAGCTTTAACGGCGCCAGACATGCCAGTCATTGCACGAAAGCCACCACCTGAACCTAAGATGGCAATCGTTGGTGTCTGAAAAAGGGAATAAATCAATTAAATAAATGCAGTCGTTTGCAAAGTATTAATTTTAAATTGTTTATGAATGGTTAACAGGATCAAGTAGAAACATCGTTGTGTTCTTTTTGGGGTTAATTCATTTTACGAGGTTCATTGCACTACAAGTCGTTTGTTTAAGTTTAGCATCCAACATTTCCAATGCACATAATTTCTTTGCTATATACGTAAGAATCGTTCAGAGCCGATAACCATTTAACAACCGTTCAAGGTGCTCGATATTCAGTTAACTGGAACCACTCTGGCGGTTGCAAAACTTTAAGCCCGGATTGCAGTTAATTCTTTGTTATCAAGTTTAACTTATAGACCTAAAAATGCAACCCTGGCTTTCGGTGTTGAATCCTGGCCAGGTCCGTGCGACGGCACTTAGCCTAGTTTCAAATAACCGTAATTGCAGCCAATTTCTTTGAGTGCGTAAATGTACAGGTTCTAATAGATCTATCTTCTATATTCACCTCGCGTAAGGACCGGGGGCCGCCTGCCGTCATCATGTTTCGCATGGCTGAGAACGCACGACGTTTGCGGGCCGAACGAAACTCCTTCTCTTCTTTGCAAAGAGCAAGGCTAGATCGAATGTCTTGGTCGTACCTGCCATGTAATTCAATGTATTTTGTTAAAGAACTCGACAGCTATTGTTTGCTACCGGTTGATATATGACCGGTAAGATGTAAGCGTTGAACTGCGGCGCCTACTGATGTATTGTTCAAGCATTCGGAATGAAAGAATGAATGGAAGAATATGGTCTTTTTCGAAGCTTTGCAAATACACCGACACGCCCTTTACATTATCGTAACTTACTTTAGTTCTTTTGTGAATTCAATGTCCACCTCTGATGTCTGCAAAGATAGAAATTGGTCATCTTCCAGAAAGGATTTTATTTTAACTCTACAATACTTGGAACTCTGTGAACCGTGTATTTACTGTCAACACGCAACCACAAGGCTTTGGGGAAGCAGTTGCGTAATTTGCCAACTCTGACCCAAATTCCAGGTGCATAGCGTGATGGTGAAAAAAAGCGAGGATTTTTATAAGAATTCTACTATTCTGACGAGCAGGAAGTCTAGCTTCTGTAAAAATGCGTGGGCATGTAAGTAGCCGACCATATAGAAGAATTTCAACGACGTATATATGATGCTGATGATGAAAGGTAAATATGTTGCGCATGTGGCATCTGCGCATAAAGTATCTGCGCATGCGCATAGAACACCAAACACCCCGGACTCAATTTCCAAACCCAGAAACATGATAAAAATTTAGGTTACATTTACCGTTATGTTCTTTAAATACAAAATATAACTTTTTTATTTTCCGCTATAACAGAGTCACAACCTTTTGTATGTATGAACGACATATAAGCGGCTTGGGTGTTGTGGTAATGGACCAGATTTAGCTCAAATCCCAGGTCCCCGACAAGATCCTCATCCATATAAAATCTTTAAATTAATTTTCAAATTACCTCATTAAAACTAAAGGTTTTCAACACGGTTTCGTCTCTTGGTATTTTGCTGACGTCAAACTCCACGCAACCAAGTTTTTCGTCCACGGCATAATTTGCATCCATTAGGTTGATCTATAAATATGATAGTGAAAGATGTCAGTTATTGGGTTTTGAATACCAACGGTAAAGGTTATTTTAAGATTAATTAAAAATTATATATATAGTAGGGTGGGGGAAGACTGGACATCTTTGGCACGTAATATCCAAATATCCAGATCATGTTTTAAACTATCAAAACGGTCTATGGGAAGTTGTGAAGTTATTCTTCTATTTGATATTTGGGCACAAGGTGTTACAATCCCCCAGTATAAAACTGCTGCTTCTATAATTTGCGGTTTGACATTTATTCATTAAGATCAGAATTCTATTGACAATTAAGCTAATGGTTGTGGGCCGGAAATATTATGCGTGGGTTTTGTCATGGCATACTAGAGATATATTTAGTAGGTCATGGTTCTGCATATTCTAATATGGCCTGTTGTACCACGCGGGAAACACCAGGGCAAAGATACAGGAGAACTTTACACACGGGTCAAATTCGCGGAATTTTAAATCGCATAGCAATCCACGTGTATAAACACTTAAACGACCACAAGCGAATTCTCCTTGTAAAAAAACATTCCCCTAGCCACGTAATTGCAAGGGTGATTCACACGCAAAGTATCTCATTTATCAAGTCGAGTAAAGGGCCAACTCTTCCCTGAATCTCAGGTCCCATAGCGTGCTTCGCTGTAGGACTTCACTCATATAGAATAGAATGTGCACATAAAATATTGGGGTAATGTCTTCTGGGTTGATCGTTGTTGATTGTTTAAAACACGACCAGTATATTTGGATATTATATGCTACATGTGTTCCATCTTACCCCATAACAGTATAGAATATAATATAATTCATTATTTCAATTACCTCTGCCTTAATGGGTACGTTGTCCTGGGTTGGTAGAAGGTACGACAGCTCTTCGTTCCATTCCGGGTTGATATCGTTGTCGATATGCCTTGTAGCTTTTCGACCATCAGGAGCAGTTCTGATGTGAACGACCACGTACGGGTCCGGTGTGTCCACTGTATAGTGGTAATGTGTTTGTTAGGTTAATAAATAAAAAGAACTACTTTAACCTCACGTGACAGAACAAGAATTTCCCCATAGTTAAATGGATTGTGTGCATTGTATAATCTTAATGTGGTTTTGAGTAAATTAATATGTTAATAAATAAACGCAACATTCTTAGTATTTTATTTTGGCGTGGCGGAGAAAAGAAAGTCACTAAAACTAGAGTTTGTAAACTAGTGTTCCTAGCAGAGTCATTTTGCTCTATTAAAGGCGAGTGTATCAGTGTTTTTGATGTTTTTGTAAGAATCAAGAATCAGGTTTCTATAGCTGATTTTGCGAGTGTTCCAACCACTAATTTCTATACCTCGCGGTATTGAATGGGATGACTCGCCAATTAACTTAGGAAGGTTATTTATAAAAAAAACGTTCGTGTTGCGTTAAACATTCAAGCGAAATTTTATTTGTTCAAAACACAAGAGATAAATATTGAAACCATAAGATCCTATTTAAAATAACCTTTGACACCCTTTGTTGAAACAATCGCGGTTGTTGCTGCTACTGTTGTGGTATTTAGCTACCGTCAGCACTCAGCGCACTTAAGGTGAAAACAGTCTAAATAAGCGAGGAGAAAAAATTCCGGTTGTTTATCGGGTTGGCAATTTTCCCATTGTTCCCGGAACAGTTGACAAGCCATTGTGACGTCATAGATGCGTCGTGGGCTTACGTATGGCGCTATGTTACCAGGTACAGGCAGTGCGTGGAGTGGACCTTTGATATTTAAAGCGATGACGCAAAACGTCTACTGGACTGGGTGATACGTCAGAATTAAAATCTAGTTCCCCCCTACCAAAGTAGGTTATGACTAAATAAACATATTATACCGCAGAGTGGGGACATTTCTCATCAAATCAAAATCCTTTTCATAACAGTTAAGTGCGCAAAAAAATCGTTTTCACCGCCGCGGAATTTCCAAAGCCCGCAATAGTCACAATAGAAACGAAAACCACCGTGTGTGAAGAACTCACAAAAGGATGAAGTACTTACTGTAATCCCCGAGACGGCCTTTGGTGATATTTCGCCCACATAATACACGGACCTTCAAAACATGACAGGGTTCGTGGGCAACCTAATATATATGAAGTCGTTATGTTAAGAGCTGTGACAGTAATCGGTATACTATATATATATATATATAGTAGGTTGGGGAAAGGTGGGACAACTTTTTCATTTTCCTCGTCACATTTGAAAGTAAGACTTTTAAAGAAATATAAAACCGTATCCTCACGACTCCCATAGACCGTTGTTAATTGTTTAAAACACGATCAGGATATTGGGATATTACGTGCTAAAGGTGTCCCGTCTTTCCCCACCCTACTTAAGCGTTTAAATGAGAAGCGATCAAAGTGCAGTTTAATAAATAAATCGACCGCATTTAACCTATATACACTCGCTTGATTATTCTTGGACCTTGATGCTTTGGAAACACCAGGTCCATGACATGTTTGACCTCGTAGTCATATGTGAATGAGTTGTCATTACGTTCTCGGGTCAATTAAAGCCGGGGAAATTGCTATCATAGTTTCTAAGAAAGTGTGTCTCATTGGCCGCGTAAAAAGAACTGCTGACGTTAAAAATTGCCCGTGTGTTTTACACAGTAGGTGATAATATAACCTAAGTGTTCGATCATCTATACAGCGCCCAACACAATACGCTTGATATACTGTACACAAATTGCGTCACAGCCACATAAACAGCCGGATGTACAAAGTATTGAGTCACAAAACAAAGCACGCATCAGCTGGGCATTGGTGTGAATTTCTTTTGCTACTATTTTGGCCGTGGTTTGACGTAGGCTTGAGGAATTGGAATGGGTGCTTTTGCACGTAGGTTGTTAGTAAGTGGACTCGGTATTTGGCTCTTAATGTCAGACTAAAAGGTTGACATTGCGTTCTATGGCGTGCACACAATAAATGGCGATGCATTAACAGCCTTTTAAAGCGTGGACAATGGTTTTGCTGAGTGATGCGTTCTATTCATATACAACACAAAATGTATTTTAAAGCACAAGTAAATACAGTAGGGTGGGAAAAGATAGGACACCTTTAGCACAAAACATCCAAAAATCCTGATCCTGTTTAAACCATTAAAAACGGTCCATCGTGGGGATATGTTTTTTAATTCTTTGAATGTTCTTTGTTTACTACCAAATGTGAAGAGAAAATATTGGAAATTGTAAAGAAAATTGTCCCATTTCCCCCCGCCCTACTATATAAATTTAAGTACGTCATGCCGACCGCCCAAGTACCTCACCTCAAAGAATTGGAAAGGATCAGTTTTCTCTCCGTTGCCTCGAACTGTAAAAACAACAACGTTATTTCGAATGTACACGATAAAGGCGGTGTTTTTAATATAAAATTAACAATATATAAGAGTAGGGCAATATGTGCGTAATTATTTCCCAGTAAATAGAACACGCGTTACTATACGCGGAAACTTTCTGACGGGAGTTGCTTAATATCGGGAAGCACGTACAACTGCTTGCTGTCATCGCGTTTGCTGGCCAAAAAACTAAACACATCGTAGCACTAACACATTTCTACAACCTCATGCCGTTACTAATGAATTTAGTCCGATGTTTCCAACACAGACTCGCAGATTAACCCTGACCTTGAAGGGAATACTTGGTCTGATAATCAACCATAACAGAACTATCTTCGTCGCTTGACTCATACTCCACAGTGAGGTTTCGAGTCAGATAATTCTTTAGACACTCCTCTTCCTCAGCCTCAGTGGTTTCAATCGTTTCTTCCACCACGATTTCAGGTGCAGGACGAATCACAACATCCGGAATCGATATATTTGTCTCTCCAGCCTCCTCGTTTGCTTTAGGAGGATCTAGCTCTTCATTTGGGTCCTCTTCTTCTACATAAACAACCTCAACTTCGTCTTTTAATTCGTCCGGACTTTCGCCCGCATCAGCATACCCACTGTCCGACTCCATCTCATTAATTTCTTCCCCATCTTCTTTACTGGTCTCCGGAGTAGAGAGGACCCTGGACGCCAAGCTCCTCATTGCTGCTGTGACATCCGCAGCGAGACCAAGTCCTCTCCACCTGGATGCTGGATGCTTCTCTTGATCCTTGTCTTCCTCAAACAAATACTTCATTACAATATCAGCTTGGATGTCGGCGGCTTTATTGCGTTCTGTTGCAGGTGGTTCATGTATTGTAACCTCCTCGTTAAAGTGAACACCCCTGCTTAGTTTCCTAACTCGATTCGACCCAGCCAAGTTCGATTTCTTGTTCATAACGTCTTGAGTTTCTTCGCTTGGCATCATCTCTTTTGCTTCCACAAACCTACACAACCATTTCTGCCTGTTTAACTCTCTCTTCTGTCCGTTAACGGCTTCAGAACCGTTTGAAAAGTTGCCTCCCGTTTTAGGTTCGGTCTGATTTCTTCCGAGTACTTGGCCATCGGTAACTCTACGTAGGCGCGAATTGACAGCCCCCACCTCAAACTTTTGCTGTTCGTTTTCAGTTGCCATCGATATTTCGCGCAAACAACAAAACGAATCTAAACTAAACACACAGTACAATTACTTCTTTGCTGTTACTAGGGCTATGCTCGCTTCGAACGAATACGTCGACAACATGCAAAGTAAATTCGAAAAATATAACCGGACGTTACGTAGCGTTGTGGAGCACCGCGCGAGGAGGGGCCGTTTTATTTCCAGAATCAAACAGATTTGAACAACCGCAACCTTTTCGTAACAAAACAACAAGTGTATATCACCTCACACTTTATTATATGCCGCCACGGTTCCGATTAAAGTGTGTGTCGCAATCATTTGACTCTTGCGTGCGTTGAAATACACGATTGTGCAAGTGTGACATCATTTGACATTGCGAAAAAAAGACCTCTCTAATTTAGTTTGCACATGTGCATTGTGATCGAGCTTACCGACTGTTAAAATATACGCTGCACGAGTTGAACGGTTGTAACAGATACCGAATCGCAGCGCGGTTTAAAATTCGTAATAAATCAGAGCCAGCATCCCGCGTGGTCCTACACATAACATCAATTTAAATGAATTAAACACTTACAAATTCCGCGTGCCTCAGCCTCGAGTCTGAGCTGATGAAACGTGAGGACCTGCTTCTGTGTGACGGGATCACTCACATCTGTCTTTGACCGATAAACTGCTCCGGAGCGCGAGAGCGTTTGCGCCGAAAACGCCTTAAGGACAGCTTCAGAATCCTGCGCGTTATCAGAAATTTCTGCCGCTTGCCCGATGTCTAAGTTGTCTGGAAACTGGAAGAACCGAACCGACATAGTTGTCGCTTTTGGTGTTCCAAATCGTTTTTATAACCAAACCTCACCTAATTTCCTATAACTAAACTTGCAAAACAAACTGTGAACAATTTAAATACAAAAAGACTAAATTTTGGGTAAATATCCGGTAAACTCAACCCTCTCCTCAAAATAGTGTGTCTGTTTAAAATTTAAGCTTATTTTTTCATTTTTTAACTAAGCCTTTGCAAAGGTTGTCCTGCCTGCACTAACAACCAACCACTTCCAACAAGCGCAACATGCAGTCACAAGGAATAGTTGGTGCATACAGGAACATTCAACGTAGATGTCAGACTGTTGGACTAAAAACACCAATCAACCAACGCATAATATTCATCCCACGTACAATACAGTGAGGCTGTTCTTATGTGATTTCCTAATTTCAAAACGGTGACGTTCTGACTATATAGGTGCATTCCGTCACCTATGTACGTGGTTTATTAGGCAATGCTTTGTGTATAGCTTTTATGTTTTAAAGTAAAGTGAGTATACGTATGTAGGCAGGATATTATAACACGGAAGCAGCTTTAAACGTTGCTTTAACCAAGTGATCGGCCGTTATTAAAACAGGTTCACAGCACGCACACATTCTGAATCGTGACAAAGCATATTTTGCTCTATACCGTTTAACTTATTTGTCACGTTAGCTGTTATATTCAACACAACAACATATATAACACAACATATGGTTTTTAACACACAATACAACAAATACTGCCTCAAAATAATTTCTTTCCTCGATCTGTTTTAGTATAACGACTTCATAACATCGACTGTCACTTCGCTGTCCTGACTCAAACAGCATTTCCAGACTACTGGCTAGCCCGAAAAATATAACTGCTTATTTTGTCTGTCTGGCCACTTGCGCTGCGGGCATAGCCCGATAAATGCCTTCGCATAACAAGTCGTGCGAGAAGTTATTCGCCAACCACATATACATAAGCAGAAAAGTTGATGGCGTAACAGGACATGGATAACATTGCGTATAACGACCGGACGAAATGAATTATTTGGGTGACTCAGGCATGACGTCACAGAGACAGCGAGATGGTCAGACTGCGTCGAAATTTTCTTCTCGGTCGAGTGCGCGACACTGCCCGTACAGCGCAAATTTTAATAGCGTAAATTAAAACGCGGTACGTAGTTATACCCGTGGCGGCTTGCTGAGTGTGATACCGGTAATGTGTTTTCAATGCAGACGAAAACCCAAACGGAAATGGCGTGAACGTGGTTAGCTCAGGCATCGTGCGACAAAGACATGCATCACATCTTGCTGTTGCACTTATTTTGCCAAATCGTGCCACCATCTTTTTGGAAAGGCCGTATTTACTTAATAGACGAGACTTACTTATAGATGCAAGTTCACAATTAACAGCATAAGGCGCAGGTTCCAATTCTCGTCTTTCCAAAATACTTAGCATCGTGTATTCTGTACTATAATCCCTACTGCACTTGGCTGTTAAATCTATCTTATGCTCACTTCCACAACATGTCCACATTTAAATCAATCCTCGAAACAAGGAACCGGAAATTTGGTCACATTAGAAAGTATGACAATGTTGGGGATTCCAAGCCATTGTTGAAAGGAGCCCGAAATTTTGCTTAACAAACATATTATTCTTAACCGCATCATACACCTCACTAACAGCTTGATATAAATGCGTCACAGGTTTATAAGCCGATGTGCTTCCGAAACTAAACATCATTGCAAAACTACATGCCTGAAATAACAACTATAATGCAAGCTGTGAATACGGAGTCTTTGAACTATGTTTTTTTAGTCACGAAATAAGAAACAAAATCTTATTCAATTATGATAACCCTTATCAAAAGTTATTCGTTAAAGTAAACACTTTATCATTCCAGTAAATTAGTATAATATAGCAGTGAGCAATTTGAGAGAAAGAGTAAAGCAACACCAAACACAGCATCACTTATAACTTACGATGATACTGGCGGTTCTTAACACGATCCGTGCGATCATAACTAGAATTGGATGGTTTCAACTGGTTGTGACTTTCCTCCGCTAACTCCGACAAACAATCTTGGTATTCTTCTCCATCTGCGCTTTCATCTCGAAAGAAAACCCTCCTTCGATCGTCAGCCGTGGTGTTTACACGGATGCTGGGGACAGAGATTGAATTCTGCTTTCGAGTTTCGAAAAAGTTCTCCACGCCGTCGATATCGTCAACATGAACGGCGGAAAAGTCGCGTTCAAGTTGTAATTGTTTCCTGCTGTAAGAATTAACTTCTCCATTTGTTTTCCTTCGTATTGCATGGTGCGACCTCGTTGTAAGAGCAGACATGTTGTTGTCGTTGGCTTAAATGCAACTTCTTGACCAAAAGAATGTTCCAATATTCGCCTTTCTTATATCAGCAGTTTACGTTGTCATGATTTTTGTCTATATAGACTGAAAACTAAACTGGTAATGTATTTATATAGTACGACAACTATTCCACGGCGAGTGCTTCTGATAAACACGCTTTCAATTCTGACTTCTCTCTACAGGTAAACCAGGTTCTTTCATATTTTAAGGGGCAAGGGTTTGCTTTTTTTCTTGGCGAGCGAAAATGAAAGAGAAAGGCGCATTTTCTCCGGCGTTTTTACGACGGAGCCCATCAGCGACCAAGTGTATACCCGTTGAAAGAGAGTCTGCTCTTAAAACCACTCGCTCCTCTCTTTGCTGTGTTTGCACGCAGTCTTGGCAACTTCATGGACAGAAAGATCTTTCAGTAAATATTTCGCACCGAAACACAAAACAAATAAGCTACCAAGCAAATCCTCAAGGCGGTTTCTTGGCATTGTTTTTCACCTTTTTTAAAAATAATTTTGACTCAGCTGAAGGATCAAACACAATCTCAAAAGAATAAACTGTGCCGGTGACCATAGAAGTGTCACGTGTAAAAGGTCGCGGGCCATTGCTTTTAAATATGAGCCATACCTTCATTGGACCGAATCGCTTCGACGATTTAAAATCCCATTTTCTTTAATTCAGTTTCACAACAAACAAAAGATCCATCATTGCGACGCGGGGTTGGTTTTGTGTTAACTCTTATCAGTACGGATACGCCATCGTTTACCGAAGTAATAATTAACCGATACTTGTAAACCAATGTCGTTATTGTTGAAGGACGTTATGTCAACAGCTTAACAGTTTACAACCGCACAAATAACCGGAACATTTGTCATAAAGGCAGGTGATTTAATATACAACTTACCTCTGTTTAACGAGGTCGCAAGTTTGCCGGTTAGTAGTGCTGTGGTGGATAATGACGTCTTAAGCTTGGGTCTGAGGGGGCGACGAGATGCCAGCTTCCGTTTTTTATCTTCTTCTACTGGCTCAAGCTCAACATCTAGCGGTGGCGGTAAATCGTCGTCTTCGACATCAATAAAATCATCCAGACTCGAGGAACGGTAAAGATTGTCGCTACTCGGCATTTTTCGTGCGCCCATGTAAGTCTGTAAACGTAAATATCACTTAGAACGGTTGTGAAACATGCACGTGAAATACACTGCCTTCATTGGCTTTATAAATATATTCAATACACGGCTGTTAACAGACTCACGCGTGTCTTTCTTCTAAATAAAGATAACATCTTTTCTTAATAACTGCTGAACAAATTTCAATTTATTTCATCATTTGTTTTCAAAAATCACGAAGAAAGCCGGAAAACAACAATTACAGAAACACGACTATTCCGAGATAAAATTTTGCAGCGAAACAAAGTACATGTGGCCTGGGTTCCACTCACCACTGAATGAAATGAACAAATGTTATACACCAGGCACACAATGTTATACACCAAGTTGCGCCTTCACGATTATTAACGTAATGCAACATTTAATAATGACCTTTTACTTCCTATACACGGGATACAAGTCTAAATATAGTAGGGTGGGGGGAGATGGGACACCTTTAGCACATACGTATCCAATTATCCTGATCGTGTTTTAAACAATTAACAACGGTCTATGGGATTTGTAAGGATACGATTTTATAATTCTTATATTCCTTGTTTACAACCAAATTTAACGAGAAAATAGAATGAAAAGATGTCCTATCTTACCCCACCTTACTACATTGCTGTAGAAATGCGAACAACTAATACATCATCATTTTCCTCTATATTTAACAAACGGTGGTAAACATATTGTAAAGTCCCCTCACGTAATCTAAACCTGATAAGGAATAAACGGCTGATGTGTCTACCGGGAACAACGTAATAGCCCATGTATACTAATAGCTCTCCAGGTAAAAAAACATAAATTTTATTATTTTAATAAATTTTATTATTTTAACATTTCGTCTGACCTCTCTACGACAAGACACCATTAAAATTAATTTAATATTTATTTTAAATCTATAAACTGCGCCTCATGCTGCCTAAGAAATCAAGTCATCTATGTTTTAATGTATAGCGTTGTGTAAATAGTTTCCAGCTGTGTCAATAAACGATTTAAATAAATAGTGAAGATATAAATATTAACACATGCAAATTATAGCTTTTGTTTCTATTTAATCCCGTCCATATCGATCCCTAGTTATATTTATTCTTCAATCACTTTTAAATTTTGTTTGCGTTGAGTCATACTAATCACATGGCAACGGCGCAAGGCAGAAACTGCACGTTCCATGGACTAAATACGGCTCCATGTTGGCGAAACTAAAGCCGCCTAAATGTCAGAAAGTAGAACGCTAAAACGGTTCCGTATTCCACGCTTTTGGAGATTGTTGTTTTTAAATAACCCAGCACGTTTTATTTTGAAAATACTCATTGTGATAACACGAATCCAATATAGATTAGCCCACTCGGTCGTTACCGTTCATTGCAACGCAATTGAAAACATGGCATGTAATAGTTTATACAGAAATAAAAACCAAAATACTGTGCCTACGTAACGTGCTGTGATTCACCTGTCGCAGGTACATAATAAAAATAGCAAGAAAAACTTACCTATTTAAAATTGGATATCAAAACTTCTGAAGGGAAGTAACAGCCATGACAAATGTTACTCATCTACAAAAAAATCTACAAGAGAAAAAGATTAGTTAGGAGAAATTTTCCTCGGCTCTTATATACGTTCTACTGCCATGTCGGCAATGTAAGATTCAGACAAAATGTGCTTTGCGTATCCTTGACACGCACTGTAGCTACACGCAATGACCTGGAACAAATCTATGTACTGCTGTCACCGTTTCGAATCTACACACAATCTTGTCAATGCTATAAGCTGTAATTAAGGGAAATTTGTATCTCGTTAGTGAAACAGAGCAAACATGTCCCGTCTTGACATGTTTACACTGTGCTTTATTACACTGTGTGTTGAAACGGAGAGAAATAGCTGACACGCGTTTGCGCCGCACGAAAATTGAATTCATGTTTCGCTCGAGAGCAAATTATTACCACGACGCCCGCGGCTTGATTAGGGTACAAACGTCATGAGTAAAATTACTAAGGGCATTTGTTTCCGCTCTGCCCATCATATATTATACCCTCTGGGCTTAGTATAAATGCTATTACTTAATATGATAACTACTGGTGTTCATATATATGCCGGCACATACATTATGGTTTATTCTGTATCCTGGAAACGGAAACGCAAAGGGCATCAACGGGTCGCTGTACCTTTGTCATAACTATCAATCCTGTCCAACACACGCGATGCTGTCTTATACAACACGATGTGTCACTAGGAAATCGTGCACTGCAAAACATGCGGGTCTACGGTTTGATTTATTTAAGTCTGTAATGTGATAGGTCAACTAACTTTTCATATAATTTACAACGCAAACTATGCCTGGCCACCTTCCACAAACCCCCACAAAACTACAATCCTTCTGAATCACATTGTTTTCCTTTATATACGTGCTGTCTATCTAAACTGGCATACAAATCTAGTTTATAATGCACGTCAACTGTCCGTGTCACCGAACCTACTACGATGACTCATTGTTCTAGAAAGCACCAAACTCTACTCAACTCATGAGCGCCATGTAAGAGTAACAGTCGTTTTCTTCGTATCTCACTCACGCCCCATGCTAGCGGCGTTTTTCAGTCACCTCGCCTCACCAATTTGTTTAGCAAAAGCAAAGGACAACGAACTGATATGTTGGCTAGCTCAAAGTTATATTTATCTTTCCGCAAGTAGAACGACTGAACAGCTGATTCATCATCAGGAATCGCTAACAAGACGTTATTATGGTGGAAAACTAGTCTGTACGTCAGAGAAAAGTTCATGTACTTTGAATGAATGTACGTTATTTATCCACGCGTAGCAGGCCAATGACAGTCGTTATATCACGTGTGTTTTGTTTCATAAACCTGGTGCATGTTTATTGGTTATCACGAGTTTAGCTTTGTTGCTAGTTACTTTACATTTTTTTTAAACTAAAGTTTGGACAACTTAAAAGCAAGTAAGCTTACATGTATTGTCCTTGGTAACGTACGTCACAACGATAGCAACATCTAGCCTCGAACCCGGTAACTCTATATGTTGGCGGCTGTGGCACGAACCACTTTGCCACAGCGCCGACTCGTATTACTCCGCATGGCGGAAGTTCGATACATACTTATATAGTAGGGTGGGGGAAGATGGGACACCTTTTCATTTGGTAGTAAACAAAAATTTTCAAAGAATTTCAAAACCGCATCCACACGACTCCCATAGATTGTTGTTAATTGGTTAAAACACAATCAGAATATTGAGATATTGTGTGCTAAATGTGTCTCATCTTCCCCCACGCCACTATACTTACTTATTGAAAAGGGTGAACACTTTTAAACATGAATGGGACATTTATTTCAACGAGCACAAATCAGTATTCACGGAGTACAAGAAACAGTTCCGTTTAATTATCATTATATAGTACATTGTATAATATTGGTTGCAGAACAAGTCAAGCAAAAGTAAATAAGTCATAAACGCCTCAATGTGCTTATATATATAAAGATTAATACACGACGGGCGTTACGGAAATGTTCATAAATTAACTTTGACTAGGGAGGTAGTTTGGGCATCAACTCATGGCTATTTACAACACACAAGTGCCCGAATTATAATATATAGGTTAACTCAAACATGGCCTACTGACTGAACTATCGAACGTCACTTTTGCGGTTGTTTAGCCTTGGACGCCTGACTGCCAATAACCCTCGGCAGTATGGAAGTTGGCAGGATTCTGCAGGGCAGTCATTGGAGGAACGATCATGGACGAAGCTGATTGGTCAGTAGCTTGGGCGCCAACTAGTGCATGGTGTTGATGGCCTGCGTTGAGAAATATTAATCAGTTAGTTGATTATATAAATGAACAACTGATACTGAATAATGACAGCTGTGTCATGAACTAACATATAGTAGGGTAGAAGGAGATGGGAAACCTTTTCAATCTACTTACTCGTCCGATTTGGTATTAAACTAAGGACTTTCAAAGAATTATAAAACCGTATTCTCACGACTCTCATAGACCGTAGTTAATTGTTTAAAACTCGATCAGAATATTTGGATATTATGTGCTAAAGGTGTCCCATCTTCTTCCACCCTACTATATGTGTTATTAAAAAAAGTATAAACAAAAAAAAGAAACATATAGAGAGAAAAAGCAATAAAAACACTTGGGTCACTTACCTACGTGCATACCACTCAACGATGCTTGGTATATACCGCCGTCTAGCGGTTGCATATGAGAGCCGTGGTGGTCGTGATCGGGCGATGGTTGGTTGGCTGAGCTAGGGGGCGTGGGTATTGTGTTGTGGGATGGTTCTTCAACTCTGCGGTCATGATCATACGATGTGTAGTGTGGTGGGGGTGTAAGGTTGCTTGGACCACCACTGGATAACCCGTATAAGTATGGAGCTTCGTGCATTCTGTGCATGGGTGGGAAGTGCTCGACTTCTGAGTAAAAAGTCAAGTTAGAAACGAATGAATAAATGAAACTGTTGATACCATATATCATACTTCCTGGTTGTTTTTTTTTAACAAGTCGACGGATATGGTTATATAATTCTGCTGATACTGCTTGTGTACTACTAAACGGTACGAGAAATTAGAATAAAAACGTCTTATCTTACCCCACAACTATACGTAAATTTGAATGAATGAATGTAACTTGCTTTATTCTCGCGTGAACGGAAAACAACAGTCCTTATAACACGTGTGTTCTGTTTCATCACCTCGTGTGCGCTAACTTATTACCACGCATGTTACTTTGTAATGACAACGGATAAATTAATGATTGCTTACTCATGGTTTGAGGGAGTGACGTCATCTGGTATCCGTTCATTCCCGTGTAAGGTTCGGGTGGCATGTGGTAAGCTGGGAGCTGGTGGTTGGCTGGGTGAGGTAGTAGTGTTAAATCAGTGGTTTATGAATGAAATGTAAGTTGTTTATTCTCGCGTGGAGAGCAACGATAGTCGTTATAACACGGGTGTTCCGTTTAACACACCTCGTGCCCGCTTACAATTACCACGTTTGTAACTTTATTGGTGATTATTTTTAGTGAATTTCCATCAGGCTAATTACTTTGCACAAATATAAAGCAGGTAAAATAATATCTGTGTTACTTCTGCTACCAGGTATAATGTAAAATAATCTGTGTCGGTTTTTGTATATAAACGTTACACATATTCTAACGTTTTGTCTGTCTTTCAGAAAAACGTATTTAGAGTTTGGTATATAAGTTATTTAGTGGGGTGGGGGAAGATGAGACACATTTAGCACAAAATATATAAATATGCTGGTCGTGTTTTAAACAAATAACAATGGTCTATGAAAGTCGCGAGGACAAGGTTTTATAATTCTTTTAATGTTCTTTGTTTACTACCAAAATGTACGAGAAAATAGAATGAAAAGGTGTCCCATCTTCCCCCATCTTACTATACTTGTGTTTTTACCTTGTGCATGCTGTTGTGTAACGCTGGAGTAGACACCACATTGGCCGATACTTTGTTGATCGTTCGTTCTACGCATTACGTCAGAGCCGTCACTAGCGGCGCTGCTGCGCTGGCTACGTATTTTCTCTTCACGTCGCCATTTTGCGCGACGGTTCGAAAACCAAACCTAAAAACAAAATGGAGTCGAGTCAGCAAAAAGCGGTACTCATAAAAAACAAAACATATAAAAAGTTAAATACGAAATGCCATATTTTATAGGGGTTATAAATCGCATATTTAAAAACTTTTGCACAACTTTTAACTGATAGGCACAAGTCTATTATGGGAAAACCGAACTGTAGTTAATATGATATCGACCTGTATTCGAGCTTCGGGTAAATCAATTTTTGTTGCCAGCCTTTCCCGTGCGAAAACATCCGGGTAGTGAGTCCTTTCAAATTCTGAAGAAATAAAGTTACATTTGTGTTAATTATTACAAGTTTGATCTTGAAATCAATGCCTAACATTTTGCATATAAATTTGTTTTATTTTGTTTTCAACATATAAACAAGTTTTCTTAGGTACATACAACGTGGAGTATCTGGTCACTTATAATAGACAGTTGTCATTCTAACTTCCAACATCGCTAAAGATGGTGTTTGTTTTAAACCGAAATAATTGAATTGAAAATCGGGTTATGCACATGGGCAGTTGTGTTTATATTTTCTTTGGTTTTCATGAATACCTTTTTCAAGAGCTTCGACTTGAATTTGTGTGAAAGAGGTTCGGTTTCGTTGGAGTTTACGTTTCAATTGAAGGCGGGCTTCACTACTACCGTCTTTGGCTTCTGATTCCACAACCGATTCCTTGCCTGGAGGTAACAGCACGAAATAGTGTTTATAAATACACATATACATCTGGATTGCTAAGCTGGTATATAGGAATGAATTGGCAGAACTTGAATAGGAAAAGGTTTTGTATACAACATGTAGTCTAGTGCCGTGTAGGTATGGGTAAAATAGACCATGTTTTTATTCCATTTTATCATCCTATTTAGCAGCAAACAAAGAATATTTATAGAAATATACAAATATGTCCAGTAAAAGTGTGTTGTTGATTGTTAAAAATAATGAAAAAAAATCTATCTTCCCCCACTATATATATGCATCGGGTTTTAATTTCATACTAAAATATTTATTCATTATAACTGTATATATAGGTTATGTGACTCGTAACTCAGGCTAACAGTATATATTGAAATATATTCTATTTTATCTTATGTATAAGATATACGAGAAGATGAGAAAACTGTCATATGATTGATTTGTATTTGATTTTTGATTCCGGATTACTTTCTAATTCCATCATGAGCCACGTTTTGTGCAGTGGAGGGTAAACGTCAAAATATAACACGCGTTGACAGCTTTAATACACATACGGGTTGTAGCGTTAGCGGGCGACATTTGTGACGTAGGGGATTCAATTTTCGGAGGGCGGGTGGGGATTAAAGCAGCAAAAACTAAAAATCGTGTTAAGGCGACGTGACCCGTGTCGGCCTACACATGATTAAAGTCTCGGCGCAATCAGAATGTTGTCATATCGCAGATGATGTCGACATCTTGGCATCAAGGCTTTGATTATTATTTTTTGTAAATAATTAGCCCGCGCGTCGATGCAACTTATGGGTGAAATATTTGACATGGGAACCAATACTTTTGCGGCGGTATGGATATTTGTGCTGTTGTCTTTTTGACAGGGGTTAACGCTCGCTCAATTGAGTTAATGCATTCCAATCCAAAGTGACTAACTCTTGAAGCGAAACTGAAAACGGATTCACGCCGATTTACGGATCCGCATATGAAGGATAAAACACTCTATATGCGTCATTATTTCTCACGGAGCAGAAATCTACTATGATTCAGACCTAAAGTATATCCCAAGGAAAGCATTTCTGTTTATATCTGTTTAATCGCGGGTTAAAAGCGAGCTTAGCACGTTTTTAACTGCTGGTCGAAGCCAGGTATTGGAATCTGAGAGCGTGTGTAATCTAGCAGAAACTTTAGGACCGAATCGGCTGGCGGAAAGATAAACAATACGAATGCGGTCGCGAATGGTGAAAACACACCTGCGGAGTTGAGACCTGGAAATCTGTTCTGTATGTTACTAAAAAATAACTCGATTTTTGGCATTGCTTCACACGCCTATTGCTGGGGGTGCGGGTAAAAAGGAAAGAGATATATACGCGGCTGCTTTATGCTGCTGTGTTGGACAACGTCGGCAGCCAGTTTACCCTAATCCACATGTTCAAATTAATTTCCTTCCAGCTGAGTGGCGAAGTAGCTTACATGGTAGCGGGGTAGGGACGTGCACTGCCCGTTGTGAGAAACTATTCTGAGATGGATTATCCCGAATCGGTCGTAGACGATAATCGTTTTTCGGGCGAATTGTAAGCAACTGATTTCTTTGCAAAAAATGTGAATAAAATATCAGTTCATTTGACCCTGCGTTCGGCTTAGGTTAAAAGTCTTCGTATACTTTGTTTTACAGGCGAAGAATCGTGGCTGAGTTCTGACAGTATATACAATGGTAGATTGAAGGACATTGTCCGCGAATACTTCGTCATGGTGCGTGGATTGTTGTCGAACAGTCGAGGCCCAGCGGGTTTGTCGGCGCTAAGACCCCATTCATTCCGATGTGAAATGGAGCGAATGAGGAGAGAAGCAAAAGCTTAAAAATCAATGAGGATAAATCCTCCTCTCGGAGGCTGTAAGTCGCGGAAGAGAAATACGTTGCGAGAAACTTTCTGCCTCGTCTTTTCCACCTTCCCTGATTTTTACTGACGATTTTCGTTGATCAACTTGACTTAAAACTTTAGCAAAGATATAACTCGAATAATACATGACCCCAAAACTCTAACGTAGGTATATGCTATGCTCGGCTAACCCCTGGGGTGGCAGCTATCGCCGTACAAACGTGAGAATGTGCGCTTATTCAGGCTTGAAATAGAGTTATGTTGCAAGCTACGGAATGTCAACAGAATTCGCTAACAAACTACTTAGCTCTGGCCGTGTCACGGATGTCTTTCATTCTCTCCAAAATCGATCGCTCATAATCGAGTAGGCCGGGTTTTAAGCGAAACTTCGGCGGGGTTTTTGGTCGTCGAGAGCCCGCCGACGGATCGATGACACGCCGGTATCGATCGCGGTGCAACTTGATTCATAATAACTCGGTTTATCTTGGAATTAGCTGCAGCGTCAGATAGGAAATGCGGGGCTGGGCTGGCCGGTTGCGGTCGACGGATCTTTACGTGACGCGACGGGGCGAGAGATCCAAAGAGCTTTTATTATTTATTTTCGAACGCGGCTCGGGAATCGTCTTGAAATCCCGTCCAATTAATCATTAATACGGCTGTCAGTGGTCGGGAAATAGTTTTTATTTTTTCAACTAATGGAAACCAGAGACCCGTTGATGGTTTAAGCTCAACGTAATTATTTTAGAGAGGCAAACAGAGGTGACAAAGCAAGACAACTTTAAGAAAATTCCAAACCACCAAAATCGACGGGCAGCAGTACTTTGCGCTTTTAATGCCGCGTGTCGCCCACAGCGCGGGGCAAAGGACAAATTTCTAGTTAAGATTGAAATCAGTACACTTGCCTCCTTGGCACCGTGGTCGTCGATAATCATTTTAAAAACTCGATAATTCAAAGCGTTGACACGCGGCGGCTTGCATGTCGACGCGATGATCACACAGAGATAAAGCTAATCCTACGCACAACTGTTTGGCCCACAAAACTAAAATACTGGTGAAAAATATGGGAAAACCAAAGTAACGAGCAATCTTGATGAAAAGGTTTTTGCGTAAGTTAAAAAGTAATTTAACCTGCACACACAATCGTGAAAGCATATTTTTTTAACACACAGACTTTATAAATTCCAATGCAAACATGACACCCCATGTGTGATATAATTTTCATTTTAAACATTTCCGTTTAAAATTAAAACCACCATGTTTGTATTAAAACTGTTAGAAAACCCGTGTTTTATGCACCCTTATATAAATTCGTTTATAAATACCGCGATTCACAAAAGTGACTTTAAATAAATGGACACCATATATATACGTCATTTGTAAGCTAAACAGGGGTCTTACCTTTCAGTCCCATAAGACCTTCGGCCGCAATTTGTTCCTGGCACATAGTTTGCTGGGGCAACCAACCGTTACAAGTTAATGACCACTCTAACCCCAACTGCGAACCCGATTTTGGATCTCGACCAGTCGTCTCAATGAAACCTCCGGTTTGGTGGTCACCGTTCAAGTTTCGAAGAACGCGGTTTATGGAAGACACCTATATTTAAATGTCTAGGTAACTTTTGATGCCATTGATTTTTCTAACACAATTTTTTACTGATGTTTCTGTTTTGAAATATGCTATAGTTCATTAAGTTGAATTGATATTTTACAGATACAAAAAAACATTTTATTTTTATGTTATATTTATTTGTTCGGTATTAAAATACATTAATTATACATTCCGTTTTATATTATGCTTCTCAAAGCCAGCCAATCCAATCTACACGTCCAAGGCATATAACTGTACATTATAATTATATTCATACGAAGTTTAAACGCTTACACTCGGTATATTATCGTTGTTGCAAATTCCTTCGTTTAACAAACGATCCCTGATCTCCCATGCAAATATACTGGGACACTCCCGCTTGTAGGAAGCGATTTTGTTGACCACTTCCGGGGTTGCGACTCGAGGCTTGCTTCCCCCGATTGCCCGTGGACGGATTGTCCCAGTTTCGTAATATCTGTGACCGAGAGAAAAAATTATGTTTAAAACTTTTTTTTTTAATTTGTCGATTTCAATAGAAAAATAACAGCACATATGAAAGATATTTAACTTTTGACATCACTAAATATTTTTTGTAATTAAATCGAAACGTTTGAGATGAAAATCGTATCAAACATATATTCATTGTCGTCTCTACCACAGTTTTCAAGTTGTCATGGCAGAAGTGTAAAACATATTTTTTAACATTACACACTTATAACAATCATTACAAAATAAGTTTTAAACCATAAAAATATACAAAAGCTCACCTTGCTAAAATTTTACTGACACATCCGTTCGATACTTGCAGGATCCGCGAGATGTCGCAAGGGCGCGCACCGTTATGTGCAAATTCGACGATTTTTTGACGAATACTGTCAGGAAGGGGTCGGCCGTTGACGAACATTCCGCCTAATTGATTCATTCCGCTATGACCTAAACGCGAAACAAAAATGTTTTTTAAATCAGAAAAATCGAGGTAACGTGTTTTAAATAGGTGTGTACATAGTATTAGCCCGTGAATATTTGAATTAAAACTGAATCATTTAAATCAGAAAAATCGAGGTAAACTAGTTAACCTAATGTTTCAATAAAGTTTATGTGTATATATAGTAGATACACCAACGTAACAAAACTTTGCTTTTATATATTAAGTTATACAATATTTCTCATATCATTTAAGGTTACAAAGCGCATTGATTTTCGCACAGAACTTAACCGTAAACAATAAACATACGCGTCGCAAGGAAATATAGATTAGTAGTCTTACAGCGTGTTTGGCATATTCCCTTCCCTTACCTAAGACGTTGAATTGCGCGTCGTTTATTCCCAATAGCCCGCTCGCGCTTGCTTTTAAAGTACAGACATACAGTAACAAAAGGGGGATTAGTGATGTTTTAGTGTGTTACTCTAAAGGAAAATGTCACGGTTCGACCTGGCTTGTCCAAATTCGTACCAGGTTTTATGAAATATACATAAGAGTTAGTATAACGATATAAGGGGTAAAATAGGACACTGTGAGCTCATAATATCCCATATTTCCTAATCGCGTTTTCAACAAAAAACAACGCTCTTATAGTTGGGAGAATACCTTTATATAACTATTTTATTCTTTATTGGCTACCAAATATGAAGATAATTAAACATGTTCCATGTTACCCCAACCTACTATACATAAACGTACTAAAACTGTCTTTATGTTTAAAAAGCGAATTTGTAAATTCGCGCGAAAATTTAAACATCGGAGCCGTAAATCATGTGCGCGCGGTCGAGCGTAGGCTGATGCGTTTAATTGTTTTATTCTATGACGTCACAATACGAACCGAGAACGAGGCGGGGTGCGCGTATTTTTGAATTGGTTAACCCTCAGTTCGATTGTTTTAGGAGTCGTCGCATTTCTTTCCAATCCATTAACGCTATTGTGATAAATCGTGGGTGACCGTTCGCTTTTTAAGACAAATTGCGGTTCGTGAGCGATTGTGTCGTAATAGGTCACACATAAATTTCATCTTACACAAGCAGTGCTATAATGCGTCATAGCGCAGATCGTAAAAATTAGCTACGTTCGTTGAAATGTCGTGTAAACTTACACGACTACAAGCGGTACATAAACACTTTATGACATAATATCTACGACAAACTTTAAAAAATAATGAAGAAACGTATAGTAAATATATTCACGCCATATCTACGTATTTAGCCATTTTGCGCACTTAAAAATAGTTGTTTGGCCACTTCACAATTTGTTATATGTCCAGTTTATTATCTGATCTGGATCAATTATAACAAGCGCATCTTCCATCTGGATCCTGATGAACTGATACAACGCGAGCGGCGACATACAGTCTGGACATTCACTCGTTCCCAATCAAACGCAATCCGATTTCAATCTGGAAAACGGCAAACACGACTCATCGGTCGGCATTTAATGAATTCTGCGCTCACTGTATTTTAGTGATTTAATATCGCCGTTTTCCAAGGACGCAGGATTAGCCCATCGTGTTAAACTAGGCGGAATGACCCACTCGATCGCTGGATGACGATTCGAGTATTTGGACAATTATTAGGATACTTATCAGGCAGATTATTGAATTGATACAGTTTTCGAGAAGGGGATTTATATCTCGTTTGCAATATATGCATACAATGCTATATAGTTTTATGCGCACATATTTTCGGGTGATTTTTTGAAAAAAATATAGTATTCAAGGAATTATAAATGTACATCTCCGCTTACGACTCCTATAGACCGTTGTTAATTGTTTAAAACACGTTCAGGATATTTCAATATTATGTGCTAAATGTGTCCCGTCTCCCCCCAGCCCATTATACAATAGGCGAGGGGTATGGTAGGGCCATAGCAATTTGTAAACTACCTTTTTTTCTCACACCCAAGTTTGTTTTATACAAGCCCAATTTAAAACGTAATAAATGGCGTTCGATTCGGCCACTGATGGGTAATCAAGGTCGGTTGAAAAATCAGTGTTAACCATATAATGGAACGCGGCCTTTTCGTTCCTTCCAGCACTAATGCGCTTTTGTGGAAAGCAGGAGCTCGAATTATCCACAAAGGAGACAACGCATTAATCGAGTCCCGCAGTTTAACGGTAACGTGGGAATTTCAAATCATGGAAGCTTTCTCTGTGGTGGACGCATAGAACTTTCGTTTAGCGAACCGCAAATCGCTTGTTAATCAACCTCACCGATATTTATATTATGTTGCTGAATGCTGTGCACGTAGAACATGCGAATCACGCTTGCACAATATAATTCGTATTTGTATACTAATATAGTACTGTGGGGTAAGCTGGAGACCGTAAGCAAATAAATCATAAATTTCATTTCCTGATTCAAATAATTAACAACGCTATTAGAGTTATGGCTACGGTTAAATAACTGAAAATATTCTTTGTTTACAACCAAATGGGACGTAAAAAGTGAATGAAAACATGTCCCATCCTACCCCACTCTACTATAGTTGTATAATATAAACGTACCTTTATGTGGAAGACTTTCCCTATTAAAACACAACGCCATGCTGCTGGCTTGCCTACAAGAATCGTACGTCGCCATTTAAAATATTTCGCCGAAAATGTCCAGAGACAGAAAATGTAAATTTTCCTAAATCAGAAAAGTCCTTTATATATAACAGTATATGTCTGTCATTAAAATAATGTCAGTAAGGTTTAAAATTATAAGGTAAACAATTCATAAAGGCATGCAAAAATTACAAAGAATATGTCTTGGTGGTAATTAATATGTTTTTTTGTATATTTTTTTAAAGTAGAACGGGGGAAGACGGTACACCTTTACCACATAATATCTAAACTTTCTAGTTGTGTTTTTAAACAATTAACAACGGTGCATGGGAGTCGTAAAAATACGGTTTCATATTTCTTTGAATGTTCTTTGTTTACTACCAAATTGGACGAGAAAACAGATTGAAAAGGTGTCCTATCTCCCCCCACCCTACTATATCATTTTATTTATCGTCTGCTTGTTTTAACATATTATCCTGTTTAATTCGACCAAGGTTTATATTTCAAACATTAACCATCTCGGTTTTCGGTACATAACAAAAACAAGCGACGACAAAATAAAATTTCGAAGATATCGCGGTTTCCGAAAGCAAATTCAAAACACGAAAATCGAAGTCGGGACAACATAACATATGACGGAGCGATAAGAATGAGATTTGGCGCTGACGAACACGGTAAGGCGGGGATATATTGAGCCTGTAGCCGCAGAGTGTTAATCGTGGAACAGTTGTTTTATTTGGCCGGAACTGCGATAAACAGAATGAGTTAATATTTGTTCTGGAGCCGCCGGTGAGCTATTTCGGTGTTGTCACTTTGCTGATACTTATATTTGCGTGGTGTGGGCACGCGACTCTGCTGTTATCGTTAAGCGATAGCGGAAAAGCGGCCTTGGAAATGGGTTTGTTACTACATTTGTGAGCAAACAGTTTTATCAGTACGGATCGAATCTTGAAAACAAGCCTAAAATTGGAGTCTTGTTGTCCGTGGTTTAAACCGTCGTGAAATTGAGTCTACACGAGCAGGTGCAACAGGCAACTACTTTCGTACATCTGTAAACTACTTCGGCGAAACTTTTAAATAAAATTTGAATCGAAACGTGGCGCGAGACCTCGGGCTCGGAGGAGTGGTGTTCCGTACAATGGCCGACATGGAAGGGCTTTCCGAATTGCACCAAATCGGTGCGGATTAACGCAACGGGATATCGGCCCGTGGACGCCCAAAGTCCCACCGAAATTAATAAGCTAATCCGAAGCAGGTTTCGGAATCGTAACGCAGTAGTGTTATAGGAACCGTTAGAAAAAAAAACTACTTTTGATTTATAAAAACATTCGCACCATTTTTAAAGCTAGCAATATTTAAAAAAATTAAAAACGAATTACGATTTTTTGGGGGTATAGTTGTAAGTTATTATGGTTTTGAAAAAAGTTTCGCTTTATAACAGCGATTATATAATGCCGAAACTGCAATGCGTTCGCTGTGCGCGCTAGTCGCCATTTTGATGAATTTCCATCGAGTCAATATTATGCACGGGAAAAATATTTATACTATCAAATATAAAGTATAGATGTGAAATACAGGTTAATTGTTTCTTATATAAAATAACCGCCCATATTAATATGTTTATAAATTTAAGTTTTAAACAAAATAAAAAAAACGTTGTTATTTATGTCATAATTTCTATTTTCAGTCACGAAAACATTTTTCCTCACGAATCAATTTTCTGTCTACTTTACTTTTCCTTTCTGCAACTTTTTGCTTCTATTTTCAGTCCTTTGACAAAAATCGCTCAAAAACTCTTCAGTATAGACTTAAATTTTCCTGAATATTTTGCTGGAGTAATTTGGATGACGACGGCTCCCAAAATCCAAGAAATGTTTCGTCGATGCTACTATATACGTAATCGGGGAATCCCCCCGCTTTTTTCCTTTTCTCGGCCATCGTGGGAACAAGGTTCGGTGGCCATTGTTGTTGCTCGGTGTAGATCAGTGTTCCCGGAGAAAAAGTGACGGACCGTAGAGAAAAGTAACGGCCCAGTTTGATAGAGCAACAAGCATTAAGTCCCAAGAGAGGAACTGTGGTATATTTAGATCACTAGATTTACTTGCATTGAGAAAGCAAGACACTTAAACGCATATTCCTTGATGGTGTATATGGCATACCAAAGTAGAAAATACGGTACAACTCGAAAAAAAACTATGTTTAATATTCGGTTACGTTGCAGTATAATTTCAAGGTTTAAATTCTTTCCAGAGACACGCGTAATTTACATATAAAGAGGCGTATATATATATTACATACGATGCGCTTATATACACAAATCTGTATATAGAGAGGGCGTATAAACAAAATCAGGATTTTAAATATTTTTACATGGCATCACTGCTCTAAAGAATCGGTTAACAATACCTGAATAGGGAGCCCGTAATGTATTGATTAAGACCCCGAAACAAAGCGGAGAATTAGTATTAAAAAACAATATCGCTGCGGCAGCCTTTGTCGTTCAGCCTCGCTCGTAAAATGACAGTAACCTAACGTAGTTGCCGCCGAAAAATAAACAAAACATGCTGATAAGAGCGTGTAACAAATTTTGTTTAATTTTAATTTTATTTTTCAGTAAAACTCACTTTAGCTTTATAGTTTGTTTAAAATAAATAAAACTAAGAAATATTTGTTGTATTGAGTTCAATTGATATTTAAATTTAGGCAATAAAGATCTAAATTTAAAATACCTGACGGACGCGTCACGTGTGTGGAAAAATATTGAGAAATATAAATGAAGCTTGCCATATCGCTCTCTCACACCACCTACCGACAACATCCAACGTTATCTTACATCCAGTTCAGCAAGTACGTCGTCATTTCCTTTTTCGCCGAATACTTGTTCTTGTTCTTTGGCATAGTTTTTCCACGTGTCTAAATTTCATAATTCACGCATTTATTGTTTAATATTCTCTTGATTGTCATAAAAAATATTCAAAACTTTATGCATTATTTTAGTGCATTTAAACGAGAAGATACCATTATTGTTATAACAGTGAAAAATATTACAGCAGTCGCTAATAGTCTCGAGAAATTAATTGCAGTCCGAAAAAGTATCAGAACTAAAATGATCAATAGTTTATGTGGCTGGCGTTGGTGGAAAGCCGCCACTACGGCACGACAAGCCCCCAGCCAATGGTAGTGGGTTTCTACTCTGGTGAGAAACCCTTGCGGGATGTTACTGTCCACGCAGGTTAAAGAAACCCCAATAGACAAAAAATGATACAGCGAATGCACATACACATGTGCACGACAACAAAATATTAAAACGAGGTGCAAACCAAAAAAATGGAAAATCCTAAAGAATAGCAATATGACTTAACTTTAACTCTTGTAGAAGAAACAAATATAATCCTACACTGAGTTCATCCAAACAGTGTAGCTTTGTCGTTGCATCATCTAAACTGCCTTGTACAGTTGCAATGTGTTGCAAGGACGACGTTTTACATGCCCCGGGAATAAACGAAAAGCGGGGGACGTCGGCTAACCAAAATAATTGACGCTGTGGATTTAAATTCCCACATTTCTCGTTGCCTTGTGTGGGCTTCAATACTGTATAATTAAGCACGTATAAAAGTGGCCATACAGATGCTTTTCGTCGAACATTTGTACCTGTTATTTGTCATGATTTTTTCCATGTACCCATTCTTTATTCTCGGATTTATTCTTTAACTTGATTGATTTCAAAACATAATACATATTCAAAAATGTCAGAAGCCTTTATTCGATTTTGTATGGTTAATTTTATTGCAACACACACACAACACACATGTATATAGAAATTGTTAACGACACACGGGTAACGCTAGGTATCGACTACTCACTACACACAACAATTACATATTAAAAATACAATACGAACTTTATAGAAAAAAATTAATTGCTTCAGGTGAAAAAATATATTTTTATTATTTTCGTTGTGAAGATCTTAACAATGTAAGTCGTTTTCCCGTCTCACCCAAACAACAGAAGGTGTAATACGCGATAATAATGCACCAATCATATCAGTTGTCATGACGACTGGGTCACCAGTGGCCAATGTATGGGTTAGGAAACCGTCAACGACTCGGTCCCAGAATTTTGGAGGTAAATTGTCAAGGTTTGGGTATGGCATACTCCAATCACCTGGTTCTACCTGAAACGATTTATGCGCTTGAGTTAATGTCGGTATTGCATTACTATTAATAATAATGTATGTCATATGTGGACATTGGGGAGTATTACAATGTGAATATATACACTTACATTGAAAGCCTTCTTAATTAAAAATATGACTAACACTGAACTGTAACAGCCAATATTAACTGTTGCCTCGAAAAGTAAATATTGGCATGTTTGGTTTAATTTTAAAGGTTGTATTCTAACATTTGAAGGTTGAGAATTATATGCAAAGACAGTGTTGTATGACTGTTTTTCAACTTTGCAGTTTGATTATAATGAAGGCATCTTAACATAGCATGTTGTATTGGTTTGTAGAGTCATTAGTTCTCGTTTGTTTGCCGTCCATGCACCAATACAAATTCACAATGACAATAAACATTATTTACCTGTAGTGTTAGAATGACTGCCACGTTTTTGTATGGGGCATTATCATTTTCACAGAATTGGTAGAAAACTTTTGTGGCAGCTGGGGGTATTAATTCAAAATGCCGGACCACACTTGCACATGATCCTGCTTGAAATTTTGATGATATTTTGTTGTCAAGCAACACTTTTGCAGATTCTGGTGACAAGTGTTTAAACTCATTTTCAGGCACCTGTAAAGAAGTAAACATTTTTTGGGTTAAAAAAGAACATAAAATATTATCATTGTATTCTTGGATAGACATAGCATAAATTTTATTTATCTCTTCGAATACAGTAACAAAAAATAAACACGCTACGAGTAAACAAACTTGGGCGCAAGTCTGCAGAATATGGAAGTTTAGACGAGATCTCGCGCATGCAAGGCGGTTATTTTTCGCAAGGGCTCACCGTACCATCATTAAAATTGGCGTGCATAGCATGTACATTTTCTAATTCCATTAGGATTTACGATGTACATATGAAATGAAAAAGTAACTTCAGTCTTACCACAAATTTAGGTTGTGAGCAATTATGGGAATAGATATCAGCAAGTTTAGATGCAAGACACTGCATGGTTGGATTTGCATCAGCATTGGATGCTAACATCAACACAGCAGGTTGGAGGTTATCTTTCTTATCATGGTGTTCTTGCATGGCAACTCTGGAATGATAAAGCACATCACATAAGATCATATTTACCTGAAGATATTTACCTGACAATTTTCCACAATTTTTTGTTTTGAGAAGGAAACTCATTTTGTAAACTCTGCATTTTCTCCTTGTATATTTCCACGTTAGATTTTTCCATTTTTTCAGAGTGGGAATCTGTTTTTCCATAGTAAATAGCGATTGCAACAGCAACAGCAACAAGAATAAGAGTGACCAAGAGGGAAATTTCAAAGTTTTTGTCTTTCTTAGCTGTAGGTTCAACAGTGTTATATCTCTCATCTCTGGGCAGTTGTCTTGGAGACTTGGATTTTGGTGAATTCTTCTTTCCAGATATATTACTGGTGTCTTTGTTGGACTTTTCATCAAATGATTTTTCATCATTTGAACTGCTTGTTGAAAGGTCTATGCTGTCATTTGTTGTCTCCAAATTTGAGCTGTTAGCAGTGGTATCTTCAGAATCTGTGTCGATAGTTTTATCATGTGAGTCATGTAGAGGCGGCCTGGGTTTAACTTGTTTTCGAAGATCTAAAATAAAAAACATTTTGTTTGTTAAGAAAAGTAAAGCATTGAGCAATGGTAATACATAGTTTTATAATAACATATAGCAAGACACAGTGTGATAATAATATGATATTACAAAATAAACTATGATGTTAAACGCATAATTTACTATTGCATATAGGAATATAGTTTGCGAGTACTACAATGTTAAAACAAATGGTTTAGTTAGGCTATTGCTATTTACTTTTTTTCCTTGAGGGGGATTTTGGAGGTGATGGCATGGTCTAGTGAAGCTATGGCAGTTTGTGCAAGAGATTGAGACTATGGGTTGAAAACTTCCTCTAAGATTACGTCACCGACGTACATGAATTGCGTGCATTTTTGTTTCCTCCCCGTCACGCTTGAATGCATTGCGCTAATACCCGAATCAAAGTCATATAAACACCATGGATTTGACCCGCATGATATTGTAAGCGAGAACATAACCATATGCAACGTTTCAGTTTTCGGTATGACAGAAAATTACGCACGTTCAACGATGTCCACGGAAGCAGATTTTTGCCTATGTGTTGAAATTGTTGAAGATGACGTAGCCTAGTGCCTAGTGTTGGAGGGAAGTAATGTGACATCAATTGCTACACAAAAACTGATTGGAAACTCGGTTTTATTTGGATGCGCTGTTTAATTTATTTTTTAAATTTGTATTACAAAATTAGGGCAGTTGCAGTTTATTCAGCAAGATGTAGGTCTAGGATTGGTGGGTTGAGGTTGGAGGGAAAGGGAATTTCTGTCAACATCTGCACTTATAGATTATTTTGTAAATACTTTTAAAACACAGCCAACGTACAGTCAATACAGCGGTTGCTGCAACGTGCAGTCAGTACAGCATTTGCTGCAACCAGGTAATCAACATATTTCGGACATAGCGCAAGCAAAAAAATATTTAGACCAAATCGTATAGAATTTAAACCGGTTTAACGTTGGCTTCTGTAGCAACGGTTCGTGAGTTTGTTTTTTTTGCAATGCATAAGGGCGTGACGGGGACGAAACAAGTGCGCCAGTTGGTCGTTGTAGCGCACCATAGGTGCACGGCGCAATTTGCACTCATGTAACTTATCTAACCAAGCATAGTTATACATAAAATATGGTGCATACAATCGCCCATTAACGATTATTTAATGATTACGAAGCTCGCAAGTAAACTTCAACGCGTCAGGAACCCATTAGCAACTCAGTGATCTGTACTCGGCTATGTAAAGATAAATACAATACGACTCAATATTTAAGTAAATATGTGCCATATTTTTGTATTGCATTTGTACGAAAGTAAAGCAAATGCATCTTTCATTACCAATGCGTGGCTATTCGTCATTGATTTTCGTTTTTACAGAATTTTCACAAATGTTATATAAATGGCAATACCACAAAGTAAGAAGCCTTTTAAACGTAGCTTGTATTACAGTAGGGTGGGGGAAGATGAGACACCTTTTCATTCTATTTTCTCGTCCCACTTGGTAGTAAACAAAAACCTTTAAAGAATTATAAAACCATATCCTCCCGACTCTCATAGATACACCGTTGTCAATTGATTAAAACGCGATCTGTATATTTTTATTTGGATAATATTTGCTAAAGATGTCCCCTCTCCCCACACCCTACTATATACTAAACCAAAAATTATTATAATTACATAGCATAGCAAAATTTTAAAGCCTTTGTTTGATTTTTTATGGTTAATTTTATTGCAACACACATGTATACAGAAATTGTTAGCAGCACATGGATTAAGCTAGGTAACGACTACATACAACTAAGCATTTAAACAGCAGCCTATGTCTTGTAAGTGCAAGGAAAAGACAAACTTACAAATTACATGTTAAAAAAACGAACTTTATAGAAACGACCAACTTTATAGAAAAACATTTAAACTGCTTCAAGTGCAAAACTACTTTTGAAGAATCAGGCAATCAGTTTTGGGGTAAATCTTAAATCTCAACAGTTTAAGTCATTTTCCCGTCCCACCCAAACAACAGAAGGTGTAATACACGGTAATAATCCACCAATCACATCAGTTGTCATGACGACTGGGTCACCAGCGGCCAATGTATGGGTTAGGAAATCGTCAACGACTCGGTCCCAAAACTTTGGAAGTAAATTGTCAAGGTTTGGGTATGGCTTACTCCAATCACCTGGTTCTACCTGAAACGATTTATGCGATTGAGTTAATGTAGGTATTGCATTACTATTAATAATAATGTATGTCATATGTGGACATTGGGGAGTATTACAATGTGAATATATACACTTACATTGAAAGCCTTCTTAATTAAAAATATGACTAACACTTAACTGTAACAGCCAATATTAATTGTTGCTTTGCAAGGTTGTATTCTAACATTTGAAGGTTGAGAATTATATGCCAAGACAGTGTTGTATGACTGTTTTTCAACTGTGTTTGTCTGTTTGATTATAATAATAATCAAACAAAGTTGTCATTACTTCTCGTTTGTTTGCCGTCCATGCACAAACACAAAGTCACAATGCCAATAAACATTATTTACATACCTGTAGTGTTAGAATGACTGCCACGTTTTTGTATGGGGCATTATCATTTTCACAGAATTGGTAGAAAACTTTTGTGGCAGCTGGGGGTATTAATTCAAAATGCCGGACCACACTTGCACATGATCCTGCTTGAAATTTTGATGATATTTTGTTGTCAAGCAACACTTTTGCAGATTCTGGTGACAAGTGTTTAAACTCATTTTCAGGCACCTGTAAAAACAGATACAAATTTTCTGGGTTAAAAAAAGCATCAAATATTATCATTGTATTCTTGGATAGACATACCATAAATTTTATTTATCTCCTTGAATACAGTAACAAAAACAGCTTAATTTAAACAACAAAGAAAGGGAAGTTAGCAGCAAAATGACAGCTGTTAAGAACACACTATGAGTAAACAAACTTGGACGCAAGTCTGCAGAGTATGGAAGTTTTGACGAGATCTCGCGCATGCAAGGCGGTTATTTTTCGCAAGGGCTCACCGTACCATCATTAAAATTGGCGTGCATAGCATGTACATTTCCTAATTCCATTAGGAAATCCAAGATAACAAAATTCTATACATGTAGGATGTACATATGAAATGAAAAAGTAACTTCAGTCTTACCACAAATTTAGGTTGTGAGCAATTATGGGAATAGATATCAGCAAGTTTAGATGCAAGACACTGCATGGTTGGATTTGCATCAGCATTGGATGCTAACATCAACACAGCAGGTTGGAGGTTATCTTTCTTATCATGGTGTTCTTGCATGGCAACTCTGGAATGATAAAGCACACCATAAGATCATATAACACTGGAATTCGTTACCAGTATATTGGTTGTGGAGGCTAAAACAGGCTGAAGTGCCATTTTTTTTCATGCCAGAGTTTGGTATAATATACTTACCTAATTCATGCTTCTATTAAAAATGTGTTATTTATAAAGTTATAAAACTTCCAATCACACCCTTATTAAAAATACCCACACAATAACTGTGCAAATCTTAAATATTGCGACATGCTATTTCACAAGAGCTCACGTGTTGGACTGAGTTAAGGGAATATAAACAATGAATAACTTTCTTTATCCTCACATGGCCGGAAAACGACAGTCGTTATAACACGGGTGTTGATACACCCCATGCCAGCTTACGAGTTACCAAGTATGTTACTGTGTGGGTAATTATTTTTGCGGATTTGTTTTATGTGTGGCTGATAATCAATGTGAACAACCCATTAGTGACCACTGGATTGGAGCAATTGCCGTTAAGTGTCTTGCCCAAGGACACATACGCCCACAATAATGGTAGCAGCGGAGAGCCTTGAACCCATTACCTCTAGGTTGGAGGCAGGCGCGCTAACCAACTGCATAAAACTGTACCTGAACATAAACCTACTAATATTGAGAATACAAAGGAGAATAAAGAGCTAGTAATCTGATAATCTGTAGAATATATATACCTGACAACTTTCCACAATCGATTGTTTTGAGAGGGAAACTCATTCTGTAAACTCTGCATTTTCTCCTTGTATATTTCCATGTTAGATTTTTCAGAGTGAGAATCTGGTCCTTTTGAAATCAAATGGGCAATTACAATAGCAAGGAAAAGGATGATCAAGCCAAAAAGTTGCTTCTTCGTAAATTTGTTATCCAGTTTAACAATGAGCTTATTGCAAAGCTTCATACACTTCAAATGCATCTTGTCATAAGAATCCACTTTGTTACGAATGATGTTAACATGATCCTCTATCCTGAGGTTCGATAGTTCTTCCTCTTCCTCCTGCAAGGCCTTTTTAATTTATTCCGTCAAAGCTTTTTTATCTGTAGTCGATAGATTTTCTTCCTCATCATCGAGAGTTTGGTTCTTCTGATTGGGGTCATCCTGTATGTTTGTAGGGCTTGTATCCAGTTCAATAATGAGCTTATTGCAAAGCTTCATACACTTCAAATGCATCTTGTCATAAGAATCCACTTTGGTACGGATCTTGTTTCTGTCAACATGATCCACATTCATGTGGTCCTTTAGTTCTGTCCTTTCCTTGGTCAGATTCTCTACGGCATTACTAATTTGTGGCTTTAATTGTTCAACCGAAGTTCCTTTGGTCTCTATGGATTCCTCACGAATCATTATTCATCTAACTATCTCCTAATCTTGTAGCGTAGCAAAGTTGAGTTTTCAAAATATCGAGACCAGTCGTCGTTTTAGAAGTCGCGTACCTTACAACTGTGAAAGTTGTTACTCAGAATTCGATGTTGAATCCGTATCGGGGTATGTCTCTGACCTCGTCGTAACTGTCGATCGAACCGGTTGTTATACGTAATCGGTAATTTAGCCTGTCCCGCCACTCCTTGTGCATATACAGTGTATTTACAGTTCAGGTGGTAAACAGTGCCAATACTACGTATTTGGGTAACCAAATCACTAATGGAACTAAATTTGTGAGGTTAGTTTACAACCACGATCACGGATACACCTTGTTTAAACAGAATCAAGAATTAGCGGTACTACAGTTTCGATTACATAAGATAGACTGGCACTGTGAATAACAAACATTGGTACAACGCTAAATTACTGCGAATAAACTGAACTAACAATGCTTGAGAAACGCTGTTCTGTACAGAACTATGAATAGCTACATTGAACTAGGCGCTACGGTTAAATGGAAATGGAATAATGGCAATTTCGTAACGCATAGTGATTTTGAAATGCGCTGAAGCATAGATTTAAACATACTTTAACTAACATAGCCTAACTCTAAAACATAGTTTTATGTTGATATACACAATAGTTTGTATATCTCCGGTCATATATATGCTTTGGCGCATTCTAAAATCACCGGGCGTTACGAAACCGCCATATTCCATTTGGATAAAGAAAGTTACCCGGACGAGCCCGAATGTTGTCCGGCGCCGTGGCGTAGTGGTTAGCGCGCCTGCCTGTAACCATTAGGAAATGGGGTTCAAGGCTCGTCGCTGCTACCATTGTGGGCGTATGTGTCCTTGGGCAAGACACTTAACGACAATTGCTCCAACCCAGTGGTCACTAATGGGTTGTCCAAATTATCAGCCATACATAAAAAAAAATAAAAAAATCACCCACGAAGTAACATACATGGTAACTCGTAAGCTGGCACGAGGTGTTAAACCCGTGTGATAACGACTGTCGTTTTCCGGCCACGCGAGGATAAAGTAAGTTACATTCATTCATTTGTATGGATATTGAAAGAGATATACGAACTTTAGGTTCACTCAAAAACACGTTTTCATTCCCAGCAAAAGAAATCGTACTCGGATAAAATCATAATTTTTGTTTTTAGACAAACAATTAAAGGACAAATACACTACCGCAATTGTAATTGTTTATTTATTTATTCATGATAATTACAGTTAACATGTTTTTGCTTTGGAAGCGGCAGATTAGAATGGGAACGACATTACATTGTCAGATTAGAAAAAAAATAACATAATTCGCTTTACAAGCAAAGTTTCAATCCACACAAAAACAACAGTTCGAGTAAATACAGAATAAAGTGTAGTTGTTTACAAAACATGGGACTATACAAAGAAAACGGAAAAAATTTTCCGCTAGAGGCGGTAATTATTTAAATTAAAAACTACGAAAAAACGAACAAAACAGCACTACGAAGTGTTAATATGTGTAAAACAAATTAATTAAATAATAAAAATACCTTTCCAAATACATAAAACACTAGTAAGAACATATTTCCCACATTAGGTCGGTTATATACGCTCTTTCGTTGTGTTTACTGTCGTCGAGTCTGTGGTCATGTAGCGGTTTACGTGCGGTCGTAAACTCTCTTTGTTTCATTTTTACCGGGTTCGAGTCCCGCACAGTGGAATACTTTTTTTATCTTTTTTTTTCAAGTTTTTTTTGTTTGACGAGTTTGGGGTTAGGAGTTGGAGGTTAGGGGTTAGGGGTTAGAGGTTAGGGGTTAGGGGTTTATATCTTATGTGTATAAACCGTGAAACTAACTGCTCCCCATAAAATAGAGAAACGAATTTGTCATCGCCTCCTAGCGGAAAATTTTTTCTGTCTTCTTTGTATAGCTCCATGTGTTTACAAATGCTGTTGTTACTATTGTAACATGACAGCTAATAATGAAATATAACAGTTTGACCAATTTACAGACACGGCGTTCAATATACAGGACATATAAGGTTGAGGTATCATATGGTATAGAATTCTGACATAGTAGAAAAACAAAATCAAATACTGTTAGTGAGTGCATAAGATATATATGATCCGTTGTATGATATGTTGGTACAGAAAAAGCAGTGCTGGTAAATCTACCATATATTCATATAGGTTCAATGTAATGCTACATACATTACACCATGCAACATACATTATACCATGCAACATACATTACACCATGCAACATACATTACACCATGCAACATACATTACACCATGCAACATACATTACACCATGCAACATACATTACACCATGCTACATACATTACACCATGCAACATACATTATACCGTGCAACATACATTATACCATGCAACCTACATTACACCATGCTACATACATTATACCATGCAACATACATTACACCATGCAACATACATTACACCATGCAACATACATTACACCATGCTACATACATTACACCATGCAACATACATTATACCGTGCAACATACATTATACCATGCAACATACATTACACCATGCTACATACATTATACCATGCAACATACATTACACCATGCAACATACATTACACCATGCAACATACATTACACCATGCAACAAACATTACACCATGCAACATACATTATACCATGCAACATACATTACACCATGCAACATACATTACACCATGCAACATACATTACACCATGCAACATACATTACACCATGTAACATACATTACACCATGCAACATACATTACACCATGCAACATACATTACACCATGCAACATACATTACACCATGCAACATACATTACACCATGTAACATACATTATACCATGCAACATACATTACACCATGCAACATACATTACACCATGCAACATACATTACACCATGCAACATACATTACACCATGCAACATACATTACACCGTGCAACATACATTACACCGTGCAACATACATTATACCATGCAACATACATTACACCATGCAACATACATTACACCATGCAACATACATTACACCATGCAACATACATTACACCATGCAACATACATTATACCATGCAACATACATTACACCATGCAACATACATTACACCATGCAACATACATTACACCATGCAACATACATTACACCATGCAACATACATTACACCATGCAACATACATTACACCATGCAACATACATTACACCGTGCAACATACATTACACCATGCAACATACATTACACCATGCAACATACATTACACCATGCAACATACATTACACCGTGCAACATACATTACACCATGTAACATACATTACACCATGCAACATACATTACACCATGCAACATACATTACCAAGCATAGTTATACAAAAAATATGGTGCATACAATCGCCCATTAACGAATATTTAATGATTACGAAGCTCGCAAGTAAACTTCAACGCGTCAGGAACCCATTAGCAACTCAGTGATCTGTACTCGGCTATGTAAAGATAAATACAATACGACTCAATATTTAAGTAAATATGTGCCATATTTTTGTATTGCATTTGTACGAAAGTAAAGCAAATGCATCTTTCATTACCAATGCGTGGCTATTCGTCATTGATTTTCGTTTTTACAGAATTTTCACAAATGTTATATAAATGGCAATACCACAAAATAAGAAGCCTTTTAAACGTAGCTTGTATTACAGTAGGGTGGGGGAAGATGAGACACCTTTTCATTCTATTTTCTCGTCCCACTTGGTGGTAAACAAAAAACATTCAAAGAATTATAAAACCATATCCTCCCGACTCCCATAGACATAGACCGTTATTGTCAATTGATTAAAACGCGATCTGTATATTTTTATTTGGATAATATTTGCTAAAGATGTTCCCTCTCCCCACACGCTACTATATACTGAACCAAAAAATTACTCTAGTTACATAACACAGCAGAATTTTAAAGCCTTTGTTTGATTTTTTATGGTTAATTTTATTGCAACACACATGTATACAGAAATTGTTAGCAGCACATGGATTAAGCTAGGTAACGACTACATACAACTAAGCATTTGAACAGCAGCCTATATCTTGTAAGTGCAAGGAAAAGACAAACTTATAAATCACATGTTAAAAAAACAATACGAACTTTATAGAAAAACATTTAAACTGCTTCAAGTGCAAAACCACTTTTGAAGAATCAGGCAATCAGTTTTGGGGTAAATCTTAAATCTCAACAGTTTAAGTCATTTTCCCGTCCCACCCAAACAACAGAAGGTGTAATACGCCATAATAATGCACCAATCATATCAGTTGTCATGACGACTGGGTCACCAGTGGCCAATGTATGGGTTAGGAAATCGTTAACGACTCGGTCCCAAAATTTTGGAAGTAAATTGTCAAGGCTTGGGTATGGCTTACTCCAATCACCTGGTTCTACCTGAAACGATTTATGCGATTGAGTTAATGTAGGTATTGCATTACTATTAATAATAATGTATGTCATATGTGGACATTGGGGAGTATTACAATGTGAATATATACACTTACATTGAAAGCCTTCTTAATTAAAAATATGACTAACACTTAACTGTAACAGCCAATATTAACTGTTGCTTTGCAAGGTTGTATTCTAACATTTGAAGGTTGAGAATTATATGCCAAGACAGTGTTGTATGACTGTTTTTCAACTGTGTTTGTCTGTTTGATTATAATAATAATCAAACAAAGTTGTCATTACTTCTCGTTTGTTTGCCGTCCATGCACAAACACAAAGTCACAATGCCAATAAACATTATTTACATACCTGTAGTGTTAGAATGACTGCCACGTTTTTGTATGGGGCATTATCATTTTCACAGAATTGGTAGAAAACTTTTGTGGCAGCTGGGGGTATTAATTCAAAATGCCGGACCACACTTGCACATGATCCTGCTTGAAATTTTGATGATATTTTGTTGTCAAGCAACACTTTTGCAGATTCTGGTGACAAGTGTTTAAACTCATTTTCAGGCACCTGTAAAAACAGATACAAATTTTCTGGGTTAAAAAAAGCATCAAATATTATCATTGTATTCTTGGATGGACATAGCATAAATTTTATTTATCTCTTCGAATACAGTAACAAAAACAGCTTAATTTAAACAACAAAGGAAGGGAAGTTAGCAGCAAAATGACAGCTGTTAAGAACACACTATGAGTAAACAAACTTGGGCGCAAGTCTGCAGAATATGGAAGTTTAGACGAGATCTCGCGCATGCAAGGCGGTTATTTTTCGCAAGGGCTCACCGTACCATCATTAAAATTGGCGTGCATAGCATGTACATTTTCTAATTCCATTAGGATTTACGATGTACATATGAAATGAAAAAGTAACTTCAGTCTTACCACAAATTTAGGTTGTGAGCAATTATGGGAATAGATATCAGCAAGTTTAGATGCAAGACACTGCATGGTTGGATTTGCATCAGCATTGGATGCTAACATCAACACAGCAGGTTGGAGGTTATCTTTCTTATCATGGTGTTCTTGCATGGCAAATCTGGAATGATAAAGCACATCACATAAGATCATATTTACCTGAAGATATTTACCTGACAATTTTCCACAATTTGTTGTTTTGAGAAGGAAACTCATTCTGTAAACTCTGCATTTTCTCCTTGTATATTTCCATGTTAGATTTTTTCATTTTTTCATAGTGGGAATATATTTCTCTCCAGTAAAGAGTGATTGCAATAGCAACAAGAATAAGAATAAGAGTGACCAAGTGGGAAATTTCAAAGTTTTTGTCTTTCTTAGCTGTAGGTTTAACAGTGGTATATCTCTCATCTCTGGGCAGTTGTCCTGAAGACTTGGATTTTGGTGAATTCTTCTTCCCAGATTTATTACTGGTGTCTTTGTTGGACTTTTCATCGAATGATTTTTCATCATTCGAACTGCTTGTTGAAAGGTCTATGCTGTCATTTGTTGTCTCCAAATTTGAGCTGATAGCAGTGGTATCTTCAGAATCTGTGTCGATAGTTTTATCATGTGAGTCACGTAGAGGCGGCCTGGGTTTAACTTGTTTTCGAAGATCTAAAATAAAAACATTTTGTTTGTTAAGAAAAGTAAAGCATTGAGCAATGGTAATACATAGTTTTATAAAAACATATAGCAGTACACAGTGTGATAATAATATGATATTACAATATAAACTATGATGTTAAACGCATAATTTACTATTGCATATAGGAATATAGTTTGCAAGTACTACAATGTTAAAACAAATGGTTTAGTTAGGCTATTGCTATTTACTTTTTTCCGAAGGTGGTTCCATGGTCTAGTGAAGCTATGGCAGTTTGTGCACGAGATTGAGACTATGGGTTGAAAACACATAGAGCTATACAGAAAATACGGAATTTTTTTTCCGCTAGGAGGCGATGACAATTTCGTTTCTCTATTCTATGGGGAGCAGTTAGTTTCACGGTTTATGCACATAAGATATAAACCTCTAACCCCTAACACTAACCCCTAACCCCTAACCCCTAACTTACTTACGAGAGTTTACGACCGCACGCAAACCGTTACACCACAGACTCGACGACAGTAAACAGAACGAAAGAGCGTATAATATAACCGACCCAATGTGGGAAATATGTTCTTACTAGTGTTTTATGTATTCAGAAAGGTATTTTTGTTATTTAATTAATTTGTTTTACACTTATTAACACTTTGTAGTGCTGTTTTGTTCGTTTTTCCGTATTTTTTAATTTAAATAATTACCGCCTCTAGCGGAAAATTTTTCCCGTTTTCTTTGTATAGTCCCATGTGTTGAAAACTTCCTCTATGATTACGTCACCGATGTACATGAATTGTGTGCATTTTTGTTTCCTCCCCGTCACGCTTGAATGCATTGCGCTAATACCTGAATTAAAGAGATTAAAATCATGATTTTTGTTTTTAGACAAACAATTAAAGGACAAATACACTACCGCAATTGTAATTGTTTATTTATTTATTCATGATAATTACAGTTAACATGTTTTTGCGTTGGAAGCGGCAGATTAGAATGGGAACGACATTACATTGTCAGATTAGAAAAAAAATAACATAATTCGCTTTACAAGCAAAGTTTCAATCCAAACAACAGTTCGAGTAAATACAGAATAAAGTGTAGTTGTTCACAAATGCTGTTGTTACTATTGTAACATGACAGCTAATAATGAAACATAACAGTTTGACCGATTTACAGACACGGCGTTCAATATACAGGACATATAAGGTTGAGGTATCATATGGTATAGAATTCTGACATAGTAGAAAAACAAAATCAAATACTGTTAGTGAGTGCATAAGATATATATGATCCGTTGTATGATATGTTGGTACAGAAAAAGCAGTGCTGGTAAATCTACCATATATTCATATAGGTTCAATGTAATGCTACATACATTACACCATGCAACATACATTACACCATGCAACATACATTACACCGTGCAACATACATTACACCGTGCAACATACATTACACCATGCAACATACATTATACCATGCAACATACATTACACCATGCAACATACATTACACCATGCAACATACATTACACCATGCAACATACATTACACCATGCAACATACATTACACCATGCAACATACATTACACTATGCAACATACATTACACCATGCAACATACATTTCACCATGCAACATACATTATACCGTGCAACATACATTATACCATGCAACATACATTACACCATGCAACATACATTATACCATGCAACATACATTACACCATGCAACATACATTACACCATGCAACATACATTACACCATGCAACATACATTACACCATGCAACATACATTATACCATGCAACATACATTACCAAGCATAGTTATACATAAAATATGGTGCATACAATCGCCCATTAACGAATATTTAATGATTACGAAGCTCGCAAGTAAACTTCAACGCGTCAGGAACCCATTAGCAACTCAGTGATCTGTACTCGGCTATGTAAAGATAAATACAATACGACTCAATATTTAAGTAAATATGTGCCATATTTTTGTATTGCATTTGTACGAGAGTAAAGCAAATGCATCTTTCATTACCAATGCGTGGCTATTCGTCATTGATTTTCGTTTTTACAGAATTTTCACAAATGTTATATAAATGGCAATACCACAAAGTAAGAAGCCTTTTAAACGTAGCTTGTATTACAGTAGGGTGGGGGAAGATGAGACACCTTTTCATTCTATTTTCTCGTCCCACTTGGTAGTAAACAAAAACCTTTAAAGAATTATAAAACCATATCCTCCCGACTCTCATAGATACACCGTTGTCAATTGATTAAAACGTGATCTGTATATTTGGATATTATGTGCTAAAGGTGTCCCCTCTCCCCACACCCTACTATATACTAAACCAAAAATTATTATAATTACATAGCACAGCAAAATTTTAAAGCCTTTGTTTGATTTTTTATGGTTAATTTTATTGCAACACACATGTATACAGAAATTGTTAGCAGCACATGGATTAAGCTAGGTAACGACTACATACAACTAAGCATTTAAACAGCAGCCTATGTCTTGTAAGTGCAAGGAAAAGACAAACTTACAAATTACATGTTAAAAAAACGAACTTTATAGAAACGACGAACTTTATAGAAAAACATTTAAACTGCTTCAAGTGCAAAACTACTTTTGAAGAATCAGGCAATCAGTTTTGGGGTAAATCTTAAATCTCAACAGTTTAAGTCATTTTCCCGTCCCACCCAAACAACAGAAGGTGTAATACGCGATAATAATCCACCAATCACATCAGTTGTCATGACGACTGGGTCACCAGTGGCCAATGTATGGGTTAGGAAATCGTCAACGACTCGGTCCCAAAACTTTGGAAGTAAATTGTCAAGGTTTGGGTATGGCTTACTCCAATCACCTGGTTCTACCTGAAACGATTTATGCGATTGTGTTAATGTAGGTATTGCATTACTATTAATAATAATGTATGTCATATGTGGACATTGGGGAGTATTACAATGTGAATATATACACTTACATTGAAAGCCTTCTTAATTAAAAATATGACTAACACTTAACTGTAACAGCCAATATTAATTGTTGCTTTGCAAGGTTGTATTCTAACATTTGAAGGTTGAGAATTATATGCCAAGACAGTGTTGTATGACTGTTTTTCAACTTTGCAGTTTGATTATAATGAAGGCATCTTTTAACATAGCATGTTGTATTGGTTTGTAGAGTCATTAGTTCTCGTTTGTTTACCATGCACCAATACAAATTCACAATGACAATAAACATTACATACCTGTAGTGTTAGAATGACTGCCACGTTTTTGTATGGGGCCTTATCATTTTCACAGAATTGGTAGAAAACTTTTGTGGCAGCTGGGGGTATTAATTCAAAATGCGGGACCACACTTGCACATGATCCTGCTTGAAATTGTGATGATATTTTGTTGTCAAGCAACACTTTTGCAGATTCTGGTGACAAGTGTTTAAACTCATTTTCAGGCACCTGTAAAGAAGTAAACAAATTTTCTGGGTTAAAAAAGAACATAAAATTTTATCATTATATTCTTGGATGGACATAGCATAAATTTTATTTATCTCTTCGAAAAAAGTAACAAAAAATATCAATTAAAATAGGAAATGGAAGGAAATTAACAGCAAAATGACAGCTTTTAAGAACACGCTACAAGTAAACAAACTTGGGCGCAAGTCTGCAGAGTATGGAAGTTTTGACGAGATCTCGCGCATGCAAGGCGGTTATTTTTCGCAAGGGCTCACCGTACCATCATTAAAATTGGCGTGCATAGCACATACATTTTCTAATTCCATTAGGAAATCCAAGATAACAAAATTCTATGCATGTATGATGTACATATGAAATGAAAAAGTAACTTCAGTCTTACCACAAATTTAGGTTGTGAGCAATTATGGGAATAGATATCAGCAAGTTTAGATGCAAGACACTGCATGGTTGGATTCGCATCAGCATTGGATGCTAACATCAACACAGCAGGTTGGAGGTTATCTTTCTTATCATGGTGTTCTTGCATGGCAACTCTGGAATGATAAAGCACATCACATAAGATCATATTTACCTGAAGATATTTACCTGACAATTTTCCACAATTTGTTGTTTTGAGAAGGAAACTCATTCTGTAAACTCTGCATTTTCTCCTTGTATATTTCCATGTTAGATTTTTCCATTTTTTCAGAGTGGGAATCTGTTTCTACTGAATTAAAATAGTAAAAAGCGATTGCAACAGCAACAAGAATAAGAGTGACCAAGAGGGAAATTTCAAAGTTTTTGTCTTTCTTAGCTGTAGGTTCAACAGTGTTATATCTCTCATCTCTGGGCAGTTGTCTTGGAGACTTGGATTTTGGTGAATTCTTCTTCCCAGATATATTACTGGTGTCTTTGTTGGACTTTTCATCGAATGATTTTTCATTATTCGAACTGCTTGTTGAAAGGTCTATGCTGTCATTTGTTGTCTCCAAATTTGAGCTGTTAGCAGTGGTATCTTCAGAATCTGTGTCGATAGTTTTATCATGTGAGTCATGTAGAGGCGGCCTGGGTTTAACTTGTTTTCGAAGATCTAAAATAAAAAACATTTTGTTTGTTAAGAAAAGTAAAGCATTGAGCAATGGTAATACATAGTTTTATAATAACATATAGCAAGACACAGTGTGATAATAATATGATATTACAAAATAAACTATGATGTTAAACGCATAATTTACTATTGCATATAGGAATATAGTTTGCGAGTACTACAATGTTAAAACAAATGATTTAGTTAGGCTATTGCTATTTACTTTTTTTCGATGGCATGGTCTAGTGAAGCTATGGCAGTTTGTGCAAGAGATTGAAACTATGGGTTGAAAACACATAGAGCATGTGAGCTATACAGAAAAGACGGAAATTTTTTTCCGCTAGGAGGCGATGACAAATTCGTTTCTCTATTCTATGGGGAGCAGTTAGTTTCACGGTTTATGCACATAAGATATAAACCCCTAACACTAACCCCTAACCCTAACTTACTTACGAGAGTTTACGACCGCACGGAAACCGTTACACCACAGACTCGACGACAGTAAACAGAACGAAAGAGCGTATAATATAACCGACCTAATGTGGGAAATATGTTCTTACTAGTGTTTTATGTATTCAGAAAGGTATTTTTGTTATTTAATTAATTTTTTGTTTTACACTTATTAACACTTTGTAGTGCTGTTTTGTTCGTTTTTCCGTATTTTTTAATTTAAATAATTACCGACTCTAGCGGAAAATTTTTCCCGTTTTCTTTGTATAGTCCCATGTGTTGAAAACTTCCTCTAAGATTACGTCACCGACGTACATGAATTGCGTGCATTTTTGTTTCCTCCCCGTCACGCTTGAATGCATTGCGCTAATACCTGAATTAAAGAGATTAAAATCATGGTTTTTGTTTTTAGACAAACAATTAAAGGACAAATACACTACCGCAATTGTAATTGTTTATTTATTTATTTATTCATGATAATTACAGTTAACATGTTTTTGCGTTGGAAGCGGCAGATTAGAATGGGAACGACATTACATTGTCAGATTAGAAAAAAAATAACATAATTCGCTTTACAAGCAAAGTTTCAATCCACACAAAAACAACAGTTCGAGTAAATACAGAATAAAGTGTAGTTGTTCACAAATGCTGTTGTTACTATTGTAACATGACAGCTAATAATGAAACATAACAGTTTGACCAATTTACAGACACGGCGTTCAATATACAGGACATATAAGGTTGAGGTATCATATGGTATAGAATTCTGACATAGTAGAAAAACAAAATCAAATACTGTTAGTGAGTGCATAAGATATATATGATCCGTTGTATGATTATGTTAGTACAGAAAAAGCAGTGCTGGTAAATCTACCATATATTCATATATGTTCAATGTAATGCAACATACATTATACCATGCTACATACATTACACCATGCAACATACATTACACCATGCAACATACATTACACCATGCAACATACATTACACCATGCAACATACATTACACCATGCAACCTACATTACCAAGCATAGTTATACAGAAAGTATGGTGCATACAATCGCCCATTAACGAATATTTAATGATTAGGAAGCTCGCAAGTAAACTTCATCGCGTCAGGAACCCATTAGCAACTCAGTGATCTGTACTCGGCTATGTAAAGATAAATACAATACGACTCAATATTTAAGTAAATATGTGCCATATTTTTGTATTGCATTTGTACGAAAGTAAAGCAAATGCATCTTTCATTACCAATGCGTGGCTATTCGTCATTGATTTTCGTTTTTACAGAATTTTCACAAATGTTATATAAATGGCAATACCACAAAATAAGAAGCCTTTTAAACGTAGCTTCTAGCTTGTATTACAGTAGGGTGGGGGAAGATGAGACACCTTTTCATTCTATTTTCTCGTCCCACTTGGTGGTAAACAAAAAACATTCAAAGAATTATAAAACCATATCCTCCCGACTCCCATAGACATAGACCGTTATTGTCAATTGATTAAAACGCGATCTGTATATTTGGATATTATGTGCTAAAGGTGTCCCCTCTCCCCACACCCTACTATATACTAAACCAAAAATTATTATAATTACATAGCACAGCAAAATTTTAAAGCCTTTGTTTGATTTTTTATGGTTAATTTTATTGCAACACACATGTATACAGAAATTGTTAGCAGCACATGGATTAAGCTAGGTAACGACTACATACAACTAAGCATTTGAACAGCAGCCTATATCTTGTAAGTGCAAGGAAAAGACAAACTTATAAATCACATGTTAAAAAAACAATACGAACTTTATAGAAAAACATTTAAACTGCTTCAAGTGCAAAACTACTTTTGAAGAATCAGGCAATCAGTTTTGGGGTAAATCTTAAATCTCAACAGTTTAAGTCATTTTCCCGTCCCACCCAAACAACAGAAGGTGTAATACGCGATAATAATGCACCAATCATATCAGTTGTCATGACGACTGGGTCACCAGCGGCCAATGTATGGGTTAGGAAATCGTCAACGACTCGGTCCCAAAACTTTGGAAGTAAATTGTCAAGGTTTGGGTATGGCTTACTCCAATCACCTGGTTCTACCTGAAACGATTTATGCGATTGAGTTAATGTAGGTATTGCATTACTATTAATAATAATGTATGTCATATGTGGACATTGGGGAGTATTACAATGTGAATATATACACTTACATTGAAAGCCTTCTTAATTAAAAATATGACTAACACTTAACTGTAACAGCCAATATTAATTGTTGCTTTGCAAGGTTGTATTCTAACATTTGAAGGTTGAGAATTATATGCAAAGACAGTGTTGTATCAACTTGTATGACTGTTTTTTAACTGTGTCTGTCTGTTTGATTATAATAATAATCAAACAAAGTTGTCATTACTTCTCGTTTGTTTGCTGTCCATGCACAAACACAAAGTCACAATGCCAATAAACATTATTTACATACCTGTAGTGTTAGAATGACTGCCACGTTTTTGTATGGGGCATTATCATTTTCACAGAATTGGTAGAAAACTTTTGTGGCAGCTGGGGGTATTAATTCAAAATGCCGGACCACACTTGCACATGATCCTGCTTGAAATTTTGATGATATTTTGTTGTCAAGCAACACTTTTGCAGATTCTGGTGACAAGTGTTTAAACTCATTTTCAGGCACCTGTAAAAACAGATACAAATTTTCTGGGTTAAAAAAAGCATCAAATATTATCATTGTATTCTTGGATGGACATACCATAAATTTTATTTATCTCTTCGAATACAGTAACAAAAAATATTAATTAAAATAGAAAATGGAAGGAAATTAGCAGCAAAATGACAGCTTTTAAGAACACGCTACGAGTAAACAAACTTGGGCACAAGTCTGCAGAATATGGAAGTTTTGACAAGATCTCGCGCATGCAAGGCGGTTATTTTTCGCAAGGGCTCACTGTGCTATCATTAAAATGGGCGTGCATAGCATGTACATTTTCTAATTCCATTAGGATTTACGATGTACATATGAAATGAAAAAGTAACTTCAGTCTTACCACAAATTTAGGTTGTGAGCAATTATGGGAATAGATATCAGCAAGTTTAGATGCAAGACACTGCATGGTTGGATTCGCATCAGCATTGGATGCTAACATCAACACAGCAGGTTGGAGGTTATCTTTCTTATCATGGTGTTCTTGCATGGCAACTCTGGAATGATAAAGCACATCACATAAGATCATATTTACCTGAAGATATTTACCTGACAATTTTCCACAATTTGTTGTTTTGAGAAGGAAACTCATTCTGTAAACTCTGCATTTTCTCCTTGTATATTTCCATGTTAGATTTTTTCATTTTTTCATAGTAAGAATATATTTCTCTCCAGTAAAAACCGATTGCAACAGCAACAACAACAAGAATAAGAGTGACCAAGTGGGAAATTTCAAAGTTTTTGTCTTTCTTAGCTGTAGGTTCAACAGTGTTATTTCTCTTATCTTTGGGCAGTTGTCTTGGAGACTTGGATTTTGGTGAATTCTTCTTCCCAGATATATTACTGGTGTCTTTGTTGGACTTTTCATCGAATGATTTTTCATTATTCGAACTGCTTGTTGAAAGGTTTATGCTGTCATTTGTTGTCTCCAAATTTGAGCTGTTAGCAGTGGTATCTTCAGAATCTGTGTCGATAGTTTTATCATGTGAGTCATGTAGAGACGGCCTGGGTTTAACATGTTTTCGAAGATCTAAAATAAAAAACATTTTGTTTGTTAAGAAAAGTAAAGCATTGAGCAATGGTAATACATAGTTTTATAAAAACATATAGCAAGACACAGTGTGATAACAATAGGATGTTACAAAATAAACTATGATGTTAAACGCATAATTTACTATTGCATATAGGAATATAGTTTGCAAGTACTACAATATTAAAACAAATGATTTAGTTAGGCTATTGCTATTTACTTTTTTCCGAAGATGATGCCATGGTCTAGTGAAGCTATGGCAGTTTGTGCAAGAGATTGAAACTAAGAGTTGAAAACACATGAAGCTATACAGAAAATACGGAAATTTTTTTCCGCTAGGAGGCGATGACAAATTCGTTTCTCTATTCTATGGGGAGCAGTTATTTTCACGGTTTATACACATAAGATATAAACCCCTAACCCCTAACTTACTTACGAGAGTTTACGACCGCACGCAAACCGTTACACCACAGACTCGACGACAGTAAACAGAACGAAAGAGCGTATAATATAACCGACCTAATGTGGGAAATATGTTCTTACTAGTGTTTTATGTATTCAGAAAGGTATTTTTGTTATTTAATTAATTTTTTGTTTTACACTTATTAACACTTTGTAGTGCTGTTTTGTTCGTTTTTCCGTATTTTTCAATTTAAATAATTACCGCCTCTAGCGGTAAATTTTTTCCCGTTTTCTTTGTATAGTCCCATGTGTTGAAAACTTCCTCTAAGATTACGTCACCGACGTACATGAATTGCGTGCATTTTTGTTTCCTCCCCGTCACGCTCGAATGCATTGCGCTAATACCTGAATTAAAGAGATTAAAATCATAATTTTTGTTTTTAGACAAACAATTAAAGGACAAATACACTACCGCAATTGTAATTGTTTATTTATTTATTCATGATAATTACAGTTAACATGTTTTTGCTTTGGAAGCGGCAGATTAGAATGGGAACGACATTACATTGTCAGATTAGAAAAAAAATAACATAATTCGCTTTACAAGCAAAGTTTCAATCCACACAAAAACAACAGTTCGAGTAAATACAGAATAAAGTGTAGTTGTTCACAAATGCTGTTGTTACTATTGTAACATGACAGCTAATAATGAAACATAACAGTTTGACCAATTTACAGACACGGCGTTCAATATACAGGACATATAAGGTTGAGGTATCATATGGTATAGAATTCTGACATAGTAGAAAAACAAAATCAAATACTGTTAGTGAGTGCATAAGATATATATGATCCGTTGTATGATATGTTGGTACAGAAAAAGCAGTGCTGGTAAATCTACCATATATTCATATAGGTTCAATGTAAAGCATATTTACCAAAATCTGTTTGGGCAACACAAAAAGAGAGATAACATGAGTTAAATTTACATTTGTAAGACAATCGCAATGGGAGATGTATGAAAACATTTTGTTGTGCATACTAAGAATAAACTACTAAAAATAGTAAAACTCTAAGAATAAGTTTTTGGACTATAAACTCATTAAACAGCTAATCAAATTTAAAAGTATATAGTAGGCAAACCCTGCTCTAAATTTGTTACAATGCAGAGTTGTTTTTAAACAAGAAAAATCATGAAACCAAACACATAAAGCGAGTGTTCAAATTTATCAATGAATATGCAGTTTGCTAGGAACAGATAGAACAGAATGGGCATTGGCGGCAAAAACAAAACCAAACTAACATTTTGCCATGGATATTAAGCAGAAAAATATTGGAGTGTTCACTACATAACAAACTAAGTAACAGAAAAAGCCACCCAAATGCTACATAACTTATTGTCTGATCAAAAGGAGTATACAAAACAAACTAAGCAGAGCTAAAAACACAATTTTTGCTGAAAACACTGCTTTGATTTAACTTTAGAATGATTTATGTAACAAATAATAAAAACATATGTATATAACACCATGCACATCAGTTCTTCTATGTTACATGTACTAACACTCGAGTATCAGTGGTGCTTGGCACAATTGATTCATGTTGGGACATCACAGTATCGTCTATGACATCATAGTCAAATTGCACATCGGGGATTTCTTCAGTCTTGTAGTTAAGAATACGAAGAGCAGATTCTCGAGTTACTTGGTAAAGCTTGGTAAAATTCAGGCCCACCACCCTGTATTATTTATTTATGTTATCATACTATGTTGAGGACAAAGCAAAGCGTAACTAAGTCCCATTACAGGCCCAAAAAATATTCTTTGACAAGGTTTGCAACATCTATTACTTGAATACATTCCTGTTTAGTAGGCCTATATGTGTTTGATTGAGCTTGAAGGAAATTATTTAGGATGATGATACCCAAAGTAATAGATTCTGGGATACATATTGGTAGTTGTAAAGCCTAGACATTATATTGCAAAACATAAACCACTGAGTTTATTGTTTTGTATGTTGGGTTTAGCACGCTTTTTATTTGACATTTCTCGTCGAGTAGGTTTTACCTGTAGGCTGTAGCATGTTTTAACAACTCTCATTTCGTTGCTAATTTCCTTCTCTTTGTTGTTTAATTCAATTGACTTTTGCTATCGTATTACAAAAGCTTAATAGCAAACAACGGTAGGTTTTTTGGGGAAATAAACTTACTTGAATGCTGCAAGCTCCAGCAGAATAGTAGAACCAAGAACCAGAACTTTCAGGTAAGTTTGGATGGGGTTGGAAAGTAGGAATAAAACAACGCATACGCATGGTGCGGCCACAGCCACTATGATAGCTGGGATAATCATTGAGGTGCGTTTCGATTTCATAATCAGTGAGAAGAAACGGAGTCTCTGTTGTTCAATTGAGTATCTGAAAGGTTTATGAATTAATATATATAGAGATTTGTGATGTTAATATTCCCCAAAAATATAAATAAAATAAAAAAAAGCAAAAAAAAAAAAACAGAACAAATATTCAAAAAAGGCGAATGGCAGAGACGTATGCAATAAATTAAAAATACTTTTATTTATTACAGATTCTAGTAGTAACGTTACATTTGACCACATTTTCCAAGAATTGTGATTATGTTTTCTAATACTTCAGCTACGTAGTTTAAAATTTATCACCTGCCGGCGCCGTGGCAAAGTGGTTAGCGCGCCTGCCTGTTGCTGTAACCAGTAGGTAATGGGTTCAATCACCCACAAAGTAACATACATGGTAACTTAAAAGCTGGCACGAGCACGCGAGGATAAAGTAAGTTACATTCATTCACTAAATTTAAGGAAGTTGGGATATGAATGCACTAACCTGTGTTTGCAAACTTTGCAGCAAGATTCTTCAATGTTAGGATGTTGAAGTAACCACTTGCGCAAACAATGATGGTGAACTACAGCCATTCCACCTGGTGTAAGTCAACAAATAATATGATGGTGGTGTCACCTGACTCGTTTAATTATCTTGGTGAAATGGGCCTTGAAAAGGTCATAACTCAATAAATAAGATAATTTACTTTTCAAACATTTTACTTAGTAAAACGGAGAAACTCTATGAGTTATAACATGGGTATAGATAGACTGATAGACTATATGGTATCCTATTCTATATATACACACATATAATGCATATATACATACAACTTCTATCAAAGCCACATTGATCTGTTTAAATCATAGAATTGTACCAGTTTACCAGTTACCAGTTTAACATTTCATTAAAAATTGTTTGTTTGGAAGAACCTATTCATTAACCTAATACTAGAAATGCACATTACAGAATTTTGAATCCATGAGATTCGAATCCTTTTGTATTTGAATTTAATTACGGGATTCGGTATTCTGTTTAATGACGTCATCACACGTTATCTCATAAACTATATTACCAATTTTTGAAACTTGAAATATTTTTGTGTACCTAATTATTCTGTAATGTGCATTCCTACCTAATACTAATACAGTTTTTATCCAATTGTATTCTACGCGAGTGAAGTCCCACGGGTGGCACGTCATGGGTCCTAGGATTTAGGCCAGACGGTCATGTTATTACTTTTGCATTAATGTCTTTCATACTTGACACAGGATACACCCACCTTTACATAAACAAGGTCGAATAAAATCTCCACCATTCACATTGTCTGGATCGTAGCAAATCCAACATTCACCTAAAAAATAAATGAGTAAATAAAATAAAAAAATAAAAAAACATTTCAAAATGTTCAAAACTATCTTTATTAGATAACAATGTATTAATGAAAAAATTGTGACAAAAACATTTATAAGTGATTATTAGTATTAAAAATATCCCTGGAACCTGTGATTTTTTCCTTGTTTTCTGGTATTGTGATGTCCTCTTGCTGCTGGAAAGTGTTGTAAGATTTCTGGCTTGTGGTTGGGGTTGATAGGAGTTGTTCAGCTAAAAAAGGAATTGGAAACACTGTTGGAATTTTGACATTATTTGAAGAGAAAATATATGGCAACACTGTTCGATTTGTGATCTTTTTTTTGAAGAGAAGATATGTAAGTACACTGTTCGATTTATTAACATTTAAACAAAAATAATTGGAAACACTGTTAAATTTGGAGCTTTTAACATACCGGCATCACTGCGTAACTGAAGCAAGCACCTTGGGTTAAGGAACCACAATTTCTCAGGGGTCGCTGTGTTCCATAACACACATGGAAACCATAACACAGCTCCCACCTCCGCAATTCTGTATGAAAAGTAAACAGAATACAACAACATTATATGGGTAAACAGTGAAATATAATTTATACAATACAGAGCATTTTAAAAGTCTGTTAAGGAGGTTGTATAGAAACTGTAAAACAGTAATAAAAAACTAAGCTATTTGTCTTACAAACTGGAATTTAGGATTTACTTAGCAAGAAGATGTTCTATATCATTAAAAGATTGTGAAGAGTTATGTAAAAATCATTCTTGATGAAACAGTGAAGTGAATACAAAGCTATTGAAACCATAGGATGTAGTGATATAATACAAACCTGTAAATCACTTCATGTGCACTACGTGTGCTTGGATTCACTTTATATTTCCATAAGTTACCAACTGCATCAAATACAACGCACAATACAGTGAGTAATGTAAGTAGAGCCTGTGGAATATAATATTGGTTAAAATGTGTAGCTATGTATTTTTACAATGGAAAATTGAACCCACAATACTAAGGATTATTTGAGTAAGAGACTGATGATGCCAATTTAGGCGAAATTTCATAGAATACAATTCGCTAGATTTGACATTAATTTGTTACGTTTTTTGTTTCCATTTTTCCTTTACGAGAATAGTCTTCATGACTCATGAGCACTATATATGTTAGGGCAAGGTTCACAAAATTCAATACAGTTACTTTACACTGGCCAGGGAATTCAATTCTGAAACAACAGACCTGGAATACTAATGCAAGGCGTGACTTGAACACTTCACGGTGATTGACAGATTCATCTGAAGAACTCGATTGACCTTCATTGTTGGAGAGGGTGAAGGCACCTTTAACCTAAGTTTATAAATATGTATGAGAAAGATATACTTGTCTAAAAGGCTTGGTTTGTTAATTACTGTGTGGGAAGTCACTAAGGTATAGTCACAGAAATAAAAAAGAATAGAAGGCGCATCTCCAATGTCGGCAAAGGAGAGAGCACGATACACTGTCTCTCGTTTGCGGGTCGTTCCCGTTTACTATTGTAGCCAATGGAGTCGATGACGTTTTGTGTAGTTTTTCTTCGTTTTTTGACTTAATTTAAAGTTATTGTGTAAAAAAAACTATTTTCTAATATATATATATTTCTAAAAAACCGTTTGTTTGAAATTCTTAATTAATTTTTTTAAATAATTAAATTTCCTAAACAAGTGGTAAACTGTAAGCGTTAACGTACCAAATAACTAAACTGGCCTAACAAACTTGAATAGTTGGTGTAGTTTTTAAAATAAACAGCTAAAACCTTCCAAAAATACTATGCGCCTATCTTTTACAATGGAGACGAAGGGAAATGGGGACGGAGTTGGCGGTCACGTGAATAGAAAAAAATAATATATCACGGTTTTGAGCAGTTGCGCGTCCTACTCTTTTTTATTTCTGTGGGTATAGTATACAATGGACAATAATTGTGTGTAAAACATAACATTGCTTTTGGTTGATTAAAAACTTAAAGATGAATATTATATTCCTACAGTTAAAAAAATGTTGAACAGTTATAAAACAAAACTTCTGTATTATTTGTCAAACAGTGGAAAACACAACCTACCAAATTGCTGGAGGTGGTGCAATTACCGGAATCAGACTGTCATGTATGACATCACAATTGCTTATTGGTAATCAATTGGAAGCAGTGAGCAGGATGTTGTTATGTGTATTAATATTTTTATGAGGTGGTAACCACTAAGACACTCTGTTCCACTGACACCAGGCAGAATAGTATTTAACAAAAACGATATACATATATATACATATATATATATATATATATATATAATATACTTGTTTTTTACCTAAACCTTTACCGAATTCTAGACTAGAGTAAATGTATAGGTGTTAAAAAGCATAAGAGCACAAAAATAACTACAGATGCAAACATTATGTCCCAATTTTCTACCTTGAAAAATATTTCCACTCCTATAGCAAGGAAAATAACATACACAGCAAAGAGAAGAATCGCAAACGAAGCTTGGAAGGCCCCATGTATCCATACACCTGTAGGGATTAAAAAATATGTCTGTAACTTAAGGTTAATATTATAAAAAATTTTATGTATAATAACATGAAACAATTAAACTGGTTAAAATGATCAGGTTATGATCAAACTGTTAAAATTAAATACACAGCTATTGCTTCATGCGCTACTTTATTCTAAACATCTATGAGCGCTGCATTTATTCATTATACATAGTGATCTATTGATAAGTGTAATTTATCAATTAGCATGTAATTAAACAAAGCTGTTATACAAACTGGTCATTAAAAGTAAAACCTTACCATGATTATGTCCTGAGTAACAACCAATGCCCGTGGCAACGAAGTAACCGATAAGGAGAATGTAAAGTGAAACATTAAACACCGAAAATGCCGCGAGGGATTTAGAAAGAAACTGTGCGCGACGTGACGCCTCCATGCTCGCAGTTTCAATGAAAAAAGCCTGGAAATAAATACATTAAAAGTTACACGGTTGATGTTGATGATTCTCCAACTTGTACATTTCAATATCAATTTTTTTCAGCTTTACAATATATATGTTGATTACAATAAATTATAACTATGATTTTTTTCAGGGCTTAACCTTCACAGAGGGCAAATTACTCAAATAAACGGTTAAGAGTCTTTGACAGAAACAATATTGACAGAAAGGTATTTTTCTCAGCTCTGATGTCTGAAGAGTATGAAGTAATTTATAAGGAGATGGTATGCAAACAGCATTTAAGTCACGTATCTTGCAAAGCAAACATCAAATGTTGGCGCGTCTATACTGGTACGGTCACACGCTTCATAGTAAAACATGAGAATCAGTCTTGTGCCCAAAACACTCGTGACTGAGCTTGTTGAAACACCACAACAGGAAACATAAATCAACTTGACAAATGAAAACATAAACATGCGTTAGACAAACAGAAAGCATAAACATGCAAACATGATGATCTGTTGCAGTTTAGCTAGAAATGATGTCTGAATAAACAGGTATGCGCTCACCTCACTCCAGTAGCAGACCACTAATGACAGCCCAGTAATTAGGAATGGGTGGTAAGCACTCTCCATGGGTGGAATCCATTCTTCTGGAATCACACCCTAAAAAATAATAAAAACTTATTACATTTTGTTACTTTAGACTGGGAAAAAAATACAAGAGTTGTGGAAACAGTATGCACGTTTATATTAAAATAGGAACTTAATTGTAATTCTATATATAAGTTACAGACCATAAGGGATTTACAATTTATATACTTCTCTAAGGCCAACAAAACATGTAATGGATAAACATAAACATTGTGACACATGCATGTACAGATAAACTATAACACAATATTTACATCCATACACCTACTGCCTGTAATTTAATAAGAAAACAAAGCAAGAAAGTAAGCATAAACAAACTTATTATTTGCTTGCCTGCAATGAGAAAAACAGGACCCTTGTCATGCATGCAGCAATTACTAATCCATGAAGAAGTTTTTGCGTGGTGACGCGGAAAACAGATCTGAAAGTTGGATGTTTGAGTCTTCTATACTCTGTGTAGATGCATATAACCTGTTTGGAAAAAAAATAAAAATATATACTTGTTATCATTGCCATTAGTGAAATTGGACAAACAAAATACTAAGGCAATTCCAATGTTAAGATAAACGTAATTTGTTATTAGTACTGTGCCTTGAGTATTTTTTTAACTTAAACAGAAAACCTAAAAAAAACATCTACCTAAGCATGTATGAACTAGAAATGAGTCCTGCTATAAAGGATTGAACAAAAAAAAACATGTGTTAATAAAAAGTAAATGTTGTTAAATATGTCCAGAGAAATCAAGTAGTAAATTGAAGAAAAACAAACAATAACCAAGTTAATACCAATTTCATTAACATGTAAAATTAAAGAGAATACCTAAATGACAAATCGCACTGATATTTAAAATAAATTTATTTAAATAACATTATCAAACATATTAGGTGGGCCACATATTAAAAAACTTACCAACTGCGCAATACTGACAAGCGCAAGAACGGAGAAAATACTTCCAAATGCAGCTGCATATCCAATATTTACTTGGGTGCAGTTTTCACCTAGAAACAAAGTTAGCATCAATGAAAAAAAAATCAATGAAAGAAAGGCCAATGTGTCAAGCCTATGGATGTGGCACCACTGGCACGTGGGTTATACATCTTAGTTGGTGCTTTATTTATACGAATATTTACTCAAATTCGATAGGCTTCCCTTTCCTTATAGTAATAATACATATCTAAATATGTATAAATTTAGACACAGCTGAACTGACCCACCTGCAAATTGCACTTGGCATACACATATCCCATTTTCACAATTTCCTCTGTCGGAGCAGTTATAATTTTGATCGCAAGCCATTAATCTGTTGTGGTCTAGGTAAAGCATTTCTAGAAAGAAAGACAGATATCTAACTGAGTCACTAAAGTACTGTCTTAGTCATCCGTTTCTTAAGCACAAGCACAAGCACAACAAGCTCAGGAAAAAATAAATGTAATTGAATTATAACAGAAAGGATCTGCCGGATTACTCACACAAAACAAACATTGGCATGGGGTCTGAGCTTTTAGAATTGTGTGCTAATGCTCTATGTAAACCAAGCGCACTACCGGTGGCGGTGTTGCGGTGTGATGGGTGTAATGAAAGTTTAGAGTATTAAATCATCAACACTGTTAATCTAGTTTAAACACATAGCTGTATGAAAGACAAACTAACCTGGAGTCATGAAACAGCAATGATAAGTTGATCTTGTTAACTCGTGATTTCCGGCACAAGCCTACGGCAGAAAATAACTTACGTTTTCGAGGTAGAAATTGCGTCATAGAGGAAAACAAAGTTTTTTCTATTTACAGTGATGCCAGTTCAAAATACATATTAAAAAGCTCCCGTTCTTTTGCAAAATAATTAAATATTACGCTACAAAAATGTATTAAATTGCATTTAAAAACATATTTTAATCTTAAACAGGGTTATAGCTGGTAAAAAATGAACAAATACGGCTTACAACTAACACAAATTTTGTATTTTTAAAGTGTTGACAACATGTTTTGAACTCACATGACGTTGTGCTCACTCAAGCAAAAAGCAAAACATAAATGCATGATAACAGAAATCTTTAACGTATTTTATTAATATCAGCATAAATTTTTCACTTTAAATTTATGAAACAGTTTAGTTCACTTAAAAAGTCAGGATGTGCACGAGTTTCACAAAAGCTCAGCACGAGCAAGTTTTAAAAGAGTGGTTGTCGGAATTCAAAAGTTTGCCCGATACAGCGATTATTACGTACGCTAAAAAGGTCCACGAAAAAGATGCGGTTCTTGTTTCATTTAAATTCGCTGTCTCAGCTTTTCAAAATGATACACTAGTCGAACTTATCCAACCAGCAACACACCAACTTTTTGAATTCTACCGAAGCGGGTAAAAAAATTTATAAATACAATTGTCGAAAGTAAAAAATGTTACAAATCATTGTCAATTTTACAGTTAAGTTAACGATATTCTATTGCCAGGGTCTCGGAGTTAAAAACTCATGCAGTGAGCTTCTTCCCAGCCCTGGTTGGTGGATACCTACTGTCCTGTTGTTCACGCCATGAGAACGCTGCCAAATGCAAGCAGTCAATTGGGACATGTCTCCTTGCTATTTATAACCTTATTTGTGAAGAAGTGGAAAAAGAGAACGTCGAACAACATTATGAAATGGAAATGCCAAATCTATCAAACCCAAGTCTATACCATGATCCTATGGCAGTGAGTGGTTGAATGAATCTAACTTATTTATCCATGGGTGGTGGTGCTACAACACTTGTTATAAATACGCATAATATACCCATAATGGTATCAGCATTAAACCTCTAACCCCTGAACTCTGGGCTAGATACAAGCGCACTAATCATCAATCTTCTTTTTCTATAACTTGTCTTAAAAAACAAGTGACAGTAGTGACACAGTTTATTTTTATAAATCATTTTAATGGTACATTTTATAATCATTGACACATCTCCCCCCCCCCCAGTATCCATTTTCTGAATACACCGTTAACTCCGGCAATCATGGAAGAACTTTTATCAAACTTCCACTTATGACATCACACACAAACATTTATCCAGAAAACAGGAGCGAGGTGAGAATTTGAGAATAATTTAAAACTGTTTTCTTGGTCAATCTCACGATGTGAAACCTATGCCTCCATTAAAATCGTGTTAGGGTATAGTTGTATTAAAAGATGGGACACCTTCTGTATTATATCATATGCATATATATGTTGTCGCACCAAGTGTATTGTAAGTGTGAACACATTTTTCTAGCAATTGTTTGTTTTGTTATCATATGTATATTGTCTCATACGCTGCCTCTTCAGGTTATTAATGTGATGATGTCATGTTATGCTGATTATGTGGCAATATTACCAATCACTTCACTGCTGCAAGTCTGTGAAATATGCATGCAAATTTCAAGCCAAGGGTTCCCATGGCATAACAACTTTTTAAATGAAGAAAGGTACAAGAAATACATTGATTGATATTCATGAAATTTTAAGTAATAGCCTATTTATATTTTTAAATTCAGGAACAGTGACACACGTCGTGTACAGATACAATCAAACGCCCTGCTTACCATTCTACGTTCTGTATACTTTGCTTTATACAATGGATGTAGAATGAGTGCAGTAAATGCTGTTGAAGCCGCTTCAAAATGGGGGACTTATGAGATGTGTCCAAAGGTATATCTATTTCTAATCTCCCTACCACTCATAATACACATATTTTACCAAGTGCTTAACTATTTACACAATGAAATCAATAGCATTACTTCTTTAATTTCTTAGATCCGACTTTTCTGCAATGCTGTCATTAACTCAACCAACCAGGAGAATGAGCAGCATCTAAGTAACTCCCCTCTTGGCTTGCCTACACAGCTAACCCCTATCCTTGGCCGTTCGTCTAGTTCTGTCTCCAGACATGCAGTGACTGCCATGTCAATCAAAGATCACAAATGGCGACACACAAGTGAAGAAGTTTCTGGAGATTTCACAAACAGCTTACACCGCGATGGTATGCATTCATTTCAACACCAACCTTGTGTATATACCTGTCACATTGAAAAATGACCCCTCTATATTGTAGATCCAGTTCCAAGCAAGGAATCCACTGAAAAGTCCACATTAGACAGTGATGGTAACAGGTTTGTAGTAAAGAATTTTACCCTTCGGTATTTGCAACATATTTTTAAACTTTTATTACGTTTTGTAGTAAAATAGACAAGCATTCCGTATCTCCATCCAAGCTGTTAAAGTCAAAGTTAAAAAAGAACATTCCTAACCCAAGTGGTAAGTACCAGCTACACTGTGTATACGATAAAACATCTACATGTAAACCCAACCTTAATCTCAGGTGACAAAAAGACCCCAGCCACCAGTACCAACACAGAGAAGAAGGCAAAGAAATGGCCGCATACAAGTTATGATGATGATGAGGTGAATATGCGCTTCTATTTTTTGAACATAATTCAAGTACAACATCACCAATAAATATTCTCCACTAAAATTTAGAGAACACAGTTTTTGCTACCTGTTTCTGTTATTGGAGGGTTAGGTAGTGAAATTGGTGTTTCTGTTCCATATGGGTGAGGTACTTTTATGAGAAAGGACATTTCGGCCAAATTTTGCCCAAAGAAATAAGTGTTCAAGCTTACTTACATATGTAATATGTTGTTACAGAGAGTTCGAACCAGGAGTCCTTCAGGCACCTCAATTGAGTTGCGAGATGCACCGAATCGATCGAAGTCGAATCGCTTCAGTTCGGCAAGCGTTCCCTCGCTCAAACAACTGAGTATTGAAGATCCTTATGGTGGCGACAAAGAGGATGGAAAGGTTACGAAAAGCGAAAGTATATCGGACACATCACTCAAAGGTTTGTTTTAAGTTTCAAATTCATCCCATGTTAGCAATTGTAAACTGATCATCAAAACAAAATATAGTTCGTAGTATTGTGCAGTATGTGTTACTTTATTATAGTAATCATAACTGACTCTCAGGTGTCATGTTGGCAATTGTAAACTGATTATTTGTAGAAAGTGCTTAAAAATTATTTTCGACATATCTAAAAATATAAAATGTGTGTTTCTTCGTTACAGTAATCGTGGCTGACTCGAAAACCACCACCCCAACCACTGACACTGACAGCCCCAAGGTATCAACCAAGAGATCCAAAGTCAAGATTCTTCGCAAAGCAAGCAAAGACTCTGATTCTAAGGATTTTTTCTCGCATCTTAAACGATCCGGATCAAAAAAAGGGATGGAAGCAAAACTGATTAACCCCGAGATTGTGGTCACCAAGGCAACGGAGTCTCATCCTCTTCTTGCGCCTCCAGATGCAAGATCCAGAGAAGAGGACATGGATTCTATCACCACAGAAATGTGACCTTAAATGAAATATTTTGTTCCCAATTCTACATCTTCACTGTGATGGCATTGTTATGTAGTTCAAATTATTATAAACTGACCTAAAATCATTTTTGTGTTCTATGTAGCTGTTATTATGTTGTGCTATATTCCTGAATAGTAAATTGTACCGTAGTCATGCTTGTTGTTGGAACTATCACTCTTTGTGCATGCAATCCTAGTAAAATGTGCAATGAATCTTGGACTGTTCTTTGCCCAATGAATTTTCAAAACTAATATACAGTAGGGTGGGGGAAGACGGGACACCTTTAGCACGTAATATCCAAATATCATTATTGTGTTTTTCAATTTACAACGGTCTATGGAAGAGTTTTATAATTCTTTGAACGTTCTTGGTTTACTGCCAAGTGGAACGAGAAAATGCAAAGGTGTCCCATCTTTCCCCACCCCACTATATTACACGACTGTAAATAGAGATACAATTAACATAAGACTTTTAATGATTGTGTTAGAAATAGATTAGTTTTAATGCAGTTTGAAGGTTATGAAACAAAAAGGCAAAGAATAAGTGCACTGCAATATTGCTGTTTCCACCATGATACACCAAGGTAAAAGTTTGCTGGTGCTGAAGAAATAGAATCACTTTCTTATATTAGTTCGTACTTGCACTGAAAAACTTTAAAAAAGATAAAAATTGACGTGAAAATTTCAAACTTGGAACACAAAGGATACAATGACAACATGCAAAAGCATGAACACATGTGTAAATAGTAGTAGGCCCATATGTGTTAATAGCAGTGTACAGTTGTCAGCATGAGGTCTTAGCTGCGGAAGATCTTTATTTTTTGCGCCACATCACTGCGACACATGGGGCAAGATTGTAGTTGTGTTGAGCAGATGAAACACGCACATACGTGGCCGCATGGGAGGAATATGGTGTCGCTCTGTAGAGAAAAACAGGTTTGTGCTGATTAATATATTTGATTCCAAAACATTTAAAAATATTGGGGTGCAACAGCCTTTTAAATAACACTTTTTAAATAACTCTTTCCCACACATTTTTCCATGATTCCTTTCTAATCATTTTAAATAACCTGATTTTCGCTATAAATCGCTTTTTAAAGATATAAATAAAGATTGTGTTATTTTTAAATACCAGAAACTTTTCATATTGATAAAAAAATACAAGATATTTCCAAAGCTAGCTAAGCTAACTGTAGTTACTTATATTTAAAGAAACAAAAATCTTACATTCCTGTCGAGGCACACGACGCATTCATTCTCTTCTTCCTGTGATTCTGATGGAGCAGTCGGTTGAACAACATCCGGATCTTGAGATGTAGATTGTTCAACGGGAGCAGTTGGTGGTGGATGCTCCTCGTCTGAAGTGGGAAGATCAACTTTCTTCCTCTGTATATACAACTCTTCAATCTCCCTGTAAATTACAATATTAATAAACTGTGACCTTATAAATACATGTGAAAAAGAGCAGTCATGCCACCAAGTGTTTTATTACTTTTTTTTCATAAAATAATGAATTAATTTATGTCTTTGAATACAATTTTAAAAATCAAATTAATAAATAAATAAAGATAAAAGAATAAGCAGCAAAACTACAATTGTTCAGGCTTAAAATACACTTGGCAGCCACAGAATATATTCAACCTGTACATATGTCAACAATTAAAATATTAAATAAAATTTAAATGACAAACATAGATACCTTATACAAAACTTGAAACAAGGTTAATATGATATCTACGTTTAACAATATATGTATAATACCTTATAAAACGTTAAATGATTTTATATTTAAACAACCTTAAAATATTCTCGCGTAATCCAATCTCAAAAACGCCGAGACTTCGTAACTTCTCATCATCCAGTGTGGTGATTGTATCCATGGTAATGTGGTGACGAGCAAACGCAGAAAGATGGTGAGCTGCATCCGATCTTTGGAGCAACCTCACGATCTGAGGATCAACTCCATGCTCCTGGAGGAAACAAGTATCAGATGAGGATGGATGAAAAAATATTTGGTTGGTTTGGAAAAAATTTAGTTGGTTTAGAAAATATTTTCATTAGTTTAAAAAATATTTTTGTTGGTTTATAAGCGTAATGTTTGGCGTGCATAGGGGTGTCATGCCCCCTTAACTTTTTAAACGAGGATGAAATAGCATGTTTTAAGATCTCAGTTATAAATATAAACCAGCTTGACCCATCCATTGACATACCTTTTGCACCAGAACTTCCGGTTTGGTGTCAAGTAGTTTCTGATATTGAACGAGCCAGAAATCCACCTGGTCGTCCTCCCTTTGTTGTTCCATCTCAACCTGTGGCCGATTTTCATTATTTTTATGAAAACACAAAGATATATATCGCCCCAATGAATAAATAAAAGGTATTTATCTTCGCGTGGCCGGAACAACTGTCGTTATAACACAGGTGTTCTGTTTCATACACCTCGTGCCGGCTTAGGAGTTACCACACAAATGTAAGTTTGTAGGCATTTATTTTTTAGGGATTTTTTCTTTTTATTACTATATTGCTAACTTCGGACAAACCAAAAGGAACCACTGGAAATTGCCTTAAATGTTAAAATTTACTGAAAAAAATATTATTTTATTAGTCTGTATAAACTTAAACAAAAGATTAAGAAGGTGTGCAGTTACCAATCGAGATTTGACCATTTCTTCTCTATGGTCTTTTTCCTTAAGCAATTGTATGAGGAGATCGGTAAGCTCATTTCGTATCAAAGATAACGTTTGCTAAAATACAAATTAAACAATTAAACACAATAAAATGTAAATGTATGGACATTTGTATAGTCAAAATACAGAGCAATTGGCCTAAAAAATATTAACAAAAAACACATTGGTGAAAAACAATTATATATATTGGTAAAATATAAATATTTATAGAGTTTTATTACAACTTGATTGTATTAAAACATTTACTACAGAGTAAAGACACACTGGTGAATATTTGTTGCCAACCTTGTCCTGGTCTATCCTATGTTTATTTCTCTGTGCTTCTATCTGTGTGAGTCTTATCAATTCACCCTGGAGTTGGCCAATCTGGTCCACTAAACGTGCTTGTACAGCATCATGTTGCAACTTCAACATTATGAATGCTTCCTTTTGGAGGCTTTCCTGAAAAAATATTCAATTAAACATCAGATGCAGCTTGTTCATTACATTTGATATGTTAGAGAAATAAAGTACAAGTTTGGGTGTTATTTATAACTTGGAAACAAGCCCGCTCTAGCCTATAGCCAAGCCCTAGGTAGCATAGCATGTCACAATATAAGACTCACCCTTACATGTTTGTTTAATCTTATCCAAACTTTTTACTGTTAGGATCTGGTGCTACAAAACGTAACAGACAAAAATTAAATCCAAGCATTGTTTCTTTTTACAGTTACTGTGTTTTTGCACAATAAACTAAAAGTTTCACCAGTTTAACATTGCATAGTTTACACACCTCATGCAGAATTTGATCAACCAGAACCCCTTGGTTCCATTGCTGACGTTTCAGTTCATGTTCAATAAGCTCATTATCAGCACCGAGTGTTTGTTGTGCTTGCCTCGTCATATGGTCTTGCTCACCGAGATATTTCTTGATCGCGATCGCATAATGAGCATTGTCGGCCAACACTGACTGCATGGCAGCTGTTGGTAAAAACAATATGCTTGATATTTCGACTTTAGGAAATACTAGGCATAACGTAATATTCAAGTTAAAAGCCCTTCCTGTAAAAATATATCTTTTAAGAGTTATTTACTTGCAAAGTTGTTTTATTGTTTTTTTTGTTTAGTCTAAAGTTTTAATTCTCTAAATCAATAACAGAAAAAAGTTAAACTTTTTAAAGAAAAGAAAAAAGAAAAAAACAAGTTCAACTTTTTTCTATATTATGGTCATACTAACACCCAGACAAGTTTGACTTCTAGTGATAGCCACTCAATAAAAATTGCAACTGTGTTTTGTAAAAAGTAAATCCAAACACACCGCTCCACACACGTGACCCACCAAGAGTTTCCTTTTTCCTCAGTTTATCAATATCTTCCTGTGTGACTTTAAACCTTTCTTCTTGTTCCATTCTCTCTCTTTCCATTCCTTCCAACATCTCTTCTCTTTGTTTTGCCCTGATGGTAAAAAATAGCTCTTGATAAATGAACTTGCTCTATTTTCACATCAGAAAGACGGTCGTTATAAGTTATACCATGGGTGTTTTATTTTGTACACCTCTTGCTCGCTTAAGAGTTTTCACAGAACTTCTGATGTAACTTTATGGGAAATTTTTTCTATTTTACTGATGTATTACTGGCCATATTAGAAACTGTGATGAAGCAATTTCTGTAAGTGTATTGCCAACAATGGTGGCAGCATCGAGTCTTGAACCCATACTGTCTGAGCTAGAGGCAAGCACGCTAACCATTGTGCCAAGGTTCTTTGGATATTACAAGTTATAATAGAGAACAATAAGTGTCAATAAATGATTGTATTTGTTATTTAACATCAACCGTACAACCACAGTAAACTACCAATCCACTTACCCAATGTTCATGCTCACAAGTTTGTTGACGAGTCTTGATGCTTCCTCCTCCACTGTAAAGTTAATCTAATTAGTATGGATTGGTATTGGGGATGTGACAACTGCTACTGAATTGGGTAATAACAGCCACCATTTTATATTACAACTTACAAGCAAGCATTAGAAATAGAAAATTTTGCATCATACATATAAAATAAATGTATTGACTATGGGTTTTCTATAAACAAATAAAGGTGCATAGATTTAAACTAGAAAATAATGAAAATGTAGTAGTGGTAATGTTTTGTTATTACCTTTTTAACTAATTCTGTGCTAATTACACCCACATAAAAACGTATTACCAGCGCCCTAATAATCAAAATATACCTTGCGTTAAGGTTTTCATCATTTCCTGTCTCTCTATCTCTGTTTTCTTCTGCTGTTCACTGATGGAACGATCAAAGACGGCTTGTTCCTGCAAGTTTTAGGTTAATGGTTTAATACAAAGGCACCAAAACCTAGAACTTTCTACATGGATTAATCAGTAAACATATCAATAATTATGTTGCATTTGCTTAGTTGAATTGTGTGTCTAACTATTCATCTAGTCCTGGTATATTGCACTGCACGTTGGATAAACCACACCATAAAGGTCCAACCTGTTTAAGAAAAGCATTTTCCTTTGCTTTTTCATGTTTTGCCTTCGCGGTGAGATAAGCTTGTTCCCTCTGTTGTTCTGCTATTGAACGCTCTATCTCCAGTTGCTGTTTCATTTTCTCATCCTATATATTATATATATATGCATGTGAAGATAACACATGAACCATGACCATGATCAAGTAATTACCCATTTGTTGCAGCGATTTTTTTTAAATGTGTATAATTTATTTTTCATGCAACACCCATATATATGAGATGTATACAACCAATATTAAAACAAGCAGGTAACAACATATATGAACATGCTGAAACAAGTAGCACGTTACCTTACTACGCTGGTATTGGTCCATGCTGCTCTGGTACAACTGACATGAAAATAAAACAACATGCTCAAAAAGCAGCAAATAAACGATAAAATGGCAAAAAAAACTGTACAGCTATACTATATGAATTACACATATATATACATATGTATATAACACAACATTAGCACATGGGGTTGAGCATCTTAGTGTAATATGTGTCTCACTTGAAGATTGGCTGCAGCAGTTTGTTTAGAAGAGGAGGAGGTAGTGGCAGATGAGTCAAGGACCTTTAAAGTTGCGTGGGAAGGAGGGATGTATTCTATACCAGTATCTGTGGGGGGAGGATAGTTGTTTAGGAATAAAAACATAACAATCAGACAACTTAAATATACAGTTGATATAAGTAGAGCATAGTTGATGTTGTTTGATAAAGGTTAATATTTCCAGTAAACAGTAGCTTATAATATAAGTGCATTTCATAAGATGTCGATTTTATTATGGGCAAAATAGAATTACCTTTACAGATAAACTTTTGAATAGCTTCAAGTCCTTCACATGCAACCACTGAAAGTACAATACATGAACTGAAAATTACATTGAGGGATATTGTTCAAATGTAAGGAAAACTTTAGAAAAGCCAATGTTATGACAATGAATGACGAGCCAGCCTTTAGCCCAGAGGATACGATACAGGTCTGGTGCTACGAAAATGAGATAATCTGATGCTACGAAGATGTAACAGACAGAAATCAAGTCCAACCAATTTTTGTATTATAGATTTCGTCTAAATGGCATCGCCATTCTTTTATTTAAATAGAATTCATAGATGTTAGAGTTTAGTCTCTATTTACTTGAATGAGGATACTCCATCACTGCAGGGTTGGAAAGCACAAAAACTTCCAGGGTTCGAACTTTGCACAAAGTTTTTGGAAGGTAGAGAACTTTGTTTGTTCCACTGATGTCCAGGGTTCGTAAACTCTCCATTCCACTTATGGTGGTTGGAAGACTGTTAAGCTGGTTATCTGAGTAAAATATCATGCAAAGTTTTACGCAACTAAAAAAATAATAACAACAATTTTATTTGTCTTTAAGATTAGAGTAACGAAGAGTTGAAAATATTTTTAACGAAAAGATAGGATATAGCAACAAAACAAAAGTTGTTAAAATACGCTTACAGTTAAAAACATATTTACATTTAAAGCCAAAGAGAAAAAGTTAATTAACCCGTAGTTTTGCTTTGGTTTAAAGACAAATAACACAGAAAGCTAAAATAAATCAGAGGTAAAATTCAAAGATTTATTTTATATTTAAAAGTAGTGTATCAATACTTTAATGCACACTATTTTTGAATTGAAGGTTAAGGTACATTTTTTTTAAATTGGTAATCCATTTAATTATCATGGGACACTAAGAATCGGATCATGAATAATTTATTTAAGTAAAATTTATTTTGCTGCCAACCTTTAGCTAAAAGACTCTGTAGCTTTTTAAGATCCCCAATAGAATCTGGGAGTTCGGTTATTCGGTTGTTTTCTATGTTGAACACCTGTGTTTAAATATAGTTGTGTGACTGATAAGAAATATAAAAAACTATAACCTATATATAGCCTATAATACGATTACCGTATAATATCCTCAACATATACCACTACACATATCGCAATTCGAAGGGAGAAAACAATGGTGACTTCATACGTTTTTAAATTCCAGTTTTAAACCTAAAACAGGAACTGTTATACAAGAGTGTAGTTTAACTCAAGTATAATGCATTTGCCACAGTATTTATCGAGGTTTCCTATGTTTGACGACTATAAGTGTAACTGCAGTTTGCCAGGTCACCCAAGATTTTGTCCAATACAAAAATGTTATGCTAATGGATGCTCCCAAACTCATGCGACTTTGGGAATCCAAAAGACAGTTGTTATAGTTAAGTTACCTGTAGATTACTAAGAACACCAATGTCTTTAGGTAGTAGAGCAATGCGGTTGTTGTGTAAATCCAACACCTGCGATAATGCATACAATGTGTCATATGAAGTTACAACAAATATAATATAGTCATCTGTAATGTAGATCATGTTACTGTATAGTTACAAAACAAAAGAGGGACTTATTATATTCATACAGAATTCACATTGTTTAAAGAGGAACTTATCATATTCAACAGAACCTACATTGTTTTAAATCACTAAAGCAGATTAAGTTACATACATATCAGAAATTCAACAGAACCTACATTGTTTTAAATCACTAAAGCAGATTAAGTTACATACATATCAGAAATCACCTACATATAGCTATAACACAATACATAAAATTTACATTAGAACTATAACGAGTTTTCAAATAGCATTAACATTGCAATTCACTTACATACCCTTAAAGAAGTTAGACATGACATTTTCCCACCATGCTTGAGAGACTTTAATAAATTGGAATGTAGCAGTAGACTCTCTGTTAGCAATACACGACATTGTGAGAACATAAGGTTGGGAACCTCATGTAGTTCGCAATCACTCAAGTCAAAGATTCTGTCCGGATTCTCCTTGGCCATGACCATAAGGTGTTCAAATCGACGTTTGGCATTTTTACTTTGTTTTTTACTTCCGAATCTGCCCAATGGCATTTCTAAGCAGTTACTTATTAAAAGACGCTGCAATTTTTAAAAAATACATAAAACAATTAGATAATTAGATAGCCCCAATTTTAGCAACAAACATAGCAGAATGATACTAATGATAATTGGCAATATGTTTTTCTTTGCCACAAATAACAATGTTAAAACAAGATCATTATGTAAAAACTCGCACCAAAACTAGCTCATGAACTTTCTGTTGCCGCTCTTTCCCTAGTTACTGTACATCTGCATTGTTTACATACTTGGTTGAGTTTGGCATTTTGTGCACAAGTGTTACAGCATGTGGTTATGCCGGTCTCTCTACAATATTGGCAGATCAAAACCAGCTGACAGCAACCTGCAGTGGAACATAGCTTATATTTATCGCATGGAGCAGGACAGAAGAAACAGTTCGAAACAGCAGGTCTGTCAGAATCTCCAATATTAATTCCATACCTATTATCAAATACGAACAGCTTTCCTTTATATAAATCACTGCCAGGATACTGTTCAAGGTACTTATGTATTCCTCCTTTTAATTGAAACACATTAGAGCAATTGGTAGCTTGCTTAACATAAGCTGATGCTCTCTCGCATCTAATACCACCTGTGCAGTACGTCAGAATTTCCCGATTATTAAATAGCTCACGGTTTTTGTCCACATACTCAGTAAAGTAACTGAATTTCCTTAGGTCAGGCTTGACAGCACCATCAAAATATCCTATTTTACTCTCATAGAAGTTGCGACAGTCTAACAGCAGTGGCTCTGCTCTAGCACCAGTGCTAGATAACTCTTCCATTTCTTTAAGTTTTTGGTGAAACTGTTCTGGGGTTAAATGGTTTCCAATTGCTGGTTTTAGTTCCTGTGATGTTATACCCAATGTACAAAGCTCAGAGTGAAAACCAACTTTTAAGTCATCAAAACAACAGCCATTGCCTGCGCTCATTTTAAAATCAGTGCGTAACATGTTGGAAAAGGAACTGTAGTTAAGCATTGCCTGCATATATTTCTCAGTTGAGCAATCACAGCCTTCTACAGTTCCATTTATCCCTTCATCAGCAATCCTTATTTTTCCTGTTAATTTCAACTCAGTGCATACTTGTCTCTGCCACCTTTCAACATTATGTGTTTCACCTTGCAGATTTGTGTAATAATAATACAACAACACTACAAATGCTCCATCACAAGTACAAGTATAATTAACAATAGGTTTCGTTTCCCCATTTGCAAACTCATTAGATTCGTGGCAGCCATCACAATCTTCACGCTTCACTACTTTAGAATGCACAGTCTCATCTGAATAACTCTTCACTAAATCTAAGTGAAACACAGAAACATGCTTATAAGCAGAGCCCCTGTTATTGAAAGTCAATTGACAACACCGCCATTTTTGTTCCCCATCTCCCTCTACCAAGAGTAATTTCACGAACTCTGAAAACTTTATTTTGTCGACAACTTTATTCAAATATTTTTCAGAAACACGTTTGACTTTCATATTGCATTTGCTTAACTAAAATGTCTAAAATAAGAAAACGCATCAGATAAGCTACAGTTTAAACTTGTGACTCTAGTACTCTACTGTGGAATAACATTGGGACAAAACATATTTGTTTCACTATACCATTCTAAAACAAAATACACAAATATAAGATTACTTATTTTTATTCAATAATACTTATTTTTATTCAATAATACTTATTTTTATTCAATAATTAACACAGTAATTAAAATTACAGTTCAATCATGCAGACGAAAATAGCTGAGCAAATACAATTATTTTAATAGAGTGAGTCAATTTCAGATAACACATATATGATATGCATGTATGTATATTATATATAAATACGACGTACGTGACTCGATAAGACGATAACTATATTATACGTTAATTCCTAACTCAAACAAAAACGAATACGTTAAAAATAGCAAAGAATGCACAAAGATACGGTTAATGCAAACCTTTGATAATAATGAAGGTCATGCAGGCCTCACAGCACTGGGAAAGTAGTAAAACAAACCATTCGTTGGTCGTTAAACAGGCAGCACTCTTCCCACACAACGCGATTTATCATTTATTATTGTTTTTGATCATCACATGACTCGTGACGTCACCGACGTAAAAAAAAGATACGCAATGTGATCTCATAGAAATAGTATAGCGTAAGCTAAAAAACAAATAGAGTCCAAAAAGAGACCGAATAGTGTAAAATAACGTTTTTAAATGTATTTGTTTAATCTCCACATACGGTATAAAATCAGAAACATACGTTGTTGCTTGCCAACATCAGTTGACGCGTTGCTTTCTAGCATTTCTATATATACGTTTACGTCTCGGTACTTCAGTAATCATCATCACTTGATTACGTAGTGGTAAGAGCGGAATGGGCTATTTCTGTAAAACGTTTGTATATAATCGATAAAGAGATCGCGCTATGTATAAAGAACAAAAGAGTAAGATCTTTAAATGGCTATAAGGATATTTAAAGCATGTTTCGAAGGTTAAAGTACGGTGCGAACTGCGTGTATGCGAAATCCTATAACGGCGCATTCAGCAAAAGTTCGTGTAATATTAAGAACTAAGAAGAGGCTATCTGGTTAAATGTGTTAGGATTCTTTATATATGCAAATTAACAATAGTGACTCTGTAAAATTTTAGATATACAATGTATTATTGAGATATAGACATCTGTGTCCCAGAAAAGGTTTTATTTATTTATTAATTTTGTGTTTTTCAGGCTTTAATGTCCATGGGTGACAATAAATAAGCATGGAAGTTATTGAAAACAATGTCAACTTTGACCATCATTCTTCAAAAGATTCTCAAATTATCCATGAACAAATATCCAACTCAGGGACCAGTTCAGATGATGAACAAAATATGAAACCCGATATCGATCCAACTGAATCTGAAAATCTGAATGAAACTGAAATTTTAGAATCTGATGCCGAACAAATTTCAAATGAAGAAGAAACTGATGCTACATCAAGCATTAATGATGATCCGAATGTATCTACTAACAATTCAGATGTAGAACATCAATCTAATAAGGTAAAAGAGGATAAAGCTTCATTGGAAATAAATAGTGATCAGAATATTTCTACAAACAGCAATTCAGATCCAGCAAATAAATCTATTGATGAAATTTCTGATGAAACTTCTAATTTTGAAGTCAAAACACCAACAATTGACAATGAAACGGCTTCTGAGGTTGTTGTTGGGGTTTGTGGTGATGCTTTGAATGAAAGCAGGGTGAAGGTTGTGTCTGTTGTACTTGAAGATGATCGTGTTGTTAAATTTAACCTAGATTGTACAAAGAACACTAACATTAAAAGTTTAAACTTGGCAGTGACTTCCTTTCTCCACGATTCATTAACTTGTGGTTTATACAGCTTGTCCTCACATAAAGAACAAGAGAAACAGATTGTTGATTTTGAAAATGAAATTTTAACTTTAAAGGAAGCGTGTAAGAAACTGGAAGGTGCTAATGTGGAGTTACATCAAGATTTAAAACAAACGCATGAAAAACTGAGTGCTCATGATGTTGCTGCTAAACGAACTATAGCAAGACTACAACAGGATGCTGAAAATAAGTTCAAAGAGCTCAACAAACAATGTGCTGCAGCACAGACTGAAAAGCAAGCGGCCGTGATGAACTATGCGCGAAGGGAAAAGGAATTGTTGGATTTACGGCAGAAAAAAGACGCGGCGGAAATGTACGCGAGAAACACGACAAAGGAACGAGAGAAAGCAGTCGCTCAACTTAAAGCTGTGAAAGCAGATTTTTTTAAGTGCAAAGCAGCTCTGGAAAAAAAGGAAGGGGAATACAGTGTGCAACGACAGGAAATTGAAAAGTTAAAAGAAGAGATCAACTCGCAGATCATTAAAGTTCGTTGGGCTCAAAACAAGTTAAAGACAGAAGTTGATAGTCACAAGGAAACCAAAGAAAAATGTGACAAGATGGTGTCTGAGATACAACAAGCTAAAGAAGAGACTGAGCAGATACGGAAAAACTGTCATGACATGATTAAGACTTATCAAGAATCTGAGGAAATTAAGTCTAATGCTCTGGACATAGAACTAAAAGAAAAGCTGCAAACTTTGACTCAAAAAGAAACTGAAACAAGTGAAGTACGGGGTATATTAAAACAAAAGACAGAGGAACTTAACATGTTAAAAATTAAACACAAAGATTTGCTGGAAGAGGGAAAGGTATTAAAGTCGAGAGTCGAATGTTTGGAAAGTGAGAGAATGAAGAATGAACAAGTAATACACGGCTATGAACAAGTTATGAACAAACAAAAGCTATCTTCAACTCAAATGGCAGAGAAACTACAAGCAATGGAGCAATTACAAAGTCAGTTAGAAGCTGCTAATGTAAATGTGAATGAACTAAAAGTTGAATTGGATATTGCCATTGAAAAACGTGACACTGCAATATCTGATCTTGCTTGCAAAGAAGAGAAGGAACAGCAGTTGCTTAAGTTTACTGAGAGAATGAGCTCAAAAAACACAGAACTTGCTGTCCGGGTAGAAGATCTAAATGCTAAAGTTGTTTCTCAAACAGATGAAATCAGTCTACTAAAGTCACAAAACTCCCAGTTACTTACTGAGGTCCAAAGTGTGACAACATCGCTGGAGGTTGAAACCACAACCAGTAAGAAGTCTACTTCAGACATGTCTACTCGTCTCGAGGAGAAAGAGAAGTCAATTTGTCAGCTGCTACTACAGATTGAAGACCTTAAAGATGAAATGAGGACGGTAAAGAGAAAGAATAATGCCTGTGTGAAAGATTTGTCCAGGCAGTTGAATCAAGCCAAGAGGAAAATGGACAATGTTGATGCACTTTCCAATGCTTCAAGTCCCAACAGCACAAACCATAGTGCAGATTGTGGGAGCATGGGAAGTCGGGCAAGTTCAACAAATTCTTTGGACCGTGTTAATTCATATTCAGGTGAAACAAATGGGACAACAAGTGCAACTTATGACCATGTCTCAGTTCCAGAAACAGCGATCACTGGCAATGCAGGGCCAGTTGACAGACAGATGCTTATTGAGAGAATAGTTCGCTTGCAGCAAATCCACGCAAAGAAGAATGATAAAATTGATTTCCTACAAGAGCATGTGCAGCAGCTGGTTGAGGAGTTGCAGAAGAAACAGCGGCTTATCCAACACTATATTATAAGAGAAGAAGCAGGGGTGCTTGCCCCACCACGCCAACACACTGATTCTAAACCTAAACATGGTATGACCCTTGAACTGTCCATTGAAGTCAATCGTAAAATGCAGTCAGTCCTTGAAGACACTCTCCTGAAAAATATAACACTTAAAGAAAGTTTAGAAATGCTTGGGAAAGAAATCCAGAGGTTACAGTGTAATAAACCAACCACGTAGCACCTGCGAATAATCTTCTCTCAGCAACACTTCGATTTTATTTTTACACCTAAATATATTCCTTATAAAGTCTTGTAACTCCTGTTTTATATAATCTGTGTTTTGTGTATGTTTTTATTTACTTATTGAGCAGACATAACATATATTAAAATTACCACACATTGCAATAACATCTTGCCCAACATTTCTGCAATATTAAGTTCTGAAAAGCTGGAATACCCTGGATCAAATGTTACTTTCAATATTATTGCTTGTTTTTTTCTACTTAATCTTAATTTTATATGTTGTTCGTACTTATATATTTGTTTATTTATATTCTGCACTTGATAGTTAGCTGAGGTGTTGCTGTTACTGTATTTCTGTGGTTCCTGACTGAACCACACATTTTAATCAGTTTACCATTTTTTTTCCCTGAATTTAAGTAACAACGCAAACTAAAATTTTTATTTTGTTAACTATTTCCCATTCCGTTTTTACCACGAACCAAAACTGTTTTAAATTCTACACCTTCGCAAAACTTTTTTATTTCCGTTCCATTTTTATTTATAGTACTTGGGATTTTAAATTGTGCCAACGTGTACATCTTAAACCGTAACGTCATCTAATTCTAAACCGGACTCGTTTTTTGCTCCAATGGTGCTTTTTCCTAACGTTGGGCATCATAGCTTGGGTGCTCCAGATTCCCAAGCAAAAATGGACTTTATTTTTGTACAATGTTGAGTTACTTTGTGCAATGTGACTGTGCTAGAATAAACTAGATCACATAAAGAATATTGAGTGTCGTGTATTTGTAAGGGAAGAAGTTTCAAAGCATAACAGGGTGGGGGAAGCTGGGACACCTTTAGCATCTAATATTTAAATATCCTGATCGTGGTTTAAAAAGTTAACAACAGTCTATGGGAATCGTGAGGATACGGTTTTATAATTCTTTAAATGTTGTTTACTACCGAATGAAATTTGAAAACAGAATGAAAAAGTGTCCCATTTTCCCCGCTTCTACTATATATAAGCGTGAGTGCTACAACGTGAGAAATTTAATTCCTATTTAAGGTTGTCGTTGGGCATCTGCCTTACGCATGCGATGACATGATATTAAGGATTAATTTCAAAGTGATTTTAGCGCAATGAAGGTAATCTTTGAACGTGTGCCACAACAAGTTTACTATTATAGCTAATAGCTCCAACCTAGTCAGAGAAGTTTTTATCCAACCTAATAAACCCTTTTACGGTTGTTGCCATATTTATCAGCCATTGAGTCGAATGAATGGATTTCGTTCCCTATAGCGCGTGTGCGTGTTATCCCATACAAGCTTAACCATTTTCCCGCTTCTCCGAACTCCTTGATGGTCTCCTCAGTGAACTATACTTGACAACAAAATGTGCGATTTTGTGGTGAATGTATGAACCACTGCATTAATGTGACGAGCAAACGTAGCAAAGATCAAATAAAGTGGACAGAAACAAATACCGAACGAAAAACAACACAAATAGTAATAGGAGATAATTTAGAATTATCACATCAACCCGGTATTAACATTAACAGTGGGAATATATAACTGAAGTTGTCGTGTATTTGCATAATAAAGCTGTTGGAAAACAAATTAACGTGGGAAGCAGTAGGATTGCAGTGTACCATGCTGGAAAAGTGTCCCTTAAGTACAAGGGTGGGTGATTCTTTTTGTACTGTGGGGTAAGATGCGATACCGTTCGCACCTAAAACCCATATTTCCTAAACGTGTTTTAAACAAATAACAACGCTCTTTCAGAAACACGGGCTGTGGTTTTTTTGTAAATATTCTTTGATTACCACCAATGGGTCACTAAACGAGAATGGAAACATGTCCCATCTTACCCCACCCTACTACAAGTTTACAATCGTGGAAAGCGGGTGTATGCTATATATAGTGCTGGTGGAGGAAAACCAACGGTAACACAAGCTACACCTTTCAGGTGAGATAAAACATCCAACACCCTACGCTCTTGGGGTGGGAATTGGGGGTCTTGTTGTTGGGGGTGGGGGTCGAACAGTGGGTTTCGGGGTTGCCTTCTTTTCCAATAAGTATCCATGTAGTTGTTCAAAGGTTGGCCGGTCTTCAGGTTGTCGCTTCCAACATTGGCGGATTAAGTTAAACAGAGTAGCAGGGCAGCGTTTTGGTCGTTGCAAATGAACCTGAAAAAAATGAATAAAAAATATAACTCTTATATCCTCGCGTTGCGGAGCAATGATAGTGCCTATAACATCGGTGTTCTGTTTTATACACCTCTTGCTGCCCGCTTACGAGTTACCATGTTCCCAACTTTGTAGGTTAATATTTCACAGGTATTTTTTGTTCGAAATATATGGGTGACAATTTGAAAACCTATAAGGACAATTGGGTTAGAGCAATTGCTGTTATGTGTTTTTCTCATGAACCCACACGCCCGCAATGGCAGTAGCATAGAGCTTTAACTCTGGACTAATGCTCCGAACTGGAGGCTGTTAAACAAATAACCGAATGTCGCTAATATAATTAAACGGATAAGTATTAACCAGATTGCGATGCAGTGTCGAGGAACCGGTCATACGAAGGATTCGAAGGATTTAGATGGGCGTTCCGAGCGTTGGGGTAATGGGCCAAATCTGGCCTAAATCCTAGGTCCTTAACAAGGATCTCAACCAATAAAGAATAATAATAACTAACCAAACAGGCCAAACACTGATTCTCAAGCTGAATATACAATTTACCTCTTCCCCAGTGCGTTTAAAAACGTGATGCATGTTTTCAATCACTTGTTGGTCAGTGAGGGAGTTGTGAGGCTGTAGTTTACAGAAAGAAAAGATTTCCCAAAGTGTAACACCAAACGCCCAGGCGTCACTCGCACTGCTGAACTTGCCCTGAAATAAACCGCAAGAGATTGATTTCAGCTTAACAGGAATTTGCTACGTGCAGTTAATAATACAAATCACGGTTCCATTATCGCTTAGGAGCCGCAGCTCGTGATATGCTTATCGTTGTGATTACTTACCATGAGAACGCACTCCCACGACATCCAGCGAATAGGGAGGACTGCTCGGCCTTGTATTCGGTAATAATCACTCTGATACATGTTCCGCGACATTCCAAAGTCAGCGATACGGATAGAATGATTCGAATCAACCAAGCAGTTCCTGGTTGCCAGGTCACGATGCACGAACTTGTGGGAGGATAAGTAACGCATTCCTGATGCGATTTGCACACACATGTTGATTAGGACTTCATTGCTAAAAAATAAAAATACTCAACACTGATATAATCGACTAATTTTAACTCAACTAAATAAATATACAGAGAAGGGCGGGAAAACATGGGACACCTTTAGTACATCATATCCAAATACTCGTGTTTAAAGAATAAACAACGGTCTATGAGAGTCGTGAAAATACGGTTTTATATTTCTTTGACTTTTCTGTGTTTACTACCAGAAAATAAAAAAAGGTGTCCCGTGACCCCCCACACTACTTTATATAAAAAGACATTATGTGCACCATTTAGGCCCCAGGGCCTTTAAAGTACCGGGTTATTACCTTGAAAACAAACTATTTTCTTTGGAACTTGGGTCGCTATTCATTTTATCAGCGCAGGAACGAAGGTATTGGTTCAAATCCCCATTCTCCATGTACTCAGTTATCATGGCGTATGGTTCGTCGTTCGTACACACCGCAATAAGATGGACAATGTTCGGGTCTTGCATTTGGCTCATTACTCGAACTTCTTTCAAGAAGTCTTCTCTGCAGTACCAGGTTGCATTATAGTAAAGTGAAACACAATGACCAGTGTACCCGCAAAGCGTAAGTGGGCACAGTTTGTCAAATAGAACACCCGTGTTATAACCACTGCTGTTGCCCCGGCATGCGGGGATAAATAAGTTTCATTCATTCATTTAGAACAACTAGTTTTTCATACACATTCAGCATACAACGTTCTGTGTTAGTATTAAATGACAACCTACTTCGCATTTGAAGTTGCATCTGCGCGTAAGACTTTCACCGCCACCAAAACTGGTTCGTCCAATTCACCGGAAAACTGGAACCTAAATATATAGTAGGTATAGGTAAGATGGCCTGTGTTATCATTCTCGGTTATCATTCTATTGGGTTGTAAACAAAAAATGCAACCGTGTCCTAACTATACTCTAAAATATAGCCTTGTTATTTGTTATAATACGATTCGGAAATACAGGATATTACGCGCTAACCGTATCCAACTTCCCTCGTATCATAGTCGACTTGATTCAGTTTCGTGAGAATATAGCTCGGTGTACATGATTAGCGCAATTATTAGCCAGCCGTTTATTGGCCCAATTCCACGCCACATAATTTAACCGGGTTACACATGTCACCCCCGGTTTACGAGTGTTGTAAAAAGTTCAACTCACGGTGCAGATACAAGCTTTCGAAGGCTGTTGTGGGCTTTACAGAGCTGTACTTCACCGAACTGGCCCTCTCCTAACTGCTCAACTACTTCCAGCTTCTCACGAGGAAACTCGGGCGGCTTATCACCATGCAGAGACATAAGGCTCATCATTTCGTCTGCAAATTTAAATATATGATGAATACAACTTGTATTTCCTATAAGTGTGGCTACGTCAGTGGTTAAAACACAAGTTGTTTTACACACCTCGTGTCCACTTACGAACTATCACGTATTTGAACTTGTGAATATTTATTTTGTAGGGATGCTATCATCTTTTGTGTTATATAACTGCCACGGTCGGGCGATTTCGTTTGTAAAAGCCAATACCGACTCGTGAAACAAAATTATATGTTAGGGAGCATTGACAGGTTTACCCACGCTGCATGCTAGATTTGCAGCTAGTTTTTACCTTGGAAATCTGCTTGTAAAGTGCTAGCTGCCGACGCTGTAGTATGCTTGTTTTTTCGATTACGTTTGCCGGTGGGAGGAGTCGACCATGGGACGGCGTATATGTTGTTGCCAGACACGCCTTGGATCGTCTGTGAAAATTAAAACGTTGTTTTTAATGCTATAGTATTGTGTGGTACGGCGGACATCCCTAAAACATAATAATCCATATTTTCTAATCGTGTTTTAAAAATTTTGAAACCCCATTTTACCTGCGTGGGTGCATGGTTGTATGATTCTATAAATATTTGTTGTTTACTACTAAATGAGCAATAAAAGAGAATAAAAACATGTATAGTACTGTGGGAAAAGATGGGACACCTTTAGTACACAATATACAAATATCCTGATCGTGATTTAAACCATTAACAACGGTCCATGGGATTCATTAGAATATAGTTTTATAATTCTTTGAATGTTTTTTGTTTACTACCAAATGGGACGAAAAAATGGAATAAAAGGGTGTCCCATCTTCCCCCGCCCTACTGTACCATCTTACCCCAGCCTATTGTATGTTTGTATGAGATCACACACAGTGGCCTACACAGTTGTCATATATGTGGACAGTAGCGCAGCCAGAAAAAAAGGGGGGCGGGGTACTAATCAAAACATTTTCAAAACATTTTTTTTTACCTTTTTATTGGGTTTAAAAGTAGGGGGTCTCGACTCCCTAACCCCCCCTGGCTGCGCCACTGCATATGGACGTAATAGAAAACTTCATCGCATGAAACTAATACTCGACAAGTGTATTACACATACCGTGTTACCGATGGTACAATTTTGTAATTTACCACAGGTGCGCTCCCATATATAAGATACAAACCTGAGCTTCCAGGGATGGCAGGAAAATGCTGGATTCAGCGTAGTGTGACGAATTCGGGGTGTTCATTGTGACGTCAGGTTGGTTGAGAAGACGTGTAACTTCTTAAACAAAGAGAAAAGTTTAAATTTCTTAAACAAAGAGAAAAGTTTAAATTTCTCTACACACAGAAAGTAGTGGTTTGAAGTGTGGTCAGATTTAGTATAGCCCAGACAGCTTTGCGAATTAATGAAGTTAGTATTTATGTTTAGGTGTAGAAACTACACCGTGTATATTTTCTAGCGTATATTAATACACCTAAAGTACTCCAAAACGTACTTAGACACTACTGGACCCCACCTTTTTACGGTGCAACTTAATATGTTGTGCGAACAAAACTACGTGGTAACTCGTAAGTGGGCACACGGTGTATGAAACAGAACACCCGTGTTATGACTGTCGTTGCACCGTCAAGCGAGGATAAATAAGTTACATACGTGGTAACTCGTAAGGGGGCACACGGTATATGAAACAGAACACCCGTGTTACAACGGGGGTCGCTACCCGTCAAGCAAGGATAAATAAGTTACATTCGTTAAGTTAATGTCCAATTACCTGGTTGATTATAAAGATGAGTAACTTCAGGAACTTGTTGGTAAGGAGGGGGAGGAGACATTACAGCGTCTCTAGGTTGTAAATACAGGTTGTCGTTCGGTTGGTTGGTTGTCGGGTCGATCTGTAGAGGAAAGAATAAAACTGTAATATTTGCAAAACTTATTATTTTATGCAAGTAAATAACTATTAAAAGATATTGTAGGGTGGGGGAAGATGGGACACCTTTAGCACATAAAATCTAAGTATCCTGATCGTGTTTTAAACAATTACTAACGGCCAATGGGAGTCGTAAGGATAAAGTTTTATAATTTCTTGAATGTTTTTTGTTTACTAATAAACGGGGCGAAAAAATAGATGCGAAAGGTGTCCCGTCTTCCCCCACCCTACTGTATATGTTTACAAGAAGAGCTTATTACTTGAATATTACGTTATGCCTGTTAGCAACAGCGGTAGACTACATTTCCCTAATGTAGATCAAACGTATCGTTAAACCTTGAAATTCTATACTACATGAGATGAAATTCATATCCTGCATATGAGCTGCCATGTTTGTATTGAAATTAACCAAAACATGTGTGTATGTACTTTAGCCAGAAAGGTTTGGACAAAATACAATAAAACTTGCCAGTCAAGTTTAAGTTATAACCCTAATACAACACGAACCTCTTGGTAAATTGGCATTGGTGGTTTGCTATCCATCACACCAACCCCTGCACCAGTGGATGAAGATTGCCTTGATATTGGTTCTAATGTCACCATGTGGTCTGAGCGTCCGCAGTTGTCGCTGGTTCTACTGTACGAATACCTCAGTGGTGTCTATATGGAAAATAAGTGAGATATAAGTTAAACGAATTAACTTCTGATTCCCGCACTTCGTGCCCTAGTTGGCACATATTATGTGATTTTGTGGGTAATAATTTTTGTTTTTTTTCATTTTTTTGTAATGTATCGAACCTCGAAACCGTCAACTCTGGGCTACTTGCATGTGCTAACTATTTATCAGTTGTCTATACGTGTCTAGCCAAATCTGGCCCAAATCTCAGGTCCGATGACGTTTCACACTGTATAGAACCACAGCCACATAGAACAGAATAGAAATCTCAGGTCCCACATAGAATATAAACAGATATCTCACCATTTTCTTACGAAGTCTATGCTGTCTATAGCAGAGACCAAGCACTATGAAGACCAACAGCCCAATAACACCAAGCAGACTTCCTATGATAACAGGTAGGTTGTTGGACACCGTGGGTGTTACAGTTGGCTCGTTAGAAACATCTTCGTCGGGATAACGAAAAGCATCGCTCGGTGGTAATACGTCTGGAAATGTGAGGATTAAAGTCACAATATGTTTGAAATTATAAGTCGATAAAAAATGTTTGGTCAAGCTACGACATAAGTTGCTGGGAAAATTAGGTTGAACGAAACGTATTTTATCTTTATGAGATATATTTTGCCTAAAATCGCATCATCAGTTCCTCATTTATACAGAATCTGGTAACTATTAGGTAACTATGTGTTAGGTTTGAATCAAAATCAGTTTGTGCTTGTTAAATTGCAGTAACACGCATTCATGCACCAAAGAAAATTAACAGTTAGAAACATGCGTGTCAAAAAAATCACCCTACTACGTGAGCCTAAACAGTTAGGTGCATTTTCATTAAAAACAGCGAGTCAGCCGGTTAATTATTCCGGTTTAAACCGGTCAAAAGCAGGAATTGCAAAGCGGGATTAGGAAAACAAATTTCAATCTAAGCTCGGTTGGATTTATTACAGAAGCGTTTAAAGCGTCGACCGACAGCGTACCATAACTTGGAACTGCTGGCCAATCCGGGAACGGGGGCGGGGGGGCGGGAAACATCTCGGAGATGTGTGGGTCGGTTGTCACGTGACCTGTGCAAACCACGTGCGTGCACAACAACACGGATTACAACTCGTATATTAGGACGTGGGAATATAGGACACCGTTAGCACGCAATATCCAAATATTTTGATCGTGTTTTAAACAATTAACAAGAGTTTATGGGAGTTGTGAGATGACGGTTTTATGTTTCTTTGAACGTTCTTTGTTTGCTACCAAACAGGACGAGAAAATGGAACGAACAGGTGTCCCATCTTCCCCCAACCTACTATATATTTATGTAAAACAAATGTATGACAAGTTGGTCAACGACATTTGTGGGAAACTTTTGGAGTTTTAGATAAATATGAGTTGGTTTAACGTTGAGCAAATACTGCGTGTTTAACCTAAACAAACTACTGCTGTGGTGATGGGAATTACATCGGCGCTTGGGGTGGACAACGTTAAGATGTGGTATTAATCACAACATGTATAACATGGAACGTGCATGGAGGAAAACTGCAACTTACTGTTATCGAATTCGACTTCGCTAACCAGAAGATATTCGTCCCCAATACGAAAGGAGGCGCGAACATATCTTGCTATTGAGTTTCGCAAAGGTACATCCACGAACCGTGCTGTAGGATCGAAAGCATCTTTCGGCACCTCGTAAGCGAGGCTGCGAGCATTAGCAGTGCTTGGAAATGTTTTTCCGTTAAGACTGAACGACACTCTTACGGACGTGAATAGTCTGTAAAAGTTTAAGTTGCGTTGGATATTCTATAGGCGTATGTTCCTGTTAATACTGAATGTGTAATCGTTATAAATTTACTGATAACTAAGTTAATTGTATATTATAGTAGGTTGGGGTAAGATGGTCCATGTTTTCGTTCTCTATATCGTCCCCATTTGATAATATACAACAATACTTACATAGTTATATAACCGTATCCCCACGACCCTAAAAGAGCGTTGTTGACTGTTAAAAAGACACGATTGAGAAATATGGGATATTGTGTGCTGGGAGCCATCGTACCCCACAGTACTTCATTTGGTTTTATATGATGTAATCCCAAAACCATCCAATAAGTAGAAGCGAACAAATGATTGTGAACCGTTTTAACATTACGTCATTATCATATACCACTATAAGACGATGAAAACCGAGCGCGCTGGGAATTGGAACATCGTAAGATAAGGTAGAAGACTGAACTCAGCAGTTTTTTGTGGTTGGTATTTCAATATGTAATATATAGTACTGTGGGGTAATATGAATACCCTAAGCAGATTATATCACGTATTTTCTAATCGTATTTTTTAAAGTCGTGGGGATATAGTTGTCTTTTTGTAAACATTCTTTGTTTACTATATACCAAATTGGACGAGAAAAAAAAACATGTAATACCCTCCCAAATCCATTACTCACCTTGCTCGACTCGTCATATCGTTACTACAATGAACTCGCATTCTGGTAAAGTTCCTGACGTCAGCAAAGCGAAACGTCATGGTGACGTCATTTGATTTCGATCTGGACCAACCGACGTAATCAAAACCGATGGCGCGGGAAGACACACGGGACTTAGTCTGTCGAAAGAAATGAATCATTCGTTCTTTAATTGCTATAACATTGCTTGGTCGATGTTGTACGTATGGTGTTGTAGGATGGGTGCCGTTACAGTTCATATTACCACATATTTTCCAATCGCGTTTTTAACAATTTACAACGCGCTTTTATAGTCATGAGGATACGGTTATATACATATGAAAGTATTCTTAGGTTAACTGTAATGAACTCCGTGAATTAATTTTCTGAATGGGACGATAAACTCGTAACAGTATTATAGTCGTGAAGATAAAACTATCTTACCCCAACCTACTATATCAACCAGTTCTAACCTGAGATAAATCGTTGCCCCCAATCACACCATCAGTCAACTGTCCGAGCCCGTTTCGAAACCAGTTAGTTGATATGGTACCGTCGTACGTGTCGTCAGAATACTTTGTGTTTCTGGTGTTTGTTTGTCCAGCAATGCTATCCATTGGGGCAGGTATGTCATACGATACCAATCCAGCTACAAAGTAAAAAAACATAAATTTAATCTTGTACGTATAATGTAATTTGTTTTGTTCAATCCTCGTGTGGAGGAGCAACTACAGTCGTTATAACACGGGTGTTCTGTTTCATACACCTCGTGCCGGCTTATAGTTATACCACGTATGCAACTTTGTGGGTGATTATTTTTTTAAGTTTTTAATATTTTTTTTGTGTTTTTTTAACGGATTTTTTTACATTCAGGTAATAATTTGGCAACTCAATATGGACAACTTGGTTGAAGTATTTTCACTCTGCCACAGCGCTGATATAAATTATAATTAGATTGACAACTTACATGCCCAGTGGCAGCCATAGAGCTCGAGACGTAAGCATACAGACATCGTTCTGGTTGAAACTGGAATAATCCGGACATGGCTAGCAGCAGCGACGCCGGGGTTTAGCATTTGACGTTTTACGGTGTTTGTGTCGGCATTCCCTTGAAGTTTCTACGAAAATAAACAATTAAATATCCGACTGCGACGGACAAAAGGGAGCTCTGAAACTCATAATGTCTTGGTAAAGGAAGTCAGATGGGACCATTAGAAACAGCAAAAAATATGAAGACTTGGTGCAATCCTTTGTCTTGATATAACATGCCCTTTATTTGTCTTTTTCATCACAATTTTTTTAAAAATATTTTTAACCAGAAAAACATAGCACATTTACATTCAGTTAAAACATATTTACATTCAGTTAAGAAAAAGTAACCTGCAAGAAAAGGAGACTTGAATCTCCAAATGTCCTTCCACATAATTTAGTGTCTTACCTTTACGCCTTGGTAATTTGACCACTGAAACCAAGTTTCGCCGTCTCGTGAGTAGTTTAGCATGTAGCTGGACGTATACTCACGTCCTAAGCCCCTTGCGTACCTGTAATGCAACATTGGAAATCATTGAAACAATCCCCCGCTGCATCATATTTTAATAACCATCGATCCTAACCTTCCCTGCGTTGCAACGTTCGTTATAAAGTTGGGCTCCGGTAGATCTATCTGTAGATATTGATCAATTGTATCGGGTTGTATGTATCCCGATGGACACCACGCGCCGTCGCCTTCGTCTCTTTCTAGTCTGTGGGTAATCGTCGATGAAATATCGGTCATGGCTCGACTTTTTGTCAATTAGTAATTACAGAACTACAATTCAGCCGCTGCTCGATTTTAAATGGTCGATGTTTTAAATCAATGCTTGTTGTGTTAGATATATAGTATAGGGTGGGGTAAGATAAGACATATTTTCAATCTCATTTCTTGTTACATTTGGTAGTAAATAAATAATATTGACAGAATTATAGTAGGGTGGGGTGAGACGGGACATCTTTAGAACATAATATCCAAATATCTTAGTAGTGTTTTAAACTATTAACAACGGTCTATGGAAATCGTAAGGGTACGGTTTTGTAATTATTTGAATGTTCTTTGTTTACTACCAAATAGGACGAGCAAATAAAATGAAAAGGTGTTCAATCTTCCCCCACCCTATATAACCGTAATCAATACATGCGTCTGTTGTATACACTGTTACGCAATATCCCATTAAGCAGTAAAATCGGTAATCCGACCACGCGCAACTTGATTTACACAGCCACGCCCTGCACGTATACGTTGAATTTCTACCGTGAAATTCGCGTGTCGTCGGACACCTTAAGACAAAAGAACAATCGCGAGAGACGTGTAAACATTTGCCCGCATTATGTAAACAGTAAACACTAAACACCACAACAACAATACTCACCTGGCGTATTGTCCTTTAGTTCCAGGGGCATGGAAGGTGGAGGAAGTAAGAAAGCTATCTCGGATTCTCTTGCTTTGCATTCCAAGCGCATGGCGGCACACTGTAAAAACGCTTACGATTAGATGTGGTAAAACTCAATACAAACTTATGTTTAAAATTTCCAATACATTGAACGTAAAAGTCAAATACATCGAATTTCCACTACATTACACGTGTGATTAACTCGATAAGTTGGTTACTGTGTACGAGTTCTATGATGTGTGCTACTGTGGAGAACGATAGAGCAACATTGACTGCATACAAAATGTTTTAAATGGGCGTCTTAGCCCTATGAATGTACTTTACTGCAGCAGCGAGTCTACAAAGTTAGGCGCCCCCTTACCTTAATGAGGTCAAACACCATAAAATCCGACGGTCGTTACTTTTCAAGGATTACGTAGCGAAGTTCGTCAGGGAAACTAACTGTTAATGCCGATTACAAGTACAGTGAGGGCAGTAAACCGATTTCGACAGCGGATTTACATTGAAAGTAACTTGTGAAAGCGTTGGTTAATGGCCAGGGTTAAACTAATAGCAACACATCGTATAAATTGAAAACACCGCTGAAAACAGCAGTTAAAAAACACGCGAGATTACCATTACACTATATCGGCCATATGTCAGTCTCGTACCTTTAGCTGCATGAAACGGTAACATAATATGGATTCGTTTGTGTTATACCTCATTACCGATTTCCAAACGCGAAAGTAACAGGTTGGGACGTATCCAATCACAACACTTATTGAAAACTAATACGCGATGAAGCACACGGGATTAATCGACTTTTCCGCGCTGGGAAATCCTCACTCCAGTCTCATTATATCAAAGGGAAAATGACGCAAATCCAGTTTCATACGGGCTTGAATATCAAACGTAAGTGTATAGGAATACTTGGTAAAACCGGTTCGTGTTTCAGATGATAGAACTCCGTATAACGAGTATGGTGGTTCTTTATTTTGTCTACGAATTGAAAGGCCTGTCGTCTGCCAGCTATAATGTAGTTTAATGTAAAACAGAACCGCTTTCGCTTTGTGTATTGCGAATGGGGTTACTTCTGCGTAATTATGTTTGTAGCTGTGAGATAAAACTTCGAACCGAAACTTGGCATATAAGCAGATCGGGTATTTATATACTGCACACGGTTCCTTATACACAAGAACGCTTGTAATTGGAAAATCTCACTTCGAAACGGTTTAAACTCGCCTTTAACAATCGCGTATTTGTGTACTACAAATAAAATTACTCAAAAACTTGCGGAAGTTAAATTAACGTGGAAGCTCGTCGCTTCAGCAGCGATGAACAACAACTGCCTTAAGCGAATCTCAACTCGTTTAAACCTTACTGAAGTACATGGTCACGCGTGACTAGCAACTCAGTTTGCTTTCCCCTGCGAATTGGAAACGTTACACACCTGTGCGAAATGGCAGGATGTCGAATTGTCCATTCTGTTACATTGATACACGCGACAACTGCAGTTACTGTATTAAAACCAACAAATATTTCATTTATCTGCCCAGTCAAAATTCTTCGCGTATTAGTGCTTGATGACACGGGTTTAATCAAATTAGCAAACGCTGTAGAAGGCGTGAGAATGTATGTTGGTACGCTGTTTTAAAGGTTAAGTGAATTTCAATGCAATAAAAACGAGCTTCGACAATGAAAACTAACATATAATATCACTACAATCATGGCCGCTGATATGCAGGGTAAGACTCACTGGAAATGGTTTTGGTATTTAAACCGTAACGTTCGAGATGAAAATTGCATCATGCATATATGTATATTCATGTTTGTATTGAAGCCGCCAAGAAAACCCTTGTTTTATGAACATAACATATTATAACTTTAATAAAATCAACTATAACTTTAATAAAATCAACAAAAGTATTTCCATCTTACCTGTATCTATTTGTGCTGTAGTCGGTTGTACCTCTGACAGCAGAAGACAGAACAGCAACGTAATTATAATACTCGATCGATCACTCGGTGGTAATGACTTCGCCTTCATGGTGAACCTTGCACAAGCTTTTCAGCGTTGACGTTTTCCCAAAGGGAGCAGTTTCTTTAACTCCAATTCTGATCCAAAGCCCAGGCACAGCCTAACTCGTCTACGGTTTAATAATTGACAGTCAGACGTTCAGATTATAAGCGTTGTCTCGCCGCGGCCCCAACTAAATCAAGCCGCACTGGAGAAACAAACGTAATGATCAGTTACGCTTGCGCAAATTGCGAGTTCTTTACGAGCACGCGGTAAACTGTAACCTGTTGTCAAGGTTCCGCTGCGTGGATTCGAAAATGACATGACAGTAAACAACTTTGAGAGACCTAAACTACAAAGATACAAAATAGGAATTACATCACTGTTTAACATTCGATCCGACTGTAATCTGACACGTGATATTTTACAAGATACCGCTTCTACGTAAGCACACTAACACCTGATACTTCGACGGGAAAACAAAATGACTTGAGCGCCGTTTCAGCCTTGTTAGCACTATATGACTAAGTCAGCATCTATTCCGCTAACACGCTCAACTCGTTCTCTCCTGGTATTGACAGAGCGTTCAACACCGCAATGCTATCAGAACTAAAGGAGCGACGATATTGCCTTCTCTTCAACATTAGACGAAACCACGTCGAGAAAAAGGCAACACCAGATTACCGCGTCTGCGTATGACGTGAGGCACAATAGCTCAGCGGGGTTTGATCTTTGTAGCCGAAAACGCGTTGGATATTTTGAGACGAAAATATGTATCTCCGGAAAATCGAATTTATCCTAAGCCCATGACACATATAAACATAACCAACTTCATGCCAACGTCTGTTTAAACATGGGAGCGCATTTTGTTGCTCATAAATTAACACCAATCAAACTGTCCAGGTTTTGTTGAACCAAGACAACATTTTACCGGTTTACAAACACCAATGGTTATAATTTATTCCCTACTACACAAACAGAGAGCGCCAGCAATCGCGAAACCTTAAGTTTGAAGTACTGACCCATTTTGTATCTAATATTTGCTTTATTGAAAGTAGTACACTCGCCGTTAACACAACATACTTTTGAAGGACCGACCATCGTAATGTGGAAAGGTCATATTGGGACGAACTTCTAGCGTTGTTCAAACTATCAAATCAATCGAATCATTTGAAAATAATTTTCATTTTAATTCCGAAGATCTTCTAAAATTACTTGGCACTATTTAACGAATTATTAGCAGCAATTTACTGTAACTGCCTGTCATAAACCCTCGTTGAACAATGCGTCTCTGAACACCGCATCTCCAGCAGTGCGTTTTCGTGGAATTGACCCCGCCGTATAATTACCTCACGGACGTCGTTCAGCTACTCCGAGAATGATCGTAAAATTTGAGCACGCTCCCCGGCAAAAAGACGACCCGGCCCCGGAACGTGTCAAGAATCGGTCACCTTCTTACAACTCAAATTACGTAATCGCTATTTTTGTTCTTTTGTTTGAACTTGGTATGACGAATTTAAAAGTGGGTATACAACCATTTCATAGGATTTTTTCACAATGACTTCTTTGAAAAGAAATGTATTTTTTCTATGTTTGGATAATACGTCGCTTGAACAAATGTTTGCATAAAATTATGATAATTTGTTTGTATTGAAACTGTCGATATTGTTTCATGCAACTTTGTACTGGTAGTTCTGCCGATTATGGTCCCTGTTATTGGCGCAACAGCGGTGGCTTTCAGAGTTCAATATGACAAAGCCTTGCGATCTGTATTTGTTTATTTACACACGAGGAAGTAAATAAACCTGGTTTGAGATCCGTCACACCGGGTGATGTCACCTTCGCAAGTAAGTGAGATTATTTGACATCAATGACTCGTTTTTTTAACTGGTTTAATTGCTTTATGTGAAACGTTTAACAAAAAAAGGCTGCGAATTTGGTATTTTTTTAATGTGTATAAATTTTTGGTTAATCCTTTAGAATTTGGAATTTTTATCTGTTTTGTATAGTTTTGGTTACTACTTCACATCGGCTACCAACAGTCAAACTCCGCTAACCGCTGCAGTATATAGATTAGATTGGTGTAATAACCTACATATTTATAGACAGTCTATTTGCGACAATGGGCAGCGGAGGTTCGTCTGTATCGATGAAATTGCTTCGTCGGGAATTTTGATTAATTTCGCGTTTCATCGCAGTTGGATATTGCGCGGTGAAAAGGCGGCGTTTATTAAACTAATATCCCGCTACCCGGAGAAAAATAGCTGGAGAACACACACCCAGCAGCCGAAAGCTGGGTCTCGCCTGTATTATTGTCTTTCCCCAGCTTTGTCCGGGCACGTGTTTATTTGTTTTCTACTTTCCGCCAGATGCGTCCATGTTTGTGCACCGAATCAACCGGGTTGTCGATATGACGTCCCGCTGCGGCTGCTGATTTCAACTATAATGACGTAATAGGAGAAAAGACAATGCATTAATATGGCTTTCTGTTACACTGTATTCCGTTATACCCCCATGATTTATACGTTAATGATAGAAAACTAACACAGGGCGCTGTTTCAAACATCACAAATCAAAATATGCGTATGCGTAACTACTTTAAAAAAGATAAGTTTATTATGTTATACCCATAAGCATGAATAACTTGGTTGATCCCTGTCAGTAAAATAAGGAATTAAATTGAAATTGTGCTAAATATATTACGTATCCGTTTATTTGAGCTGGCCTCTCTTGTGTATTATGATTACAAGCACGATACAGAAGAAGTAAAATTGTATACAAGCACAGCTAGCAAACCCATGTTATACTCGTATCAAGCTGTATTGAATTCAAACAAATTAAGATGCAATCTGAAAATAAATGTCCGTGAATGTATATACGACCCGTGCAATGGGGGGAGTCCGCTTTAAAGAGGATTGGCCCAAAAATTGAAAAGAAGAAATTTTACCAAAGTTCACAATAAACTGCTGTCGCAAAAGGTCTCTTCGATATTAATTGCTTTCTGAAAAATTAAAACAGGATTAAAATACCTTCATAATTTATGTGGCTGGCGTTGGTGGAAAGCCACTACGGCACGACAAGCCCCCAGCCAATGGTAGTGGGTTTCTACTCTGGTGAGAAACCCTTGCGGGATGTTACTGTCCACGCAGGTTAAAGAAACCCCAATAGACAAAAAAGATACAACGAATGCACATACACATGTGCACGACACACAACGACAAAAAGACAAAAATAATACGAGGTGCAAATAAGCATGCAACACACGCAACAGCTCAATCATTACCAAAAATGGAACGGTTATAAAAAGTTAATTAACGCGGACATAATCATTGAAACATTTTCAAAGAAAATATGGTTCAAATCCTGAAGGATAACCAGCTGCAGTGTACAAATCATTCAATGTTCGACCACAAGGAGTCGAAGCCAATAACGGCTCCGCATGTCCCAATCACCTGACAAGTCGCCATTTTAGTACCGCGATACTCTTGTCGTATCTTCACGCAATATAATATCGTTCGGATGTTAAGCACGCCTTCGACCGTCATGAAACTGCGCCAGGTTGTTACGAACCGCATTAGTAGTGATCTAAATGCCCGAGCGTAGCATCACTGGCGGCGACGTCCACGCAACAACCCAACGGTAACGTAACTCTGTCTAGAACCGTGACATAACCACACCGAACGCTGGGTCTTAAAGACCCCTCGACGTATAGCGTAATTGTAACGTGGCCAGCGTCACAATTAGGCTTTTATATATATATAAAAAAAAACAATAGTTTAACGGGGACAACTAAATAAAGAAAAATGTTGCATATCAAATTTAAAAGTTGAACTGCGTGTATATTATAATGCGCGTGGATATTACTCAAGTATTTGTGTACCAACATGCCGTTCTTATCAAGTGATTAGGACTGTGCAGAATCGCTAAAGGAATCGACCTTTGCGAAAGAAACACACAATAACGTGTACAACAACAAAATCCGATCCAGCAAGATGTTTGCCATATAGTTTCATTGCATATGTTTCAGTGATATGCAAAATGCACTAAAGTAGTGACTGACAAAAAGGCTGGCAACATTAGGTCCAGCAAAAATGAGAGACAAACACAAATCCGGCAACACTGTAAGAGTGCTCCAGCAACCACACCCCAACAACACACAACTCCTAAGCCTAAGCAAAACCTCAAACCGGCATCCTTATCGTCGTCTTCGTTTTTGCTCTTCGTCTGCAAAAAAACAAACGTAAATTAGGTTGGGGTAATATAGGAATATTTACAGATTATAACCGCAGCCCGCGACTATATAAAAAAAGTGTTGTTAATTGTTGAAAACACAACTAGGAAAAGGGGTTAATATGCACTTTTAATGGAATTCAACTTCCCCCACAGTAATAATGATACAAACGACACATCTTGTCGGCACCAATTCATTTCACACAGTCATGTACAATTTGTTTTAACTTTCTAACAAACGTTAATTACTTTGAGATTGAAAATTACTTTTTCATAGTAATAGAAATAGAAAATATTATAGACTATATACCTCGCGCTTTGCTTCTGCATCACGTTGTCTTTCTGTAACAAAAAGTATAGTTCAATGTAGGTTTTATATATTATGACGTCATATTTACCTTTATTCCCGATTCGCGCTTTGTCCTCTTGATCCTCTGTGACGTCACATACCATGTTCTAGATAAACATGCGGTTTCAAATAATAAAGTTTGTGACAAAACCAAATAACTTACGAAGTGGGTTCTTCTGTTGCGTCATCACCACTTCGTGACGTCACATCTATGATGTCATCTAGAAAAAAACTGGTGTACGTAACAATGCCTATTGTGATTTATACTTTACCAAATCTTTGATCTTCATATGCTTCACTTTAGCTAACAGCACGAATATATTTTAGATTAAAATTAATATGTAAGTATAAGTAATGTGCCTTGCGACGACGCAAAGCGCGCATGGGGCCCCATGAAAAAACAATGCGAAAAGCACGCGCATAATAGAAACCGCAATGTGACGTCGCAAACGTGTGAACCTTGACTATGACGTAATAATCGCGAGCGATGGCGAAGCGGTTATGACGCGATGTCATACAGATGTATTGTGATGTAACGCAGAGATTGTGTAAACGCTGTCACGCGGCGAGTGACCTGTATTGTGACAAAATAAAGAACCATAGCAAAATTCCTGAAACACGTTTGTTAAATATTAAAGCAGAGTTTAAAATAAAATAATAATACCAATCGCAAGGCACATAGCTAAAAATAATTATAATAGTTTAACACAGTTTATTTAGTAAAATAATTAAGTAAATAAATAACTAAATAAACTAAAACATTAAATAACTAAATAAAAACATAGTTCATATTTAACTAATACTAAAGAATAGCAATAGTACTTAACTTCAACTCTTAGAAGAAACAAATATAATCCTGTACTGAGTTCATCCAAAAGTGTTGCTTTGTCGCTGCTTCATCCAAACTGCCTTGTACAGTTGCAACGTGTTGCAAGGACGACGTTTTACATGCCCGGGAATCAACGAAAAGCGAGGGACGTCGGCTAATCAAAATAATTGACGCTGTGGATTTAAATTACCCGCGTTTCTCGGCTGCTCTGTGTGTTCTTAAGCTTCAATACTGTATAATTAAGCACGTAAGTGGTCACACAGATCGTTTTTTGCCGAACATTTGTTCCTGTGACCATATTGATTTTTTTATTAGTTTACAAAATAGACACGGTTAAAATAAATTTTTCATATCGGAAAACCCATGTTTTATCGCAGTGTCGATTTTTTTAACTGCAGCGGTTCGTTTTCACGTTTTTTTTTAGAGAATGTTTTGAGTTTTAAAAATATAGTGGTGCCATTAGATCACATTTGAGCATATCTTTTTATTTACAAATTCGTTTTTCGTCGGCATTCTCTTTAAAGCTTCTCCACTTTGACATAGGATTTCTATAGAATGGACATCATATATTCGGTTTGTTTTCTGACGTCACCAGTTTTACGATTCGGTTGAATGAACAACAACAACAATGATGAATTCTCACAGCTTATAAAACGCTAAGACGTGTCACACACATGTTTGCAATTTGATAACTATATGTCCTCCACGTAGGTACTTGCCCAGTTGCAGAAAATTGTAGGAAAGGTGCTATATATAGTGTCGCAATGAAGCTCAAACGCCAGTTCTTATTCTTTGGTGGAATTCTGTTCTTCGGGAGTATCTGGTTTATGATAGGTCAACTTGACACTCCTAATTCGCCACAGAAAGTCAAATTCTCGGAAGGCAGTGAAAATGACCAAGTTCGAACCCTTCAAGACAAACTTAGTCTGGTGGAAAAAGAATTGTTAGAAAATCGTAAAATAATGCACAAGGTATGGCCCAGTTTTTAACAACTTGAATGAATGTAAACTTAGATATTGACCCTTGGAGTTGAAATTTTCTGTAACATATTTTACCTTGTAGAACTCCATTTACACTTGTAAATCATGGATTCTTAATTTTATCTTTATTTTCCACTGTAGCTATCTATACTGCTTGGGCTTGATCTTTAAATAGGTCAAACTTATTTAAAACTTAGGTAATATTAAAGAATCCAACCACTGTGTCATACATTAAAACAAGTACACAACCAATAATGTATTTTTGATCTTATTCTGGGACACTGCCATGGGAAGATTTTCCACTAGTACTGTAAATGAAAAACCATACTTATCGTCCAGTCTGCAGAGTATGGCAGTTCCTGACGAGATCTCGCGCGTGCAATACGGTTATTTTTCGCGTGCGCGCGTGCTATCATTAAAATTCCGAGTGCGAAGCATGTACATTTTCAAGCCAGGTTAGGAAATCTCACTTAATTTAATACGTATTTTTTTCTTTGTTTAATTAATTGGCGTGCGTGGGACACATTGTGGCGTGCATCATCAAAAGTCTGTAAAAAAATCGCGCGTGCACCTGCCATACTCTGCAGTCTGGCTTATCGTATTTCATGCGTTAAACAGGTGAAAGATAGTCTACAGGATATGACACCCATGAAAAATGTTCATGTGCCCATGCAGCGCCAAGAAATAAGAAACAACGTCAATAAACCTGTGCTACCACTTATAATGCCCAAGTAAGCAAGTGCAATCCTTTCTTTCTTAATTCTAACACTAAAGTTTCAGATTCCCTGTATTTAATAAATGGTATTACCACAGACCTTTTGAAATTAAATCAATAGAATAAAACAGCCTACTGTTTTTTATACATACCTCCTAATAGTTGCCCTATAGTGTCTATCTTGCAATTCTGAAGCACCTTTTACAAAAATAACTTATAAAATGTATAGATAAATCCAATTTAAAAATAACCAAATAACCTTAGGGTTAAATGATTAAATCAAAGTCTTCTTAAAAACTGAGGTTTTAAATGATTTCTACTTCAAGGCAATTTGCGAATGACTCCCGAATGAGTGACACGTGTCCTGTGCTCTCGTACTCCGGTGGCAAGTCCGATGTTAACATGATTAACGTGTATGATCATCTTCCATTTGATGATCCAGATGGTGGAGTTTGGAAACAAGGTTGGGACATCCAGACATCGGATCAGGAATGGGCTGGGAGAGAATTGAAAGGTGTCGATATATTTTGTGTTGTTTCACTTTATTGTATCTAAAACTTTTTCTCTGGCAATAGCCTATCTGTTGAACAAATTCTCAAGTTTTTAAACTTAGTTTGTATATATTTCACAATATAGTGCTATGTATATAGCATCACAAACTTATTTAGTGGGAATAATGTAGCTGCTAAACAAATATTTCTTTTTTAAACTTGTTTTAACGGATTTTACATTTAAGTCCAATTTGAAAACACATTTGTCAACAATTTTTTATAAAATGTTTAGTGTTCATTGTCCCTCACTCACATAATGATCCTGGTTGGTTAAAGACGGTGGAAAGATACTTCAGCGATCAAACACAACATATTCTCAATAATATTGTGGATGCTTTGAGTCAAGACCCTGCAAGGTTATTTCATAATTAAGTGACCATCATTGCTACTTACTTTATCAATTTTACTGCCACAAACTATTTATCAAAATTTTTTTAGGAAAGTTTTTGCAGGAAAAAATCAATTATATTGTTTTTTTTTTCCTTAGCCTTATATATATAAGAATTTATATCATTTGTGCTTCATTTTAGGAAGTTTATCTGGGCAGAGATGTCGTATCTCTCAATGTGGTGGGACATTGCCACACCTGATCGTAAGCAGAAGATGCAGACACTCGTGAAGAATGGACAACTTGAGATAGTTACGGGTGGTTGGGTTATGAATGACGAAGCAAACACTCATTACTTTGCTATGATTGATCAACTCATTGAAGGTAAACAACTAAATATATCTTACAACCTGATGTGTTAAGGGTCTTTAGGGGATTACTCAGCTAAGAATTATGTTTATTTTTATATAAAAAATATGGCTTGAATAAATGCTAAGTTTTATGACATTTTTATTATTTTGAATAGGGTACTTGGGACAGTGTATTATATATCAATTTTTATTATTCATGTTAACATTATTATAAAAAGTAGTAATCAGGACAATGTGTTATATCTTTCAGTATCTAACACTAAGTTAGCCATAATCCATTGCACGCACAGGTATGGAATGGTTGAGGCGAACATTGAATGTTGTTCCAAAAAGTGGGTGGGCGATTGATCCCTTTGGTCACACCCCCACCATGGCTTATATACTGAAACAGATGAAGTTCAAAAACATGCTGATACAAAGAGTTCATTATGCAGTGAAGAAGTATCTTGCTCAGGAAAAGTCTCTGGAATTCAGGTAAATTAGCTCTTCAGGTATAGTGTTGGTATTTTTTGCTGCAGTATTGTGTTCCATATTGGTAAGGTCCTTGTCAAAGACCTGGGATTTGGCCAAGATTTCGACCATCCCTTTGTAAAACATGAGTTATTAGATCAGAATACACATTCAATAATGCTACTGTTTACTTTAAATAGATGGAGACAAATGTGGGATTCAGCTTCAAGTACAGACATGATGTGTCATCTCATGCCTTTCTATTCATATGATGTCCCTCATACTTGTGGCCCAGACCCCAAGATTTGCTGCCAGGTAGGAAGACTTGTTTAGAAAGACTGAGAAAACTATTTCTGTACTTTCTAACCAGTAGTGTTTTAATTCAAAATTGTTTTGCGCTCGAAACAAATAGTATCACTACTTTTGTATTTAACTGGTTAAGAAATGAATTGTTTTTGTTGGAATATTTTTAATGTAAATTCCTCTTTTGAGATGCCCTGTATGATCTATTCTATAGCTTTAGCATGCATAATATAAAATCTTTAATTAAAAAGTCCTGATCTGTTTTATCCTCAGTTTGATTTTGCTCGCTTACCCGGCGGCAAGATAACCTGCCCATGGAAAGTTCCTCCTGTTGCCATCACTGACTCCAATGTAGAAACACGAGCCGGAATACTACTTGACCAATATAGAAAAAAGTCAAAACTCTTCAAAAGTGACACCCTGCTTATTATATTAGGAGATGATTTCCGTTATTCGCTGGTAAGAAATATGTTTTATTATACATGGGTGAGGTACTTGTCGAGAAAAAAGGATCTAGACAATTACCCATTAAAAAACTTGATAATATAGTTTGATTTAACTAACAGTAAGAAAATTTAATTTGAAGGGTTTTTGTTCAAAATTGCCAAAATATAAAACCTACACCTTTGAGAAAACAAAGAATCAAATTGTTTTCTGTCCTAAATACTTTGCTAGACAAGTCTAACAAAATACGGACAATAAAGATTTACGAAATTTCCTTTTTACTTAGAGCAAGGAAACCAACGATCAGTTTGACAACTACGCACGAATTATCTCGTATGTGAATTCGCACCCAGAGTTAAACGCAAAACTTCAGTTTGGAACATTATCCGAATATTTTGATGCCATGAAATCTGAAGTGGGCGGAGAGGAAAAGTAAGATATTTGTTCTTGTGTTTTTTATTTTGTATGAAGAAAAAATTCTATAGATATTTATGCATGTGCTTCCACTAAATTAAACTGGAATTTTTTTTTTTTTGAAGTTACATATATATAAAGTTTTTTACTAAATAAAAACACGACTACTTTTTTATTTTTTTAGTTGTAAAAATGGGCTGAAAACAAAAAAGTCAAAACATGACAAAGGTATGAATCTGTTTTTAATAATGCTGTGAAAAACAGACTCCCAGCTTTAAGCGGTGATTTCTTCACTTATGCTGATAGAGAAGATCACTATTGGAGTGGTTACTACACTTCACGGCCTTACCACAAAATGCAGGTAATTTTGGGAATCTGAGTTATAACCAAACCTTATGTGATGTTTGAATGGTGAACTGTAGTGTACTAAATTGTCCAATTGCCGGATGATTCGTTAAAATTGTCTATCCCCGTGGAAAAAATTTTAAGCGTGCTTTTCTTTAGCCCAGAGTTTTAAAAGTCCAAGACTCAACACTGCTGGTAAATGTGGTGTCCTTGTCCTTTGACAAGACTCTTAACGGCAACTGTTCCAACCCAGTGGTCCCTTCTAGCTTGACTAAATTGTCAGCCTAAAAAACAGAACACCTGTATTTTAACAACTATTGTTGCATTTCCATGCGTAGATAAAAAAGTTATATTCATTCATTTAAATTTACAGGAGAGAGTCCTGGAAAGCCACCTTCGAGGAGCAGAAATGTTGTTTGCGCTCTCATGGCCCAAAATCCAGTGGACAGGACTTGGTGAAACATTTTCACAAGAACTTTACCCGTAAGTTTACATTGCAATTGTCATGAAAGTTGGGTTTTATTGATAAGGTAGACTTTTCTCTGATTTGTTTGGTAGCTTCATTTAATCTAAGGTAGTCATTGGAAATCAGTCAGCCGTAACTTAAAGATATGTATGGTGGACACACCTTGTTTCTGTACAATAAGTGTAGACGCTCCTTACTAAAGCATAACCTCTCTCGGTCAGGCCTATAATAGAATAGATTTTGTACTTCTGAATTTTAAAAAGTGTGTTTGTGTTACAACAACTGTCCTTCTACCATTGCTTCCCGACTTTTTAGTATTTTTTGAAATTTTTATCCTTCTCTTTAAGAAACAAAATATGTCATTCATTCTGTATGAAACAAATTCCCCTAACCACCCATGTTTCCTTTCCATCATCCAGACTGCTGGTCCAAGCACGTCAAAATCTTGGTTTGTTTCAACACCACGATGGTATAACAGGCACAGCAAAGGATCATGTTGTTGTTGATTACGGGAATAAACTCATGAAGAGTGTTATGGATGCAAAGAAGGTGATTGATTATGACGTCATTTAAATCCACCCTTTATAGCATAATAATCCAAAACAAAAGTTCTTATAAAAAAGGAGACATACAAGAATATTAATTTTTCATTAACTTTGCCATAAACTGCCTTTAGACTTGCTTCTTATGTACTGCTGTCTTGCCCTAAAGGACAGTGGTTAAGGGTTTGAGGCTCGCTGCTAGTATTCTCGGCGTATGAGTGCTAAGACACTAACAGCAATTGCTCCAACCCAGTGTTCCCTTATGTCGCACAGGAGGATAAAATCCATACAAACCGCTTATATCATATGCAGGTAATTTCATACAGTGCCCAAGTTCTGTTGCAAGAAATGATCACGTTTGATCCAAATACCATGGTACTTAACTATGATGAGGTGTATCAAGCTCAGAACCAACAACCTGTGCCTGTGGTTGTTAAGCTACCAACGAAGAATGAAGAAGCGCGGAAAGTCGTTCTCTACAACTCTCTGGATTACGACAGAACTGGTATGTTTGTGGTTCATAAAGCATGGATTTTCTAGTCCGTTTCAATACAAATATGACAGCCCAGATGTATGGTACGATTTTCGTCTCAAACGTTCGGTACAACTGTCCTTTGCTTTTCTTCATTGGACGTTTGTTGTGGCTGTATTTATACGACAAGTCACGTCATGGGACTTGAGATTTAGGCCACAGTTGGCCTATTACCTTTTTTGTAACTGAGATTTCATTTTGTCACACAAAATACATTTTCATTTCCACTGATTCGTGTTTCAGGTGTCGTGCGTCTAATTGTTACGTCACCCGACGTGGTTGTGATGTCAGAAAACAAAAACGTCGTTCCATCGCAAACCAGTCCGATCTGGTCAGATTCGACGGAGATCCGCACAGACCAGTTTGAACTGGTTTTCCTTTCAACTGTTCCCGCGATAGGACTGGCGGTGTACAAGATATGGTATGTTATGTAAAAGTGTCAAAATTTTGCAAGTTAAGCGAATGCAATTGCAAAGTGTGTGTGTAGGTAACATGTCTTGTGTACGCACAATACTTTGTAATTTTAGCAACTTTGGTTCAAAACAACTTTAAATAACAAATCTAAGTTTCACGGATTATGGTAAAAAAATTCACCGCAATATAAACGCATAGCGATGCACCTAATGATAGTGTATCTGATTTTCACATACATAATCTGTTTCAGAGCATTTTTTTTGCATTTCCTAATTTTTACAACGTTCATTTTTCCAATGTTTAAACCCAGGGAAGACAACGACGTAGCAGACACCACGCACTCAACTGTTAAGTTTATCAACCCTAGAGTTGGGTTTTCGAAACGAACCCGCAGTAAGTTTGTACTCGACGTTGAGGATAGCGGGGAGTTTACCATCATGAATGACCAATTAGTTGCTCATTTCTCTGGACAAAACGGGATGCTGCAGTCAGTCACCACTGTGCGTGACAACGTTAAAACGCAGGTTAGTATGAAATCGTTTAACTTTACGAATTTAGCGTTTTGCGGGTATGTATGTAACAAATATAGAGGAATGGTATAGAGTGGTTCTGTCCTAAACCTCAGGACTCATGGCGTGTCACGCTGCAGGTTCTTTTGAATTTAACAAATATAGCACGCCACTGGAAAAGCGCTTGTATTGTCGCATTAAAAAAAACTGAAACCTAAGCTTAAAATACCGCCCCTTTCTAAGTTACAACTTTTGGGCTGAAGCGTTAAAAAAATCTTTAAAAAATCTCACAATGTTAAAAATAACAGCTTTCATAAAGTAAAAAATATGAAAACATGATTATTTGCATAACTTCCATCTAATGCACTCACTGTATATTGTCAAACCACAGCTCGGAATTGAATTCGTCGCTTATACTTCTCGTAATAAGAAAGACAAGAGCGGCGCTTACTTGTTCCTGCCTGCTGGACCAGCACAACCTCATGTAACAGAATCCCACCGACCGTTAGTAAGGATCATCAGGGGTCCAGTGATGTCAACGGTGCATGTTCTACTACCGAACGTTCTGCATAAGTAAGTATTTGACATTGTTATACAATGTAAGCAGTCCAAAAAACACACCTGGCGTAACATATAGTAGTTGGGGTAAGATGAGACATGTTTTTTATTTTATCGTCCCATTTGGTAGTAAACAAAGAATGTTTACAGAATTATATAACCGTATCCTTACGGCTATAAAAGGGCGTTGTTAACTGTTAAAAACACGATTAGGAAACATGATAAGACTGTGTGCTAACGGCTTCATCCTACTGCACAACTATTTACACATCTCTTTTTTTTGTACAGAGTTACCCTATACACCGGTACTGGTGCAGGCACGCAGTCTTTAGGCGTCCACGTCTCTAACGACGTCGACGTTAGAACTGGCTACGACAACAAAGAACTCAGTATGAGGTTAAACAGCGAAGTTTTATCTGGAAGCAAATTCTTTACGGATTTAAACGGTTTCCAAATTCAACCCCGAACCACGTATTCTAAACTGCCACTACAAGCAAACTTCTACCCAATACCCACAATGGCGTTCATACAAGACGAAAAATCAAGGTGCGTCCACGTCCATTATAGCTTATTATAACATAAATACCGTAAGGTCCTGGTGCAGTGCTTTACTAAAGTTGGACGATTTTCGTGACAATATAATATTCGGGGTTAAGTTCTATGAAATTTGTTAAAACATAAATCAAGTCAAACGAAATGTTTTTGTAAGATATATAATTCGCATAAAATTGCATCATCAGTCTTGCATTAATTATTCCAAGTTTCAAAACACTTTTCGGCTGCAGATTAACTTTGATGACGGCCCAACCACTGGGTGTTGCTTCACTGAAGTCAGGTCAACTTGAGGTGGTTTTGGATCGCCGTTTAATGCAGGACGACAACAGGGGGGTGGGTCAAGGTGTGAAAGATAATTTACCAACTCCTGAGAATTTCGTGATTATGCTGGAAAGATGGACCGCTATTGCAGCGAAAGAAAGCAAATCGTCAGCGAAGCTCGCGTATCCATCTATGGCTGTGTATCAGTCATCATGGGAATTGCTACACCCAGTACGTCCAATGTCGGTAAATGGGCCGGTACATTTGAAGGAAGATTACCGCTCGCTGCCACAGCCTTTACCATGCGACGTGCACGTGTTAAACTTGCGAGCAATTCATTCTAAAGATGCAGTTGCCCCTACCGACCAATCGGCACTGCTTCTACACACAGTTGGGCGCGAATGCTCCTTGGACGCGGATAAGTATTTCCACCCAACGTGCCTCATGCACGGCGTCGAGAAATTGGCTATCACGATCTCGACGCTTTTTACCAACTCTGGCATGCGGAAGACGTCGCTGTCCTTACAGCACGACGGCTCGTTGCTGGACAACCAAGGCGGTATTACAGTTTCCCCAATGGAGATACAAGCTTACAAAATAGTACTGACGTAAAATTAAATCATAATTTCTTTCAATCAGCTCAAGAACAATATTAAGTAATTATTTTCTAAAACCGTCAGCAGTCCCAGTACTGCATATATGCACTTATTCTATTTTCTTAGAGGTTCATATCAGCTTATAATCACCGAGAGCGGACGTTACCGCCCACCTGAGCACTGTCGAGCTGCTCATTTTCAAGCATGTATTATTACAATTTAAGTGTACATGTAACCGGTAATGTGAAATCGTGTAAATCTATAAAGGTGTTAAGCTCGTTATGCACTAACTTGTGTACTGAATGTGCCTGAATTACAAATAATGTTAAATTCGAATTTTGGAAACATGTAGAAAACTGTTTTGCATCGTTTTCATTCCTTTTACTATGAAAGCCATATTGTGGGAAATTTCAACATTTTGCGTCTAACGTACACATTATCACATTCTTGTTATATATACGATATTTTTGATTTTCCTTAATACTAGTTTGAGCCCACGTATTTATCCGGAGACAGTGTTTCCGCAGTATTGCAAAATACATTTGTGCCTCAGATTTGAAGCAGAATTTATGTTCTTTATAAATGGTGTAAGTGTAAAAATCTACAATAACCTGCACGCAGGGGAACTGTATGAGTTTTATTTCGGCATACTATATACATTGTTTATGATTGGAACAATGCAAATTGAATCAGATAAAATACATTAATAAGAGTATAACAGCAACACTGACGCTTGGTGAACGTTTATACCCAACTTAACACGGTGCACAACCATTGGTTGGGTAATTTTCAGCTGCCATTTCGTTGCCAAGCTGACAAGCCGCACACGGAGAACAGAACATCGACACGCAAGCATCCTCAAGCACTGTGCCCTGGAAATATAACGTGTTGCCAATAACGAACTTACTGTTAGTTAATATAGTAGGTGGGGTAAAATGGGAATGTTTTCATTCTATTTTATCGTCCTGTCCCATATGGTAGTAAACAGAATATTTACAGAATTATATAACCGTAGCCCCGCGAGTTTAAATGGTGTTGTTAATTGTTCTGAAGCCAAGAAATAAGGATATAGGAGATAACAGTATCCACACCACCCCACAGTACTATGATAAGAATTCACCTGAATGCCATGGGTCATTCGGAACTTTGTTCGCAGAGCTGACATTCCAGGCGTTAGCATTCCTACACAACAACTTTCACCCATCCTCTTTGCGAGACCGACCGTGTAACATGGCTGGAAACAATACACACACATGCCTGTAATATAAAAATCAAAGCTTCAATGCCTGTGTTTAGTTTTTATAATAAAGTTTATTATGTTACTTACACACGCCGCAGTTTTTGTAACAGTCGCAGATCCCAGATCTCCATACTCGACCCGAGGGCTGGTGAGTTACCACAACACTAGTAGTAGTCGAGCTGTATGGCTGGTTCTGTATTGGCATTGGTTGATACTGAATATGTTGCTGAACTTGCGGTGGTTGTGCGTTGTAAGACGGCGGCGCTGTCGCCGCGTACGTATTGTCGTATTGGTTATCCAATAAAGGGGATTTAACATTGCTTTGCTGTGCCATGACGCTGAAAGATTTAAATGAACTCTGGAAAAACTTACAAAACGGACTAAAAACTGGAAAGTATAAACTGAGTATTTCAAGCAATCAAAGGCTAACGTAAACTAAGTTGTAAACAAAAACTAGTATTCTTGAACTGTGGTGAACAACTCACCAATACGTATTAATTATTACAAACTGTATCTTGCGGCTTCACAAGACAAATGCTATAAATAGAGATTTCGCCCACGTATTGGTTTCTCTATACTCTCTGGACTCTCGAGCAAGAAATCAGTTTAATTGGGCAGGCTCTTTGCCAGACCTGACGGAGAAAATAACCCGTGGTAGCAATGTACAACCCGTGACTTGGTTTATCATTACCCAAATATCAACAGTATGTGCGCGTTATCTTAATATCACGTGACCCCGGTAACGAATAAGCGCTTTCCTCGGATTGCAGTTTCCAGCGTATAAAAAATGTGTTTTTAAATTTGTGCAAAACAAAAAATCTTTGGAGAACCGATTTGACTGGTATAACGCAACAGTCCTTCCCGTAACAAAATTGCAGATATTTTAATAAAAATAAGTCAAAATATAGTTCCTTCATAGGACTGACTAACACATTTGTTTTGTTCAATTACTTGAGTTTTCTTATTTAATTTCCATTTACGTGGGATCGAAGGTTTAAAGAAAGAGACCATGCTAAAACGCTCATATGAAATGTACGATGTCTATGTCCTAAAAGGAAATGGTATTTTTATGGATAAGGGAGTTTCCCATTTTCCACAAGGCAGACACGTTGGACTTTATTTAGAATAACAAATACGAAAACATATCAAATTTTGGCATAGAAAGTTGTTAATCGACTTTTTATTTCTGCTGTATTGTATATTCACCAACAGAGATGGTTGCGACTACGATAAACAGACCGAAACAGGTAAGAAATGAAAAGTAATTTTCAGTTCTGTAAACGGATAACCATCGACGCGTGTTTGCCCTACAGACAGACTATTTCTTACTTTAGCATGCTACAAACGAACTTGGTTTGCTATTACAGTATTATTTATGATATGTGTTGTTTTTGTTGGCGGTTTTTTGGGTTATTTTCATTCTAACCTAAGCATTTTCTTTGCAGCCTTTGTATAAAAACCTACGTAAACTGCGAAGGGTGCAGAAACAACGACGAAAAAAGAATCTGCCTTTCAAACAAAGCGCTGTACAAGATGCAGAAATTATGCCACGTGGTATGATGAAAAAACGAATGTAAGAAATTAAAATTTCAAGTAACAGAAAATGAATATGTTTTTGTGCATTTTTTAGGTCTAATTTGTGCATTTTTTTAGGTTAATTGTTTCGTCAATTATAAAAGTCAGATCAGATGTACAAATCCTTTTTTCAGAGCTGGTTCAATAGAGCTTTTTAATTAAAAATTGAGTGAAGGCTTTTTCAGTTAATCTTAAAGAGTTTAAGAACCTTTGCTCTATTATGAACTAAATAAAGATTCCTAAAAACTTTTTCCAAAATCCAAAGTTTCCTGTGTGTACCCTACCGAAGGACCTCCCATATAGAGATAAATAAAATAAAGGATATTTTGTTTAAATTGTTGTATTTTTTTCCAGGACATGTAGTAAAGCCAACATCACTTTGTCGGGAAAAAAGAAACGAAAAATATTAAACCAACTTCGTAGAAACCAATCAGAAAAAAGCAAAATGGATGGTAAGTTATCATATTCATTGTAGTTTATGTAAACAAAGTTAAACCAACATATTATTGTACCAAGTATTTATACAATCGGGAAAATTGTTTATTTAATTAATATTATATTGTATGCAATGTATGCAACTTACTTTCGTTCATACACCTCGTGCCAGCTTACGAATTATCATGTATGTTAATTTGTGGGTTATTATTTTTTTTAATTACCATGTATGTTACTTTGTGGGTGATTAATTTTTTGGAAGATTTTGTCTATGTATGGCTGGTGTTAAACTATTTTTGTAACCCCCCCACCCTAAATGTCTGAAGCTGTGCTAATTTATTGAGAAACAAATTTGGAGGAATCAGTTTTTTAAAATTCGAACCACAGTGGTCATGTTGTTCCTGTATATAAAAAAGCAACAGGTAAAACCATACTACAACATAATTTGGTGAATAAAAAAAAAAAAAACCAGCACCAAATCTTAGCATGAATAAACAAACAAAGTTGTTACTGCTTAATTTTACCCTGCTTGCGACATTAATAGTATTTGTTCATGTATTATAATTAATTGCCATTAATATTATTTCAGTTGCTTCAACTTCAACTTCTAAAGCAGGAAACAAAAAAGTGAAGAAAAATGTGAAGACCGATCAAGATGTTGAAATGACGGATGAAATTTGACAATAAATTGATTTTTCGGAACATTTCTTCATATTGGAGCATCTTTGGTCTTTGGCGTTACACCACTAATTTAGATGTTTGTAATAAAAAGTACAAACACAACTATGTTTTAGTGTACAAGTGCCGCAATGTATTGCAATGAAACATCGACTATATTGTTTTAAATGTAAATGCAATTGAACTTTCTGCATTGACGGCAATTAGTACTGTAGGGTAAGATAGATACCGTTATCAAGTAATATCCCATATTTTCAAAACGTTTCAATATCAGAAAAACCGCTACAATAAATGTATGCAGTGGCGTAAAGGTTTCTAAAAATACCGATGCGTCGTTACGCAATTGATTTAACAAACAGACTAAAGGTGGCTGTAGCCTACACAGTATTCGGCATGCGAATTCGTTTGCAAAGTCGTATGCAAACCCGTGTCCAATTCCGCATACGGCAGCAAAATCCGGACGAATTCCGGATACTGCGTACAGCCACCTTAATTTAACATAGTTGTCATTTACGCGGAAAATGCACGACGCTGCTTGTAGTGTACAATCGCGTAGATGTATTTAAAAACTTCAAACTAAGAAACAGTCTGCTGTTGTAAAGTTGCATTGCCCTATTTACTGATGATACGTTGTTATGCGATGTTTTAATCAGTTATGGCTTGGAACCGCGTGGATATTTCTTTAGTATAAGTTTACTGGTAAGGGGATTCTAACTTGTGAGCAGCAAATGGATAATTAAGTAAAATATTTTGTAACTTTTCAATCTGTAACATTTTACTTTACCTACTGCGTTCGTCGCATATTTATATGTTTCTTGTATTATTGGGCGGGGAAAGACGGGACACCTATTGCCTATAATATCCCATATTTTAAAGAATTAACAACAGTCTATATAGCAGTCGTGAGAACACAGTTTCATTATCCTTAATCGTTATTTGTTTACAACCAAATGGGACGAGAAAATATAATTAAAATTCGTCCCATTTCCCTCACCTCACTAAAGCTTAAGTTCTGGACAGATGCTTGCACGGTTTCGCATCACAGCGGGTCTTACAAGTTCAACGTGGACCGTTTTTATGCTCATCGAAACGTGCAAAACATGTGGATTCCATATACACTTTACTACTACGGAGAAAATCAAAGTAACAACACCCGCCGATATCATTGTCGACGTCGTTGATATACGTCGCACTTTTATTATTATAGAAAAGTGGCGGCTTGGGTGTCTCGGGATAGCAATAAGAGATATTATTAGGAAGGCGCTACGTCCTAGATGGATGGTTCTTGTGCATGTGGAGAAACGGGTACGTAAGTTTATGCGTACTTACAAATCCAAGTTTTTACCACATATGTAACTTCGTGGGTGATTATTTTTTCGATTTTTTTATAACTATTTAATGAATGTTAATTTAAACAACCAGTTAGAAACAACCATGTTAAAGCAATTTCTGTTATGTGTCTTGCCCTAGAAAACACGCGTCCACAATGGTAGCAGCATCGAGTCTCGCACCCGTAGCATATACGCGATGGGCAAACGTCGTATATTGTTTTAGTTTAATTTATTTTGTACTTGTGAATCAAGTACGAAGAGATGTAATTGTGAGAGCAACATACCTTATATGGTGAATGAAGGATGTCAAGTCGCATCTTCCAGTTATTCAGTTGCAGTTTGGTGATTTGTAAGCTTCCCACGAGCGTCTGTGGTATTCACATGGTCCGCTAGAGTGCTGAAAAGCAGCGGCCCATTTCTCAGACTAATCATATTTAACTACAATTTTAAACAACTATCAGGACATGTTTCAACCTGAAGGAATAAAGTTATAGGAGAAATCTTTTTGTGATACTCGGTGTTTCGAATACTGTATACTCTGTGAGCGATAATATTTTTAATTTGTAAATACAACTGACACCCAATGATAATTTAGAACTGTTATACACTGCAAACAAATGCGATAGCGAAACGCTCACTGTTTACATCCTCCTAAAACCTTTCTTTAGTCGCAACTATGTGCGAATGCGGCGCTCGTAGTAGTTGTGAGAAAAAGGCAGTGCAAGAAAAGGCGCACGCTGCTTCGTCAAGCGTGTAGTGCGCTCAGTAAGATTCTTGATTGGTGTGTGTGACAACATTGGCGTAATTCAGAATGGCAAGGGAGGTTCTGCGGGTTTTGGTTTTGTTGGCCCCACTGTTTGGTGTGTTTAGTGAGAATAAGCACAATGGATTTTACGATTACAATGTAAAAACTTTTGACGGGGAAACAGTTTCCTTGAAGAAATACATCGGAAAGGTAAAGTCCCCTATTTTAATTATGTGAGAAACGGTTGGTTGGAATACTTAATGAGAAACCGAATGATGTGTACTATGAAGTCATAGTATACACATGCTACTATACTATAATTAAACAATTGTGTATCTGGATTAAACATTTCTCCATAAACTTCAGAGAACGCAACAGAACGTCTGGCATAAGCCCATAAGCGGAAACCATACTCGTTTTATTATGCCCTGCGTGTCGTAGTTGGCAAAGGCGAGGTAGATCTATAGTAAAATAGTTGAATGCTACTTACTGTGATACATAATGTGTGTTTTTATGGATTAAAACAGAACCACGAGAACCAGAGACAGTTTCGTACCCAAGTGCCGTGTTTACATTAAATAAATGTGGGCCAGACAAATTGCCTCAGTACGGAAGGAGATAGGTCAAAACATACAACAAACAACAGTAATCTTTCCACACAATTCTGTTTTGTGGTTCAGTAATCATGTCTTTACATTTCCAGGTTTCACTCGTTGTTAATGTTGCCAGCGAGTGCGGGTACACAGACGAACATTATAAGGAACTAACTGCACTGCAGAATGAGCTTGTGCAAAAGGAACAGCCGTTCACAGTCCTTGCTTTCCCGTGTAATCAGTTCGGAGAACAAGAACCACACGACAACCATGATATACAGGAGTTTGCAAGCAGCGAATACAAAGCTAGCTTTCCTATTTTCGCCAAGATAGACGTGAGAGACAGAGACGCGCATCCTGCATACCAATTCTTGAGAAGTGAGTATGCGAATACAGTAGGGTGGGGGAAGATGGGACACCTTAAGCACATATTATCCAAATACCCCCGATCGTGTTTTAAACACTTAACAACGGTTAATGAGAGTCGTGAGGATAATTTCTTCGCATTTTCTTTGTTAACTACCAAATGGGACGGAAAATATAATGAAAAAGTGTCCCATCCTACTAAATATCGCAACGACGTACCGTGTAATAGTTTTTTATTAATAAATAAATTAATTAATAAAATTCCACGCGGTTTTACATACTGCATGGACACAGAACTTTAAAAACAATACAATAATAAAATGGCAAATAAAATAAAGTGCGTCGTTCGGAAATTTAATTAAAAATCTACATAGTTTTTTTATAATGCTCCATCAATACATTATTATAACTACGATGTTTGCAGGAAGCACGGGGCAAGAACCTCAGTGGAACTTCTGGAAATATTTGCTGGACGGATCGGGCAACGTGATAAATGAGTGGGGGCCATCCACAAGTGTTAGCCAAGTGAAGGACGAAATTCTAAAAGCAATTCAAAAATTGAAGAACACTCACGCGGAGTTATAAATGCTACAAAGTCAACCAAGGAATTATAATGAACGAAAGTTCTCATTCGGCAGCGGAGACGTGTGTTTTGTGGGCGTGATTTACGGAAGCTGTTATTCCGCTTATTGCATGCAGTTTTAACGGTTATTGTAACCAAAAGATATTGCCGTGTATGTGTAAAATATATGTAAACATAAGCAAACAGAGAAATAAAGATTGCAAGATATATATACATACGTGTTTATAGTACATGTAGTAACCTTGGTATAAGCGTTGTCACAGCTTACTCTTTATAAAACGCCCTGTTTTGTACGGTGGGGTAAGATGAGACATTATAGTTCTGTGTACAGTAGATATAGACGAAACCGTGTACCATTTAAATGAATAGCGTGATACATAGCGAATATGTTTTATACAGTATAAAAATTTAAAAATGCATCAAGAATAGCAACCATAAAAACTATAACTCGTTCAAACTCGATCTTTACAGTGCTAAATTAAAGGATTATTTCGCTAACAACTATATCATTGCTAAAATTGTACGAAATTGCATAATAAAAACATGCACACTGCGTGCTTGTAGTGTTTCACTAATATTAGATGCGTGGAAACTGCTTGACGTCTGTTGGTGTTTATACTCGCTACGTTAAGTATATTCTGAGCATTCTAGCTTGTTGCGAACAAAGAATTCGTCTACGATGGACGGGATTACTTTATATCCGGTGTTTTTCATTTCTTTTTGACATAAGTTTGCTGAACGTTGTTGTGCTTCTATGTCTGGGTACTTTTCTTTTAGTTCGAAGATCATTTTTTCATCTGTCATTGTCTCGTCTTCTCTCCAGCGAAAGTATTTTCTGTACTCATCGTCGTTTTTATCGAGGAATTGCAAATACTCAGCGAGCTTTGCTGGGCTATCAAAGTCGTCGGTGTGAATGAAGGAATCGAGCGGAGCAACCGACAACACGTCATCTTTAATCGGACCCCAAACCACTGGGACCATTTCGTTTCTTAGAGCATTGTCCCAAAACTTTTCTGTGATATATTCGCGACAGTGAAATGCATCTTCAAAGGCCAAGTAAAACTTGTGAGATTTCAGCTCTTGCTCAGAGGGGTGAGCGGTATTATGACTGCCCAAACAATCTCCGTAAACGTTCAGTTTCAACCCCGATTCTTGAAGCTCCTTAACATACGACTCGCGCATCATGGCAAGCTGTGAACCATTGCATTGATTGGTCATCCACATCTGAATGATGGTTTTAAACAATAAGTTTCAAACAGATTTAAATTGGTCATTTGTATGCACAACAATAACTGCTTTAAATTAGGTTTTACTAAGAATTACCGCAACTTGTTTCTTTTGGGATATGATGTCGTCTACCACCGATTTTCCTTTGGTTACGTCATTGAGAAGATCACCACGATAGCCATAACTACGAACGACATCAGCGTCGTGCAAATATGTCATCGTCCAGTTAAAGAACCCATTGTCGAACCCACGTAGCTCGGCAAGGGACAACCCAAGGTCATGTTTTACTTTCCCGGGGCTGTCGGATGTCCACCAAACAAACAACTGCTCCGAACGCCTGTGACAAAACAACACAACTGGGTCCAAATTTTCACAAAGTTTTCCTCTGTTCTATGTTTTCACAAAGCTTGAACCAAGCGTTACTTGTGTTAACATTTTAGGTAGTTTTAAATAACTTAACTTAAACTTAAATGCGGACATTTGTAAGCAATATAGACTATATTTACAGTGAGAGCTATATTTTTCATAAAAACAACAAACCAAAACCGTACCTAAAATGCTTCCACGGTAAATCTTTAGGTGCTATACTCCTGTGATGAAATACAACCACGTCTGCACGTCGCAGCTGTTCACGGTCATATGTAATAACACATTGGCGGCCTAATTTCATTCCCTCTGGAGGCCACGGACCTGGCGGCGGTGCCCAGAAAAGTACGACCCCTGTTTTCCTATGCCCCCAAAAAGGGATTATCGAGTAATCGGACAGCAGAAACAAGTAACAGATTTCAACAGCACATCCAAATACAGCAATCACACCAAAACAGAGTATGTAACCCTTAGGTTGCATTTTAACTCTGCAATGTTATAAACCTAGCACATAATTCGCTTAAGAACACTACCTGTTTAAACCATTATAATTACAAATTTACAATAATATAAAGTCGTCTGTATTATGTAATCTTCGTGTTTTAACTTTAAACAGATTTTATTGCAGCACCATCACATTTCTTCTTACACTGAGTTTCAATACCATTGCTTTTCTTAAACCTCCGTTTTGCTAAGCACAGTTCCTATACTATAGGTATTGGTGTCCATCATACCAGGCTGCCATTTCTCTCACGTCGACACGTTTTCTAGGTATCCGTCTCACCGTCTGGTTCGGTTCACAAACTTGAAAATAAACAGACACAGTTTTGATCATTAACTCGTGCTGTTTCTCTTCTACAGTTTATTGTACAAGCCATATCTCTTTGCAATAACATATTATAAATGTTTTTTACTCTGTGACACCAAATAAGTAGAGAACTACTTTGTACTACACCTGTACTACATGACGTATTTTGCAAAATAAATGACCCAATGACGTTGTTTTCAGCGTCACGCTCCGCTGGTTACATAGAAGTAATATAAACTTTAGTTTCCGTTTAGGGGACGATTGCTCTGGGCCCTTGCGTAACGCTACTAATTAAAAATGAGTGAACACATAACGTACAATGATGATACAAACGACCTTTCTAACTAGATACCCAACTAATAATAAACGAGTACAATTTCATGCGTATACTAGCCTACATTTTGGACTTTCCTCGTCATTTCTCAACGTTCGTGCATATTCTCGCTCACAGTTTATAATAACCCCGATGAAACATTAAAAATCAGTTAAAATGTATTAAACGAACACGGCACGGTAAAAATTTTTACAAATATTACAGTAAAGCACTTGTTTCTTAGGTTAAATTTCCACTGAATATTCCAGCTCATAGGGTGTGATGCTTGCTTCTGCTTGAGTGGGAATGTTATTCCTGTTAAAACGGGGCTGATAAGCTTTTTCGTATCGAAAAGGAAATAGACGGGTCTTGTAGTCCGCAAACGAGCATAGTGCTGCGATTGAGTTGAACAGAGAGTTGTATCCATACAATACAGGAATGAGATTGTAGGATGACGTTTGTGGTTTCAATCTAATGCTAAGAACAAACACAAAGTCACAGAAAACGCAAGCGCCTGTGCAGCATGCGAGTCTCAAGACAACAGAGTCCATACGAATATTGCTTGGTGTGGTTTTGTCGCGAAGCATGTGTAGTATGATGGGATACAACGTAAGCGCCAACAGGACAACTTGAAAGAGCGACGAAATCGTGAAGACCATCGGAAGTATTACTCCAAGGATAGCAGGTATCTCACAACTTCTACAACTGCTGTCAATAACCTCTTGTGGGACGAGCGATAAGCTTACGATCTGCACAGCTGCGAAAGTAAAGATTCCAACAAAAGTTGAGCGACTGACCATTCGAATAAAACGTGAAAGCAAATATTCAAGTTGGTGTTGATACAAGGCATACTGACGCCACCACAACACCATGTATATGATAGTTCTCGTAATTGTTCCAATTGTTGCGTTTATCACCGTGTAAGCTACGCAAAACATTTCTGTTTTTGGGGTTAAAAACACTTCTGCCTCGAACCAAATGCACTGCGGAAATAGTAAGCAAGAAACAAAGCATATAGCGAGGTTTGAATGTTTCAACTTTGGGTTCAAGTTAAAATATTTTGATGAATATGCAAGACATGCAAGCGAGAGATACAAACTGCTGATGATCAAAACTGTAATAATAATTTGTTCTGCAATCCTACTGTTCAGAAGATGCAAGTTGAATTGAACACTTATGTTTTTCACTACAGGCATTTCTGTGAACGATTTTTCGGCGTAATTTGTTGTTTGTTCGCTCAATAAAATCTGTTGACTTGACATCGTTGACTCATGTAACGTCAAAACTTCTCTGTACTTGGAAAATGTAATGCGTGGTAGAAAAAAAAACAGTAAAGGAGGATACATCCTGTGCTCAGATGCATACGTATACGACGCCCATTCAAACGAGTCAGACAAGCCAGATATGTTCATTGAAAGGAGTTGATTTACTTGACAGGCAATACAAGATACTTCTACATGCATTGAAATTCTCTGTGGAAATGTAGTGCAGTAGATACGCAAGTGGTTACGTAGGGAAAGCGGAAACATCAACGTCATTACCAAACTCATGTAGTTATTTCACGTTACTGGACAGCGTTGAGTAGGGTGGGGTAAGAAGGGACGTGTTTTCATTCTCTTTTTTTCTACCCATTTTGTAGTGAACAAAGACTATTTTCAGAATTATAAAACCTCACAACTCGAAAATAAACGTTGCTAATTGTTAAAAATCAGGAAATATGGGATTTAGGCGCTAACGGTATCGAATTTTACAACAGCAGTACAATCTAAAGTTTGTAAATACCGATCTCCAAGCTATATAGCCTACCTAACCTTACATATAGAATAACAGCGAATATTATAACGCCAATGTATGCTTTCTACCTTTGCAAGCCAAGCCATAAAATCGCAGATTTCCCTTGGTGGAACACTTCTGGTATATTAAGGTGGGGAAAGATGGGACACCTTTAGCACAGAATATCCAAATATCCTGATCGTGTTTTAAACAACTAACAACGGTCTATGGGTGTCGTGAGAATACGGTTTCATAATTCTTTGACTTTTCTTTGTTTACTACCAAATGTGACGAGAAAACAGAATAAAAAGGTGTTCCATCTTCCCCCACCCCACTATATCATAGTAAAAGGTAAAATAATGCCCCTATACACAATTATATGCTTCGGTGAACATTTGCGAGGGTGGATTACCGCGAGAAAGTTAGGCTATACACGCTTTACATACGTTATACCGGTTGTTTTTATATGATTTATTATGCTATGTGTTATAGTTATTTGGTAACGTATAGATTTATCGCTGTTATCCATCTAAAGCTTGTATTGTTATGATAGTAAGGAAGTGATATATTAATCATGTAGTAAACGACATCCGGTCATATTATTCTAGTGAAATGTTGCCTGGGTTATGCGGATAGTACTATATCGGGTTAACATGGATATTTATTTTAAATATGTAGCAGATTGAACAATAAACCGAGTATAGCTGTTCGACAGTTTGCTTCTTGTATATAAAACGTTTCAGCTCCTTTGCATTTTCGTTTGGATTCAGTGAACCATAACGGCATTAATCTCAACAGCTAGTATATAAGAGTGGGGGAAGATGGGTGCTAAAGGTGTCCCATCTTTCCAACCCTGCTATATATGTTACTTGTAATGACACTGTGCGTATCCTTATACTTTTCAGGATTACCTTTTATAAAACAATTGGCAATGTAGCGAGGTTGAATTACAGGTGATAATATTGCAAAAGAAAAGAGATAAATAGAAGTAAATTTCCTTTTGTTAAAAGGTTACACGCTGGTTAATGCTGTAGGCTATTTGTAAGTGTATTTGAATAATCTATCCATCAGTTATATACTAAGTCATTCCTAAGCCTTCCTCTCGTTTCGATCGCGTTTATACTCATAGTGATAAATTTTATGGGCGGGACGCTCTTCAGAAATTAGATAATTGTTTTAGATTAGATAATTTTTGAGATTTAACAGTAGGATGAGCGAGAGCCAGCTATCTAGCTTTTCTGTTTGAAAAACTGGGTGTATATTGTTTATTACCTGGTACGGTTCACATGTGTTGAGTTTTGCAAATAGGAAAAGGCAGGTATAAAAGGACAGGGCATTGTTTATTACTTGGAACAGTTTACATATGTTGGCTTGTGCAAACAGAGAGGGGAATGATGAAGACGAAAGTTGTAGTTTAATGAGTAGGCTAGGCTATGGTGTATACCGTTTTAAAAAGATATACTATAGGGTGGGGGAAGACGGGACACCTTTAGCACATAATAATCAAATATCCGGATCGTGTTTTAAATAATTAACAACGGTTTATAGGAGTTGTGAGGATATGGTTTTATAATTCTTTGTATACTACTTAATCAGATTATAAAAGAGAATAACAATATATAATCTAACCCTTAAACTATTTAGGTGCAGCAGTGGTTATATAATCACTCGTTCAAGTTACAAACCAACAATGATAAATCGAAAGTTGGTCAAAGTAGCTGCAGCAAGCATTATATTGTTGACATTGTACTTTTTATGGAGCTGGATTAATGCGGAAAGCACAACACAAGAAACCAGTAAAGAAATATTAGAAACAAACAAAATAGACGAGTTACGCCCCGACACAGTAAGCACAACTGCTGCAGCTTCGAAAAAGTCGCCGCTTATTTTGTATTGGGGCAAAGCATGGGGCATAAATGGGCCAGAAGAAGGGAGTTTAATGGATGAATGCACACTAACGTACAACCGAAGCAAAATATCGGACGCCATAGCAGTTGTGTTTCACTACACTACGATTAATGGAAACCAAATACCATGGCAACATTACAGGTTACTTTTTCACATTTTTTAGTTTCAATAATTTAGTATATTTTTGTTCGGAGTAGTGTAAAAGTAGCGCTAAATATAGTTGGGTAGGGGAAGATGGGACACCTTTTCATTCTATTTTCTCGTCTCATTTGGTAGTAAACAAGGAACATGTAAAGAAATATAAAACCGTATCCTCACGGCTCCCAAAGACCGTTGTTCATTGTTAAAGATATTTGGACATTATGTGCTAAAAGTGTCCCTTCTTCTCTCTCCCTACTGTAAGTAGCAATATTTTGTTTTTGCACAATACAAACTTGACTGCTGTGTTGATAAGCTGCATTTACTTGAATTGTTTAGAGACAAAAGACAAATCTTTGTCTGGTGGTGCGCGGAAGGACCAAGGTTATTCGGGAGGAACGGCCTACGAGAGTTCGATGGTGGCTTCTTTAACTGGACATGGACATTCAAGCGATCAGCTGATGTATTACGGTATTATGGATCCAGGGACGGAGCTTTGAAGTTTGTTAAAAAAGGGAAAAAGGCAATCGATGACGTAATATCCTTTAAAAAGAAAATGGCTGTAAGTATCTTTAGCTTAAACAGTCAAGATTATTTATTGTACGATGTGATTTAGTTGGGGGCATTTTGCTAAACTTTAAACATTAAATGTAGAATTGGGCTGAAATTATAACTTGTTTCCAGCTTTGGGGTGTAAGCCGTTGCAGTGGAACCAATGGAGCAATAAAACGAATGGAATATTACAAAGCTCTCGTTGCAGCTGGTTTGAGCATTACCACGTTTGGAGGTTGTTTCCCTGACGTGGAAAACATTCCAAGGCAATTCCCGATGCTCTTTGAACCGAAGTGGAAAGAACATAAGTTTTACTTCGCCTTTGAAAACGCGATACATTGTCGCGATTATATCACGGAAAAGTTTTGGGACAACGCTTTAAAGAACGATATGGTTCCAGTGGTTTGGGGTCCGACAAAAGAAGACGTGTTGTCGGTTGCTCCGCTCGATTCCTTCATTCACACCGACGACTTCGATAGCCCAGCAAAGCTCGCTGAGTATTTGCAATTCCTCGATAAAAACGACGATGAGTACAGAAAATACTTTCGCTGGAGAGAAGACGAGACAATGACAGATGAAAAGATGATCCGAATGACGCAGGAACGATACCCGGACTTAAATATTGAACTGACGCCGAAAAGCCTATGCACCAGACTTCTTGAAAACGAAGAAACCAAAATCATTCCATCTGTTACAGACGAGTTTATCACTTCTGAGAGACCGGAATGCCTTTCATAATCATAAAAAAACATTTCATAAAAAACAAGCAATCATATTTTTCACACTCGCATAACACAGTTTATAATTTATATTATACATAAAACTACATGTTTAATTATTTTATTCGTGATTAAATTGTTTTGCGTAGATATATACGACACACGGATTAGTTTGTTTTGTCAGTTTAGCTGCCATGGACCACATAGGCATTAGTTATTATAGGTAGTATAATGACATCGCGGTTTCTACGTTCGTCGATTTTTTTTTCAGAATAAAGCTATCAACATATCCAACATAGCAGTACACAAACGAAATAACTGATTCTATTTATAGGTTGGCACACTGTAAAAAAAGTTTAATCAAATTTCAATCAAATCCGCTCAACACCAAATTTTGACCCAAAATTTTTGAATCAAGTGCTTGACGCAATTTTTTAAATCAAATTTACGTCAAAATTTCGCTCGGTTTCAGCGATTTTTTAGCATTAAAATGGGCCGATCTCAATCAAATTTTGATTTAAACTTGATTTGTATGAAAAATTCTACATATATATTTCTGGGGTGAAAAATGTTTGTTTTGTATTTTTTATTTAATTGGCACAGCATACACAAGTTATTATAAACACTGCAGATAAAGTGTTGACGTGGAAAATTATACGCAATGAAAGACAACAAATAGGAAGGAACATAAAACACAACAAAAGATAGAAAATGTGGTTCATAAACGACTGTCAAAACGTCGTATTCCCAGGGGTATTGCTGAGGCATGAAGTAGTAAAGCTCGCAGATAAGAAATTCTCTCCTTTATTAAACGTTGAACGGACTTCTCCCTCATAAACGTTTCCACTTGACATCACATTCAGTCTGTAATGAAAGCAGCAAGTTAAATGAATAAGTCCACACACCCTTTCCGACATAAGTTTACTTGATACTCACCAATTTGAATTAACGACGTTCTAATTTTCACATTCCCTGTTGACGGTAATTCATTCGTATAAACGATGGTAGTTCGGAAAATCAGTTGTCTTGACGCCTAAGTCTAAAAACATAAAATATGGTTTTGTATTTGGATGCTATTACATAATGCTATGTCCACTTTGTATATAAAAACACAAATGCATACTTAACTTTTATGGTAAGCAACGTGCGCTTGTCATCTTTCTTCAGTAGAGTTGTAATATATGACCCATTTTGAAATCTTATCGTCGATAGTTGAATTTATAATGGTGTTGCTTCACATTAGAGTGCTGTTAATTAAACAAAAGATATAGTAAGTGTGTAAGACCATACCGTTGTAAATGGTATTAAAATTGCTCACCTTTAGCTTCTGACGAGTTTTCTTTTCGTGTTTTACACTGACTTTTATTTAAGACTTACTGACCAATGTTGCGTCTGCATTGTTATTTTTCTCATCTTACTTAAGCGATATTACACCTGATTCCTCTTAGAATTAAGTAACACTTCCACAGTCTAAAGACTTTGTTCAAGACCGTTTAAAATTTGGCGCGCTCCCGCGTGACGTAATAAGAGCGAGAAGAAGTGAGTGACTCTCTCGCGTCGCTCCTCTGAATCAAATTTTGATGTAAGTCCGAGAGCGATTCTCTCGAATCTAGACGTTTGACGCGAATTTGATTCGGTTGAAGCGACTTGATTGAAAAACCGCGCTCAATCAAGCACTTGATTGAGCATTTTGCGTCAAGTTTTTTTAGAGTCGATTACAATAGCCGCGTATGTTACTAACTAGTTGTCAATATACAAGCTGTAGTTTAGAACGATTACTTACCGGAAACTATTAATAACGAAACCATAGTCTCAATTGATATTGTTTGAAAGATTTAAAGTTTGGCAGGTAGAAACGATCCGTGTAATATTTAATACGGTGTATAAAACAGACTAGCAGTAATTCAATTTTGCGGTTGGAATTTGAAATTAACTGTGCTATAGACTTGTAGTTCTGCCGGGTAAGATGGGACACTTTAAGCACATAATATGGTAAGGTGGGGAAAATGGGACACTTTTCAGTCTATTCTCTCGTCCCATTTGGTAAAAAACATAGAATATTCAAAAAAAGACTGTGTCCGCACGACTCCAAATGACCGTTTTTAACTGTTTAAAATACAATCAGAATATTTGGATATTATGTGCTAAAGTTGTCCCGTCTTCCCCCACCCTACTGTAACCAAATACCCTGATCATGTTTAAACAATTAACAACAGTCTACTGGAGTTGTAAGGATACGTTTTTAAAATTCTTTAAATGTTTTTGTTGACTCCCAAATGGAACGAGAAAATAAAATGAATAAGTTTCTCATCTTCCGTCACCCTAAATAAAAGGCTCGGTATTTTCAAAATATCTTTGTTGAAATAACTAAGAGCCAGCGCTGGACTTTCTTTCACTTTATTATGTTGGTTTACGTGTTGACTCTTTTCACACCGTGCTATTAAGATGGTAATTTTAACGAATAACTAAAACAAACTATATAGCTCTTGCTGTTTGCGTCGTCATGACGCCCGTTTTTATCGTTTACGATGTTTTTAAATTTTGGAGCAATTTTCTGTTTCCTGCTGGGCACCAATCACTATTAGACCATTGTTGTAGTTCTATGAATTGCATAATTTGCAGTGTAGCTGTAGACGTATAAATATGTGTTATGGTAAGAGTATAGTGGGGTGGGAGAAGATGGGACACCCTTAGCACAAAATATCCAAATCTCCTGACCGTGTTTTAAACAATTAACAACAGTCTATGGAAGTCGTAAGGATATGGTTTTATAATTCTTTGAGTGTTCTTTCTTTACTATCAAGTAGGACGAGAAAACAGAATGAAAAGGTGTCCCATATTCCCCAATCCTACTATATAGTTGGGTGGGGGAAGATGAGACAGCTTTTTTGTTCTATTTTTTCGTCCCACGTGATAGTAAACAAAAACATTCAAAGATAATAAAACCATATCCTCACGATTCCCACATACTGTTGTTAATTGTTTAGAACTCGATCAGGATATTTGGATATTATGCGCTAAACTTGTCCCATCTTCCCCCACCCTCCTATATATGTTATTGTAAATCCTGTAAGTAAATGTTTTGACGTTTGTTTTTAAAACAAAACATATAGTTCTAGCATATTTAGTAGAGCATATAAATTCATTAAAAGGCCCATATGGAATAACATATGCAAAAACATCTTCCATATGCTGATGGATTGAATAATCAAAAGTGCAGAATAAACATAACCGGCGTCTGGGGTTTCCGTGTTGGCTAGATCGGTTCTTTTGTTTGCAGAATTCGTTGACAGAATTCGCATCGCTCCCACTTAGATTTCCAGAAGCAGAATGAGTTGTAATCTAACCCACGCCTTGCGGTTGCTTTCACGTACTTTGACTGCTTAGTTTTCGACGTTAAAGTTGAATTTTTTGGTTGAATCATTGGAATTTATTTTGTTTATTTATACTGATTTATAACAGAATAGTTATTAGGATATATCTAAATATGGTTTATAATTTCACGCTACTCACTGTTTATAATAATATAGTAGGATGGGGGAAGATGGGACACCTTTAACACATAATATCCAGATATCCTGATGGTATTTTAAACAATTAACAACGGTCTATGGGAGCCGTGAGGATACGATTTTGTAATTCTTTGGATGTTCTTTGTTTATCACCAAATGGAACGAGAAAATAGAATAAAAAGGTGTCCCATCTTCCCCCATCCTACTATATGTTTTTTAGTGGCTTATGTATATATTAATAAATGAGGTTTACAGTTTAATTTCTAAATGTTTGGTACGACTGTGAGCATAGAACATACAAGGGTGTTGGGGTAATGGGCCAAGTCTCGCCTAAACCCAAGGTCCTCACGGACCTTACCCATACAGAATAGAATAGAATAGAATAGAGCATAGAACATAATTGTACGAAAGCATGAGGCATATTTACCACATTCTGAATCCAACACAGATATTTCAATTGCAATATGGGCTATAGCATGAAGTATCGGCAGCGTTGGAAACGATTAGCCATGATAAGTGCTGGTGTTTCAGCTCTGTTTTGCTGGTGGGTTATCCATAGGACGATTCCAATACGAATTTATTCCCGGCAACAGTCTGCACGCAATATTGAGTTGAAAAGTAGCGATGTCCTTCCCCCTACAACTGTGCCTACTGGGTTAAAAGAACCGACCCCAAAAGTTATTCAATACAGCAAGCCTGCTCCTACGACGACACCGAAAAAGAAACCTTTAATTTTGTATTGGGGGACAAGCTATGATGATGCTGGGCTCGGTGCTGAATGCTCTGTGACTTATGACCAAAGCAGATTGCCAGAAGCGGATGCAGTTCTATTTCATTTTACCAAAATCGGTAAAAATGATATCCCGTGGAGACATTATAGGTATAAATGCGTTTGTTTATTTGTATCTTTATGTTTTTGCACGTCTGTGTTTTAGCTTGAGTTAAGTGAAAAACTAGTTATCAAATAGTTGTAAACTGTGTATAGTATAAGGTAAGGGACTATAAGACACCTTTTTGTTCAATTCTTTTGTTCTAGCAGTAAACAAAGAACAATCAAAGAATTATAAAACCGTATACGCTCACACGACTTTCACAGACCGTTGTTAAATCTTCAAAAAAAAAAACGATCAGAATATTTTGATGTTATGTGCTTAAGGTGTTCCATGTTATCCCATCACAGTGCTTTATCTTTAGGGACAAGCATCAGGTCTTTGTCTGGTGGTGCGCCGAAGCCCCCGCTAATTTTGGTCGCGAAGCTCTACTTGAGTTTGATGGTGGTTTCTTTAACTGGACATGGACATACATGAGGAGTGCAGATGCGCATAGGACGTATGGCTTCAGAAAGGCGGCACTGGATTTCGTTACGAAAGGAATTCAAACAGTCAATGACATAATTTCGCACAAAAAGAAAATGGCTGTAAGTTAATGAATGAATGTTGTGTATATACAAGCTATAACCCATACAGTTCAATTCATTATAATTTTAAGCAACACTCTATATTAATTGTTTACACTTTTAAATATAGTGCTCTGGGGTAAGACAGGATACCTTCAGCACATAATATCTCATATTTCCCAATCGTGTTCATAACAGTTAGCATAAAGATCTGTCATGCAGTCGGGAGCAAAACACGAATATTGGGGTATAGCAGTTATGTAAATATTGATTGCTCTTATAAAGGAAGCGATATGAAAGATAACGAAAACATGCAGATCTTATCCCAACCTAATGTACACTTTATGTATATAGGTAATTTAGTGTTTATAAAATTTCCACAGCTTTGGGGGGTAAGTCATTGCGGTGGTTCGATTGGTGCCAACAAGCGAATGGAATATTATAAAGCACTTGTGGCAGCTGGGTTAGAAGTCACTGCGTACGGAGGATGTTTTCCTGGCTCAGAAAACATTCCTAGACCATTTCCGATGCTCTTTGAACCGAAGTGGAAAGAACATAAGTTTTACCTCGCTTTTGAAAACGCGATACATTGTCGCGATTATATCACGGAAAAGTTTTGGGACAATGCTTTAAAGAACGATATGGTTCCAGTGGTTTGGGGTCCGACAAAAGAAGACGTGTTGTCGGTTGCTCCGCTCGATTCCTTCATTCACACCGACGACTTCGATAGCCCAGCAAAGCTCGCTGAGTATTTGCAATTCCTCGATAAAAACGACGATGAGTAAAGAAAATACTTTCGCTGGAGAGAGGACGAGACAATGACAGATGAAAAGATGATCCGAATGACGCAGGAAAAATACCCGAACATAACAGTCGAAGGAACTCCTATAAACCTGTGCAAACGATTGATAGAAAACCAAGAAACAAAAATTATTGATTCCCTGAATGCTCAATTTATTCTTTTCGAACAAGATAAATGTCTGATTTAATATAAGGTAGAGTGGGGGAAGATGGGACACCTTTGGCACATAATATCCAAACATCCTGACCGCCTTTTAAACAATTAATAACGGTCTATGGGAGTCGTGAGGATACGGTTTAAGAATTCTTAGAATGTTTTTGTTTACAACCAAATGGGACGAGAAAATGGAATGAAAAGATGTCCCACCTTCCCCCACCCTACTCTATAAGCAGTTTAGCTTTTAATTGCCATATAATCGGAATCCTTTTAGTTCAATTTATTACAATTTGTTGCATGCTTGTGAATGGTCGTTTTTTTTTATTTCTGTAGGTATTCAATACAATATTATTAAATGCGTTACAAGTCTTTTTGTCCGTATAAAGAGAAAAAGAATAACCACTTTATACGCTCACGGCTGTTCTGGTTCATATAAAACAAAGGCTGCACGCCGTATGTGGTAACCGTAGTGTAGCGATTTTCACATTCAAATCACTCATGTCATTTGTAAATTTAACAAAATATTTTTTTTGACGAAAATACAAGTTTGTTAAAAAATCAAGTGTGAAGTAAGATGTCTGTAAAAAGTTTTCGTTTGATACTGATCTGTTAGGGTGGGGGAATATGGGACACCTGTTCGTTCTAATTTCTCGTCCTATTAAGTAGTAAACAAAAATACATTAAAAGAGTTATTCAAATGCATCCTCACGACTCCCACAGACCGTTAATAATTGTTTAGAATATTCGGAAATTGTGTGCTAAAAGTGTCCCATCTTCTCCAACGCTACTGTATAACCATTAAAAGGTAGAAGTATGAGCCAGCCCTACCATCATAAACAGGAAAGGACAAATGTTTATTTTACGGCTAGTTTGGGTGTGCCAGATTGGAAACAGTCACACTGACTATAAATACACAATTAGCGTAGATTATACATCGAAAATATTTTGGTTAAATAAAAATAGCAGCGGATTTATGAAGAAACTAATACATGCTTTTAATACAGGCGGCCTTTTGCTATACTCTAATTTACGCCCTAACTCGTTTGAGCTGTGCTCTCTTGTTTGGGCATTTATTGTATTGAAGTTGGACTTTACACATCCTGTGCTACTACGTCACAACGCTCTTATTTTGGTTGTTATATTAACGAATTAATTCATTTAGCAACGACAAAATATCTGCTAACCGTTGACGAGTTCCTAAAACTGTATATGTTGAACACGTTGCATAGTTACCGGTAATGAACATTGAAAAGCTACATAGCGAACCAGGGCTGCCTGTTAAAGTGAAGTCTTGACTGCGATTTTAAAAAGAAACGTTAAAAATTTATTAGAAAGAGACGCAAATTAAATCCTTGTTATACGTATATTGTTCATACACAACCGCTGACAATCATATTTTTACCTGGATTCAGGATTTGAATTACGAATTTGGCTTGAATGTATACAATAAGGATATTTTATAACGGCTACAATTTTATGGGCAACACAATAGAATGTAACAATATTATAATACGGCGGTGGGTGTATTAATTGACTCTGTTCTACCGCTGGCTGACGTTACTAACATGTGCAGTGATGTGTGGGCTACGACACGCAACAGTACTTAGGCCTTTGTAGCTGTTTTACTGATAAAAGTTACAGGTACTTATACACAACAGTTGTCAGAGGGACAGACGCCTCTTTTCTAAGAGCAGTCGACCGTGATACAGTTTGAACATTACAGTATAATACAGTGTTGTCAGGTAGCATGTATTGCCAGTGTAGACTGATATACCAGAGTTTGTTTTAGCGGCTCCAGTATATATCTTTATAAAATTTGTTTTATAGTCAAATGTTCACTAATAGATGACGTCATGTATACGGGTATCAACCAAAACAATACAAGTTAAAGTGAAATAAATGAACCACATTTGACAGTCATTTGCTGGAGGCAAGTATTCAACATACCAGAAACAAGTAGTTTGGTTGTGTATTGAAATAATACATAGGTTTTCAAGTCTTGGGTTGATTGACTGTTATATTACATGAGGCAAATTCGCTGAACAAATCGAGTAAAATATAAGATCTATTATTTATATATTATAGGCTACCTAGATAACCGTATGGGTATTCAGTATAGTCAATAACAAGAGGCGGGAAAATTGCTAAATAAAGACTATAATGCCTGTAAGCTGTAACAACGTAGCATAAGGACACGCAGCAACAACACAGCATGGGAAGCCTGAATGCGGAAACTGAGAAAGGAAATAAGAGCAGATATAAGTTCGTGTGAATAATTTAAAACCTCTTTTCTTGTACCTTTTTTAATAAATATTTTCCTAGCAATAATTACATGAGTTTATTGTGACAGACGACAGAAAATGTTTTTAATGAAAATTCGTTTTATTTTTCGATTGATAATTGTGCTCTGTGTGGCCAGTACCGTTTGCTATATCTGGCTTACAGTAAAGCCGACTTCGCTGGAGAAAACAATACCGGATCAAATTTCCTATACTGAAAGCAGAGTCGAGCAATTTTCATCGGATTTTACAATGGAGGGAAATGATAACAGAACTCTGATTCTCTATTGGGGTTTGCCATGGGGAGACAAGTCGTCTGGTCCACCCGAAGGATCGCCAATGGGTGATTGTATTCAGACGTACGATCGAAACAAAATCACTCAAGCAAAAGCTGTTGTCTTTCACTATACCGTGATCGCTAAAAACGAAATCCCGTGGAGGCATTATAGGTACAATAGTCTATACATACATGGGCTCATGACATACTCAATATATTGTATTGAATGGGATGATGGACCGCATACATGCTCATGTGGTTGGTTGGGGCAAGATGAGACATGTTTTCATTCTTTTTTCTTGACATATTTGGTAGTAGATATTTTGTTTTAGGCCAGAACGTTTGAGACAAAAATAACATTATGAGATGTTTGTATTGGAAATGTTTTGTTTATTCTGTAATTTTTGTTCGGCAGAGATCCCAACCAACTGTACGTCTGGTGGTCGGCAGAGGGCCCAGGTATTCTTCAAATGGAAGGACGTGACCTACGCGAGTTTGATGGCGGTTTCTTTAACTGGACGTGGACGTACAGACAAAACGCTGACGTTTTTCGAGGTTACGGCTACAGAGGATATACCTTGGACTTTGTCGCAAAAGGAAAACACGTCGTTGACGAAATACTGCAGCACAAAACGAAAACCGCGGTAAGAGAAAGACCTTTTAATTATACCGTATACCATCACAGCAGTTTGATAAGTAACTTTGTATTATTCACAGTTTTGGGCCGTCAGCAAATGCGAAGGCATGCCGGGTGCCGTGGCTCGCATGAAATACTTCAAGGAAATTGTAGCGAGGGGAATCGTAAACATTACGACACAAGGACGGTGTTTTCCTGGAACTGAATCGATTCCAAAATCTTTCCCAATGATTTATCCGCCTTCAATCAAAGAACATAAGTTTTATTTTGCTTTCGAGAACGCGATACATTGTCGCGATTATATCACGGAAAAGTTTTGGGACAACGCTCTAAGAAACGATATGGTTCCAGTGGTTTGGGGTCCGACAAAAGAAGACGTGTTGTCGGTTGCTCCGCTCGATTCCTTCATTCACACCGACGACTTCGATAGCCCAGCAAAGCTCGCTGAGTATTTGCAATTCCTCGATAAAAACGACGATGAGTACAGAAAATACTTTCGCTGGAGAGAGGACGAGACAATGACAGATAAAAAGATGATCCGAATGACGCAGGAACGATACCCGGACTTGGATATTCAGCGTCCTCCGAAAAGTCTATGCGAAAAATTGACTTCTAACAAAGAAACTAAAATCATTCCATCTTTAACTGAAACATTTATGAACTCAGACCGTGAAGGGTGCCTCGCTTAATACGAACTTTCATCAGTTAAAAATTAATGCTTTTACTAAACTTCTGCTCATAACAAATCTGTTTTACATTAAAAGGTTGCATGGTTGGATATAAGTAGGGTGGGGAAGATGGGACACCTTTTCGTTTCCCCATGGTAGTAAACAACGAACATTCCAAGAACTATTAAACCGTGTTTGGATAATATGTGCTAAAGGTGTTCCCCCATTTTCCTCAACAGTACCATACTATATATAGACACATAGCGTATATGAGGTCTATAACGCCGCTTTGCCAATAGATAGTTCTGGCTTTTATGATTATCATTTTTATTGCGTTTTTTTTTGCCGTGTTAAGGTGGCTGTACACAGTATCCGGAAATCGTCCGTTTTGTCTGTTTTGTCCGGATTTCCCTGCCGCATGCGGAACTCGGTAATAGGTAAAACGACTTCGCAGGCGAATTCGCATGCCGGATACTGTGTACAGCCACCTTTATCGTTTTTTGCGCGCGTACTTAATTATATATGTTGTTATATCAGCACTTCTGTGGTGCATTTTTTGAACTTCTTTTACCTTTTAAATCGCGGCCAAACTTCTCCAAGTTGTAGTTTTATATATGAATATGCATGAATATTTTAACATTTTTTCTTATATTGTAGTTTTAATGTATTCGGTATATGTGGTGTAGCCGGCTGTATATACGACTTCCCAACAATTACCTTTTATGACACACCACTATCTGTGAACACTGTTTAATTTCAATCGTTTAAGATGCCTCTCTGTTTGCACAACTCAAACCTATGTAAACCGTAGCAAGTAATACACAATACACCCGGTTTACAAATATAAGAAAATCTATACAACCAGCTCTTGCATGTCCTTCTGTTCGTACATTGGACCATTCAAATATGCTCTGCGGCTTTTCTTTATTTAACAAGTGATGAATGGAACACCTGCAGATCGTGTTTTCGACAATTAACCCACATTATGTGATCGTGCTTTGGACAATTGACAACAGGTTCTTTATTTTCGGTAGCGGCATTGCAGTTGACGTTTGAAAGCGGCTGATTAATCATAAATTCCAAACAATCTGATATTTTTGGATTGGAAAATACAACGTTTCGTTTACGTTTAGAGACAATAATATATACGATAACAGGCCTTGAGTTTTAATACACGTGTGTCATGACTTTCATACCTTATCAGCGTTCGTGAGAGTTGGTTAAATGAACTAATTTATCCTCGCGTGATGGCGTGACGAGTCGTCATAACACGAGTGTTCTGTTTTGCTGCTATTAAACAAATCAGACAATGTTCTTGGTGGTTGTTTTTTGAGACAGAAGTAAAGGCATTACCCTGAGCTAAAGTGGGCGGGGGTCAATAGAAACTATCTTGCTAAACCAGAGGAGCGGCATCGATAAATGTATAGTAAGAGGGGGAAAGATGGGATACATTTTTATTATATTTGCTCGTCCTATTTGTTAGTAAACATACAACATTCAAAGAATTATAAAATCGCATCCTCGCGCCGCCATAGACTGTTGTTATTTGTTTAAAACAGGATTAAAATGTTTAGGTATTATGTGCTAAAGGTGTCCCACCTTACCCCGCAGTACTATATGAGAGATTATATTGGGTAATAATGATCAAGGGACCACGTATTACTGTTCCATATTATGTCTCGAAGTACGGTTTGAAACACGCGTTAAATTTGCACCAGACTGTTAAAAATTGACTTGTTACATTTGTACTACACTATGTCGTTCAGACTGCATTTTTCTAAACTCTAAAGTCTAGTAACAGCAAAGATTGTTCAACTTTGGTTAAAGAAGCCGCCGGAAATGGTATAAATATGTCGTAAATTAAAAGCTGACCCCTGACCGAAAACCGCTGATAACAGTTAGGGGCAGGGGAATCCCCCGTTTTGAAAGGTTGATTTATACATATACTATTACATCTATCTGATTGACTAAATACGATGGTTTATTTTGGTTTTGTTTTGCTCTTTAATTGTGTGTTTGGACAGATATGTAATTAAGATTCAGATATACATGTTCTGTATGCAGATTACCTGCCAACTGCAGCTTCCTAGTTTTGTTTTGTTGTTAATTTTTAACTCTAAACGGGAAATTGTAGAAATTGGCTAAAGTCACTGCATAGGCTTTTTTTTTATATTGAAACAAAAATGAGCAATTCAAGTGTGGCTAGAGGGTTTGGTTCATTCCATTCATCTAATCTTGGTGAACAAATCCACAACTGTGAATTACCAACGTATGCAATATATCCATTACCTGTGACAATTCCTGATTTTAAAGATTTTGAAACAAAACCTCCAACTTTTGGGAAAGAAATGAAGACAAAACAATTTTTGCTCGGAACAGAATGGACGTTTTTAAATCATGGAGCTTTTGGTGCTGTGTTGAAACAGGCTTTAGATTGCAGCCAAGAACTTCAGCGCTATGTGGAATATCAACCATTGAGGTTTTTGGACCGGGAGCTTTTCCCTTTGATTGTGGATTCCCAGAAAAAGATGGCTGATTTTGTGGGTTGCAAAGCTAAGGATATCTGCTTTGTTGAAAATGCTACCAGTGGAACCAATTCTGTGCTAAATAGTTTGTCTTTTAATAGTGATAGTGTTATATACTGTTTGGACACAACATATGGTGCAGTAAAAAAATCACTCACAGAAATTTGCAAAAGAACTGGGGCCAAGGTACAAATGGAGAAACTGAGCTATCCTATTAAGTCAGAAGAGGATATTATATCTCATGTCCAAGCCACTTTAAACAATAAGATATCACTTGCTATTTTTGATCATATTCCAAGTAACATGGCTTTCACAATGCCGATACAAAAGCTTGTCCAAATCTGTCACGAGCTCAATATTCCTGTACTTGTAGATGGGGCGCATGCGCTTGGTGCTTTGGATCTCAACATACCAGATATAGGCTGTGAATATTATGTGACCAACTTGCACAAGTGGTTCTGTGCACCGAAGGGTTGTGCCATTATGTTCGTACGTGAAGACCTACAGCCATCTATTAAAGCATTGAATGTTTCACATGGCAGCGGATATGGCTTCCATGCAGAACATACATTCACAGGGTTGAAGGATTATTCTCCATACATTGCTTGCCAAGCAGCTTTAAACTTCTGGCTTGCTGTGGGTCCCAATGTCATACGCAACAGGAACAATAAACTGTTAAGAAAAGCTGTGGATATTTTGCTTCAGAAATGGTCAGGTCACTTGCTCGCCCCAATTGACATGCATGGGTTCATGTGTTGTGTTGCACTTCCAAATGGTTTTTATTTGAACCATGGCGCAACATTTGAAACTGGGGAAAAAGTTCAAAACATATTGCACCACCAGCACAAAATTGAGATCCCGATAAAATGCATTGATGGAATACTTTACTGTCGCTTGTCTGTGCATGTGTATAATGAATTAGATGAATATATAACGCTATGTGATGCAATACTGAATATTCAAAGTGAACTATTTTGAGATTTATATTCAATCTAAATACATTAGTTTCAGCTACTTAATATCATTACTAATTCTGCACTATTAACCATTATGTAAAATGCTTAAGATTTGGCCGCATTAACAATACTTTATACAGGTGTAAACTGCAATTTTATTGCATTTTGAATAAACCTTTTCATATAGAAGATATTAGGATGGTAAGACCTGTTTTAATGGCATTCATATTACAAGCGAGACTAGCTTAGTAGCTTATAATTGTAACATTTTTTAACAGACAGAATATTTGCCTTCAAGGTATTCTCATCGCTTTCCCAGTGAAAAATTGCTGGCTCTATATATGAAAACCTTAAAAGAGAAATCTAAAACAACAGCTGAAACTTACAGGATTGTAGAAAATGTTCCATATGGGGACTCAGCAGGTCAAATTGCCAACATTTGCTATCCAGATAAAGTTGAATCAGGTAAATGAATGAATGAATCTTGTTTATTCTTACATTTCAGATCAATGACAGTTTGTGGGCGCTTTGTTTCTAAAGGGTTATCATGTCACACACAGAGACATAAACACCATAAATGCAGCGGCATTGAATCCGATATCTTTTGGTTACTATGTATGCACACTAAGGACACGTGCACATCCTTCTTATTGTTTGCATTGCAATCAATCTGCTTTTTTATAGAAAAGGTAATGTGTTTGTGTTATACTGCATTGCAGAAACAGAGGTGGTTTTCTTTTTCCACGGTGGATATTGGCAAGAAGGGAGGTAGGTTGAATATGATATGGTTGAAGCTGGTACACTGTATACGTGCATTGGTAACTTGTATTTACATAATGAATAGCAGAATAGTTAATCCAGTAATCTATCAAGTAGTTGTAATGGCCCTTGTGGTTTTCTGTTGCTGTGCTAAGAAAACAAGTATTTGTTTACTTAGGTATGTTCCCATGTTAAATATTAATGTGCAACTTGAATTTAACTGCTTAGCCTACTATATCATGGTATATACTAAAATGAAATATGGTTTTAATTACCAATAATTTTTACAATTGCAGTCCTTCCCTGCACACTTTGGTTGCTTATCCTGTTGCAAAAGCTGGGAAGATATGTGTCATAGTAGGCAAGGATCTTGCTCCTAAAGGTTAGTCTTGTTTTAGCTTGATTTTACCAACTAATTCACTCAATTTTATTATGCCCTTTTAGCTTGTCCAGTTCAAGTAAAGGAATGGTTCTAACAATTCTTGATTTACACTTTAGTTTGAAATTTTATCATTTTTTTCTTTTGCAGTTAAAATTACTGCTTTGGTTGATGAATGCAGAAAAGCAATTTCCTACTTTGCACAAATATTTCCCCTTGCTTCTAAGATAACACTGGTTGGTCACTCAAGTGGCGGGCATGAATGTGCCATGTTGCTAGCTACTGACTGGTCAAGCTACAATCCAGATACTGCATCTTATTTAGAGAGAACGCTTAGAAAAGTCGTTCTTGTATGTGGAGTTTTCCAATTGGAACACTTGCTTGAGACTGAAGATAACAAGGTTCTACAAATGACGACGTATGTTTCATTGTTTGCATATATTAACACTAACATACTATTCCATTAAATGCAAAGTTACATAGTTCTGATGTGGTATTAGTCTATATATATATATATACAATCAAGTTCTTCTGGTTCTTGCATCACAAGTGCTGTATAGTAAAACAGAAACAAATGGTTTTAGGGAAGAGGCGCGTGAAAATAGTCCAATACTTCCCCAAAACCTAAAAGTCTTAGCACAGAATGTAAACAAGTGGGGTTGTGAAATGGTGATGGTTATTGCGCAACACGATGCACCCACAATTCTTCATTGGAATGATGCTTTTATGGAGGTAAATGCAAGAAATTTGCAATCTGTATGCGAATGTTTGAACACTGTCTGTTCTGTATCTTATATTTCAATATTCATAAATCTAAATCCACTAACAGTTTTATAGCTTAAGAAACATTTATGATTCTTATCATTTATTTGGCACAGAATTAAGGATGGGATACAGATATAACGCTAACCATTATTACCCTATGTCTTTGTGCAAGACCCTTAACATTAGTTGCTGCAACCCAGTGGTCCAAATTGCCAGCCTAAGGGTAAAAACTCCCCCAAATTCTCATGTGGTAAAGCTAGCTAGAGTGTATGACAGTTAACGTCTGTGATGTAACAACTGTCACTGCCAATGAGGTTAGATAGGGTTATATATACGTAACATAATGTAGATAAACTTGGTTGACAGTATATACACCACAGCTGTGTACAAATCATTACTAAAAACTCACAAGTGCTTTGCTCAGTATTGTATTTCACTTTTCTAAGAACTTTTCTGATCTATACAACAAACTTCTGTTTAGGAGCTTAAATCCAGTGGTGTCAAAGTAACACACAAGTTTTTAAATGGAGTTGATCACTTTAGTGTTATTGGAGATATCACCGAAGAAAGCTCTGCACTTGCACAGGTAAAAACACTATCGGCAGTTTAAAAAAATGCTAAGTAAAATTACCTGATTACATGCATCAATTAATAAACTTCTTTTTTAGATTATCAGCCAATAAGAAACATCAAACAATATAAATATTTGGTTCTCTAACTGTGTTGTACTTACTCAGTATTAACCATTTCTTCAATTGTTATAATTAATTCACATGCAACTTTTATCCTGCTCACTTTTACTTTTAATGTCTTTAATGTAATAGTCCAAATAATTTAATATGCAATCATCATGTCAAATAAACTACCTGTTAACCTTTCGTGTAAGCAGTATTTTTGCAGTGCCAGTCTGAGAACAAATTTAGTTTGCCCAGTCTCAGTCACTATTACAAAAAATCTTCAAGAGATAGTTACCTACAAAAGTTACATATGTCACAGAGCACCGGTGCTAGAATGACTGTAATCACCCCAGCGAAAAGACAAACATGTTACATCGACTCTACGATTGCGTGATTTTATTACATCTACATAAAACATACAAACACAAGCAACGGAGCAAAAAACAGTCGGCCAGTTTACGGATCTGTCCCAGATGGTTTTTCTCCACAATTTTGATGCGGAGGGATATTTCCTCAACCATGGAAGTCCTGAAACTGTAAAGTATCTTGTAATAAATATTCCACCAAATTTAAACAGACAAAAAGCTACTCACCTTTTAGTTGTAAATAATTTAAGCAGAATTCCAATCTTTAAAACTACTACATACTACATTACCAACACTAAATCACTGACTTATTAAAAACATCTTCTCTCTAGGACCAAACATACACAAGATAGCATGTAGCAGGTGTATTTGTACAAGGACACAAAACTATTGAAAGGTAACTATAGAGCCACAAAATTAGGAAGAAACGGATACAAACACGCACACACTAATAAGCATTTGAAATATTGGCATTAATTTAAAATTAAACGCGCTTTCCATTTAATTTGTACAGAAATGAAATAACCAGTGAATAGTACCAACAGATGACTATATTAACACTAACATCAGTTTCTGTGATTGAGCGGCAGTCAGCTACATGAACACTCTTGGTGATAAGGTTTGATACACAAGCATGCTATTGATTAGGAAGTACACAAAATGAATGAGTTAACAGGTTAAACGCAAGCCGGCACATTTATTTAGTAGTGCTTGAATCAAATAGTACTGGCAACTATGAGTACAGTTGAGAATGGCTAATACAACACTAAGCTGAAGTGAATTGTAAAACGTGGCAGCAGTTTACACCAGCTCAAACCGGTTCCATGTGAAGGCTGGCGCTGGCAGTTGCACAATACATCGCGACGTTAGTTTAAAGTGACATTGGAGGAATAAATTACAGTTGCGCACGTTTAACGGTGAGAACGAATGGCTAAAACCGGCGGAATAACAGCAACATTACCGAGCGAAAAAGTTAAAGGTGGATCAATTTCAGAAGCGGTCACAGTGATATGCGTGTTAAAACTGCGGCGAACGTCAAATTCGAATCAATTTAACAAAACACACGCGCAAAAACAGGGCACATTGCTGATAATACAAGACCACCAAAGAAAAGAAAAAAACTTAATCCGCGTCAATCATGTGTACATTAGGCGCTAAGTAAAACGGAAGTTTAAGAAACACAACAAGGATCATCAATGAATTATTCATGGCGGGTAGAAAAGTTTACGACAAATTAACGTTTGGAGGTGACTCGCTTGCATAACTTGGCGACACAACTGAACACAGTTTACGATGATTGAAAATTGGCGCTATGAACTGAAACACCGATAACTTAATGCAACTACAAAATGCGGGTAATCGACAATTTGTTAAAAAATATCGAAACTACGTGATGAATGTTTGTCAGTTAATAAAAAAGGAAGGTCAAAATAAAAACGCGGCGGCGATGCTAACTTGTAAAACGCACGCAAAGGTAGAAGCACTGGATCATATAAGACTGCAAGCAAGAGCCTTTTCAATTTTTTTGAATTCTCTAATTGGGAGAACCGGTTTGAGCTGGATGTGAACTGCCGATGTGTGATTACGCAGAAGGGTTGGGGCAACAGGTGGTTAACACAGGTGCAAGTAACTTAATATTAACATTTTAAATTAGAAATTAAGCGAGTTAGTTTTACAAAGTGTTGACAGGATACCTGCCGAGTTGAAGGAATGAAAGTTCACCACAATATGTACAAAGCCCAATGCTGGGCGCACCACAAAGTTATGGGGATGTAACTTCAGTTGTAGACGATATCATCAGATCTAATGCAAACAAGGACAAAGCACACAAGGCACACACAATAAGACATGTCGTTATAAGCAAGTTTAGGGCATACCACTAACCGAAAATATTGTTAGAAATCAAAAATATTGATTTAGGTTAGATTTATGATAAAAGTAAATATGTAATATATACATTACAGATAAACACAAGACATTTTCGAATGTATGTTACAGGTACGTCGCTCTCAAAACCATAAGCAAAAACGTGTGGGTTCAACATGATAAAATATGTGCGTTTAATTATTCAGAAGTAGCAGCGCAGTTCATACAAAATACTTAACATTTTTGTCTCACACCTTCAAAAAACATTGACAAGAAATCGCTTCAAGGGTTCGTATTACAATTAGTTGCTCAAGTGCATCTGCTGCTAAAAACATGGGCGAAGTAAAGCATCGGGTAGAATTGCAATGAAACGGTTGCGATAAACTGAATGAGGATATAGCAATAAAAAGCATCGTTATGAAAGAAAAAATTTAATTGGTCGATTTGAATGAAGTTAACGCTACGACGACGACGAGTTTAAAATGTGAACTAAAGCCGCTGAAATGAGATTCGATTTGACAGTGGTTTTCGCAGAGAGGGCGACGCACATAAACGCAATCTACTTTTGCACCTAGGGGTAAAATACTCTTAACCGATTTCAAGGCGATGACAATACTTTAACACTCAAAACACACGTACACACATATTCCGAAAAACACAAACAACTGTACAATGGATATCTGTTACTTGCATCAATGTACATGGTGTGAACTTAAGATAATTTGCGTATGTTTGTTGTGCACTCTGTGTTATTGCCAACATATCAACAACCCTAGGTGTGCAGTGGTCAACAACTATAAAAAGTTTGTTGCTAGTAACATCGTAAGGGACCATCAACTTTGTATGGCAAGGTTTGGGCTGAACCCTCCACACATAAGATGCGGAACCCATGGTTGCGCTTAAGATTGCGCAAAGCATGCAAATTAATGTCTATTGTCTTTGCCAAAGCTAGCGGCTTATGCACCGGGCACGGGTGCTCTGAAATGGAGAATGCAACCACCTAGGGATTGCTATGGTTTGGCACGATTGTGCTGCAAGGAGTATGAGATGGTTGGGTTGGCACGCCACCGTGTGGGGGTAAAACATTGCTGCTCTACAAGGGATGTGAAAAAGCATCGGACGGGAAGAAGTTATGTGCAAAAGTAGAGACTATGTACATAGGAGGGATCTTCTGGGCCTGCATCTGGGCATACAAAAAGACAAGTTAGATCAAGTTTAAACGCGACACAACATTGTTCAACATAGAAGCAACGACGAAGTAAGATTGACACATCGGTAAACAGGAACACAATATACAAATCCAGCAAATGTTTAAGTTTCCACCATAGTAAAAGAAGATTTGAATTGCGCGAAATAACAAGTTTATCGCTGACAATTTGAAATCAAAACACTACACAAGATACTTTGTACTAATTGTACATGAACGTTAATTAATCATCGGGATATCATTAAATGAGAATTACAACATCATTACTGTTAACAAATTATTACAAATCAACAGAGGCAGTATATTAATATATTTACAACTTACATTCAACATGATGCTTATTATACAAAGTGTTACTTTTTTGGTGATTTACATTATTATATAATATATATTACTATAACAGATAAAAGTTTTTGCTGTACCCACTTTGTATAACAACCAACATCTTTTTTAAACCAGTATAATATACATTACACTTACAATACTGAATGTTATATAAATGGGTGAGAACAGAGACATACTTAGGGCATACGAGTTGATAAGGCAGATAAATATTACCAATAAAAATTATTCGGTGAATGGTTTGATAAATACGAATACTTGTAAAAGATTATATAACTTCACACTGCATTTAAATACCAATTTACAGACACTTGTTGTTAAATAAACAATATTTACACCAATTTACAGGCACTTTATGAATTGTTAAATAAACAATATAAATATCAATTTATATACACTTAAACATTGAATAAATCATGTATTTCCGACACTTAATATCAACATCTGTCATAAACTCCAAATACAGAAATAGTTACAAAGCAGAATGCACTGGCAACAATTGATTGACTCGTTACGAATATCAAACTGACTGAGAGTACAAGCATGTAGGGATTGAAAACGAAATGAAACTTTTCCCAATAAAATAATGATAACTGGTATAATTTCTTACCTTGGATATTTACAATGGTGATCAGTGATACTGGAAATGTTTACGTTGGGGCTGGGGCTTGTCCAGCAGCGGCAGCAGCAGCCGCATAACCTGCTTGTCCGTGCATGGCGTAGTATTGTCTGTAATACTCGGCCCATGCTGCAGAATAGTCAGCCGCCTGTTAAGAAAAATCAGAGCTGATATTTTGTATTTGGTGGGTTAATGGTAAATAGGGATTAGTGTAAATGGAAGTCTGTCAGTATTGAGTAACTTGTAGCATCAAGAAAATTCAGAAGCAGAACTGGCAAGTTACAGTTTCATCACTTAGACATTATTTTAACAAATACATGCCACATACGAGGGGTAATTTACCTGAGTGGTAGCTGGTTGAACAGCAGCAGAGGCAGCCGGTGCAGCAGCAGCTGGAGCAGCTACCTGTTGTTGTTGAATGGCAGCAGCAGCGGCTGGAGCGGCCAAAGTAAGTTGTTGACGTTGTTCTGCAACTGCCGCAGCTGGAATATGCAATTGATAAGATGTGTGTAGACACTTTCACTTTATACGAAGTGAACTGTAGACATTACAAATGTGAAACATATCTACTGGAAAATGTTTGTTTAGTGATGTTAAATGCTGTTTCGTTTGCCATCAATACGACATCATCTAATTTGATGTTAAGTGATTTGCCAAAGACACATATGCCGACAGCGATAGCAGTGTCAAGCCTTGCAACTTGTATCCACTGTGCTAAAGACAGAGACACTGTTGCAGGACACAGTTTGCGCAGCAGAAAAAGTAACAATGGCTAGAAGATCCTTCCACGCTTATAATACACAGAAACAACAGATATAATTAGTGCCTACCATTCTGTTTCAAGTATTCATCCCATTGTTTGGAATAATCTGGTTGTGAAGCAGGTGCAGCGGAAACTGTGGATTATTGAGTGTTATTATATGTGACAAGAATTTGCTGAAAGCACAAGAACTATAACAACAGTGTCAGAAATTTGTAACGTGTAACATCAATGTGTTCAGAAGCAGAACTGGCAAGTTACGGTTTCATCATTGGTTAAGTTATTAACATTGTGATGCAAATGAATGTCATTTACCTGCAGCAGCAGCAGCAGGTTGTTGGTATGCTTGTGCTTGTGCTCCATACATTTGAAGGTACGTCTGCCAAGCTGCAGCATTGCTAGAATCAGCCACAGGTTTCGCTGAAATAAAGGGTTATTTTAATATCCAGCTTCTGATAGGATTTTTTTATAAAATAATATAGTCAGCTCAGTAAATAAAGAAATTGTCTTCATTGGCTGGAAAGACCATCTTAACCACAGGATATCATCATGGCTAACTTTTAAAATTAACTAAATTGACTTTTTACTTACTTGGATCAGCACCGTTTTGCTGTGGAGCGGACACAGTTGGTGAATTCCATTGCTGAAATTGATTACCCCATGGTTGCTGGTATGACTGTGGTGCTTGGGGAGCCTGAGGTGGCCCCTGCAATGGGTTATGGCTTGGATGTCCATATCCTGCTGCTGGTGGGAGACCACCATACCCTCCCTGCTGTAAGAGGATCTTTAGTTAAAAACTTGAATAAATTAATATGAAAATGTGGCTATGTTATTGTTGCAAAGTGATTGACAACAAAAGAGAAAAAGGTGTTAAATGAAACAGACACCGCACATAATTGAGGTGTTTTTAAAAAAATACATAATTAATATGAAACTGCCCTAAAAATGAGCAAATTGCCATGTAGGTTTAGTTTCCTGCGGAAATATGTTAGTGATAAATGTAAGTGGTGAATTTCATGAAAAACAAGAAGCCAACACTTACCTGGTGTGGTGGTGGACCAAAGTTACTCATAGGTGGTTGGCCTCCCATGTGTCCACCGTGCATCTGTCCATTGCTCGAACCACCTGGACCAGCGTCAACTTTCTCCTGGATCAACTGGCGCGCCATTTTAATTTGTTCAGGGGTGCCTGGGTGAAAAAGTTTGTTTCAATTTTCGATTACATCTGGGGTGACATTGCTAAAATGCAGTTCCACTTAGTATTGTAAAACATAGGGAGCTTCATCGAATATGGAGAATACATTGGCCCTAATAATTTATAAAGACAACAGAGTAAAGGTGTTTTAAATTTAAAACTTAGAAGCGCTAAAACAGGTCACCCAGGTTTCAAAAGTTGGGGTGACATGTCTTACAAAGCTGCCTTAATGTAACATATGCCTGTGTTATTGGTAATGATATGGGTAATGTTAAGACTCACCTTTAATGATGAAAGTTTTGTAATTAAGATCTGAACCAGGTGGAGGATTTCTCTGTATCTCAGCATGTGCACCAGACTGCATGTTGATTTGTTTAATGGTGTCTCCACCTGGAAAAAAAGCATTGTAAAAAAACATTAAAAAATGAGAAAAAAAAAACAAAGCAACGAAATTTCCAAAAAAACAGGAAAAAGATGGAGTTCTTACCTTTTCCAATTACCAGTCCAGTTTTATTAGCAGGCACCAAGTGTTCCTCAGATGCCATTCCCATGCCTCTACCACTCCGACCCATGTTTGGTCCTTCCCACTGGCCAAATCCTCCCATTCCACCAGGATGACCTCCCCCACTGCCACCTCCTCCACCACCACTGCCTCCTCTGTTACCTGCTATAGAAGTATGAGGTGTATTTAAAGGGTTCAGTGGCTATGAACATCATTTATACATGGGTGAGGATTTGGGTAAATCGTAAATCAGAATATTTGTAACTTGCTGCATCAGTGAAGTCAGAAGCAGAACTGGCATGTTACAGTTTCATCATGATAGCTACACAAATATATTCATTATTATTTACCATCACGTTCTTGCACGTTCTGTATAATCTCATGGATCCTTCTAATAGCAGCATCTACTCCTTCCTTTGGTCCCATCACGCTGCACATACGTTCAGGTAAAGTAGGATCCTCTGTGAGAAAATAACTTTGTTTATAAATAATTAACTAGGAGTTCAAAACAAATGGATTAGGAAAATGCGCCATCAGTTATATGGGTGATAGACTTGTGGTCATCAATGCTGTTGCTATGTTTTGCTACACATCATGTGGCTTCATTATAACAGTCAAAAACCTCGCAGAATTAAGTTATTGACCTGGTTTGAACTGAACTCTGGTTCCGGTGACGTTTTGGATTTGGTTGATCATGTCCCCGCCTTTCCCAATCACTACTCCAACTGCAGCTTTGGGAACTGGGATGATGGTTTTGTTCACATCATCTCCAAACATATTGGGCTGTATAAAGGGAAATGTTGAAACTAAATCCATTAAACTTAAACGGAATAGATATGTAGCAATAAAAACTCAGTCGGTATAGTAAGTTCTCTTCACAGGCTGGAAAACCATCTTAACCACAGGAAAACATCATAGTTTAGTTTTATAGAGTTCTAATTAAGCCTGTACGGTTTTATTTACATCCATGCCCCCTTGTCCACCACCGCCGCCTCCATCTCTCTCCATCTTCTGCTGAGCAATCTGTTGGTCACGGTTTGCCATCATCTGGTGAACTGCACTCACTGCATTCTGTTACGGAAATTACTTTTAATGAAACTGGAATTGGCCAATAGAAAGTTTGTCCGTGAAGTCATTAAATTTAGACAGATGATTTTAAGCATTTCATGGAACTTGAACCCATTATATTGGTCAAGCCAAATGTAAAGTAATATGTTTGCATTATTATCCATGTGCAATAGAACATTAGGTTACATGGACATTAAGCACTATTGTTGGTAAAATGTCTGTCAGTATTAAGTAACTTGTAGCATCATTAAATTTCAGAAGCAGAACTGGCAAGTTACAGTTTCATCACTTAGACATTATTTCAACAAATACATGCAACATGCAAGGGGAAGGGGTGGGATCTAGCAATTAAACTAAAAGTATAATACTTATATCTCCTACTAAAAGTAAGAAAACCTAGTAATAGACGGTTAAGTCAAAGCTATTCACATGCATACACATACATCAACATTAAGTTGTGGACCAGTTATCCTCAGTGGTTTGCTCTGACCGATGTTATCAGTAGAATCCTGAATCAGCAACATCTTAACCCCCAAACTTTGCTGCAACTGTTAAAGTAAAACAAATTAAAATTTAAAACATACATTTTACAACTAAATTTCGCAAAATTCTGATATTTTTCTTACTCTTTGTGTACAAAAACATAAACTTACCATTTTAATTGTTTCTCCACCTTTTCCAATTATAAGACCACACTTGTCGGGTGGGACAGCGATCTCTATAGATTTCTCCATTCCTCCGTCCCCCATACCCCCCAAGCCACCTTGTGAAAGATTAAAGTTGCTGCCCAGTGTGCCCGCTTGTGAACGGGAGATTATTTCATTCAACATATTTCTGCACACTCTGTGAAAATACATATACTATTAAAAACAGGTTATTTTATATATTTAAAAGTATTAAGCAGCCATATATACGCCATCAGTAAATGGGTGATAGATAAAAGGTCATCATTGTTTAACACTGTGTTATCTAAAAAAGCATCATGTGGCTTTGTAATGTATTTGTCAAAAGCAATTAAGAAAGTCTTACTCTATTTGTTCTTGAGTGCCCGACAGTGTGCATGGTCTTTCTTTGGTGCCCGGAATACTTTGCGTGATTTGAATCCTACATCCAGTTTCACGTTGCATTCGCATTATGTTTTCCCCTCCCCTACCAATAACTGAAAGAGAATACATTGAATGTAAATGAAACTTACTTATCCTCACGTAGTGGGGTACCAAGAGTCGCTTATAACATGGGTGTTCTGATTCATACACCTCGTGCCCGCTTGCTTAAAAAGTTAACACGTTCGCAACTTTGTAAGTGATTGGATAAAACTCAAAAGGAAACTGAAAGCTAAACTTACTTAATCCCACAAGATCATCTGGCAATCTGATCGTATCTGACATTATATCTCTGTGAACAAAAAAAAAATTTATTACATTATTTTCTTCCACAGCTCATTTAATTTATGTGTAGTAAAAGCTCAGGGTATGAATACAAAACTATCAGGAATGTCAAGGTCATTAAACTTCATCACAGCTTATTTGCTCAAGTGAGGTCGTAAGAACAAACACAAATAACTTACGGATTTTGTTGCATTCCAAGGTTATCGAATTCTATTTGTTCACCTGTTAATAAATAATATTCTTATCTTTCAATTATACAACTTTATTAATATACCACTAGGAATTCTTGCCATTTTTACCAGGCCAATATTGTTATAACTCCGTAACAAGTGTCCTTTGGATTTTAACAGAAACACATCTCCAATCTTAACTAATAAAATTGACTTACTGTTTGCAGCAGACGTCTGAGGAGTAGCTAGTTTCTTTGGGCCAGGTTCTTCTAAAAATGACAAAGTTTAAATTCAAACCCTAATGCCCAAGACCTCTAAATACATTTACATCATAATACATTAAAGCTAAACTTTTAATACACAACTCAACAAAACCAGAAGGACAAAGAACAAAGAAGCTGCCGTTAACCTATGGTAGGTTCACACTATTAACAGCCGTCCAGGCAAATATAAAGCAGTTTAGTATGATAGAGTGGGAGAGGCTAATATGAGATTTCCTGAGTGCGTGGCGTACATCCTGTATCGGGCAACACTCATCATCAGCATAAGGCTTTATTCAAAAAATGCCAAAGAATCTCATCAATGCAAACAATATAGTAATAGAGGTGTTTACAAATAGAGAAGCAAAATAGATAAAAATGTGGTACATGGTTTCTTTTTGTACTATGTTTTTATATTTAAAAGAATGTAGAGTAAGTCGATTTTTCAGGAATGTATTTTGCATTTCTGTGAAAAATGTAAGTAGGCTCCCAAATACAGACTCCCTACTGCATGACACTCACTTTACATCCTGTGAATTTACATGGAACAGGACAGAAATACTGGTGCACATGTTTGTGTGGTTTATGGGAAAAACTGACATTTTACTGAATAAAGGCATGGTCCATAGTGGATGCACAGATTTATGTGGTTTATAGTATTAAATAAAATTTTACTGAATAAAGCTCCATGGAGAAATAAATAAATAAAATGCTAACCCAGTTACAAATCATAGCTTATAAATTGTTTATGGCTTACCACCATCTTCTAAGGGTCTCTTGTTAGGGGCGTCTCCCATAGGCCCAGGGGAATTAGTGGAGTGATTGTCCTTGGCTTCTGTAAGCTGCTTGGATTAAACAATAAACATTATGTCAGACCTGCTACAGCATCTGGTGCTAATAGAATCCCCTAAAAAATGTGACCATTAAGAAACCAGCTCAGACAGTATGAATACAACATGCATCATTATAAATCACGTCCAGGTATTATCATCACCGCTGGTAAATATAACTGATAGTTTGTAACATTTAGTTTTAATTCGCAGAGCAAAAATTCGGTGGCATTTTCACAAAAAAAGAGCCGTTTGTGGTTACAAGTTACAACAAAACTTATTCAGTAGCTTTTTTGCATAACAGTCTACTTTTTTCTGGTATAAACTTATATTTATGCGCAAAAGACTTCAGATAAAGGTAAAGGTTACATATATGGCTGACAGAAGCAATTTAATAGACATTTCAACATAATTGTTACGAAAACAACTTTTTAGAAAACTGCATTTAATTTACCACACAAATTTGATTTAAAATAAGTTTACTATGAATTAAAACGATTATTTTGAAAGATACAAAACAAATCTGGTTTGGTTATATTATATTAAACAACTTAGACTAATGGCAATATTTTCAGAAATTGTGCAAAGTAAAAAGGCATGACATATATTAACAAACTATGTAGCATACATAGAAAATAAGTCAATACAGCTAAAACCAGTTACAAAACCATAAAGTGTATCAATTATGCAGAAACAGTGGTCTATATATAAATATCTGCATTGCACACAAAGTAAACACAACCTTTTACAAGTGATTTATAAATCAGTGGTGGACATCGATCACAATTAAGCATTTTTATAGAAAAAAATACAATTTAAAATTACCCATTCATTTCAAACCATTAACTGCAACATTTAGCATATAAAAAGGTTACGCAAAAAATAACTAGTGATAAATAATTAAAAATCGCCCATGGAAACATACATTTAACGTTTTATCATTAACAGAAGCAAAAATACAGTAATACTATACATTAGGAACTAGAGGTATAATACAGAGCTACAACAAGTTTACCAACGTAAAAAAGCGAACCTGTGCGTTTGTAGTGTCGACTCCAGCAGAAATATTGTCAATTTGTGCGTCTCCAGATGCATTAGCGGTCACGGCGGCCATCTACAAAAAAACAGCCTGTGGAAACTTGTTTCTTCTTACACAAATTGGCTGCACAAATCTAAAGCAACGTTCACAGCCAGCGGAAATCAAAGAAAGAATTGGGCGAGAAAAAATGGCGGCGTTACCACGTGATTAAAATTGCATTTTGGGTAGGCGCGCCAACCCTCACAAAACACGAGGTACGCACGGTCGTTTGTAAGGTATGACAACTTTTAGCGATAATACTCATAAAAGGGTGTGTCTTTGGAATATTTACTTACCCACCAAACCATACGAAGATAATAAACTTATAGATGTGCTTGTAAATGTATGTTTTAGTTGGTATGATGTCTGTATGGAATCTAGTGTGACTGCCATGTAGGCTACATGTCCGGCCGCTGTGATGGACAGCGGTCAACGGTACTTTCTTTCTCAAATTAACAACTAACGTCGTGCTCTATTAATATGTATACATACACAAACATATCTTCTGAATTTCTTTGTTGAATGTACAACGATAAGCAAGCAACACTTAAAGTGGAATTTATAAAAGTCATGAAATGGAAAAGGAAAGTATAGGGCGGGACGACTCAACACGCTGTTGATTTTGCAACAAGAAATATGGAATTAAACAGATCGCAATGTACATTTAAAGCAGCTTGAAAGCAAACACAACAAGTAACTTAAAACAACGATAGTCCAACGAATGCAATACTTACAATAAACTGCATTTGACATGATAAAGAAAAAAGAGATCTTCAGATCAACAACTTTACGGGTTGCAAAAATAAAAACGAAGGGAATGAAAACATGTTATGATATGCCTATATTGTGGAATGAATAAGGCATATCAATACTTAGTATTTCACAGGGTACCATGGTGGTCTAACTGCACTATTGAACATCTTATGACTCCTGACAACAGGGCCGTGTTTGGTGTTAAATTGTAATTTATGACGTCAACATGTCACCAAGCAGAGCGATGACGTTGTCAATACCAAACAGAAAACCTCCGTCGGGACCAGGGTGTACCACGTGGTCGTGAAAGCAATAATGCGCGAAATCAATGAGACGAACATCGACCGACGGAGGACAGTCAGCAGGTGAACTGGACGGTGTGCTGGAGTTGGAACCGGGAAAGCATTTCGACAGTGAACTACAAGAGTTTGTGCGACGATATCGTTTCGGTGAATGCTTTTTCTGACGATCGCATCCACTGTTTTGGACTGTATTTGCCGACGTATTGCAACTGTTTGAATCTGTGTCATGCTGCTGGACTTCCGTATCATACACAGAGTGCAAATGAACACTTTTCGGTCTTTCTCTTGTTTTAAAGGTGTCAGCGCTCGCGGTTGCGCTGTTTGAATCTCCCGAGGCGATAATTTTCGCACATTTTGTTTGCGACTCGTCTTCAATCTCCAACTGCCCCTCGTATATCAACAACACGGAGCAGGAATAAAAGCGATGATTCCCAATCTTGGATATTGCTTCTCTCAAGCGCTCTAGTTTTGAAATCGTGCATCGCACTAACCGCCTGTCCACAAGGCTGTGATATGAACTGCTTGGAAACAGCAGTTGCTGGTCTTCTGCTGTCATGGAATCATCCCTGAAATATTGCATTTCACTGTGAAATTAATATACCGAAGTAATCCATAATTGCGTAAATTTTCTCATAGTAAAATTTTATATAAGTTTGGGGTAAGATGGTTCATGTTTCCATTCTCTTTTTCCGTCCTTTTTGCCAGTAAACAAGAATATTTACAGAAATATATAATCCTATCCCCACGACTCTAAAAGAACATTGGTAATAGTTCGATCAGAACGATCAGAATCAGAACTTATAGAGTATTATATGCTAACTGATGTATTCATTTTTTACCACAGTAATATATACGCTGTATGGGAAGGATTTTAAAGACAGATTTACATTGAAGTCTCGTTAAAAGGTATCAATATCTGTGTCTACATTACTCAGAATCGTATAGTAATCGCCATGCATTACCTGAAACTAGAGACTGCTCCTCTGGAGAAAAAGTCGACAAACTTTCGTTTAAAACCTTCCACGGTAAGGTTATGACCGTAATATTTGTTCAAGTAAGCGAACTCGTTTCGAAGCGGACTATAAATCTATAATAAAAGTAATTTCGATCAACTTTAAAGTAGAGTTTACTATGCAGACTATAAATGAAACAAGTAATTACTCGTTAAGATAAAATAAAACACATATATCAGTTTGGGAGAAGGCGGTCCATGTTTTCATTCTCTTTTATTATTCCATAAAGTAAAACCACAATGATTTACATAATTATATGAAACCATATCCTGTGCGGATATTAAGTACTAACGGTGTCTTTCTTACTCCCCAGTACGTTTTGTGAACGGTATTAATACACAGGGTATCTAACTTAATTGACCAAAGTCTTCTACAGTATGTACTGTACCTGCATTCCACTCAACCTAGCTCCAAAATCGATAGCTGTAGCATGACGAGCTAATTTGGCGGCCGAAGCATCTTGACGAACCCTTGTTCCTATTTTCAGGTCCAGCACACATGGTCGCTTGTATGGAGACGTTACGTTTTCTAACAGAATAAACCTCTTTGTTTTTGTGTGGAACTTCTTCTTGTCTTCCTGTTTTAAAATGGGTATGTGTCAAAACTTTTATTTCTAGGTTTTAAAGCTAAACTAATGTTTGCCACTGCGCATTAACCTGTATTTTTCGTAAAACCAAGGTATTTTATAAATGATTAATCAGGTGTGTCTGAGTAAAACCTTACTTAAAAAACGTTTTCATTCAATACAGCCTAGCTATATGTAAAGGAAAATTCAGGTAAATCTACACTAACTGCCTGCAGGCAACCGACTTCGTTCGTAGCTCGTATATAGAACGACATGTTAAGAACAATAATGAGAATTAATACAAACATTTGCTGATACTCACAGTATTCTTTGATCGTAATTTGGTTAACGCGTCCACCATAACCTTGGTGTTCCATGGGTTTTGCAATCCCATACTCTCTCCTTCCATTTCGTTCCTATTTCCGCTTGTGTGACTTCGAATCGACATGTTTGCACCGAAACCATACGTCAGCATGTCCATGTCATCAGAAATGATGTCAGAGCTATTTTCCCGCAAAGCAGATATCACCAAATTTGTAGGAAAGCTAAATACAAAATTGAGCTTAACATGCGATGGGATCTGCTGTGAATCTACATTGCCCTGATGTATAGTTCTTATGAAGTTGGAAGATACTTATAACAAAATAACAACAAAACAAACAGTGTACAAGAGATAAATAGCCTGTCGCCTAAAATGGCATCATTACTATATAAGTAGGGTGGGAAAGATGGGACACCTTTTCATTATTTCCCGTTTTTTTTTTTCCCGTCGTATTTGGTATTAAACAAAATCATTCAAAGAATTATAAAACCGTATGCTCACGACACCCATAGACCGTTGTTAATTGTTTAAAACATGATCATAATATTTGGATATTATGTGCTAAAGGTGTCCCATCTTCCACTACCCAACTATATATCCAATTCAAAAAAGAGTCAGAATGTACAGCTTACACTTACAGGTGAAAATAATAGATACTCTGTAACTTACATTACGTGCGTTTTCCCATAATCTTTTACACATCGCTTAGAGTGAGGTTTTGGATCCTCAATTAACGGTTTCATTGCATGGGAACGAGGTTTGATGTGTGACTTTGGGTGTGCGTAGATGGTTGCCGGAGAATTATCGACCTCTTCTATAAACGTCACGTTGACGGTACCTAAAAATCAATGGCTAATAGTATAGTAGAGTGGGGAAAGATGGGGCAGCTTTTATCTCCATTTTCTCGTCCCATTTAGTAGTAAACAAAGAGCATTCAAAAAAGTATAATACTATACTCTCACGACTTCCACAGAACGTTGTTAATTATTTAAAATACGATCAGGATATTTAAATATTATGTGCTAAATTTGTCCCATCTCACCCCACCCTATTTCACAAAATGCAAAAGCGGCCTGTTATAAGACCACGATGTTGAAATATTACAAAACATAAAAAGCCATGATTTTAAGTGAACCAATTACCTCGGAAATCAGGGGTAAATTCTTTCAAATAGGTCGGCATATTGTGGTAAAAATATAACTCCCTTGACACGTACGGTTTGCAAATTGTTGACGGATTATAGCACAAAATTGACGCCCTGCCGCCGACTTGGTGTCCAAAGGGTTTTAATGCAAACGGCTTTTCCCAATCTCGTGAAAAACGTCGCCAGTTTAGTATTTTTTTGACATCAATTTCGTCGTGAGTAGAAGATTGTGTCATAATTGTAATCTCGTCTTGCTGTTATGTTAATACTTTTTTTGCCGATTTGTCGGTTTTCATATTGAAGGCTTGATTTGACGTTATTAACGGCATCATTTGTTATGCAGAAGTAGTAAACTGATCAGCGATTGTTGTGCAATTAAAAAAGTAATAAATTTCCACGGCGTTCATAGTTAAGCTGTAAAACCTATTCACTACTTAGAGGTCAAAATACTTAGTCATCTAAAGGGAAAAAAAGAAGTCGTGAGGTCACATTTAAAAAATAGGCAGTGCAAGGCTGAAAAAGACAAAAGTGCGTCGCCGGCAGGATTCGAACCTGCGCGGGCAGAGCCCAACAGATTTCTAGTCTGTCGCCTTAACCACTCGGCCACGACGACCCGCGATGTAATTCTCTGAAAGTACCTAGCTATACTTAGATTGACTCTACTTGTTTGAAGTTAGGGTGTTGTCTTTAAATGTTACTCTACTGAGCTAAACTGTGTAATGATTAACTTACAACATTAATTTGTCATGTTTTGAATAACACTAAAACATAATCACCATGCTAATATACCGAATCAATGCCGTAAGTATCTAATTACAGTCTATGTACTGTGACGTGTTCGTTCTGCCATGTATGTTAAATAGATAACATTTCGGTAATACTATACTACGAAACAAGTTATGGCATATTACACAACTCAACACTATCTATATGGTTTCAGTGAAATAGTTCAACTAGTTATCCTGCAGCACTACAAATGTGATGATTTGTCGTAATGGCCGTGGTCATACACGCTTACACGCCTATATATGAGCCTACTATTCTAGTAGCCAATGTAATGACAAATCAAACATTTGACATGACAGCAAACACGTTACGGATGTGACAAGGGTCCTGTCACAAATAATACACATGTTAACAGATAAAGATTTGTCAACAAAACCACAGGCATTTAGTAGTCTAGCTGTCAAAGCTGTCATAGTTCTTAATAGTGTTTCTTCCTATTCAGCTACTTAAACACGTCGCTTTAATTGGACATGTAGTCTAATGAACAAAGCTGAACTCAAAAAAATAATAAACACAGACGCTACACATCAAGTTCTGTTAATCTTACACGCTAAAGATAATGTTTACTTCACTAGCACTACCGCAGCGCGTAACAGTTGCTACGTACCAGTCTGGTATGTGACCAAACAATTCAACGCGAGAGAGCGTCGAGTCAGCAGCGGAAAAACGCGATAAACGAAAAAGCGAAACAGGCTGAGGGCTGGTGGTGAAGTAGGTTGCCGTAAAATCGACATAAAGTTGTGCGTCAAAGCTTGTTGAGAATCGATAAGGTTCAGTTCTGTACGGCGTGGCGAAAGTAAGGCGTGTGTTGAAGGTACGCTGCAATAAATAGCGCGTATAATGAATTAGTAATGCGTATCGTGTGTGTCAGTTGTAAGCTATGAAGGCTATACGTTTACGGGCAATCATACGCCTTTGTTTTATAATTTTCACTAATTAATAAAGACGCAAAAAAACTAAAACGACTTTTTTACATAAAACAGACATACATATACTAAAGTGAGTATTTTATGTTCATAGTGAAAGCAATGCATATCGCGATTACAAACAGTCAATTGATGGACTGGCCCGTGAGACTCGCCAAAGAAAGAAGGCGCAACCAGTACACAGCGCAGCCACTAGGCAAGAGAGGTTACGCGGTACGTATTACCAGTCGCCATTACTGTGAGATAGGCTAAACTGTACAGTCGCCCCGAGGTGTACAGTACGTAGTTCACAAGTCCGAAAACTGTACCAGTCAAAATGAGACAGAAAATCGAGGAAATTATTGGTCAAAGAAACGTGAGTAATTATTATGATGTTTTTTCCCATGATATGTTAAACTTTTTTTTTTCTTATTAATACAATTAATATGTATATTTATCCCAAATTGAAAATTAATGTTTTTTATAATAACTTTCTGGGAACTTATAAACTGTCCCATTATTCACATTAATAAAACTTTGTACAACAGATTGACATAATCCACTCTGCATATGTTGTACACACATTGTACCAACAACAAAAACTTGGAAAATATTGTGACCTGAAAGTTCTGGTTGGAGATAAGCAGTACTTTGTGCATAGATGTGTTCTGGCAGCTGCTTCAGCACAACTTGATTCACAAATCAATGTACGCCAGTTTTAACAACAGTTTTCCTAGTTTTTTATGTGGTTATTTTAATAAATAATATAACATATGTTGACTAATATATTTTCCCCATCATTGTAGACTGTAGTCTGTAGAGTGTTGGCTGTTGAATGGATTAGCTGTTTAACAATGTGTTCCATTCGTATATAATTTGCATTGTTTTATTGCCAATTGTAATTTGTGTTTCTACCTATATTAAATCCCAAAAACTGTCATCCTAAAATAATAGGAAATATATAATAAAGTTATATGGAAATGTTATTGTATTTGAAAGGGGCCTTGCAGTGTGTCTGGCCATGGGAACTAAAATTTAGGGGTAAATTTGGCCAATAACTTCTAAAATTATCATTAGCAATATTTTTTCAGGGCCTCGACACAATTCAGTTAGTTGGAGTAACTTATTATGGATTTGAGGGGCTTTTGGAAATTCTCTACTCTGGAAAACTAAAGGACATTGCGTGTTTAAGTGACATAAGATTCCAACAGATTGTCAGTGCCGCAGATGCCTTGAATGCTGAAACTGTAAGAATTATTGATGTGTGTTTGGTTTATGACCTAAGATTGGTCAATTTAAACTGTTTACTTACGTATATGCGTACTTTAATATGGAATACAGATTGTTACAACTTGTACCCTACATTGTAGTTGAAATATCTGCACAAATGATTTTAATAATTTAGGATTGTGTTCGTGTGTATTTGCTCTTATTTTTAGGCTGTAACAAAATCATTCTGATTGTGAAATGTTTACGTACAGGTTATGGAATACTGTACCAGGGAAAGAGGGGATCTAATGAACTTGTTAATGCATCAAAGTGCAAACAATGCAGCAAACTTACAAAAACAGGTAAAACTTTAAACACTTGGTGTATTTATTTTTTATAAATTAGATAATTTTAAATACGTAAAATAAAATTGTGCAAACTCAAAAGTAATTTGTTTTTTGCCTATTTCAGTAACTAATTTGCCTATTTCAGTATAAATTAATGCAGCCTATTCAAATTTATTTCAAGTCATATGTAATTTTCAGAATTCACCAAAGAATGAAACCGAAGGAAATGCGGTGGAAAATAAAGGTATTATCCCTATCCCAATAACTTGGTCTAAACACTCATTATATTGCTAAGCCACTGATATTGATTATATGATTATATAACTGACGGAATATAAATTTGATTTCAGATTCGTCATACAATAACAGCAACTCCAATACTGAGTAAGCCGTTATTTTCATTACAAAATAGTAATTTATTTGAACCATGCGTTTCGTAAATATTATTTTCATTTTCAGAACAGACAATTTGAACACTTGTAGTCCAAACACAGCTGGTAAGAGTAGTTATAAATGTATTTTGAGACGCAAGTGTTAAGTATATAAATCTTACAGATGACATGGATAATAAAGATATTGCTGAATACAGAAGAACAAACAGTATGTCTAGGTTAGTAAAACTTATGGTTAGTTTTTAAATGTAATTCTCATGGTTCAGTTACCAATACATAGTGTCTCTTTGGATTAAGTATTGGCTATGGTAAGTTATACCAAAAGTTTTTATAATATTTATGTGGTTTTGTATTTACCTTCACTGGCTTCACTAATCAATTTTAAAATTTATTTTCCATGTTTTTTTAAGCTGGATAAGCCAGTTGCTTATTACCTAAAAGCCCCCCATTGTATGTTGGGTAATGATTTTCACCTTGTTGTGCATGCATCTAATTAGGTGGGATTATAATTTAAATAGGTCCAGTAGGAGTAGCAAGGATGATGGGGAATATTTGCACGCACCTGTTGCTGCAGAAGTTGAGGTGATGGACAATATCAATGGAGAAGTCCCAGGTGTGCTAAGGTTTTATCTTTCTTCCTTTTTATTCCATTTTTTTCGTACCTTTTTTCTCATTTGGGTTTTGATTTCATTGTCGAAAAATGACAGACACCAAATTACCTTATTTTTAAATCTTTTTATTTTGTTATTTTTTACCAGAATCCTCAGGAAACCACACCAACACTTTACTCCCACCTTCTGGAAATTTGATTCCTGCAGATGGCAGTGTTGAGCAAATTAAAGTGAAAGTTGAAAATAATCACACGGAAGGTGATATTCTTTAATTTTTTTTTTTTAATTCCAGCTTTTTAAAATGACAAACGACCATTTCAGTTTTTAAACAACCATGCTTTTAGAAATAGTAATTGGTTTGTAACCTATTGTCTGTGATAAACTGATTACCTTAAATTAATTACCATGCTATAATTCAAATATCAATATTTAATGTCACATTTATAATTCGGATCCCACTTAATAATACATCATTGCATGGGGATTGATTTCTTAGCTTAGCCAAGTAGTAATCCAGCCGTTAACTTTCTGTATAGGATCTGAAGCTGCTTCAACTTGTAGTGTGTGTGGAGCAGTTCTTCTCAACCCCTTGGATCTACAGTCTCACATGCAAAGCCATGCTGAAGCCTCTATGTATAGGTAATTAAGTCTAAACATACCAATATAAAACCTATGTTAGTTGGTATGACAATAGATCTGTTGTTGGGTATTATATTATGCCCGATAATGGTATCACTAAAAACAGTATTGGAGTATTTCGTTTCTATGTGTCCTGTCAGTGTGCCACAACAGTTAGAAAGCACCCATTACCATAAAAATGTTACTGATTTTAATGCTTGCTGGGGCTGGCTTTGTGGGTGTGGGGGTAAGACACTTAAATGTCATTGCTCCAACCCAGTGCCAAGAGTTAATAATGTGATTTCAAAGTTCTCAGTCATATGAGAATAAACTAATAACACACAAAGTTACATGCAACGATAAGCAAGTGCTGTTTGCTCAACCATAGTTTATATTTATGGAATTTATATTTCCAGATGCGAAATTTGTGGTTTGCATTTCAAGTTTCAAACAAATCTATTTAAACACAAGAAGCTTCATAATTCAGAACTCATCTGTCATATATGTGGACTGGAATTTAAGGTTAGTTTATTTTTGATATGGTTTAATTCCAGTTAGATAAAACAATGTTGTTGTGAATGATGGTTTTCAAAGTTCTTTGTTTATTAGTTAGTTGTAATCACCAGGTTGTGGAGCAGCTGCAAAATCACATGCAAATCTTGCACCAACAAGATGGTACCTTCAGTGACAGAGAGGTAAGAAAGCTGTTTGTTTTCCAATGGTTTCTTGTGGGAGAGTAAAAATATAAACGAACATAAAAATCATCTTAATCAAGTCTCAAGTGCAATAAATTACATGACCAACATAAATCAAGTCACTTGAATTGTATTTTGTAAAAGATTAATATTTCGCCAAAATTGCTTCATCGGTCTCCAGTTCAAATAGAATCATAAAATATTAAATGATTGTAAAATGTTACAGAACACTCCATATTACAAGGAACCTCAGCCAGTACAACCTCCACAGAAAACAAAGCGGAAAACCACAATCATGGATACTTCAGGTTAGTGAGAATGGTTGAAATTCTATATGGGTAAGCTGCTTGGATCTAGAATTTAAGCAGATTTGGCCCATTGTCCCAAAAATATGGCTAACTAGCTTCTGTTTCTGTTTACTTTTCAATTGAACCAATAATAACAATTGGACAAGGAAAAAATGATTTCTGGCTTCTGTTGTATTTGATATGTGTTAAAATTTAGACATTACGCCAATTGCTGTGAACGATATAATGAGAGGACCCAATGGTAAATACAACTGTCCTTTATGTGAAAGAGGTTTTGATAGAAGATGGAATCTCAAGTGTCATGTTCTTATCCACACTGCTGCGGTAAGTTATATTACTTATACTGTTTATATTCTATGTGAGTAAAATTCTTGCCGGGAACCTGTGATTTGGTCTATTGCCCCAACACCCAGGTTGACTATGTATGTTGTTCATTCAATTATTTTCAAACTCTGTCCACAACACAGTTCTCAACCCATCCCAAGACCTCAATGTCTAAAGGCGTTTGTTTTTAATTTCTGAAGGTGTTTGTATTAACAATATTAAAGATATTACATTAGCAGTCTATTAATCCCCATAGTGTGGTTGAAGAATGTATTTTGACATGGGTTGTTTCTTTCAGAGGAGAACCGGTGGTGAAACCATGAGTGACATGCGATACATTGAAGGAGGGTTTGACTGCCCTGTGTGCGGGAAAGCTTTCCGTAATTTGCACAACTTACGAAGACACGCGTCATCACAGCATGGGATGTCTGCTGCCGCATTATCTGAAGCAAGTGAATCAAAATTAAACGAGCATTCAGCAACCGTTGCAGCAAAGCGAGCGAAAACAGCAACTCAAAGGTATTGTTATTCTTTGTTGGTGGGAAACTAAGGTGACACACCATGGATCTGTGATTTTCTTTAGAGTTAGCCCATTTTCGCAATGTAGGTATTGTTATATGGTCACATTAAATCAGTATAGTTATACTGATCTTGGAAAAAATTAGCTGTTTTTTTATTAGTGTCAGTATTACTCTATATTGATATCCAATGCTTGCTAACCAAACTTGTTTCCAGGAAATCTGAAAATCCTCCAAGTCTAGATAACAACTTCAGGTAACTGTACAGAAAACATTTCAAAGTATGAAGCGTGTAGAAGCCTGTATTAAAATAAGATTCTGCTGCACCAATATATATAGTAGGAGGGGTTTTAATAGGAAAATAACCTTCATATTCATATGGAAAACTATCATACTGATATTGGCTGTAAATATGAATGTCACATTTGTGGCTAAAAATTCGATAAAAAAGAATCCCTGCCATTGTGGGTGTATGGGGTTCCAGTGATGCCAGATTGAATTGGCTTTTTATTGTGCAGCACTGCCTTTAGTGTCAGCATATTTCTTGTGTTTGAATTCATTGCAACGTACCACTCTTCTGTACAGTGTGTGTAAGCTGTGTGTTTTACAGTACATTCCATGTGTATTTTACTGTTTTTCTTTGTTTGATTCTTTCTTGCAAATCTGCAATTTTTGTTGCTGGACACAAAAGATTTTAGAGTTCTTTTTAGTTTTAGATTATAACTCTATAGATTCATTTCTCAGTTCTTTATTTCTCATTGTTGTTTAAATGTATTTAACTTCATTTTAAATAAACGTGCCTTACCACATCTTCAAACAAAGTATACAGTGTATTTTAGGCAAGCATCAGTTACTAAATAGCAGTGGTAACTTATAACACAACCAAGCAAAAGTAAGACCAAAAAATAAGTGCAATCAACAAAGCAATTCGATCTAAGACTGAACTCAGCTTTGTAGGCTTAGTTCTTGATGCAAACTTGAATTTTGTGGCACCAAGTGATTACTGTTGAAATGAGCAACTGGTGGAAATTCTATGTTATTCTCATCCGCATGCGAGTTGTTGCGGTCAGTTTCAACAGCTGTCCTTGGGGTTGGCATAGGGCCTCGTTTCATGTCTTTAATTTCTGGTAGAGAATCTTGTACAGATGAAGGATTAACATCAAGATTATGGGAGAGAATTAATGGCCATGTCCCTGGGTTCGAAGTAGTAGGAAGACTATGCTGATATGCCTGTTAAGATTCCATGAAAAGGTTAATATCCTACCAGCAATTATTTTATACTAAATAAAATAAATCAAGTCATTTTCAGAGTTTGACAGTTTATGAAAAAAATCTTACTTGCACAGCAGCTTTCCTTGCTTTGATGCCCGCCACCCTTTGTCTTGCTGCCAATATACGGTCATTGGCTTCTTGTAAAGCTTGTGCGTCAAACTTTGATTTATCTTGTGCTCCTGCCATTTGTCTCATCAGTTGTTTATGCTCCATGTAACGTCTCACTAACTCTGCTTGCTCTGTCAGTTGTAGCTGGCAAAACAAAACAAGTTACACATCCTGGCTTTTCGTTTAAAATATTTCTAAACCTTCGCTAACGTAATGGAAGATAGAAATTAAGTTATTATTAATATTAAGTTGAATTTATAAAGTGAATCTTTTTAAAGATTTTATTAGACAATCATCAAAAGTATAATGTGGAACCAATTGCTTTTTTATTAATTTTTTTTACTTATTAAACTTGAATGTCAAAGTACCAAAAGTACTCGAGACTTGCTGGCACCTCAGTTCACCAAACATGAATATAATATTTAGCTTCCTTTACCTTCACTCCATTTACAATATCTGTCTTTTCTACTTTAGTATCTTCAACAGCAGCCTGTCTATCATGTCTGATCAATGCATTACTAACAGACGTGTGTTGGTTTCCAAAGTCAGAAGCAAACATGAGTTGCGAATGAACTGCACGGTGTCTCTGCAGAGCTCTCTCCTTTCGTTCTTGTGCCTAAAACATAAATATAGCAAACCATGGTAAACGGTACAAAAACCACATTACTGTCACATACATATTCTATGTACGATTGTTTGTGAAGGTCATTCTGTTGCAAACCTTCCGCAATTTTTATCCTATCAGTTTGGCGTTGATGTAAGGCATTGCTTCTTTTTTCTTCCTGCAAAAACAGTTTAAAAGTCTAATTTTGTTGTTTTTTAACACAAATGTGTATTACTTTAAATGCTGCTACTATATTTCGGGCTTGCATTTTTTCCTGTTGTACCCGCATAACACGTTCAACTTTTAACGCAAGATGGTCGCTCTTGTCACGATCTCTGTATGCGTTCGACACTGCAGCTAAAGTGGCGAGACTCACATGATCAACCAACTGTAAACAAAACAGGAAATGTGTAAAAAGAAATGGTTTATTGAGCATACAACAACCCATTCTGTTAAGATGCATATTTACAAATATACAAATAATTCAATTTAACCTACTCTTAAGGTGGCTGTACACAGTATTCAAAATTCGTCCGTTTTGTCTAATTTGTCCGGATTTCGCTGCCGCATGCGGAATTGGACATGGGTTTGCAAGAGAGTTTGCACGCCAGATACTGTGTACAGCCACATTTAAAAAGTAATAAATTTAGGAGTCTAACCTAGTCTGGAGCTCATAGAGTTAAACAATTCTTGTTTAGTAAAATATAATAAGAATCTCTGCCAGGGAATGTAACAGACAAAAATCAAGTCCAACTAATTGTTGTATGAGAGATATATATTCCACCTAAATGTCATAGTCAGTCTCTTATTTAAATTGAATCTAGCCTACCCTTTGTACAGGTTTTGGTTTCTTGACTTTAACAGTGGGCTTGGTGAATTCTTGTTCATGCCAATAATCTACAGCTTCCCTCACATCTCTACCTGCCTCTCTGTTCATCATTAAGTGATCCTGAGTTGGTTCAAGCTGGAACATCATACAGTGGTAATATAATTCAATAAAAGGGCAATATTGCTCTTTAGCAGTCTTTATAGTGTTATTTTACAAGTTATCACATATATACAACTTTGTGGGTGATTGACTTTTGTTGGATATTTTCTATTTTTTTCTGAGTTAGTGCAACTACCTTAATTGTATTACTACCCAGGGCCACTTATGCCTACAATGTTAGTAGCCACCAGCCTTAAACACTGTTCAAGTTAAAGTTCTGCCACAAATCCACCATACCTCTGAATACACAGGTTTTCCGCCGGCCACTTTGAATGCTTTATCATGAACCCTCCATTCATGGTTTGTAACATCAGGGTCCATACTCGTGTGTCTACATACATGGTAACTCGTAAGCTGGCACAAGTGCATAAACACCAGTGTTATACTGACTGTTGTTTTCCGGCCACGCAAGGATAAAGTATGTTACATTCATTTATTCACATTCACCTCATGTCCCTGTTTTCCACTAGAGTACCAAGTGTGGGGTGCGTTTCCTTCAACATAGGGTGAACAAGGTTGGAGGATGGTCCCAACATCTGTTGGACCGTAACTGTGTCACGCCTCCCAACTTTGTATGGAGCACTCGCTGGCGTGGAAACAGGGGCACCGAGTTGCTTGGCGGGTTTTTCAGTGGCTTCTGATAAAGAAGTAAAAACAAAAAATATGTTCCCTTTAAATGTGTTATGCTTATTACCAAAAAGACAAAGTAATGAATTTTGACAGACAAGGAGAAAACAAAGCAGACATTTTCCCACTTATTTATTATTTAAGCATAAGTTAATTTGGGAAATGTGTTGTATACAATAGCAGCCTGTGTGTGTTCCATGAAATATTAAAGATTATTTAATGTAATATCATTGATTTTAAATTTAAAAACGTAATGTTTTAATCACCAAAAATGTAACGCTAACCTTTCTCTTCATTTTCAACAAAAGTTACCGTCAATGGTTTTGAAAAGAGCGACTTTGTTGGCAATATACTTTCTTTATGGATGTGTATTGTAACATTATCCTCCCCTGTGTTGTCTGAATAGAATATTGAAATATAATCAGGTATAGTTGATAATATTGATGAATAATACAACGTAACTTAACACAAGGGCAAACCAATACCTTACAATGTTTAATTGTTGCGTTTAAACAATGTAATTAAAACTACCACACCAAACAATGAATATTGAGCAAATGGAGAAATTACATATTAATGTTTTTCCCTTGTTTTACTGATTTAAACCTGTTTTTGTCTATTTGCCCCCAAAACAAATCTTTTAGCAACAACTATATTAGATTTTGCTCATAATATATAAATACTTAAACCTGAACTTGGTATATTTATTGCACTCACCGAAAGAACGCATAGCATTTTGTTCAAGTTTGTTTAGGTTGATATGCAGTGAAGAAGGCAACAGTTTTAGGGAAAAATCATCTTTTTCATCCTGTTTAACAAGACAGCTATTATAAACAGTATTGTGAGGTGGTGGAAATATCACACCTGATTTTCTTTGTTTTGTTGTTTAGTCATAGGAGTTTCATTCCTTAAAGTGGTGGCTGCACTTGGGGTCTTTGAACCTGGTCTTCGGTTCTGTAAATTAAAAACAATCATTATTTTGCTAAAGTTATATTCTATGTGGGTAAGGTCCCACAAGGTGGCACACCATGGTTCCTATGGTTTAGGCCAGGACAGCTTTATTATCCCACTTTCCGAATAAGTCCTGGCAAATAACAAACGAACTGTTGAAATAAACTTAACATCCTATATACCAAAGCTGACAAAAGACTGTTTTATGTTATGCCTGATGGCAGAGGTAACAACAACTAAAGTAAACAATAGTTTCTTAAAGATGAACCCGCCTTGAGATAAGTGTCGTAATCAAGATTTACTTCATCCACCTGGCTACCACTAGGTGTCTCCTGCACCACAAAATTAAGTTTTCGAAGGCGTTCTCTGTGAACAAAAACACCCTTATTATAACACTTTCTACATCACTGAAGATGGTTTTAATTTTTAAACCAAAATGTTTGAGATAAAAATCATATTATGCATATTGGCTGTCATGTTTACATTAAAAATGATCAGAAAACCGTGTTTTATCACATATAGAATTTTTAAATAACAGCACATAAATTCACAAGTATATTAGGTCACTTACTGGACTTGATCATAGCTTATGTTGAGTGCTTTCCTGCAGATGTGGCCTCGAACCCAGCGTTGAATTACAACAACAGGGGAACCATGGACCAATATCCTATTGACATCAAACAGAATTTTTTTGACAACTTTCATTTCAGATTCAATGGTTCTTTCGTCTAATGGCTGTGGAAAATATACAGATTTAGGTGCATCAAACTAAACACGGATTTTCTGGTCAGTTTTAACATCATAAACTTCTAACATTAATAGAGATGGTATTAGTTTACAAACAAAAACTCTTAAGATTAAAGTTATATCATGCCTGGGCTGTCATGCAATGAAAATACAGTTCTAGTGCAACAATTATTCTGCAATACCTCTTATTTATAGATAATAAATGTAACTTGCTATATCCTCGCATGATCGGAACGAAAGTCTTTGTACCAGGTGTGTTCTGTTTCATACACCAGGTGCCAGCATTTGAAGTATTTTACTTTGTGGGTGATAATGTATTTTTGTGTTTTATTGTATACTACAACTGTCCATTATACACTAATTTACATTTAAACGTTTAAACTACCTCAGTTTGCTTGGGGCATAAGTCGACCCAAAGTCTGGGGTTCATGGTCATGAAACGTTTGGAGAACAAAGCATCTTCTATGATCTCATCATCTCCTATCACATGATGGTCAAGCGCCTTCAATGACCAAATGCTGTTCACTGTGTGATGTCTGCACAAATGACGTAATCATAATAAGTAATAACCCACAAAGCAAAATACTTGGTAAAAAGGAAAGAGATGTATGAAACAAAACACCTGTGATTGACAACTGTCGTTTTTTGGCTAGGCAAGTATGAAATAAAAAGTTGCATAAGTTAGATATGTGAATAATAAAATTCTATATTTGTATAACTATTTTTGGCAACTAATTTAGCGTTGAATGCTTTACTTCAGAATAACTATCTAAATATACACATAACTTGTAATACTTTAATTTTGTCATTTCGATTATGGCTGTTTTCTACCCTATTTTAACATGAACTCTCAAAGTTTTTTTTAATTCAAAAGATCTGAATATGGTCGTGTCTACAGTCTACCATAAACTTTCTAACAATTTAGAGTCACTAGCAGTGAATGCTAAAAGTAATATGTTATTTAATATATTATTATTAACCTGTAGTTTGTTTTTAGACTGAGTGGCGTGTCGTACAATGTCAATGCAACAAGGTTAACACACACACATAGTGATTGTATATCATCCAGCTTCCCAATACCATTATCATGCAGGTTTAATATTTGCAAACTTTTCATTTCTCTCCAAAATCCTTCATCAGGTAGTTTTGTAATCTGTGGGTAAATATAAATACTCTGTGAACAATATACACAGATTAAAATAAATCTTAGCCTTGACCTTAGCCTTGACAATTATTTAGGTAGAAATATTCATTGCAAATGTATTTCTTTTTATAAGTTATGACCTACAATATGGCCTAAATTGAAGACTAAAGAATAAATGACTTTACCTAATTTCTTTGATCACAGTGTAAAAAACGTCTAAGTGTAAAAAAGAGCGGTTGTACCTGATGAAAAACTAACCATTAATTTAAATCCTTTAGCTAATTAGCTACAGCTGTAAAGAGTGTGATAGGTTGAAGATTGTAAAAAGACGTCTAGTGATACCATGAGACAAGATTAGATAGTGAGCAGGAGTTTGGAAATTTATACCTGGTTGCTATGAAGATCAAGACGAACCAAATGTGGACAATTTTCCAAAGCATTGAACCTTGTAAGGTAGTTGTTGTTCAATATACAGACCCTCAAATGTCGACATGACTGGATATGACCAAGGGTTCGGATATGAAAGTGAGACAAATGAATGTATTCAATATCTCGTAAAGATTGATTTGGAGTTTTCGCTGTTTGGCATCTGCACAAATATTATGAAGCAACATAATAAGACTTTAAAGTTGAGGAATTGGAACCCACGAAATTACATACATGGTGGCTCATAAGCAGCACGGGGTGTAAGAAACAGAAGACCAGTATAAGTACTGTCGTTTCCCCATTAAGCAAGAATAAAAAAGTACATTCATTCATTCAATCACCATCCATATAATATAACTAACCTTTCCAAGAGAAATGACCTCGAAGGTGATATAAGGTATCCCCCTTCTGCTGCTTGTCGTAAAGCAGCATCTGCAAGTCTGCTTTCAAACTTGGACGGGACGACTTTCTTTGCTTTCCTAGAAGGTAAAGCAGTTCCTCTAATATTAGTAGCTGCGTCTGAACCTTTAGGGGCAATAGCGCTTGAAATAATTTGATCTCTAAAAAGAACTTGTTCTATCTTTTCAGAATTCATAATACAAAAGTTTTGACACCGTCTGCATTAAAAATAGAACAAAACATTGAGTGGATTTAGGATATTTATTGGAACTTAACCAAATAATCTTTCGATACCTTTGTAATGACTACCTTGCATGTTGTACGCTCTGTAGATTATATGACTCTTGCTGGCCTTTGTTTATAAACATGGCATCACTGTCATCTGCAGCTTTATGAATCCTGTGTTATTATAACATTAATAAAAGGCCTCGTACCATTCTTCTGTATTAATTCCTCGTAAACAAATACGATGCAGTAGCGTGCGTTCTGTTGCTATAGTGACTGTTGTACTCTTTAGCGACACCTTGTGAACGAATATTTTAAGACAGTTTTACCACTTAACGGCGCTAACGCACTATGGCCAGCAAACTTTAAAAATTAAAAAAAGAACTAAAACATCTAAAATACGAAACTAAGAACACTAATCATATTTTCCAATACAAAAAAGCTTATAATTAGGCTGTTTTCCAAATCAGAAACGTACTATAAGATGTAAATATACCAGTATTTGTTTGGTAAACTCATAAATAAATTTACTTAAAAAGGCAAGAGTATTTTACAAATATTAATTTATACATACCGGCAAGATATAAAAAAAACGGCGGTCTGTGATTTCGTAGGTACATTTTGCGGGGTCTTAATGGTGACAAATGACAACTAAAAATAATATTCGCTTGAGTAATAAATTATATTTGAACAGTGTTTTTGTGGCTACCGCGTAAGTACAACCGTCGTGCCTTCCCGGCTGTTGATTTGATGTGTAAGCTGGTAAGAGTTGCCAAAACAAGCACTCGAAGCTGTCCTGGGCACGCGAGCCCTAACCCTTCTCTTTCAGTATCTGTTTTACTATCACTGGTACAACTGACAGGATGTAAACAAACACCTCGGCCGGACTGAATTCCATGTCGTTTTCCCTTTGTGGTATCGCTATTGTTTGCCCACAAAAGCTCTCGGACGACGCGTGAGTGTCTCAGCCAGCACAGAAAACTAGATTTACTTTCTCGTAATCGTTTAATCTGATTAAACCCGGACAAGAATTGGAATTGGTTGCTCGTGCTTCGTTCTGAGGGATTCGCTTACCATTTGTAGGCCTTACTCAAAACACATGTGACGCGAGACCATAATACGATAGAGCCGTGTGTGGTAAATTAGTTTACGAAAGGGTAAGCAGCTGAAAACGTTAATTTGATACTGTTGTATCAAATGTAGAGACAATAAAGTGAAAGCGTTGAGGAAACCTTATGGATATTTTCAGGCAGAACTCTTCCCGTAACATTAACATGTAAAATTGACGCGGCAGGCTTACAAAGTTTGTAAATCTAATTGGGCAGTTTTTGTATTTAATTTTTAGCCATTAAAGCATAGGATTTAGTGCAACCGAGAGTTGGATAATAAATACGAGTATAGTTGAACATATTGAGCTTAAATCAACAAATTCTTTCAGGAGGTTATAACAGCAAAAGAACATCGTGTTTGGGTAAGTAATATATTAAATTACCTATATACACGCAAAGTTGCTTGCAGGGGCAAAAATGGAGGATAACGCGTTTACATCTAAATCGGCCACTATTATACATTTATCTGTTACGTAGGTTGTTAATGGTAATTAGGGAACAGCATGATAATCACTTAGTTATTAAGTTTGTTTGGTATAGCTTATGCGCGGTTCACGCCTACCAAACCGCATTGCCCTACGGATTACATAAGAAACCGATGTATATGTAGTTCAAGGACAACAGCTCTGAGGTCATTGGTAAAAATAATCGATCTCTTTTGACCTTACCAGGTTTATACAAGACGGGCAAGGCCAATAGGACATTACTCTGAGTCTATTTGCTGTCAGTTAGTTTTCATAGTACCGGAATTAATAACCTCGTGTGACACTTAGTTCAATGTCATATCTATACAACGGATTATATCGGTTCGTTCCTATGTAACTATATTGGAGCCACAAACCCATTGTAAGATGCAACGTAATGACTGGTTACTTGATACGCTACTTTTGTGTATACAGTATTAGCCCAACACTATATGATACTTCGCTGCAGTGAAAGAATTCTAGTCGTCAGCAAATGTGTTGTGAAAATAGCGACCTAAATATTCACCACCAGTTTTAGGAAAACTAAAAACCTGAGTCATTAATGTTAGCGCTATAACAGCCGTCAAGAACCTGAGTCATTAATGTTAGCGCTATAACAGCCAAAAAAGAATAATTTTAGCACAGTACACAAGGTGTAGTTTTTTTACAGCCGCCAACTATTATCCTATCTTTACGTTAGATCGAATGAGCAAACACATGCGACTAGTGTCAGTTTGTTCAAGTATTAAATCGGCACGTACTTTTTAAAGGCCCTATGATTAAGGGCCAGTAAAGTCAACAGCCCATTGCTATATGCAAACATAGGACTATACAAAAGTTATAGGAGCCTATACGTTAACGGTTATTGTTGCACTGTGGGTCGGTACTTATAAAAAATTCGATATAACTTCAAGTGCAGATTATGCAACCGATTGTCCCAGTGCTGCTTAAACTCATAGCATAAACACAAACGTTACACATTTATAATAGTCATATTGTGCGTTGATTCATAGCGTCATATATACGGGTGCTGACACAACATTTACACGTTATATGTAGCAAATGTATAAACTGTAGCTACAGTATGTTGTGATGTCGCATGGTGAGGTACAACGGCGATATCGGGGCCCTATACTACCTTCCGTATCGTCGGTTGGCAGCTTGCAAAGGTATATAGAATACTGCTGGCTGATATGAAGCGTTTTGTTATAAGTGTTATGTGTATAACTTTGTAGGGTACAAATCAGACTGCATTTACAACGAGCTGCGAGGCAGAACAACATTCGAGCCGTTCTAAGAAATGGTGACGTCAACCGACACGCTTGACTGACGTTGGAAGATATCGTGACATCACAAATATTATTGTGACGTAACTAAGATGCCTGAAACCGATCGATTGGCGAAGTTGATCGAGCATAGAAAACAACAGGAAAAGAAGAACGACAAACTACGTATACACAGAAACAAACTTGAAAATGACCGCCTGGTGGCACAAGAGTCCTACCTCGATTGGAACAAGAGTGAGCGTGTGATATTTTCAAAGTAAAAACGACAGTATTAACACGGGTGTTCTGTTTAAAACACCCGTACTTGCTTACGAGCTACCACATATGTAATTATTTCTCCTGTGTTTTCTGTATGGCTAAAAATTTCAACAACTGAAAAGGCGCAAATGGGTCTGAAAATTGAGGTTTTAAAACGAGCCGAAAAATATAAATTCTATCACCCTGATACCTTGTAGAACTTCGTGAAAAGGAGTTTACATCAGCGGAGACGGAATACATGAGAAAGTTGGAACGAATCTACGATCGACAACTTAATATTCAAGATGAAAGAAAGAAGATTGAAGAGAAGAAAGCAATACAAAAAAAAGAAAAAAAGAAAAAGTATATTTTCTGTCATTAGCATTAATAAGAAATTAATTGAATGCAAATTTCATACTTTTCAACTATATGCCCAAACTACACAGTACCAACAGAACAGGTCATAACATGAAACAAAACATGAATCCCCCCCCACATGATGATAAAGCAAGTTATATTAGGGTGGGTGGAGATGGGACTAATTTCCATTCTTTTTTCTTCCTATTTGGTGGTAAACAAAAAACATTCAGAAAATAAAAAAATATCTGCACGACTCCCATACACTGTTGTTAAAAACACGATCCGGATAGTAGGCCTATGTTGTGCTTAAGGTCTTACCCCACATTACTATACATTCAATTCATTTTATATATTAAGACTTGAAACGGAGTCGATGGTACACGAGGTGACAGAAGAAGAACGACTTCGCCAACTCTTCGGTGTTAAACAAGAAAAAGCAAAGTTTTTTATGACCAAAGCAAAAACGCTTTCTGGGGGATATCGAGACAATGACCCACCACAAGCGTATTACAAAAGAAATGGACTCGTTCCTCCGGACAGGCTGGTAAGACAACCTCGTAACATACAATTTTAAACCGTATGCGGACATGTTTTCACGTCCCATTTGGTTGTAAACAAAGTAAGAATTATAAAATTGTATCCTTACGGTTCCCATAAACATAAAGCATAGACCGTTGTTAAAACAACGTCTTTTTAACATGCTTTCGTAGAATTGCACAGCCATTGGTAGTTTATAAAAAATACAAATATGCCAGTACTGCACTGTTTTACCTTCGCATATTAACTATTTTTTTTTAATTACCGACCCCACATAACCTTCTGTCTTGTGAAGGTAACCCCTGAAATGAGCGCAGCAGCACAAGCCAGCTTGGGAGGAGGAAGTCGACCTCCGTCATCTTCCAACCATCTCAACAAACCAACCCTCCCTGCCGAAACACCATTTGGTGTAACAGGTACAACAGTTAGCGGTTTCATTATAAACGTTACAAGTTTAAAATGTGTTTGTATTGATGTGAAACGTTTCGGATCCGTCACCGCCTTTTCGTTGGCTGTTTAGTTCGTAATTTCGTTGACAGCGTTTATTTTTAACGTCATTTCAATTACACGGAACGTCAATTCAATTACATTTTTTTAAACATAGAAAAACGACCGGCTTCTTCAAAGCGAAGACGGCCGGCGTCACGAAGTCGAATCGAGAGTAATATTTCTGAAGTAACTGCCCCACTTATGTCATCTGATGAGGAAAGCACAGACACAGCTATCGAGGAAGTGATTCGTGTTCAGGTGAATCTAAGACCAAGTACAGCACCTGGGAAGAGAAAGAAACCGCGAGCTATAAAAGAAAGTGGAATGGTGACAACTGTGGAGGAGGAGGAGGGAAGACAAAGACCATCCACAGCTGCAGCTTTTGTGAGGTTCGGAGAAGCGGAGAAAATAGGGGAGGAAGAGCAAAGAGGGTTAGATTCCCCGGAGGATAAATCACCAAAGAGTCCAGGACGAAGAAGACAAAGCCTAAAAGCTCCGAACATGCTCCTCTTTCGACGTAGACCTTCAGGGGTGTCAGGTGGCCCAAGGAGCGCGGTCTCCGCCCCAACGACACCACGAGGCCATAGAGGTAGCATCCAGCAAACCATGATGAGTAACGTGCAGCAAGATCGGATTCGCATAAAGATGTTACAGAAGGCGAGATGTCTACAGCAGGAACGCATACGGCGAGAATTACTTCGCATTGCGGCCACTAAGCCTGACGTTAAGACCGAAACTGTAAGCAGAGATGTCCCTTTGTTTCCTCAGAAGTTTAAAACACTTCCCTATCGAACCAGAACTAAGGTAACAGTGCCACCTCGGGATCCACAAAGTGCTGCGCAACGCGACGCAATGCTAAGTTACGTCCAGCGCTGTGAACGTGGCTATATCATGGGTGACATTTACGAGGCGAAACAGCAGCTACTCGACGCAACCACGACCAGGACATTGAATCTTCAAGCTGAAGTAGAAAGCTTTGTTAAAGTTTAAACCGAAAACAGTGTCAATTTGAGCGCCAAATTAATGAAAGCCTGGAATTCTTTCAATACACGCAATCGCATGCAAAAATGACCACAACAGCAAATATACCTCTATAAATATGTAGCCATGTTTGCGAAACTGCAGTATGAAGTATATACCATGCCCACGATACTGTTATGCAATTACAGAAAGTAATTTGTGGTGGGCCATATGTCGCATAGTGCTTTGGTAGCTGACAATTTACTATAACTCTTCCATTTTCTATCTTTTACTATCCGCGCTTATTACTTAGCTTCACATTTTAATTATTCTCTGTTAATTGTCCTTAAATTTCTTATGTTATGTTTTTTCACTTATTATAATAAATTATGAATAATATTTCGCATAGAAAATGCACACCACATGCAAGATGTTTCAACCACAGAGATAAATTGTATCGAACTTGGGTGGATACCTATGTTATAAGTCGTAACTCGTAAGTGGGCACGAGGTGTATGGAACAGAACACATGTGTTTAACGACTGTCGGACATGCGAGGATAAAGTAAGCTACATTCATTCATTCAGTTACATCACTATACAAGGATAAATAGGTTACAATACAAAATTGTCTTCACCTTTCACAACACCTTGTTAAGACTGCCTTCTGCAGCATCCATGGATTCATTATATTCAGCTTTTGTTATCTGGAAATATATCATAGTTTAAGTTAAGCTCCATTGTAAATTTTCTGGTTTGTAAGGGGCATGAAGTGTATAAGAAGTACATTGGGTAGGACAGTAGGTTATCCTCCAACCAGTTAAATGTGACATTTTTTTATGGTAACATGTAAGCGACGTGAGGTGTATAAAGTAAGTAAATTGGCAAGTTACCTTATAACCTATTTGAAAACATAACATTTTTTTCTGTGGAAACCTGTAAGGGACAGGTGTATAAAATAAGAATATTCTGCAAATTACCTCCTTTCTTTTTAACTTCTTCACAAGCTGAGCATCTTTACGTAGTTCTTCTAACTCATCATCATCAAACGTCTACAACACATACAATATTTTACTAATTCAATTGACCATGATTTATAAAAGTCAGAAATTACCATTTTCTCTTTTTTCATTCTCCTTTTTTCTTTTTTCACTCTTCGCAATTCTTTTTTCTCTTTTAAACCTGACCAAGCTTTTTTCTTTTCACTCACAAACTTTGGTTTCTTCCCTTCTGTAGCTTTTTTCTTCAATGCTAATTTTCTTTGTTTTTCCCGAGCCTTGTCCCTGTTATAAAAAAAAGTTCATGTACACAAGCAATCTTAACATAAAACTATAAAAAGCCTTGCCACGCAAGAATAAAACAAGTTAAATTCATTTATAGTTTATTAATACACATGATACACCCACTACCCAACTAAAACAACTACACTTTTCAAGCAAAAATCTTTTTTTGGTAGTGCTCATCTTTTCAAGTTATTTAAAGAGTATTTTTGCAGTATTTTTATTCTTTATGGGTGAGGTCCCTGTCAAGGACTTGGAATTTAGGCCACATTTGGCCCATTACCCCAACACCCAGAAAGCCCATTTAAATCCTTTGTGTGACCGGTGCCGCGACACAGCATCACACTCAGACGTGTAGAAATTTAAGCAGTAGTAAATCACTCACTTGTATTTAATCGCATCAATATCAACAACAGGAGCAACAAAGTCAGTTACCGCCTTCAGTTTTATTTCCGGCATTTTCGGAATTCTTAACAATCCAAAACTGGTAGCGAGTTCACCAAAACTTAGATCTATAAACAAACATGAAATGTTTATATTTTAAGTTTACAATGCATATATATTCTGTATGGGTGGTATGCAGAATAGGCACAATCCTTCATAATCAAAGTTTGAAATGCAGTCCTAAATCTTGACTTTGGATTTAGACCAGATTTGGCCCATTGCCCCTACAATGTAGTTTTGCAATATGTTTAATCTTTAACCAGAAATTAAAAATACAACATCTGATTTTTTTTCCACTTTGGTCTAACAAACATTTAAAACTATAAAACACCAGCTTCTACATGCTACACCAGGGTTTCTTAAACCGGGGTAAATTTACCCCTGGGGGTAAAGTTCTCATAATTAGAGGGTAAATAAGCTACCAATCCAAATTCAAATCAGGAGTCGGGACAGAAAAAATTTGCCAATTGTAGTACTTTACAAGACTTTGAGGAACTGGATGCCAAAATAAATGAGCTCCATATTACATATTGGGGGTAAATCTGATAAGCATCTTTGTTAAAAGGATAAAGCATCCAACAAACTTCATGCTACACCTCTTACCCTTTATTCGAAATATAAGATTACATTCATGTTTTGCGTACGACTGAATGAAAGAAACAAATGCTCTCAATCCTCGTTCCATTGCAGCTCGGTCCTTTATGGACAACTCCTGTAACTTGGATGACCACTGTATCGTGCTGCTTTCATCCATTTTGTATTCCTGGTCGTAAACAAGATAGAGTTATTATTAAATTGGTGTCAGTGGTATAAATACTAAACAGACAAAAAAAATCCAAGAAATTGTATTCTATGAGATATATATTCACTGCGTTAGATAGTTTTCTGTAAAACTGCATTATTTTGTTGTGAAATACATCAATGTTTATCAAACACAGGCTTATAGTCCTATGTGAAAACTCATAATCGGGCACAACGTGATGAAAAAAAAAGTTATATTGATGTTGCCCCACCTCACAAAGATATATAAGTTTAGAAAATAAAAGAAATCTTACCAACATAGGAGCTTTCTGGTTAATCTCAATAAAATCCACATAAGATGTTTCAGATTCTAACAGGAAAATTAAAGCGTTGCCTTGACGACCAACTCTTGCAGTTCGACCACAACGATGCACGAACGCACTGAATTTAAATTACTTGTTAGTGGGTTTAGTAGGTGGGGTTATTTTGGAAAACCAGGGTTCTCTCTAGGCCTTATGCCAAAGTTATTGCCTTTATTTATGCATTATTACCAATTAACTTGTAACCAGTGGCGTCGATTTTATAAAAACGTAGGGGTTGCGACATTACACTATGTTAGCTGAAAGTAAGTATATGTAGAACAAGTAAAACCACGCATATAACGTGTGCGGCATTCAATAGAAAAGGTATGACATAAGTCTGGCAGTTGATTGCGGGTAAGTGTTTAAAAAACTTACAATATGACATGTAAATATCATCATATAATTGCCAATACGTTGATTATACAAACGCACTGTAACCCGTTGCGATAATGGACCACATCACAATACCGCGTATGACGTCACATTATTCAACTGACAGGTGCAGCATTGCGCAATATCTTACGTTAATTCTCTGCGTCACAATATTGGTTATAATGCAACATTTGACTTTAAAACTCGTAATTGCGCAACATAAAACTAAAAGTTGTTCGCATCACAATTGAACACGTAACAATTTTGTGTTGGTTGACGGGCGCAATGAAGTTTAAAAAAATCATTTTAACAAAAGTCGAGAAAACAAAAAAAATTAATTAAACATGCGTCAATCATGTTGTACAACACACGATCAAAGCTGCGTTCGCCTATCACCGATCAAAGGAGCATTACCGGCACCGCCACGATCTCCCTTTTAACAGACGAACTTAACAGGATAAGGTTTGCGAGCGAGAATAATGTTTCACATGTAGGCTAATTAATGAATGTGTGAATTGCTATTATGTTGCAATAATCGACGTGTAAATTGTCATTATGTCGTAATGAATCCACGCGTGAATCCTTACTATTTCGTAACAAACATGTTGCTTGGCTGAAGAAAATATCATATATAAATATAAAGCAGTGACCGACCCGATTTAGGTAGTTCATTTTCGCACGTTTAACAGCCAAATTACATTGATTTTACACGCAACTGTTGTTAGGGATTCATGGCATGTGCGCGTCTTAGAAAAAGAACACCTATTCCTTTAGTTTAATTTTCTCCTGGTCCGCGTGTTTTAAGTTTAATTCGAATTGCCTTCGGGAGAAAAGCAGCTTTGGAAGTAGACGTTAGACAAAATTTAAAAGGTAGAAATGACTAGTAAACATTACATTCTCACACAATAATATAATTGTTACTGTAACAATTGGCGATTTTGCGATTATCAATGTGACGTAAACACTTGTCTGACGTAACACGCAGCCGTTATAGGTAACCGCGCAGGGTACAAAAACGGCTAGTTTATGCGTTGGGAGAATGAAGGTGTTGCGTAACTACTATAAAGTAATTGTTTGATAAAGTTAAATATATTTATTTAAGAAGAATTTAAGAATAATTTCCTTTAATAATTTGAAAATCCAGGGGTTGCTGCAACCCCTGCAAAATTGTCAGGGTAGGCCTGCATACCCTGCACCATATAAATCGACGCCAGTGCTTGTAACTATATCAATATGTGCCCATATTGTTTAACTTCGATGTTAATAACATGCTACAGAAAGATATTGAAACACAATTACCTTGCGTTACTTGGTGGATCAAACTGTAACACCCAATCTACATCAGGGATGTCCACACCTCGTGCCATCACATCTGTGCATACCAGGATACCTCTGTAAAGAAACAATACGAATATTTATATTTGAAGTCAAAGACCACCTAGATTTTCTAAAAGGTTGAGCATATTGCTAAGAAAATGGCCTTCTTTGGCTTACAACACAGCCCAAAATTCATACCTACATACTGCGTAATTGGTAATATTGTGGAAATAGCAATTACCTGTCAAGTTTACGGAATTTGCTAAAAATTTCCAAACGTTTTTTCTTAATTTTTCCATGTAGAAGCAGAATGTTAAAGTCATTGCTGAGAAGATCTGTTGCAACAATTGTACAAATTATGCCAAAAATTATTAATGTTAAAATCCAACATATATAAACACCCATTGTTACAATCAGATATCACCGAAACATAAATAGATTACAAATTTTTACATTGGATATTTGGGAACTTTTACAATTAGAAAAAAAAAAAATTAGTTATATACGAATATTTATATAAAATCAGTATAACTGGAAGTTAAGTCTGGTAGAAAGATGAATAAATTACATTATTATATTCATACTTATATTTTATATTCATACCTTATATTATACATATAAATACATACAGTAAGGGTGTTGGGGTAATCGGTCAACACTGGCTTTAAATTCTAAGTCCTCAAACATATAGAATGGCATATGAAAACAGGGCAAACTCCCCCCACCTTTTATAGCCCGGCCAAAATACTCCACACACGCACATGTGGAAAAGAACAGGAGGATTTTTTCATCTTTTTTCTTCGTTACAAAGTTCATGAGAGAGTTAAACTTCTCACATGCCCGACAGGTGGTGTATTGGTTCTGTAGTGATGATGGCGTCTTTGTAACACCAGATTGGTCCAAAGATGCAAACTCCAAATCTTGCTTTTTCTAAGTGGACGTATAATGTAAAAAGTTGGCTACATTAAATAAAATAACTTATAAAGTAGAATCATGACCTTGATTAATAAGTATAATATAAGTATGTCATTAAAATATCAGTTGCCAAAATCTTAACTGGAAAAGTAAGACTTCTACAATCAGAATGAAAAACTTAAATACACAAATAATAGAAAGTGAACTTTTCAGCAAAAGTAAATTTGATAATAGCTGTATTCAAACCTCTTTGACGCTTATTTTAACCGGGTTCCTCATTCCAGCTTTCATAAGTTGAACAACCTCAGTGGTTTGTGTTGCACTGAACAAGCCAGTTCTCCTTTGCTTTGGAAGGTACCTGTGGCACAAAATATTTGGAAATTCAAATTTATTTATGGATATTATGATATAATAACTTAGATAAAGCTCCGCTTTAAACAATTAAACATTCAAGGTGGTTTCAAATTAAAATCATAAAAAGCTAAGAAAACACTATTGAAAACATATTAATTTATGGCCATTGGTATGCTTTGTTAAAGAAGTATCGCAGACAGTAAAGTTGAATGAACTAATTTACCACAATCTGCTGGGAGGTTGTTGCATAAACCAGCGATAAGTTCTTGTATGGTATTTCAAAGATGATTATACATTTTTTTCATGTTTTAAGTTTGATCTTATTACCCAAGGATGGTGGTGAGAGTTCTGTGGAAACCAAGATCAAGAAGACGATCCGCTTCATCAAGGATGAGAACTTCAAGGGATCGAACACCAGATCTTAACATCAAACATTTCTCCAACGCAAAGCTGATTCGTCCAGGAGTTCCAACAATTATATTTGAACCTGGAAAGCACATTCTAGAGTTCCAACGTTTCTGTTATGATTTCTAGATGGTTCTGGTTATTTTTATTGAAAAACAACAAGCTTAGACAATGGTAAATATCTGAAGTTAGACCTGAATAACATTGATTACTGTTACTGTTTATGCAAATTTCTAGTTGATTGTTACAAAAGCAATGTTATGTTTCAAAGAATTAAACAGTTTGATTCATTGGAATCTTGCTAAGAAATTTATCTACGAACCAGATGCCAATTTATCGACGAACCAGATGCCGGCATCAAAAAAGCTATACCTGGCTAGCTAACCATAGGTTTCAAACCACTAGCTTAGATCATCCTCCAGATGCTAAATTTTTGGTGGTAATTGAATCTAATAAAGTAAACATTCTAAACAACAGGGTTTTACCATTTTCAACAAAATCGTTGGTGTCGTTTTCAATATCTCCGGTTCCACCAATAAGTAAAGTGGAAGTGAACGGACAATGTTGATCATCCAAGAACTCTTCAATCACTTCATGTATCTGACTCGCAAGCTCTCGTGTTGGGCTCACAATAACAGCTCCAACCTGTTGTAAATAATGTTTTTAATTTACCAAATTAACAAATATAAGCTTAAAAATAACTTTTTTTTTGTATGGGTAAAATACCGAATGTAACTTTTATCCTTGTGTGGTGGGCGGTGGGGTTATATAACACGACTATTATTATTCTATTTAAGGCCCGTTTACAAGTTATTGCAGGGATAACTTTGTGGGTGCCAACATAATACACTAAAACAGAAAGTAAGGGTAACAATAAGGTTGAAATAACACATTCTAAGTAAAAAGGGGAGTACAAAAATTATTAAATAAAGTTTGTTAACCCTGCAACAAATAAAGACATTCAAATTAAACAAAATTAGGTAGTTATGGAAAAGTTCTCATAATATACACATAGCAACTGACTTGGTGTTTTTTCAGTGTACCAACACACTGCATTAACATTTCAAGCATAGGAATAACAAAGGCGAGCGTTTTTCCACTTCCAGTGACTGCTTCAACACAAACATCTTTATTTTTCATGAACACAGGAATCGTGGCAACCTACCAAACAAACTTGGTTAAACAGATAAATGCAGCCGATTAATCCTGTGTGGCAGGGAAGCGACAGGCCAACAGTTGCTATAACACAAGTGTTTTGTTTTATACACTTTATGCCTGCTTATACGAACTTTATAAGGGACAACTCTGTTAGAACAATTTCCACAAAGTGTTTGCCCACATGTATATTAGTACCAGTTTTTACAAAGCCATATATTTACAGATGAATACAGAAATACATTTTAAGTGTGTTACGTAACAATATGTTCTAACCTGTACAGGTGTCATGTTTTTGAATCCCAATCGCGATATTGTGCTTAAAATATGATCATGTAGATCGCACACCGATGACCACGTTGTATTTGACATCTTCGTGAATATTAAATTACACCTGGAATTTTCACAGAGTAGATAAATAATTTCATCTACGCAAAATTGAAAAACTGCAAAACCGTAAAAGTTTTTTTCTGGCCACGTGATATTTCAGGGAAATTCCCGTAACCAGTGATGCCGCATGACAAAACCTAAATTTAATATTTCTACTTTTTATAAACATTTCGGTTTACATCAATCTAGTAAACAGTTTTCAAATAGTCGTTTAAGTTGTTGCGGTGTTATTATTTATTTACTGATACGATAGTACGCGGTAATAAAATGTGGCAATCGCATACAAAACGTTGCAGCAAATGTTTTATATAGCTGGTAGCATGGAGCCAAAAAGCATGGCAATTTCTCTCAATTTGCTTTTTTCTCGACCATTTGCGGTTCGTTCGCGCGATCACGTAGGCATGCTTCACAGTTGCCGCGTGTTATAGCCAAACGTCGAGTCTTGTGTGAAGTAGTGGTTTTTTTTAAAACGGGCAGACGAGTGTAGCATGTGTGAAAGTGAAGCGTCATTATGTATCGTTCGTGTTGGTTACTGTTACTTTAATTTATAGCATAAATTAAACTCAGCTGTATTTATCTGTTACTGTTGTGTTTTTATTTATCGTATGCAAATAAATATACATACATAGCAGTGGTTTTGGTTATTTACAGATTGATTTTTTACGTAACGCGCGAACAAAACGTTTTATTGTTTTTTTTTGTATTAGCATTGTTGATCGTATTATGTAAAGACTTCTTTTTGTAACCGTGCAGATTTTGATATATAGTTGCTGATCTTTCCAGACCCTAAGTAGAGGGTAAACATCAAGGGTTGATATAGATTTACCCCTTCTTGTCAACATGCATCAGACATTGCCCGTTCGTACCCTGTTTTCATACCAAAAACTCTTTTCTCGTTCAAGATTAAGAAGCACCAGTAGTAACTTATAAAAGCAAGAGCCATTCCAGATCAGATATACAATTTTTTCCATATTTTCTACTCAATAAAGTTGATTCTATCTGTTTCAAAATCGAAGTATATTAAGTGTTTGGTTGGGTTTAGTTGATTTTTTTGATCAACATGGAGTACCCCATCCAGCAAGTTTCTAATTCAGAATTACTGCATAATGGTGCAGGGGATGCACCATTGAAACAAGCAATGATAAAGCAAACAATAATCAAGGCTGAAAAAAACAACGAAAAATCAGTTGAAAATGGAGACTGTTCAGCTCATGACTGCAAAAATTTAAATGGAAATGTCATCGAAAAGACGGCAGACAAAAACGAAATAAAGAAACAAAGTTCTGAGGTTTTGGACCAAACATCAAGAATGTGTGAGAATGATTCTTCATCAGATGACAAAAGTTATGAAGGGAATGTCACTTTAACAATGGAACCAGAGCACAGTGAGGTTCCATTCAAAGCACGGTCTGAGAACGGAGATGCAGGATTGTCGAAGGACGACGACCTTCATAGACAGTCGGATGTTGATGCGGATGACAGCGACATTGAAGAGGACATGTCGAAAGGTAAATCCTTAAAGATTAATTAAAGCTTGGATACATATCCTATTTATAATGCTGAACACTTAAGCTGTTACTAATTTAAATGTTATGCCTAAGCTAGGTTAAGCTGCAGCTGCACTCGTTAAATATGCGCTAAACATTACATTAGCCACTAAAAATTCTTTCCCAATAAATCATAATCTTAACATTACAATTTATTAATAACGGGCAAACATGCTTTAAGGTTAAATAGGTTGTGCCTTTCCAGAGTTTAAAACCGCATACAAGAAGTCCCATCAGCCAAGTGTGTTAGAGTGGACAGACACTCAACATCATGATAATACAATTCATAGACTCGATGTATTCAGGAAAAGCAAGCATTTCTGTGATCTTGTGTTACAGGTGCGCCTATAATGTTAACACACACAAACCCCTTTGCGGTAATGTACTGAAAGGTCATATCAATTAATGCATGGAACAATAATCTTATAAAAGCTTAGGGGATACAATGTGACCTTTAGTTTTATAGTCACAACTTAATATCATAAATAACCAATGTATTGACAGGATATTTTCACTTTAGCATTAATGTTAAGGTATTGTAATCAGTATCTTATGTCACAATAGGTTAATTGTGTGCGCTCTTACTGCTATCAGTTTGTGTAAATACGCATAGTCAGCGAAATTTTTAGAACCGTGGACCGTGGTTACCTTTACCACATTTCCTGGTTGCTTTCAAGAAAGACAACTAATTGCATAATTATATATGGTTGGTTTTTTTATTATTGTATGATACACCAATGTTTGGTAATGGCTTTTTAAAAGGCAATTAAAATTAAACAGCTATTCAAAATTAATTGCTAAAATAGACAAAGTGACCTTAAGTACAGCCAGGGGTCAATTTAGTTCACTTTACGTGGGAAATAGCTGTTGCTCAAATTTTTTCTGCTTGTCATTAGTCTGGATTTTTCACACAAGGACATCCTTAATCGATTGCTCTTGATACTTTAAAGTATTCCTTGTGCTTCCTAGCTTTTGTTGTCTGTCATTGTCGAATGCCTGTTGACTTTAGTCTTCCCCTTAACAGTGTTTGTGTAACCCTTAACAAAGTATTTATAGAATTAATTTCTTCCACACAACTCTTTTAGCTCATTGTTAGCCAAAGGATTAAATCTACAAACTCATAACTGATTCTTTAAAATTGTCTGAACTTTTTTTTATGAATTGTCCGTTTTTTGGCTTGATTTAAAATGAACATTTAAAAAAAAGATTTTCAGTAGGCCCTATTTTGATTTTAAATAAAAAAAATTAATATATTATATATATATATGGTTAAATTGTTCCATTTTTGCCTCGGGGGAGGAAGTGATGTATTAGTGATGACTGGGTACAGTGTCAAAATTCCCCCGGCTTAAGTTAGTCTAGACGTCATATGTTTGTCCACGCGTATGCTCCATTTTGTGAGCAAACAAACAAACATAGACCTTGCTATTAAAGTCCACAACTGCGATAAGTTCAAGCACCTGGTTTACCTGAAGAGCTGAACAAACATTTGCAGGGGTTAAATTTGTCATGCGGTTGTACAAGTAGACAGTAAACCTGATGTTTTAGTAAAATTATTAAACATTAACATTAATTGGAAATCAGCTTCACGTGTCATGTGATAACACTCGTTCTAAGAAATAAATCCCACCAAAATGTTTCCAATTCTCAGGACTGTTGTTTTTCATTTTTTTCTTTGACATATTTTGGTAAAATAAACACTTTCCTTTAGTTAATGGAAATGTCTGGATTCATTCATTTATTTATAATGCATTTCATATTTTTGAGTTGTTTTTGCTGAATCTTACTTTTTTTACTCTTGTTCAAACTTTGCTGGTTTAAGGGATTGTGTGTAACTAAGTAAGTCCATCTATCATGTCATGTGCTATGTGTTTTACATCATGGTGAACTTGTTTGATTCTTTTATTTTTTTTCATTTTCCCGAAACAAAATACTCAATTAAAATAGACTGGACAGCAATGATACTTAGTGGCTGCTAAAATGGAGTCTCATTTAAAGTGATGTCACTCATTCTTCTTATTTTATAAGTAACTCAAAGAATATTTTCCAAAAGAAACTTCAAAACTTGATTAAATCTTAAAATGTGCGGTCAGGAAAGTTTTAACTAAATAGTGATACGTGATGAGCTGTGAACAGTGTTGGGTTCGCAATTTTCTGCAACGTTTTAATTTCCAGGTTGGTGGAAAGGAAATATACTGTCATCGTGTGGTAGTAGGAGGTGCTGCTCGCTCAATCTTCGACGAGCTTTCCCGTGGTGAGCAGGAGGTTGGAAACTTGTCAAGAATTCCGCTGGATGGTAGAAATGGTCTTCTTGCTGATGCTGTTGAGATTTTAATTGATTACATTTACACTGCCAAGTATGTTGTTGTGGAGAATGCTTTTAAGTGTATTGTTTCAATGACTTAGGTTGATAAAGTGCTATGAGTTTTATCAAATTTTTAAGGTATTCCCGAAAATTTATATTTTGAGCATTATAACTGTTTAAAAATAAAGTACATTTGGCAATCGTGCATTTTTGCTGTTTTTTAATTAATCTAAATACCATTTCTAGGTTGGTTATACCATCGGAGCTATTAACTGCTGTCTACAAGGCATGTCTTCAGCTTGGTGTAGAACGAGTCACGCCATTATGTAGAAGATATATTATAGCAGATCTTGAACCAGAACACTGTGTTCCTATGAGAAGGTATGCTCTATTTAATCTCTACACAATTCTATATCAATATCGCAACTATTCGGCAAGCATTAGTTTATTAAAACTAACTTGTTTACTGTATCTGTAATTCTGTAGAATTGCTTTATTCTAATCTGTAAAACAAGTTTTAACAATTAACATGTTACCTTTATCTGCAGACTTGCATCCAGTGTTGATGATATGGAATTGAAACAATATATTGATAATTACATTGAGGAAAACTTTGAAGCAGTTGCCGCTTCCAATGAACTGTTGAACCTGCCAAGAATTAAGGTTTTTGTGTAATTTATTGCCAGTAAATTAATAAATGAAATTTAATAATAAATGTATTCACCTTTTTTTTATATTCCGACAAAAACTAAACTATGGAAACTGGAGAATTTATTACGAATCACAATTTAAACTATTTGGTCATATCAAATAAGTAAACCTAATTGGCAAAATTTATTAAAGATTTTTATAATAAATTTTTAGGAAAATGAAGCTTTTTTCACCAGTTCTTGTATTTGTATCCGTCACGAAAAAGTGCAGATTTTGACTTATTTCTCTAAAATTTAAACAAAGTCCTTGGTTTTGAATAGCACAGCTGTTTTGAATAAGTGTTGTGTTCGGCCAATGTTTAGTTAAAGTAATATTTCAAACGTATCCTGGCGCTGAGTTAGAATCATTAGTCATCCCTATGTTAACAATTATGAATGTCTTACTAATCATCAGCATAGGAAGTTTCCATTCATTGAGATTTGGTTTTGCAAAGAATTAAAAATGCAACGCCCTTTCAGCATTAATGAACTACTATATAAATACAACTTTAAAAGCAAAAAAAAAGTTTTGTGGTAATATTTGTTTCTAAGCCATGTTAAGTATACTTTTTGCAATGAAATTATTTTGTTTCAATGTGAATGGTAAATAATAGCTTTTGGTACAAAAGACAAGAGAGCAGACGTGTATGCCACCCTAACTGTGTAATCTTCCAGATTGAAATTGTGATGAACCACGGAAATGGAGTTATAAGCATGTTGCTTACCAACCTTAGAGAAGGTTCAATCGGTCACACTGCCCTTGCATGGGTGCGATACATAATCGAACAGAGGGGTGAGCGTTATTTTGAGGATCTTACAGAACAGGTTAGTATTTGAATACCACGTGAAACGGCCTTCGTTAATTCATTACACTAAATGAGGTTTCTGTATTGGGACATCAAACACAGATGCCTAAATCCCAGATTTTCTTATCAGTTTTAATATCATTATAACTTCTGACACTATTGAAGAATGAAGATGGCTTTAGTTTTAAACTGAAATGTGTGAGATTAATGTTGTATCATGCATATCATGCATATGATGATATTTTTTGTTATGTTTGTAAACTTTGTATTGAAACCCTAAATATATTTTAATTCCCAGTTAGCCAGTTGTTTGGTAACTATTTTTTAAGTTTTACTAATTTTAACAAGTTCTGTGCTGTGTAATCAAGTTATAGTTAAAGTCAGGGTATGGTCCTTGCCTATTTCTTATTGGTAACACTAGCAGACAACAGTATTGATTGCCACCATTGCTTATCTTAAGACAGCTAACTGTGTTAATTAAATTCTTTATAATTTGGTTAGAATTGATTGGTATTGATATTATATTGTTGTGAGGGAAGGCAGTGCTTTATTTGTTGCCCACACAATGTGGCTGGTGTTTGCTAGTTAGTGGTTTAGAGTTCTATTTTTGTATTTTAAATGTCTGACACAGCGGGTGTTATTTTAATGGCTCATTAAACGGTTGTGTATGACATAATTAATCACACAGAGAGAGAATGGCCTTCTTTTACCTGGTACTGTGTGGGTATTTTCGGTGAAATACAAACAACTTAAACTAAAGTACATCAATGTAAAGCTGTTTTGCTGTCTGTGGTTTTATACATAGCAACAACAAAACAAGTGTAAAAACAAAATAGAAAAAAACACCGAACTGTATCAGTTCTCAATGTATTACATATTTATAATCTCTAAATGCATATAGCCTCAAGTGAATTTAGTTGGTCTATGTATGTAACTCAATCAATACATAAGACTTTGATGGGAGTTGGTTGCCAGACATGACTTACTGGAGCAACAGCCTGTATTGATTTTTTGCGCCTGTCATTATCAATTAAATCTTTTCTGGCGATTTTTCTTATTTTCTATTATTAGCCAAGTAATTGGAAAGATCTCATCTTAAAAGGCTTGTGGAACGCTAATGTTAGAATTTATGAGGAAAAAACACTAATAAAGGATCGTGGGCCACAATTTCTCCTTTATTATTGACTCACAAAGTCATGTTTATTGGGCGTTTGCTACCTCCCCCACTATTAAATATATAACTCCCTTATTATTTGCATTGACCCGCCATACTGAATTAAATAAGGTTGTCCCCAGACTACCCGTATTTACATAGCACGGACTCCTGGTTGCGCAAATACAAATCACCCCATTTATAATCAATGGTCGCATGTTTAGCTTGGTGAAGGTCGTTCAATCGTCGTTATCACTTTCGTAACGAACGGTCTGCTTGAATTACGACCGGATTAAACAGCAATCAATAATCTTTCCGACAGAGATTTTCTTCTATAGCCTGGTTCTCAAATTACTTGAACTTTTTTTGCCAATTGTTTTTTTTTTACAGCATATGTAGTAATGTGAGAAAAAATGGGATACCGTTAGCACATAAAATCCCATATTTTCTAATCGTGTTTTAACAATTACCGCCGTAGTTTTACATTCGTGAGGACTGAGTATACGGTTTCGTAATTTTAATAAAGTTCGCTTTGTTTACTGCCAAATGGAAATTTAAAAGGTATAAAAACTTAGAGACCATTTTACCCCAACCTATCTATACGTTGTTACGAAGTTGTTATTCATAGAGAAAGCTTAAATTGTTGTTGCCAACGCTTCATATTTTATTCAAAGGTCGTTTTTAATTTCCGATTTGAGTTTTGACATGAAATGTGAAATCTACCCTTTATGTTCATTTTCTCATCATATTAAATGTTCAATACGTCAAATCACATGATGTTTGTCACAAAAGATACCAATACCATGTCCTGTGCTGTATGACGCCAGTGACGCGCATATATCATCAAAGGCATAACATTTTAATTCCACAATACCACAAGTTGCTAGGTTTAAATAACCGCCATTTGACACCAGCAGCGTCAGTTTACACAAAGTGACGCGTGTCTCCAAAACAACTAGTGTAATACACGTTCGTAAAGTTCTCCAACACAGGACAAGTTATCCCACCACTTGTGACTCTATTGCCTATGCAAATGACAAAGTACAAGCCAAACAGTAAACAGTGCAACACATTTGGCCACGTACCATACTGCGCATGCAATCAGTCTTCGACCTTTAATCCCTCATATGATAAAATGTCTCGCAGGTTCAACGGATCCCACTGGATGAAATCAATAACACCCCTTCATCTGCCAGCGGCTTCCACGGCAATAATTATAATCGAAAACTATCGCATGATGAACCAAGGGATTACGTTTACGGTAAGCTATGTTTTACATTGAATGACCTCTTCGAAACATTTTGCTCTATAGATTAAAACATCGTATTTTGGGGGATTGAGCTGTTTTTGACTGACGTTTTATTAACGGTGTTATTTTGTTTAAACCCGGAATAAAACCGTGGTTTATGTTATATATATGCTTGTATATAGAGTACACGACTACAAGGGCTTACTATACTATAATACTATCACTATATTCTATATATAATTATATTTAGTAGGCTGTGCCATGCGTGTGTGACCTGCGATTTTGATTTTTATAAAATATGCATTTGATCGAGCCAAGCATAAACATTGCAATAAAAAAGAATATTCACTTCAAGCTTCATATTCAGATTTATAAACCGCTAGTTTTCGCCTGAGCCTTACCACTTTATTTTGTCCGTTTAATCGCAACTTCATAGCCCTGTTTTTAGTGGATATATACAACATAATAACATATATAGTATAGCTTTGGGTAAATTCACTAAATTGGTCCATGCTTACGTTCTGTTTCATCTCATTTATCTCATTTGGTAGTAAACCAAGAGTATTTATCAAAATTAAAATAGCGTAATGGATTGTTAAAAGATGATCCGAAAAAATAAGAGATACCATGTCCTAACGTTATCTATCTTACCCCAAACCATCGTACTTTTTACCCGATTTCGTTTTTATAAAAAAAAAATGATCAACCACTTTTTGTAAACCTTATTCTTTAATTAGTTTAATATAACAACCCGTATTTTATAATACACCTTTATCTATCTTTAAACATCTCTTTATGTACAGTTTTATGAGCGGTAATAATTGGTAAAAATACTTGTATTCAGTCGGTACTTCATAAAATACACCACAGTATTTGTTTCTAGGCAAAACCAATGGAGCCCAGCAGAAAATCCGACTCTCTCGTTCGTCATCCATCGATTCCATATCTTCCAGTGATTCCGATGACAGCAACTCACGTGCATTGTGTTGTATGGACGGCGAGTGGTCAGTTATTGCTACAACACCAGCACAGGGTTCAGGTAGGCGTGCCACTTGTTAAGCCGATATTTCTACGTGTTTATACGTTTTAACTTTGAATACGGGATCGATATTAGAGCTGGGTATTCGGACTATATATGTAAAACTGCAGTGCAAAGAAAATTAATAAAGTTTTGGATATTGCATTTTAGATTTAACCTTTACATGTATTTTCGTATATAAGTAAAAACTAAAGTCTTGTAATGTCAAATTTGAACCCAGTTGTGCTGATATCAATAAGAAGTAATTTCACCGGCTGTAAACAATACCCGGTGCGTAGTCATTCTTCAAGCGAAACAAAAACCAATTCACAACGTCGTACCAACCAAGTGGCGTTACATATCTTTACACCATTGTATTTTCGCTTTCCTTTGAAAATCCAACCTATACCCAAACAATACATCGCAAATATCTTTTCACAGATCCCTGCTTTCCGTAATTAACATTCCGTGTTAGTCGCGCACACTCCCGATTTTAACACGCCTGGAAATCGTGTGACCTCGCCCGGCACGTTACTGATACAAATCCGATAGAGATGTAAATCGTACTTAGTTGTAGGATTAATCATTTCTGTGCCTATGAACCTTGGACTGCAGCGCACCGTCCTGCGTGATCACGAATCTGTTTCGACTTGATACATGCACTATACAAATATACATACACAAATGTAACAAATCTTAGTTTTTCGTAAAATTTTCACGTAGGGGATTATACAGCTATGTTTGGTGGGTAGACAACCAAACGATAGGTAGAAACATGACTTTGCCAGACTTGAACACAGCCCATACAAACACGAACATGAGGTTACAAAACGGCCATCCAAGCATACCTTGTTTAATTTACAAGTGATTGATTCAATTTGATTGACTTCATGGTTAGCATTCAGTTGGCCCACCCTGTTATGTGTCCTCCCAAACACGCCCGCACACTACGTTATTATTCATAGAAGCATGTTTCCCACGAAACTCCCACACGTCACGTGGTTTCTTTCGTCACGATTTGCATCATTCGCAATTAGCCAATAGGAAACCAGGATTCTGCCAACGCCCCATGGTAAAATAACCACACAATTTCCAGCATACACGTCACGCTACCTGCAAACAAAAATACGCAACAAAATCGACCCGCCTCGTCTATACGTTAGTGTGGTTGCTGGACGATGTTATGCAGACTGGCATCGATAATTAACGTGTTAATTCGACAACACTTGTAGCTGGTAGTTATATTATTCTAAAAGGATGGTATTAACACGTCATCATTTACATTTTACAGTTAAGCTGGAATTTAGTTACTTTAAACCAAAAACACAAGTAGGTATATACTGTGCATTCTAAAAAGTATAGTATTTACTATTTATGATACTCCACTTTTCCTTCCTTTTGTATTGTCCCAGAGGTATATATCTTATCCCACAGTACTATATGTTAAAACCAACTCTAAAATTCCGTCTAAAATCACTTAATCATTTCTCTCCCAAATTCCTTTACCCCACGTGACCCTTATCTAACCCACAACATTTTGTTTTTCACAGACCACGTGATTTCTCTCTGTTCAGTGGGTGGGGTCCTGTGCACGCTCTCCATTCGTCTCCCGAACAACGGCCTTTTAAAGTAAGTGGAGCGTTACAGACTGCAATCAAACATTGAATTTGTTCGATTAGCAATGTCGTCTGTGTAACTTACATATGCGCTCGGTTCTACGTGAACATGTACTTAGCATTGCTTTTTTCTGCACTATGGTGAATTAAATTAATAAATGACTTTATTTTGTCTTCGGAGTATAGTTTACAAAATCCGAAAGACGCGATATTACGGTAAAACAACAGTCGTTATAACACGCTCTTAGATAAAAAAAAGTTGCAAAATTTATTTGATAATTGGCTGTAATTTCAATTTTAATATTCTTCACGCATCTTCTCAGTGGAAACGAGACAAATGGATTCGCAACGAACGCAACATCGTCTGTAAGTTCAGCTTCTACCACCACCTCATGCTCGTCGTCGGTGGCTTCTGTGAGTCCTCTTGGTCAGCTGGCTGTGGCTCGTTGTGCTGCAGGTGTCGCACAACTGCAAGGAAAGCTAATAGTTGCCGGTGAGTGTTTATAGCAATAAAGGCGTAAAGACGGAGTGTTTGTGGTGCCATGTTACGTGTAACCCTAACTTTGGACACAAGGGTGACATCATATATTTTAGGATTCTAGTTTATTGCATTAAAATGCGCTTTATCGTGCGGTTGGGTGAAAACAAAACAAGCAGAGTCAAAGTATATCCCATTCACCATTCACCAAAGTAATCATTGAGGTTCCTAATGTTTAACAACTATAGGGCTAACTGCATTAACACCTCGGGTTTTACTAAAAACTTGATAAACGATACGCTTGCATACAACAAGATTTAAAAATTGTAGATATTTTCCTGGGATGTTTTTGTTCATACGAACAAATACGCACGCTTTGCGATAAAATATCGTCGACGTGTTTAGTTTCGGTTTCTAATTCTATTTTATTCGTCTTTGAGTCACAACAGTTGAAGTGACGCAATATGCGATTGAACAGATCGCGACACCGATTCTGTTTCATATTTAAACAATCGCTCAAATTCTCAAGCTGTATCAGTTGTCGTATCACGCGTCGGAAATTCGGTAGTTTTCCGTTGACACAACATTTGGTTCGCTTTATTGGTTTATAATTAGAGCAGGCGGTTTTACAGCGGTCACTGGTCCATTATCGGATCATTCGCACTGATCTAATGCAGGATATCCGATGCTTCTTATCATGGATTGAATAGAATGCGCACAAGCCATAGCGAAGTCTACGTCAATGCATAAGTTGGCACACCCAAGCGTCTTCCTATAACTTCATTATCTCAATAAATCAATTAAATGACGCACATGAACCCGACGTTTAACCTAACGGCAAGCAAATGTTTGCTAACTGCCTTGCGTGTTTAAATGTTTTATGTTTAAGGCGAATGAAAGTAAACAAAATATCAAAAAATTGTTACATCAAAAGCAGCAATAACCGGTTGAAACCAGTTCATCGCATTCAGACCATTACTTTCCTTGCGCCTTAATCGCCCGCACAATCGTCATCAAATCCACCGCGACAGCTCAATCCCGGCCCCATCTTACACCACTTGAATTGAATTAAAACCCCTGAAGTGAAATTACTTCGTAGCCCCTTGGGATCGCACGCCGCATTGAAACAGGCGCCACATGCACGCTTTGACGTCTTGGCTTAGGAACGACTTATTAGGAAAGACACTGATTAAAAGAGTTCAGGAGTACTAAGGGGAGCTATATGCCTATGCATATAACAGCGTCGTGGCGAAACATATATATTCTGTATCTACAATAAATGAATTAACATCACCCTACTTTATTCTTGCGCTTCGAAAAAGTGTCGCAGTTCGTATACATTGTAAAACTATTTAATTAGGTTTTAACTGCGAAACCAAGAACCGTAAAACTGCTCGGTTTAGTCGTTTATTACGACACATATCACGCTACTTTACAAGCACTCCCACGGTATTGTGCAAATGACACCGCCCACAAATACAAGTCGTACCAGTGCGTATTGCCATGCCTGTTGTATACTCCCTGGCGACCAGGCGTTTATGCAGCCATGCTGTGGTAATGTACATTGTGCATGTGTCTGCCAGTTGGCTCTACTATTTTGGCAGACAGTGTTATACGCTTGAGTAGCCGGAAAATATTGATTTTTCTTCACGTCTGCGTGTCGTGGTTGTCAATTCCTTTCCCAGGGTAACCTAGTTTCGTGAAACTATATCTGTTTAAACAGCAAAGCTGGTCCTAAAACAAAGTGTTTTTAACCTACTTTCGCTAACGATTTTCCGGACTCGGTTCGGTTCTAATTCCCTTATCAATATACAGGTGGCTTTAACCAATCAGAATGCTTGGACACGGTTGAATGCTTCGATTCTTCAGCAAATCGGTGGAGTCCGATGTCTCGAATGAGCGAAAAGCGAGCTCGTTTTGCTGTCGCTGTTCTGCGCGGGCACTTGTACGCCGTTGGCGGATCTTCTGGATCACATGACCACGTCACGGTCGAGAAATTCGATCCCACAACGGAGCAGTGGTGTCACGTACAGTCGCTGAAATCGCGGTGTTCTGAGGCCTCGGTAAGCATGTATGATACCTCATGTTCTACTATAACTATAGTAGTTAAAGGCACCAAACTTTTATCGGCCTTTACGCCGAACTACTGTGCAGTAAAAGCCCCTTAACGCGTGAAACACAAGTATGTGCAATGAAACATTACCAGGTTGCCGTGTTGAACAACCTACTGTACTGCGTGGGCGGAGTGCAAAAAAGCACAGGTGTTGTTGCAATCAAAACTTGCCAAGTGTACGATCCTTCCGCGGACGAATGGAGTTACAAAGCGCAGATGCACACTGGTAATCTTATACATCAGTACATCGATGCCTTTTGTTCGATGTTTATATTTTATTCTCCACCAAATTTACAATGAGCGGTTTCTGTTAACGAGTGTACCAGTTATATAGTAGGGTGGGGAAAGACGGGAGATCTTTAGTACATAATATTCAAATATCTTTTAAGCAATTAACAACGGTCTATGGAGTCGTGAAGATACGGTTTTATAATTAATGGAGTGTTCTTTGTCTACTACCAAATGCAAGAGAAAATAGAGTGAAAACGTGTTCCATCTTCCCCCCCCCTTCTATATATGGACCAATTTATTCCATAACACAGTTGTTATATTCGTTCCGTAGGCCGAAGCTCACTTGGCGTGGCAGCTCTTGGTTCTCACCTGTTTGCGGTTGGTGGTAGCGACGGTTGGACTTGTCTCAATACAGCGGAGAAATACGACCCTGTGGCTGATCGTTGGACCTTCACCGCCGCGTTGAACGTTCAACGTCGTGGCCTCGGCATGGCAGAACATAACGGTTGGTGTATGTTTACACATGGTTTGGCAGCATGTATGAATGCAGCTTGTTGAACCCTCGTAGTCGGTAAACATGAGTGTTCTGTTTCGTACACCTCGTGCGCGCTTATGGGTAACTGAGTATAACTTTGTGGGTGATTGTTTTTTGTTTTAAAGGTCATTTCTACTCGAGCAATTTAGCGGGCGATTAAGGCGTAAAATTGTCTAGTATTATGTCCATGGACACATACGCCTATAATATGCAAACGTTGTCGAAGTATATGTCCTTTGGTTATCAAACATATATTTTTTACAGGTGCTTTATATTCTGTTGGAGGTTTTGACGGTACATCATTCTTGTCATCGGTGGAGCGTTACAATCCTGAGGAAGCAGATGTTTGGGTGATACTTCCATCGCCGCTAGGTGTCCCTAGAAACAACGCTGGTCTGGCATCGGTGAGTTTTGAGTTTTTGTTTTATAAATAAAATAAAAATCCATAAAATTTAAAATAAGATTTAATGATTGGAAGCACAGATGTTCGTGTTGTCATGATTGTTTGCAACTTAATTATCCTCGCATGGCGGGCCAACGAACGCCGTTTTAGAATATAAGTGTTCTGGTTTATACACCTCGTGCCTGCTTACGAGTTAGCACCTGTGTAACTTTTTATTATCATTTTTTCCGAAGCCAGACGGCCATAAACCCATTTACGTATATTGTGGTTTCGTATCTAAGCTGAACAGCATAAATTCGTTTATATTTAAACTGTGGCCGACGTTCTTGCGTCATTTATTTTGTTATTACAGACAAGTATGACGCATTTTGCCGATTATGAATGAAAGACGTATAAATACGGAATTTAATTTTTAGCTGCGTTTTTTTCTATAAATATATATGGATTGTCTAAATTGTCAGCCATACATTACAAATAAATGAAAAAAAAAACGCTTAAAGTTTCATGAACTAGCATACGTGATCACTCTGGCACGAAGTGCATAAAAAATAACAGCTACGTTTTATCGTTGCCCGCCACGCGAGAATACACAAGTTACATTTATGTAGAAGCATATAGTAACTGTTAGTTCAAGTTTTACCTTTCTAAACTGCAAATCATATATAATCATATTGCCCTAATTAAGCTTCTTTTTTCCCACAGTTGCATGGTACATTGTACATCGTTGGTGGTTTCTCTGGTCGTCACTTCTTGTCAACGGTCGAGGCATTAGATGACGTTAACGGTGACTGGACAGCCCATGATATACAGTCACTTGCCACAACCGAATCTGAAAGCGATTAGAAGTTCAGATTGTCCAGTATTCCCCTTCCCAGACTGTCCAGTTGCATAAATTGTACAGCAGCACCGAAACAGTCCGGCAACACCCAATTCAAAACCAGGAACTTCTAGTTAAATTTTCACTTCCAAAAATTTCTTCACTGTGTTCTAAATTCTCCTAGCCCATGTTTTAAACTCTGCAATTCACTTCATCGTCACAGATCCTCTAGTTTGACTTGTTTGTTGAGCTTGTACGTCAGCCTTGTGCTGTATTAGGTTTAGGTTATTCCGTAAAACTTCGTTCGATGCTTCACTTTGCTTTGTTTGACAGAGCGCATCGCGTGCTCCAGACACACGGCGCTAATTTTCTGTATGATGTTCCTCACTGAACGCTATCGTCCCCAATGCGACAGCACATTAAACCTTTCGTTGCAAGGTGCCAAATCTGTTTTGAGCTTCGAAAATGACAACTCTTCCGTTCACTGTGACTTACAAACAGTTTCCTTCTCCTTTCAGTGAGAACCGGTTACGAGTTCTTGGTAACTCCACCCTATTAGTTAGTTACCCGCTTCCCCATTCGTGCATCGCAGCCCCGATCTAATTTAATGCGAACTTAGGCGCCGTATTTCTGTTTTACCTCTCCCTCGGTTCTCATTATTGTCTTTTGGTAACTGTTAGAGTATTTCTGTTTCAAAATGTTACAGTGCGATAGATTTACAATAATTTTGTCTGTTATTACCCTTGGCCTACTATCGGCAAATGGAAAAAAATCGGTTGGTATCTCACAGAAGACTTTGTAAATACGAAGAAGCAACTTTTTCAACCGATGCTTAAAACGGTTAGCCATATTATGACCATTTTTGATCAAAACATTATTTGTCGGTGTTTCATTTGTAAAGCAAAAATACAATTGGAGTATTCTGCAATTTCTGTCTGGTTGTGTTTGTGTAAAAGTTTTGCCTGCCTTAATTTTGAGTTATATGCTGCTGTACCTTCGAAACTATTTAGTAAAGCCATTAGTAACATAGCCAGAGAGTTAATTCTACACGACATTTTTTACCAAGTTTAAAACAGAACACACAATAAATTGGTCAACCTATATTTGCTGCTAAAGCGTACGACGTGTTTGAAAGACAAGATAGCAAGGCTTTAATGATTGAGCACGTATTGTAATTAGCTCTAATTTTATTAAGATTTTCGCTGTAACGTAAACAAAGTCAAAAGGAACTGATTACCGATTTACTAAAGGGTTCCTTACGCGTTAAAGTTTCCTCGTGAGCGTTAAAATACTCGTTAATTAAGTGATTCTTTAAACTATGGTTAATATAATATGACTAGTCAGAAATAATGTATCGACAGTACTAGCGCTAATAGCATACACATGGAAACCGAAAAACGCGGGAAATTTAAACTCACAACGTCATTATTTTGATTAGCCGACGTCTCCCGCTTTTCATTGATTCCTCGGGCATGTAAAACGTCGTCCTTGCAACTGTATAAGGCAGTTTAGATGAAGCAACGACAAAGCTACACTGTTTGGATGAACTCAGTACAGGATTATATTTGTTTCTTCTACAAGAATTGAAGTTAAGTACTATTGCTATTCTTTAGTATTACTTAATTATTAGTTATTATGTTATTATTTAGTTATTTAATGTTACTTTATTATAAACTAGTATTTTAATGTACTTACACTTAAATCCAACTATTTATGAATATTTTACGTATGTGTAAACCTGTATGTGCCTTGTGATTGGTATTTTTGTTTTATTTTTAATCTATTTTAATATTAAACAAACTTACTTTAGGAACTTTTGCTACGGTTCTTAAAGGGCCTAAACACACCCCACGTCACTTTTATTTTTTATGGTAAATTCATAAAGCGACCGTTTTATTAATTCCAAAAATACTTTGCTTATTAAAATTGGTCCAGTATAGGCGGAGATATTCGTCCTCAAACAGTGATCTCTAGCGCTATCTTTTTTTACTACGAGCTCCGTGATTGTGACATAGGAACGTACTAGTCACGTGACTGATTCATTCGTAAAAGCGAAACCTGCGTTTTTTTTGTGCTTTTTTGCGTTTTTTTTGTTCTCTCGTTTTTCGCTGAAAACACTGCCTCTCGCCTTTCTGAATGAGAGCGGCCACGCTTCAACAATTTTGTCACGTGGGTAGTACACTTCTCAATTTTTTTCGCCACGCAACTTTCAAATCAGTTTTTTGAATTTCACGGTGTTTGAGCTGGAATATCTTTGGTTATACAGAACCGATTAAAACAAGTAAGGTGTCGTTGGAATTAGAAAAACACACTCTATCGATTAAAGCGAAGTACATTTGGGGTGTGTTTAGGCCCTTTAATTTTGTTACAATACTCGTCATTCGCGTCGTGACGTTCGCTGCGTTACGTCACAATACGTCTGTATGACATCGCGTCATAACCGCTTCGCAATCGCTCGCGAATATTACGTCATAGTACGGTTCACGCCAGAGAGCGCACGTTTGTGACGTCACAATGCGGTTTCTTTTATACGCTTGCTTTTCGCATCACTTTTCATGGGGCCCCATGCGCGCTTGCGTCGTCGCAAGGCACATTACTTATACTTACATATTAATTTTAATCTAAAATATATTCGTGCTGTTAGCCAAAGTGAAGCACATGAAGATCAAAGATTTGGTAAAGTATAAATCACAATAGGCATTGTTACGTACACCAGTTCTTTTCTAGATGACATCATAGATGTGACGTCACGAAGTGGTGATGACGCAACAGAAGAACCCACTTCGTAAGTTATTTGGTTTTGTCACAATCTTTATCATTTGAAACCGTATGTTTTCATCTAGAACATGGTATGTGACGTCACAGAGGATCAGGAGGACAAAGGGCGAATCGGGAATAAAGGTAAATGTGACGTCATAATATAAATCCACTTTAAACTATTTTATTGTTACAGAAAGGCCAGCGTATATGCTGCAGAAGAAAAGTGAGTAATATTTTATATTTTTGTTACTATACAAAAAAATATTTTGTTAAAGTTGTTTGAAAATGTAAATAATGTTAATTAGAAACAAATTGCACATCACCAAGCAAAGTGGGTTCCATTAAGCACATAACATCCCGTTTTACGTAATCGTGTTTTTTTCCTAAACACGCTTTTATACAGCTCGGGAGTTCGGAGCTACAGTTATCGTACCCCAACCTAATTTACGTTTGTTTTTTGCAGACGAAGAGCAAAGACGAAGACGACGATAAGGATGCCGGTTTGAGGTTTTTCTTAGGCTTAGAAGTTGTGTGTTGTTGGGGTGTGGTTGCTGGAGCACTCTTACAGTGTTGCCGGATTTGTGTTTGTCGTTCATTTTTGCTGGACCTAATGTTGCCAGCCGTTTTGTCAGTCACTACTTTAGTGCATTTTGCATGTCAATGAAATATTTGCAATGAAACTATGGCGAACATCTTGCTGGATCGGATTTTGTTGTTGTACACGTCATTGTGTGTTTCTTCCGCAAAGGTCGATTCCTTTAGCGATTCTGCATTGTCCTAATCACTTGATAAGACCGGCATGTTGGTACACAAATACTTGAGTAATATCCACGCGCATTATAATATACACGTAGTTAAACTTTTATATTTTATGTTCCTCATTTTTATTAATTAATTGACCCCGTTAACCTGTTGCTATGTTTTACAAAGCCTAATTGTGACGCTGGCCACGTTACAATTACGCTATACGTCGATGGGTCTTTAAGACCCGCAGCGTTCGGTGTGGTTATGTCACGGTTCTAGACTGAGTTACGTTACCGTTGGGTTGTTGCGTGGACGTCGCCGCCAGTGATGCTACGCTAGTTTTAGGTCACTGCCAGTACAGTGATGCTACGCTCGGTTATTTAGATCACTATTAGTGCGGTTCGTTACAACCTGACGCAGTTTCATGACGGTCGAAGGCGTGCTTAACATCCGAACGATATTATATTGCGTGAAGATACGACGAGAGTATCGCGGTACCAACATGGCGACTTGTCAGGTGATTGGGACATGCGGAGCCGTTATTGGCTTCGACTCCTTGTGGTCGAACATTTAATGATTTGTACACTGCAGCTGATTATCCTTCAGAATTTAAACCATATTTTCTTTGAAAATGTTTCAATGATTATGTCCGCGTTAACTAACTTTTTGTAACGGTTCCATTTTTGGTAATAATTGAGCTGTTGCGTGTGTTGCATGCTTATTTGCACCTCGTTGTATTATTTTTGTCTTTTTGTCGTCGTTGTCGTGCACATATGTATGTGCATTCGTTGTATCATTTTTGTCTATTGGGGTTTCTTTAACCTGTGTGGACAGTAACATCCCGCAAGGGTTTCTCACCAGAGTAGAAACCCACTACCATTGGCTGGGGGCTTGTCGTGCCGTAGTGGCTTTCCACCAACGCCAGCCACATTAACTATGAAGGTATTTTAATTATATTTTAATTTTGCAGAAGGCAGTTAATTCCTGGAAACCATTAGCGAATGCTGTTTCAATTTGCACTGCTATAATAATGGTATATTCTTGTTAAATTCAAATGCATTAAATTAAAAACATGAACCGCAGTTGATTTGTGAATTTTGTTGCTCTGGGTCATTTTTTTATTAAATAAGTCCCCTTCACTACCACTGTCGGTCGACTAGGACAAATCAGAAATAAAAAAAAGCAACAACAAAGCGGTTTTCTAGAGGTCGCTATTTGTAATCAAAGTTTCACATTTGTATATCATTAAGTGGATCAATTAGGTATCTTGAAATCAATCACTTGCATTTAACCCTTGGAACATGTTAAATGTATATTCAATAAAAGGGTAATTGTATTAGATGCTAGAAACCAATTAGTAATGCTCTAATGGCAGTGTATATTGCAGTTATACACTCTAGCTTTATACCATGATATGATTCATGCGATCTGTAGGTTTATTCAATGTAGCCTATATATGTAGTTATACATGAAAGAGACGTTAAACGTTACTATACATGAGAACAGACGAGTGAGAGTTTTCGGTAGAGATAGAAATGTTTGACGAAAATCAAAGATTTACCGGATTTGCAACGTTTTATTGTGAAGTGTGAAATCTGTATAACCGACGCGAACCTCCTAATGTTGCTGAGGTGCTTGTTTGTATCGTCCATCGCCTTAGGTATTATACACAAGCAACGCCATCACTGGCTTACACCTTGCGGAAACCAACGATTAATGTTTTATTTCGTTGTATTTGGCGGATTAAAGTCGCGTATGATATTTAGACTATTTACAGAACAGTGAATAGATGTATTTATTAAATGTAAAATGGAATAGATTTAGCAAAACTGCGAGAGTCTCTCACAGCAAAGCGTTATAGATTAGGCAGATATACGTTTCCCGTTATACAATATAGCAACATTATTTTGCAGGGTTTAGGGTAGTTAGCCTGAAGCGGTGCTTATAATAGCGTATGTGAAGATCTATTGGACCATTAGTGATAACTGTCAACCGACAAAGTAGCTGAATATGAATTGTGTTTGTTGGTTACGATTTATCGTCGTTTTAGCCCTTTGGACATCGAGTAAGTAAGAATAAATTTAAAATATTTGTATAGACTAGATTTGATGAATGCGCAGAGTAATAGGAGTCTTTTGTAGAAAATGAAATACATATTACCGATAGCAGCGTCAGGCACAATGGCGTAGAAAAATATTCTTGCACATTAACCTATTTTTTTGACAGTTGCATTTTGCACACCGGATTGCGATCGACTGGATATACGAGGAGATATTGGTACAGTTGGAACTATCAGTTCACCAAACTTCCCGGCGTCGTATCCTATGAGGAAAGACTGCCGTTACGTTATAGATGGTAGAAGTTCTTTTAACCGAATCGTTCTCACGATCCGGATATTTTCGTTGGAGCCTTCTCCAGGTTGCGTGTAAGTTGATAGAACATATAGTACGGCAGGGGAAGATGGGACACATTTCATTCTGTTTTCTCGTCTCATTTGGTAGTAAAAAAGAACATTCTAAGAATTATAAAACCGTATCTTCACGAATTCCATACACCGTTGTTAATTGTTTTAAACAATATCAAAATATTTTGATAGTTTGTGAATTATTGTGATAAAAGTGTCCCACCTTCTTCCACCCTACTTTATTCACCAAGTAAATGCAAATTGCGAAACATGTAACTTTCCAAGGTATGACTATTTGTCGATCTACGATGGACCTGGCATGACCTCAAACCTGCTTGGGAAGTACTGCGGTACGAGCATACCACGAACTGTAATTGGAAACGGGAGGAAAATGTACATTCGATTTCACTCCGATAACTTTGTGAACGCCCCGGGATTTCAAATTACATATTCGTTTATTGGTAAGTGATCGTTCATGTGAATAACATGTTAGTTTTGCTCAACTATAATGGTGCATGTTCTTCCCATAATTTCTTTTTAACCGCACAATAAATATTGACCTGTTATAAGTGTTGGCTAAATGAATTTGAATGTCACTGACTTTGACCAAATACAGTTCACATTTGTAAACTTATTTATAGTAAAAGAGAACCATCTTGTCGCAAATTTGTAGCAATTACCTTTCGATATATTGGGGACATCGGTCATGGGATTTAATATGTGACATATGTAGCTAAAATAGAAGGTTTGTACCTGGTTAACTTAGCATTGTCGAAATAATGGTAAAGCAATTGTATATACGCTTTATATTAGACATCGACGAATGCAGTATCGGTAGCCCGTGTCAAGACACGTGTACAAACACGCAAGGTTCATTTTTCTGCACTTGTTTAAGACCGGGGTTCACTCTCTCAGCGGACGAAAGGTCTTGCCAAGGTACAACTTATTAGATTAAAGTACCAGCTATGCCGCTTGCAAAGTTACGCTGCTTTTTAGCTAAACCTCAGCATATGCTCCATATATCAAGTAATATATTGAGTCAGTAGGCCATACATTAGACCGTGGTTGCGCACAATGTAACGCATGAGTTTTACAGATATAGATGAGTGCGCAGGACAAAACCAGTGTCAAGAGCTCTGCCGAAACACTCAAGGTTCTTATGTGTGCGGCTGCAGGAACCCTGGATACGGATTAAACCCAGATGGTGTTTCGTGCGGAGGTTTGTACCATAAATAATATTCCTTTAATGCCAGATAGTTATATAGTAGGGTGGGGGAAGTTGGACACCTTTAGGGCACAATGTCCAAATATCCTGATCGTATTTTAAACAATTAACAACGGTCTATTTGAGTCGTAAGGACATAGGTTTATAATTATTTGAATTTACTTGGTTTACTACCATATGTGACGAAAAAATGGAGTTTAAAGGTGTCCCATCTTCTCCCACCCTACTATATGTATTTGATAATCATAATTGCTTGCATTCGTAGATCAAACGTGTAGAGTTGATAACGGTGGATGCATGCATACTTGTCATCCGGTAGCTAATACTGGTCACACTTGTTCTTGTTATCCTGGGTTTCTCTTGTCACAAGACGGTCATAACTGTACAGGTAATTGCTGCATGTTTATTGTAGTGTAATATGCGGTTCTGTTTGTTTATTATATAGTAGTAAAGGTCGTTTGGTTTCGGGTTCAAGGCTCGGTGCTGCTACCATTGTGGAAGTATGTATCTTTGGACAAGACATTAAACGGCAATTTCTTCGAATAATGATCGCATATATGGATTGTCGCTCTGAGAATTGCCAACAAAGTTACAACATGTGGTAATTCGTAAGTGAACACGAGGTGTGTGAAGCAGAACATCTATGTTACAACGACTGCATTTATACTCCGCCATGCGATGATAAAAAAGTTTCATTCATTCATTCATTCATTCATTCATTTGAGTAAACAGATATTGACGAATGTACCACGACGAATAATGGGGCACTTCATCGATGCGAACAAATGTGTGTTAACGAACCTGGGTCGTATTACTGCGATTGCAACACCGGTTACACTTTGAGTCCAAACGCTCGAACATGCGAAGGTTAGTGTAATGTTTTACTTAAGAACAATAACTAAGTAAATTTAACAGTGGGGGCGAGATGGGACACCTTTATCATATACTACCCTAATATCTTGATCGTGTTTAAACAATTGACAACGTTCTATTGGAGTCGTGAGGACACCGTTTTATATTTATTTAAATGTTCTTTCCAAATCGGACGAAAAAATAGAATGAAAAGGTGACCCATTTTCCCCCACCCTACTATACATATAATATTTTACAAAAGAAACAGCAAAACATGATTTAATTTCAACGTTTTAACTGAATGATGAAATGTGGAACAACTGTAACCACTGTTTAAATTCCTGAACTTATTCTTTAAATAATTTTAAGTTTCACTGCAGAACAATATACTTCGGTCAGATTCTTAGATATGGATCTTTCAATACAGATATCGATGAATGCATTGTTAGAGGAAATGAATGCGGACAACAATGCGTTAACGTACCCGGCAGTTGGAGATGCGAGTGCTTTGATGGTTACGAGAGTACTGGGGACGGAAGTTTTAACTGTGTAGACCAAGATGAATGTGAACAAGGTGGTTTTAAACATTGTTTAAAAGTAGAGTAAATTTTGCTATGTTTAGGTGACATAAAAATAAACTTCAACCGGTAGATCAGAGATCGCCAAAGGTGTTATAAGATTTATTTGTTGATTTTAAACTGATTTAACTATTTCATCTGCAAAAAAGTGTTTTTTGATTGATTTGGTATGAAAATATGCTGTGGTTTTCAAGGAATTAGATTTTATATATATATAGGTACCTATCCTTCGGTGTGCGAGAGTTGTGTGAATCAAGTCGGTGGTTTTGAATGTATTTGTCCGGCGGGCTTTATTGCTAATGAAGAAAGAACAAACTGCACTGATATTGACGAATGCAACAACTCCACATACGGCACTAACGGTGGATGCGAGCAGGTGACTTCAGAGCGTTTATTGAAAGAAATGGTCTATAGCATACCTATAGAAAAATGAGTTAAATTTTGTCTCTTATTTAAAAAAAAAACGATGTATGTGACGGTTTTTTCCGTACTATAAATATATACTTTCTCGTTTATCATTAAATTGGGACGTAAATAGGCATTCTGAGCCATCTTGCCCCTCCCTATACTATATCAATATTTGCTTTCAGATTTGCACCAATACACCGGGCAGTTACTTCTGTGGTTGTGAAAGTGGGTTTGAAGGATCAAATGGGAACGTTACATGCGCAGATATAGGTAAGATGATGTTCTGTGCCACGCCATACACCTCATGCCCGCTTATACGAGCTCAGTAAACCACATAAATTGTGTGGGTCATTACTTTTATGTATATCATTTTTCGTGTTAAATTTATAAACTTTAGCTCGTTTTTACTGATGTCTTTCTCACAGACGAATGCAACTCAGAAACTAATTCATGTGATCAGAATTGCGAGAACTCCCCTGGTTCGTTTTCTTGCTCCTGCAACGCTGGGTTCGAGTTATCAGAAGATGGACGAGCGTGTGATGTAAGTTTGGAAACGCTTTACCATTCCGTTAAAGACGTTGTGATAATTACTTGTGCAACAATGTAGCAATGTACACTTAATGGCAATTTCTTAAGCCGTTATGTTATTATAAACATATCCCAAACATATTGACATTAAAACTACATATGTGGTAACTCGTGAGCAGCCACTATAGAGGTATGAAACAGAACACCTGTGTTATAATGACTGTCATTGCCCGCCACACGAGGATGAAACAATTTACAAGATCCGTTTATCTATACCCGCTAATTTTAGGATATCAATGAATGTTCAGAAGATAACGGAGGTTGCCAGCAACGTTGTGTAAACGAAGAAGGATCAAAAACCTGCTTGTAAGTTTAATGTTGTATTTTCTGCGGTTGGAATTATGTGATTTACATCTTAGGTGCTTCGAGGGTTACGTATTGCTGCCGAATTCAACTTGTGCAGATATTGATGAATGTTCGTCTAACCCGTGTGATGAAACAGTGGTAAGACAGCAATGGCTATACACTTATTATAAATGGCCCGCGCCTGGATTTATGTGAGCAGGGCTATAAATGCTGCTACCATTGTTAATATACTTGTTTTCAATCGCCAGCAGTTGCTCCAATAACCCAGTGACGCCTAATGGGTTGTCTAAATTTTTAGCTATGTGTTCAAGAATCGCAACAAATAATAATAACCCACAAAGTTACATACGTCAGAGGGCAAGATGTATACAAAACTCTTTTTATAACGACTGTCATTGCTCCGAGAGGCATTATTAACATTGCCCTGGGTGTGAAACAGTTGTACGAATGTTTCAGACCAACCAAAATTCCTCAAACTTTTTTGTACGAAATCTAATCACTTCTTTACAGAGCTCCCGGTGTAACAATTATGCTGGTGGTTTCAATTGCTCGTGTCCCAGTGGGTACGAAGTGGAAAATAAAGTCAACTGTATGGACATAGATGAATGCGCGATATTCAACGGCAACTGCTCGCAAAACTGCATCAACCTGCCAGGGTCGTATTCGTGCACATGCGATGCAGGATTTAGCAAAGTGTCAGTAACCCGATGCGAAGGTTAGTGTGAATAAAAGTCAGAGACTTTGTTGTACACGTAATTTTTTCGTAGACAATGACGAATGTGGCGACAATCCATGCCAACAAATATGCACCAACACTCCTGGTAGTTTCAGCTGCGGTTGCGAAACAGGGTACCAACTTACGGAAGACGGTTTATTATGCGAAGGTATATAAGGCGTTGAAATAAAGCCATGCCAAGTAACTTCATATAAGAGAACATTTAATTTTACAGATATGGATGAATGTAATGATGGTACACATAACTGCCAACATTCGTGTGAAAACGTAAACGGATCATTTGTATGTAGATGTAGAGAGGGTTTTGAACTAAGATCCGATTCATTCTCTTGTGTTGGTAAGACATATGTGGAAATTCCAGTGTTTACGGTTTCGAAGCTCGATGCTGCTACCACTGTGGGCGTGATGTGCAAGACAGTTAATAGCAATTACTTCAACCCAGTGGTCCCTTATGGGTTGTTTGAACTGTCAGCCTTACATTACAAAAAAAATGAACAAATCCACCAAAAATATTTACCCACAAACACATGAGTAACTCGTAAGTAGGATTAAAGTTTTTAAAACAGACCAACCGTGTAATACCGATTGTGATTTCCCCGCTATTAATAAGTTACATTTCCTACATTCAAAACCATTGTTTGGTCTCACCTATTTTCATTGCTACAGATATCGATGAATGTGCTCGAAACATGTCCAGTTGCTCCGATATTTGCATCAACGGCATCGGTTCATATCACTGCTTCTGCAGGTCGGGTTATGAGTTTAGCTCCAGCAGTAACAATACTTGTCAAGGTAAAATTATATTATATTTTTGAAAAACTTTTTTTTCTAAATTTTGTTTTGGGAAAAAAATTGGTTGTAAATATACTGTTTGTTTCTTAGATGTTGACGAATGTGCGATAAACAACGGTGGATGCGAACAAACGTGCACCAACACTGAGTCTAGTTTCAGGTTAGAATGCAATACTTGATAAAACCACTTTGGATAAAACATATAGTAGGGTGGGGGGAAATGGGACACCTTTTCTTTCTATTTTTTCGTCGGATATAACGTATAGTAGGTTGGGGTAAGATGGTCAATGCTTTAACTCGCTTTTATGTTTATTTTTTTATTCAAGCTGAGGATGAATTTAATAAATACTTTTACAAATTATTTACAGAACTAACCGTAAGCTCTGAACTCTAAAATAGCGTTGCTAATTGTAAAAACATATGGTTATGAAACATTTCATATTATGCCTATTATAATATAGTAGGATGGGGGAAGATGGGACACCTTCGGCGCATAATATCTGAATATCCTGATCGTGTTTTAAACAGTTAACAACGGTCTATGGGAGTCTTGAGCATATAGTTTTATAATTCTTTGAAAGTTCCTTGTTTACTACCACATTGGACGAAAAAATAGAGTTAAAATGTGTCCCAACTTCCCCCACCCTACTATATATCCATTTTACTCCACGGCGTATGTGTCGTTACAAATTAATTGCTAATATCGCTTAAATACTACAGATGCGAATGCACCGAAGGCTACACACTAGTGAATGAAACTTCATGCGAAGATATCAACGAATGCGACGTAATGAACGGTATGTGCAGTCAGTATTGTATCAACACTGTAGGTTCGTACCAATGCGACTGCATACCAACGTTTAAACTGGATAGCGACAACAAGACCTGCTCACGTAAGTAATAAACTTGTTGAATTTTAGCCATAACCATTTAAACTACTTTTTGTTCGAGCATCATAAGCTATATTATATTCTTTTAAAAATGTAATGGGTATATTTGAAGCGTTACGATTTTCCATTTTACTCTTTATTCTGTGTGGGTGAGGTCGTTGTCAAAGACCTGGAATTTTGGACGGAGTCTCATTACCCTCATGCCGAGGCTATACCTCTATATCGTTTACGCGACAAGTGCTGTGACTCCGTTCACAACTTTGAATATACGGGCGTAGTAATAAACAAACATTTTATAATCCACACATTATTCAGATTGTCCAAGTTGTCAAGATTTCGTTCAACTTAAGCAAGAAGTTGAAAGTTTGAAGCAACAACTGACTGTCGTGGACGAACTGAGACGTCAGGTAACACCATTATTCCAAACAATCATTTCATGATAATTTGTCGTTGCAATAAAAACCAAAGGTATATCACAGTACCGTGGGTTAAGATGGGTGCCGCTATTTTAAATGTCGTGAATTAGGGTAATTTAATTTTAAAAATATTGTTTGTTTACCACCAAGTAGGATTTAAAGGCATAAAAACATGAACCATTTTACCCCAGCCTACTATACTAAGCTGACCTATACTGAAACTACAGAATATTTTACACTTTACTTTTACAGATTCGGGAATTAAAAAACCGAGTTACAGAATTGGAAGTAACAGACCGTGGAACCATTATTTAAAATGTGTTTGTTTGAAATAAAAAAAAACACACCTGCTGTTATAATGAAATAAACGATACATACACATTACAGTCGTTATCGAACCGTTAGTCGCGGTTATTTATTCGAACTAGCGACGTAGTTTAGGAAAATAATATGTTTGTACAATCCTATGTTTCATGAGTGTTTTAGCGTATGCAATTCGTTTTTATGTAAGTCGCAGTTTAGGCTAAAGTTTTATATTTCTTTCGGCTAAGCATGCATCTTGTTTATAACGTTTGATGAGAATATTCTTATCAACTATGGTTTGATGTTTAATGTTTTGTGGTTCATATATTTTAACACCCCAACAAATTAATAAAAAAAATTGAGCGCCCACTTGCGAAAACTTTACGGTATTTTTCTTAAATTAGTGGCTCGCGTATTTCTGATAAAAAGAGAATGAATTTCAGCGATATATTTAATTCCTAAGTCACATGTGACAGCCTTTTATTGCGTTTGGGTTTGGCAGTGTAATATGTCAATGGTTCTTCAACAGCCAGCCTGCAAATTATTTTTGAACCAATTGGTTTCGGCGGAGTTATGGTCTGATTCGAACGTCTCGTTTAACAAATGGAAATTAAGTTTTGGAAAAAACTCCGCACTGTTTATCACTAATGCTTGGATACAAGGACACGTGGTAAAAGTGGATAATGAAACATTGCTAATAAATGATGGAACTGGACTTTGTTTAGTTACTGGATTATCAAAACTACCCCTTCCTTCGAAACCAATACAAGAAAATGATGTTGTCATGGTTATTGGGTACATCTCAAATACCAACCAGGTAATAGAGAGCTCAGGTATTCAAAATATCGAGATTTGTGCGCGATTACGTGGAATCAAAGTCACAGATATATCACAAAATAAGAATTGTTGTTTGGGAAAGTTATGGAAATCGGAAGTCAATCACGCACAACAGGAATTAATTCAAATGAATTCTACATAAAAAGTTGTTTCCATGTAAGAATGTTTTTGGTTTAATATTAACACTACCATCCTAATACTTTACATATGATATGTCTGATGTTGTGTATTATATGAGCCGTATGGCAAACTATACTAAAGTTAATGTTGTTCGGTTTTTGGGATGCATGTATAATTTATTTTAAGCACATTAATAATATTAACGTCTGAATAATTCTGTTAGATAAATATATAAATTTATATTAATACAGAATGAGATGTAAATGACTGTAGACTACTAAGCAGTTCGCACACACATAACTATATGTATTGGTCTTTGGTAATACTGCCGCTGGTGACCAGTGAAAATTTTGGTCCCAAAGTGTTCCTTATGTCTCCCTGATACTCGCTGTATAATTTTTTTTTGAAAAAACTTGGGCGTTCGTGTCGAAAATTAACTTTGAAAATGCGCGAAATCGTGCTTTTCACGGGTCACCAGCGGCAGTATTACCTTGGTCTTTCACATGTGAGAAAATGTCATCACTATTTTGCAAACAAATTGTTTTAGATTTGTATATTTTTGTATTTTATCAGGATTAATATTTAAGGGCACAATAAAAAGTGTTTGAATGTCTAAACTATCTGCATTACAAGAAGAAGCTGACAAGTTAAATGAAGTAAAAGAAAAACTTGAAGATCAACTGAGGCGGTTGCAAGTGGAAGAGCTTGCATTACGAAGTATGATACAAACAACATCAAAACCAAACAATTCACACAATGAAGAGAATTCTGTTTTACAAGTTCCTACAACTTTAAATTCATGATTAAAACTATGTTTTTACAGATAGGACAATTGCCACGCTTATTTAAAGTGTTTTTGGTTAAACTGGTAAATCAGTGTTCTGTTTTTGGCACTCTAAACAGTTTTAAAATTCATTCAAGTTGTTTTGTCTTGAGTACAGAAGATACAAACAGTTCTCTTTTAACTTTGTTGATTTTATTTTTTCTCAATGCACAATAATTTAGGTCTTAGTTTCATAGTTTTATCCAAACACTTGTGATAAAACAAAATAAATGTTCTCCAACTAACTTCAATCATTGCAACATTGACAAATATTTAGAAATAGTGAGTTTATTTATTATTTGTCTTATCAAAATAACCTAAATCAACTTATGAGCATTTTGGCAGTAGGTAAAAACTACCTAAATAAAAGTATTCATCAAGCCATTCAAACTTAGCTGACTCTGCTTTTGTTCTTGGAAATAGACGAACAATAAGGAGATGCTGTCAAAAAGTTGTTATTGGTTTATGTGAGACTTAGTAAGGCTTAGTGTGTTAATGTTTAGAAGTTGGAAACTTATGTGGTAGAAGATTGGGATATATCTTTGTCGTGAGTTGTTTTAGCTGTAGGTTTGGTGCAGTTTATTTTATCTTTACAGCTTATAGTTGGTACGTACATAAGCGAGGTGTATGAAACAGAACATAGATAAAGCAAGTTAAACATTCAAAGAATTATAAAACCGTATCCCTACGACTCCCATAGACCGTTATTAATTGTTTAAAACACGATCAGTTATTTGGATATTACGTGTTGAAGGTATCCCGTCTTACCTCATCCTACTATATAGTAGGGTGGGGGGGTGGGACACTTGTTCATTCCATTTTCCCGTCCAGTTTGGTAGTAAACAAAAAAAATTAAAGAATTATAAAACTGTGCCTTCACAACCCCCTTAGAGCGTTGTTATTAATTGTTTAAAACTTGATCAGGATACTTAGATACTATGTGCTAAAGGTGTCCCATCTTCCCCCACCCCACTATAAGCAAAGGTAAATAAAACGAAATCTCTAACGCGCAGATTTAAAATTCTTCCTACAGTTGAAACAAACGTGAATATAAAATCTATTATAATTTAACAGATTTAAAATTCTTCCTACAGTTGAAACAAACGTGAATATAAAATCTATTATAATTTAACGTACATCGCTTCAGTTCTTCAAAATTGAATCAACGCTTGAAGGATGAATTTCAAGCTTCTACTTCTCATTGTTCTTGTCTGCTGTGTCGTTGGCCAAATCGAGGGAACTAATCGACGTCGTTATGGGTTTCCTGCTAAGCTTTATGTAGGGTATGTCGATTGGGTCGGTCCCCTACACCGTTTCGGAAGATTTAATGTAAGTAAAGCATTGTTTGGACTGGGATTTGTATAAACAAAAGTGTATTATTTCCAGGACCGCTATGGCCGATAAGCTTACCAAGTCTGTGAAGACTTCTCCGTTTGTTTGAGTTCAGTTTACAGTTCATGACAATAATGTTAAATCTGCAAATTGTTATCGAGCTTTTATCGCGAGATTGTCACCTGGGTATTATTAAAATACATTTGTTAAAATAAACATTATTTTCCTTACAACTTGTGTTATGTGGTGCAGGATGGTGAGCCTCTATAGCTCAGTGGTAGAGCACTGGTCTCGTAAACCAGGGGTCGTGAGTTCAAAACTCACTGGAGGCAAAGTATGTTCTTTTGTTAAACGACAAACAAAATTTGCAACAAATATATCACGACACTTGCCTGTTTGAACAACCTGTGTGAAATTGTGTAGCGTCATAGCCGACTCAATACATAGTCGTAGTAGGCTTTATTAATCAATTTAATGGAACGTGCCCGTTAACTATATCAACTCTCATGTAGTTGACGTTCATTCATATAATACAGTTTTTTATAAAAATGAATGTATATTGAAACTTCTCTTGAAATGAATGTATATTCAAAGCGCACATAAAACAAACAAACAGCTACAATTTATTTAAATGAAAGGATGTGTAATGTTATAACTCACTGCTGGAAATAAACATTTCCAAAATAGATTCCCTCACTGCATATCATATTATTGAGATAATAGTTTAACAAACACTGCATAATAAAGCTAACAGTAACTTATAAGAGCGGGACAGAACACGGAACACGGTAAAAACAAATAAGAACACGGTAAAACATCTAGACTACCATATACACAGTAGTAATTTTGTTACAAGGGTCTAATGGAGTTTTGTTCTAGCGATATATGAAATCAATTGCATTGTGATGAACGTTCATTTTTATGAATTTATATTCCTTTACTTGTTTTGAGGATCAATATGCTGATAACCGTCTTGTCATTCTATAGGAAAAAAAAGTTCTTTGTATTATGTTAGCAGATTACATATATTGTGTTAAAGTTATTTAAATATTAACGAACTACAGAATGTTTAATATCTTTATGGCGCAGAAGAAAATTGATAAAAGTGCTTGCTTGTAACCAGAGGATACTAGGTTCATGCTGCCACTTTTGTGGGTGTGTGTGTTCTTTTACAAGGCATTTAATAACTCTTAAATCCTTACAACCCAGTGTTCACTGATGTTTAGAAAATTGTCATCCATTCACAAAAAAACACCAAATACACAAAAAGTTGTACTTTAGCAATTCATGACCAGTAAAAAGGTGCCTATGAAACAGAACACTCATGCTTTATTTTAGTTGTGTGGATGAATAAAACAACATGCATTCATACCGTTTGTAAGATTTTCTCAACCCAGAAGTTTTTTCTTCTTCTTCCTTTGCTTTGTATTCTTCCGACACTCTAAAAATAAACTACTATTAAAAACGAACACTTTTAAATCACATACTTTACAATCATTGATATATACAGAAAGGTATATGTTCAATATTTACCTACTTTAAATTTTCTGGATCACTTATATATTGTTCGAATGCAGTTGTTTCAGTTGTTTGACTGTCAACAGATCTTGCACTGACAGGTCTTGAGGTTGGTGGATCAAACAACTTTTCTTTTTTTTTGTGGTGTAACTACAAATGTGGAATAATACTTCATAAGAAATGTGTATACATCCGGCGCCATGGAAAAGTGGTTAGTGTGCCTGCCTCTAAGCCAGAGTTTTGGATAGAAGCTTAATGCTGCTATTTTGATCAAGACACTTTTCATCAATTTCCCAAGCCCAGTAGTTCCCATATGTGTTGTTCAAATTGTTAGCCATACAGAAAAAAACAATTACTCACAAAGTGACATTTGTGGTAACTCGTAACAGGGCACAATATGTATGAAATAGAACACCTGTGTTATAACAATTGTCATAACTAAGCTACAATCAATCACTTATTTAAATATAAAAGCAACCTGTTGGTTTGACTCGTCAATGCTTTGATTAATCATCCTCTGCCTAACACTTAGCTTCTGAGGAACCAAATACACCCGAGAAAAATCTCCACAAATCAAGTCCATGGCTTCAGACACTTTATCTCGCTTTACCATTGCAGGTGTGACACACTCTATCGCAGGTTGATCCATCATGCTGTCTGTGCTCTCTACCTAAGTTGGAGAGTTTTATATTTGTGTATGCTGCTGTTGTTAGATCATTATAATATAAGTTTGAACGAAATATTTTTGCAATTGTTTTTTATCGTTTTACAAAACAAACAATTGCCAAGAATCTCTTTCAGATATATATATACTAGTATTATGTAACCACAGACAAAATTCTGTTTTACCATTTGAAGAGTGCCCTGGTTAATAAATGGTCCATGCTCTAACTTTTCCACATCATTCAAGTTTTCATTAAAGATGTCTGAAAAACATTACATATAATAATATATACGGAACACAACCAATGTAAATGTCTCACCATTATTTTCTGATTCAGTGTCAGAATCTGTTTCATTGTCTGTATCCAGTTCTGATAGAAAAGTGTGTAGAAAGCTTGTGTGGCCTTTGAGTTGCTTTCTCTTTCTGCTACAATAACAACTCCAAGTTAATGAGAATTTGCCAAATACAAACCACAGCTTATTATGTGGTAACTTGTAAGCAGGCACGAGGTGTGTGAAATTCCATGTCATATTGGCTATCATTGCCCCACCATGTGAGGATGAACAAGAAACACTGATACATTTGTGTTAATTACTATGTCCTTAAATAATCTACATTTCGGTAATAAATTTGAAAGTACAACTGGATCAAACATAAAACATCGATTACATTTTTCAGGTATTGTTGTTTACCTTCTTGGTTTTCGTTTTGATTTCCTTGTCTCATTGACCACACTTGCATGCTTTTGTAATGTCACAGCATGTTCATCACTCCCCATGCCTTGTGTCAATGCAGAACAATGTTTTAAATGAGTGTTGGGAAGCCTGTAAGAAATGTAAGCATAGCTAAGATAGCTTAAGTAAGTTTCTGTATTATGTTTCAATGTCGTGTTGATTGCAAAACATACAAAACTCTTTATTCAGCCAATTATTTACAAAACATGGCTATTCAATTCATATGTGGCTATAAACAAAAGTACAAAACCTAGGTTTGCCTTGTGAAAGTTTTGTATACTTACTACAACAAGATTAATTCTTACATAGGTTTCGGTTCGGCAAGTCTTCGAACAAATTTTTTCGAAGGTCGTTCTCTTCTATATATTCTCTTTACTCCTGGAGCTGGAGGTTCTTTGACCAATCTCTTCATCACTTCTTGATAATTTGGAAGATGAGATGAAATTTCATCGGTGAAATAATCTGACCATCTCTGACTCTGTAACATAAGACACTTGGCTTGTTACTTTGAATGGATGTTATTTGTTTTTTCCACACATGTGGGGCCTTCAGAACAGAAGTTATAACACAGGTGCCCCATAATATACACATCATGCATGCTCATGAGATTTTACTCAGAAAATGTAGTGTTTTCATTTACCATAATAAATTTAAAAAAAAATAGTGTGAATTAGAATTGATTTCATTTGAAAGCTATGCAGGCAAGTTTGGAACGTTTGAATAAATTTTAAGTTAAGTTTGGAGCATTAAACTTACTTCAGTCTCGATGTCAAATTTCAGTTGTTTAACATATGTTTGATCCTGTGGTGTATATATAGGGCAAGATGCTGGTCTTCTTTGTATTTCCACCTTTTGTGGCTTGTGCTGGAAATTCGCTGGAACTGTAGCTTGGCTGTTGACAAAGTTATAACATGTATTAGTTAATAGACTTACTTTATCATGTGCAGATATTAAACAAAGTGTGGAAACTTACGTTTTGTCTGAAATTGTAGTCATAGATACAGATGCTGCGGCACCTACAAAAAATATATAATTTGGTTAAAAATGTAAACTTTAATTTAATATTTAATTTGCACTATGTATATTACCTTTCTTTTTGTTTCTTTGCGCCCCTGCCACACTTGATGCATAAGAAGTTGTGCTTTTATTCGACTGCACAGCAGAAGTGCTCGATGTAACTGCTGACTTTGCTCTTATGTTTGTGAATCCACCTCTTGACATTTTTACCTGAAAAAACAAACATTTTTTTAGTTTATGTCTTCGGATACAGTAACCAAGATCAGAATAATTAAAACAGTAAAGTATAGGGAAAAACATAAACTTATGAACATAATGTTTAATTTATTTCTTCAAATACAGTATTGGAATTAAAATAAATAAAACAGTGATGAGAAGGAAATTAATAAATATTAGAAAATAAATGCTATATGTGTAGGTATACATATGGAAACATCATGCTTGTGCAACATATGGAAACTTCACTTGTGTCTTAAAGAATTATTATACATAAATATGTCCTGACCAACCTGTTTGCTTGTCTTCTTTAATCTATTTTTCAAGTTAGCAAAATCTTCATTTGCAAGTTTAACCTGTGATAATATAAGACAATTTTAAAATAAAGTCACACAACCATTATCTTAACAAATTTTAATCTGAAATTTTGGAATAAAAGTAAAATAGTATGAGCTTGTACTTCAATATGTCACAATAATATTTTAAGAAAAGTTTATTTGACTTTTGAGTAAAAGTAAAAGAACTTCATAGTACCTGGTATTCAAAGGTGTCTTGTGGAATTGGGTTGTTAGAAAACTTTTCAGATACAAGTTTAGGTTGTCCATACTGAAGCTCCTGGTGTTGATATTTCTGGTTCAGTAAATTCAGAACTTTCTTATGTCGTGGTGTGATTACTTGTTTGAAATCATCCAGCTAAAAAAAGATAAATCTTGGCAGTAATACTCAGTTAATTAACACATCGCAGTAGTGCTTGAAATAAAAAAATATATCAGTAATATTTACTTTGTTGAGAATCTTTTAGCAGTGATATTAAGTTTGTGAAGAGCACAGTATATTCTATATAGATTAGTTCCTTGTCGAGACCGGGGATTAAGACTAGATTTGGCTCATTACCCTAAAGTGGTTGGAGCACAGTAGTTACAGTAATTGACTTAAAACTAGAGAATTTCAGGTTCTAATAATAATATGTATATGGGTCCCTGTATTCTTGCCCAGAACATAAGTAATGATAAATATTGGGAACAAACAAAAGAGAGCTTTATTCTTTCACATAAGAAGTGCATAAATGCTAAAAACACACATTTGTTGCTTAGAATAAAACAGAATAAATGAAATAATTTATTTACCAGATAAACGCTTCGTTCCGTTTGTTCTGTAGACTTCACTTGTTCATAATTTATTTGTTGCTTTGATAATAATTCACACCTAAACGTAATATCATGTTGATATATTTTTCATCAATAAATAACACTTTATTTGTGGGTTAAAACATAAGTCTAGCTTTGTTTTCTTAATATTATATTCTGTTATATAAATGGCCATTATAAACAACATTACTTACCATCTAAGAAGATCTAGAAACTCATAAAGCTGTATCCGATCTTTGTGCTTATAAGTGGCTTTCAAATGTCGCACCTGAAAAAAATGTTTCACACATAAAACATAAACTGCCATTTGTAATAAAAAACTTTATTGCGAGGAAATATCTACTCCTACTCTGTTCATGAGCTTTTGAGGTGATATAACAAGTCCACACAGCTTTAAAGTCCTAATAAATGTTGGTTCATCGATTCTCATTCCCCTTTGGTCGTATTCTTCGTGCGTCTCGAAAGACAAACGGACTTCTTGCAACTGTTTTAAGCTGAATATATTATCGTTACTTTGTTTGCTAGTTTTTTATATTTTAAACTAGTCTTGTAAAAAATTTAAACACAATTGCTTCAAAACATAATTACTAAAAGGTTAAACATTACAAAAAAGTTTACCTATACTCACAGCATTCAAAAAAACTATATATTTCTATACAGCAACATGTATGCAATTCAGGCTTTAATATAAACATGCTGTGACATCATTCAGCCATTATATCTATGTGGTTCTGAATTCCTAACCTTCACACCATGTGAGCTTTCTCCTGCATTGACTTTGTCTATTACTCTTATGGAGTAAGAAGCTGTATAGTATAACTGTGTACGGGGTAAAACAGTTGACAGAATATATAAAGATGCCCAAAAATAAACACCGCTTTACACGAATTTTACCTAATCCCATCTGCAATTAGTTGAATGCTCTTCTTTAACACATGAGTGTTGTATCCTCCAGATTTAAGGTTGAAAGTGAAATTTAAACTCTGGTGGAAGTAGCGCAGGTCACAACACTTATGAAATTCCTATAAAACAGTTTATAAAACACTTTATAAAATAATAGTCAAAGCAACTCTGTATAACAAACAAATTAACTTCTTTACCTTGAGTGAAATACTTGTTGCATCATAGTCAGAAAATATTGCTTTACTTAAAGTATCTCTTGGAAACTGTAAAAAATGCATTTATTGGTTTAATTAAACGAAGTATGACTACAGAATTATAATCACTAGTTAAAAGTGTAAACATTATACTTACACCAAGAGCAGCAGTTAGATCTCTGAAAATTTAAAAATGATTTTTTTAAATGAATGATTTTAATGAAAAAATTTCAATTAGTTACCATTTACCTTATTTCTTCAATTGTAAACGTCATGTCCGGTGTTGTATCATCCAGGTGCATTTTGTCACTGGATTAAGGGCCAGATAATAAATTAAATAATCAAAAGTATCAAAAATGTGAATTTTAACATCTGTAATTTTTTTAAAAAGGACATTTCATTTGTTTACAAACGTACTGGCACTTTTTGTAAGCAAGTTGAATAAAATCACAGCTGGTCTTTCCCATGTACTGCTATCAACCAAGCTAAAGAAAATCACACTTAAATTTGTTTTTGACCAAACTCTTGGGACATCCCCTGTCACGAAACCACGCTGGTGGTCTCCAAGGCAATAACAAGAGATACAACGTAGAACAATTTAGATCCAAGATATGCTTATTATTAATTCAAGTTAATTCAAACAAATAAACTAAAATGATTGTTTTTTTTTCAAAACCACTACGATGTGTATTTCTTGACGACTAATTGTAAAAAGAAAGCTGCAAAATTTAGTTTTGGTTTAATTTTCTTTCAATAGACTTCGGTACTATTTGAAACATAAAAGTATTTGTAAAACCTGTTTTGTTGTTCTATTATCACAGTTGTTTTAGGGGACGAGATAGGTTTTATTCTCTTTGTTTAGAAATATTTTATTTTTATCTCCCCGTCCTTTCATGAAATTACTTGCTGTGGCGCAGGAAAGCAAAATAGTCGCTAGTGTACCATGAAAAGAATCTCAGTTTAAAACGGAAAACGAAAGAAACATTCTGTTCCTAAATTGTTTCCTGCCCAGACGATGAATCAGTTTCATTAAATGCACATCGTATAGTTATACTGATTTTAAACCGCTGTGTTTGGTTGGTATTGTTCATAGTTAAACTACTGTCATTGGAAGTTTGATTTGAACAAGCGTTACTATACTCCTAACTGCTGTACTCCACAGGTCAAATGGCTGGACGGTAAGCTTATTTGTTCCAAACTAATTAAGTTTTTGTGTAAAAACAGTTATATTTTTGCTGCGTCGCCATTGGTAATAAACTGATATACAAATTTATAGGTGCTAGTGAAGAGTCTTCCCTCCACTTTATTTGCTAACCACTAACCCCTATAACCACTAACCCCCTAACCATCAACACCTAACCTAGGGGATTCTTCACTAACACCAATTTATATAGTGTTACTATTACCAGGTGCGGGTGAAGAATCCTTTCCCTACGTTATCTTTTAACCCCTAACTGCTTACCCATAACCACTAAACCCTAACTAAAATTTTCCAAAATATGCAACTATTCATAAACAATTAAATGTGAAAAAATCTCTTCGGAAAACACAAACTTTCCAATCTTACACAGTGTTACACTATTCCACTTTCCACAGGAACTACCTTCACCAGATCCACTGCCCTCAGCATCCAGACGCAGCTCTGGTTGAAGATTATCGCGCTGGCGATATGATTTGTCCTGAATGTGGGCTCGTGGTTGGAGACAGGACAATTGATGTTGGATCAGAATGGAGAACATTTTCAAATGACAAAGATTCAAAAGTAAACATTTGCATAAGAGAATTGAGTAGATATCTTTATTAAAACAGAACTGTAATATTTTTTAATTAAATATATACATACCTAGTATCTTAAGCTTTTCTAACGATTACTTTTTACTTTATAGACGGTAAACTAAAACTTAATATAGCAACATATGCAGCTGCAAGTATATGGACATTATTTTTTCACTTTTTTTCCGTTAATATATGGTTTAAATTACCAGGATATGTCTCGTGTTGGAGATTCACAAAACCCATTATTGTCTGGAAGTGATTTATCCACAATTATTGAGCGACCATCGGGACCACCAGGTTCTTCTAATGATAATGGTAAGCATTGCTGGGTTTTTATTTTGTGCCTAATAATGCAAATTTTTATTATATATTTACAATCTAAGTTTTGGCAATGTATACAAATTGTTCCATTATATTGTTCATAATTTTATTTGATTTAACCAAAATGATAGCAAATCGAAAGCTATATAATTATAATTATTTATTATTAAAAATGAGAGCAGAATTATGGAAAGATAGCTAAGTTAAACAGGTTATTATGTCTAAACAAACTCAACTATTATCTTGTTGTACTTTCACAGGTTTCTCCCAGTTTTCTAATCGTAAAACAATGAACAACAGCGATCGTGTCCTGATCCATGCTTTTCGGGAAATATCATCAATGGCTGATAGAATAAGTCTGCCAAAAAATATTGTGGTATGAACATTTTTTTCTTGGTGCAGTTTTTGATAATTTTGTAAAAAGTGTTTGTTTTGATAAATGACATCAACAGTATATGTTTGAATAAAAAGTTTGTTTAAGTTTAGAAAAGGTTTTTACGGTTTAAGTTATAAATATTAAAGAGGTTTATTCGGCAAGAGTGAACATCTGACTTAATTTGAATATTTATTACAAGAATTTCACGAGCATGAATTTCCCAGGATCGTTCAAACAAACTGTTCAAGCAAGTGTATGAATCTAAAAGTTTAAGAGGTCGAGCAAATGACGCAATCTCTGCTGCATGTTTGTACATCGCGTGTAGACAAGAAGGGGTACCACGAACCTTTAAAGAGGTCAGTTCAATTAATTTTGTTTAAAGTTTAATCAAATAGTACTCAAATTCACATTATTGTTGGTGGCTGTACCTTTATTTACATTAGTTTGAACTCCAGTCTCCAGTATTTAAATGGGAATTGTTATATGCAAAACTGCTATATTTCTACTAATATAAAAACACCTGCTACTGCTGCTAAACTGATATTGTCTTACTGCATGATCAAGAAACTACTGAAGTCTTTTTACCTTTACCTTGTAATTCCAGATTTGTGCTATTTCACGGATCTCAAAAAAAGAAATCGGAAGATCTTTTAAGCTAATTGTAAAAAATCTGGAGACAAATGTGGAAGTTATAACATCTGGAGACTTTATGGTAACATATGACTTTGAATAACTAAATACTTCACAATGCTCCCATTGGGAGCTGACGTTTTCTTGAGCAAAACACTTAAGGGCAATTCCTCCAATCCAGTGTTCCTCGGTGTTTTAATCATAGGCCAAACATTACAATAAAAAAATCCTTAAAAATTAAACCCACAAAGCTATGTGATCACTTGTAAGCGTGTACGGGACGTGTGAAGCAGAACACCCGTTGTGTGAGGATAAATAAGTAACTACATTCATTCATAGCAATACCTTAACATTTTTCCAGTCGCGTTTCTGTTCCAACTTGAATCTGCCGCCTTACGTGCAAAGAGGAGCCACATATATTGCTAGGAAAGCTGTAGAGAAAGATCTGGTGGCAGGTAGAAGTCCAATATCAGTTGCTGCTGCTGCTATCTACATGGCTTCACAGGCGTCCAAGGAAAAACGATCACAGAAAGGTAAGTCCAGCAATGTGTGTCACAGTGGTTATTGCACCTGCTGTTAGCCCAGAGGTAATGGGTTCAAGGCCTTTCGCTGCTATCATTTTCACCAGATGTTTTCTTGTGCAAGGTCTGTAAGCGGGCAAAAGGTATTTGAAAAATAAAACAGAAAACATAAAGATAGTTTCCCCCACCATGTGAGGATATATAAGTTTTTTATCCATTCAATGGTTCGGCTAGTAGATGTTAACCTAAAGGCCTTTGGTAATATGTTTCAATAATTTCAGAGATCAGTGAAATAGCAGGAGTAGCAGAAGTGACAATACGTCAGTCATATAAACTGATGCATCCTCGGGCCAAAGATCTCTTTCCAGAAGATTTCAATTTTCATATTCCAGTCTCACAACTTCCTACCTTTTAATGAAATCTCATTCATTTTAATAACACCAAGCTCCAAACATGTCATTTGGTATAGTGGTATTGTATGTGCAACATTATACAGGATATACCAGAATTGACCAACCTCCAAATATAATGAAAGATGCCATTGATTGATGGTCAAAAAGCAACAAAAACTTAAATGCCAAAAATTGTATCATATCTCAGTAGTGGCACCTATAGTATTGCTATAGTAAATACTTCTTCCTATTTTCAGAAACCTTTTTTATGGGTGCAATGACTTTGATTTTGTTATTTAGTTCGTAATTCGATATAGGTGGAATTTAAAAAATGCAGTTTCATTGTATTAGGAAATGGGATAACTGTACGCACGCCGGCTGAATTCGCTATGAATAAATAGCGGTGTAACGTACATTGACTTTCCTATTGTTATTGTTCGAGTACAAGGTGGGTTTAAAGCGGTTGTTTTGGTCGCGGTAGAATTGCCAGAGTTCCGCTTTTAGAAAAGGGAAGTCGTAAAACGATCGCTTGTCAGAGTATCGACAAAAAAACAGTTGGCGGTTTGCTTTTTCATTCTGCTTAATGTCTATAGTTTACAACTTATTATAGACGTTAAGCACGTTCGTTCTCAGTCGATATGCCTTATCATTCTGAGGGTAAGTAAGACAGTAAGGTCTTGATTTTGTTAATTTAGAATAAGGACCAACTAGACTAGATACAGCGATGTTAAATTGTCAGTTTCTGCAAAGATGGTATTATTATTATAAAGTAATCTATTCAATCGTCAAAGTTTGAACTTTCTCTACAAAGTAAATTGTAAAGAGGGGCTGAAACATGGAACAACTGTTCGTTTATTTGTTGCTGGTGCTCTTAGTTTCAACAGAACGGTCTCGCGGTAACCTTCGGTGGCGATACGACGACGAGCGTTGCTATCAAAGGTAAGTTGGGAGAATGGGTGTGTTTACCCTCGCGTGGCGGGGCAACGAAGGTCGTTATAACACGAGTGTTCTGTTTTACATCACGGCCTACTAGAGATAGGCCGTGTTCACATATAGAAGTGTGGAGGAAGATGGGTCACTTTCTGATACTATTTTCACGTTTCATCTAGTAGACAACAAAAAACATTCAAAAAATTATAAAACCGTATCCTCAGACCGTTGTTGTTTGTGTAAAACACGATCAGATTTGGATAAGGGTGTCCCGTCTTCCCCATCCTACTATACCTCGTGCCCATCCGAGATTCATTACTATTGTTACTTTGTAGGTAATTAGTATTTTGAGTTTTTCTATATTGGACAATGGAGCCTGTTAACTCTGTGCCAAGAGACTGGCGTGTTAACCATTATGCCATAGCGTCGCTCAGACGTAAATGTAAAACAGTTTCATTGGAGGGCAACGAAGCGCGAGCGAAACAGGGCTCATAACTAAATGTTTTTCAAACCCATTTTGTATTTTACTTCTTGTTCTCTTATACCCCTGATCTCGTTTTAATTTAGCTGCAAATGTATCGGTACCGGAATGAAATGCAACGTCACATTATACCCGAATCTTTACGAGCCTGGCCCTACAGCTTGCTTCGAAGCTTTAAGCTTTCGTTTTTACAGAGTCAATATACGTTGTCTCATTAAATTTACGATAACATGTAAGTGATTGGATTCACACCGTATAGAACAGATTTCTTAACAATGCTTTATTTCAGCGGTTCCCGACTTACGCAGTCTCGATCTGTCTGGTAATCGAATGAGCCATCTCCCAAATACAGTTTTACAAAATCTACCGCCACTTCAACATTTAAACCTGAGCCGAAACAGATTGAATTTCTTTCAGTGGGGGTTGTTGCCCAAGAGCATACAACTTAAATCACTTGATCTAAGCAACAACCATTTAACTTCTCTGGTATTACTTCAGGCACAACACTCTTTCCCAAATCTAGAGCGTCTATATCTGTCTAACAACCGGTTGATCACAATAATGCGAATGTCGTTAACTCTTCCCAAACTAAAGTAGGTAACAAACAGATTACATTTGTTAATCCTAAGGCATCTGATCTAAACATACAATGCGTTCCAGAGAACTCAATCTAAGAAACACGAGCCTTCATGCAATTAATCCAGGCGTCTTTGATAGCTTTTCTAACTTGCAAAAACTGGATCTTGGTCAAAATCACTTAAAAACTATCCCAGCATCTTTGTTTTCTTTATTGAAGTACGTAGTCTGGTGCGTAATATATAGTATATTGGGGTAATATGGGACACCTTTTAATCTATTTTTTTCTTTTTTTTCTCTCTATTGTCTCATTTGCAAGTAAACAAATAACACCCAAGGAATTTTAAAACTGTATCCTCATGACTTATACAGACCTTTTTTAAATGTTTAAAACATTATTTGGATAATTTTTGCTAACGGTGTCCCATACTACCCCACAGAACTTTATCACTCAGAAGTTTGTTTCCATTTAGACAAGCCCAGTAATGTTTAAAATAGTTACATGCAAATGAGCATATACGTTTTAATCGTACATTTTTCTTTTTCATTTATACAGAAACCTACGGGATCTACGTCTAAATCACAACTTATTACAGAGACCTGACCTGTCTTGGTTCACACACATGATCCAGAACAACTTTTCCACAACCGTAGACCTTCAATACAACCCATGGATATGCGACACCAGCATTTACAGTTTTTGGGTGAGTTTAAACTGTATAGATATTTGACCAACTTTCAAAGTTGGTAAACCAAAATATTTCATTCAGAATTTTGTGAAAGAACTTTCCACCGACGACAAAAACCGAACACTTGCTAACGATTTGAACTTGGTTTGCGAAAACCCGATCAACGAGAAAGGAAAAACCTTAACTTGTCTTTTATTTGCTGACTTAGAAGCGACAACCGTTGCTACAAACAGAGAAAGCTACGAAACAACACCAAATCTGACGGAAGTGACTCCGTTTCGCGTGTCTAAACCAGTTTCTTCTTCTAATTCGCTTCCACAAGAAACCACTCACCAGTTAACATCACCTCAAAGTTCCTCTGCTACCATTCAACCTGTCGAGGTTTCAACATTCGCCCCAAACTCCGTAGCATCAACGCAGCAACCCCAAATTTTCACGTCAAGTTTAAACAAGTCACCGATTCTAGAGGTTGATAGAATTCCCACACCCATCGCATTTGAAAAATGGACAGATCCTGTTTCCAGCCACCAATCAAATAACAGCATCTTAATTCATATACTCGCTATTGCTGGTATCATGTGCAGCATAATTGTTTTAGCATGGGCCTTTCGTTTTTACAGTAAGAAGAGAAAGAAAGCACCGATACCAAACACACCAAATGACAGTGCATCCAGTTATTTTACCGAATCCACCTTTTCTGGCGTTTCATTGGACAACAGTTCATATTAGAGGTGTCCACGAGCCGGAGTCGGACTCCTACAGGAGCCGGACTCCGGCTACATTTGGCCTAGCCGGAGCGGAGCCGGAGTCGTAAAAAATTAAAATAAACAGGAGCCGGAGCGGAGCCGGAGTCGGGTTTAAATATGCCTTCTTAACGGAATTTCATACATACACAGTAAATTTTGCTAAATTTCCTTAATCTCATGGGATTTAAACTGGCTGAGACTTTATTGTTCAATTCCTTCAGGGAATTGTGACGAAACTTATCTCATTGTTACGCTGGGCATGGGAGTAGAATGACCATTAAGGCCTCATTAAGCGCTGTCTGTCATTTAAAGATTTTACTGTATTTTAAAAAAGCAGAACAGGATAGTAAAGTAGGAGTTTCGAGCAGAAGTTATTATTCGCAAAATGGATAACCAGCGAGTTGAGATTTTAAAGTTATACGAAGCCAATAAATTAGTAGAAAGAAAATGCGACAGCCGGAGAAGTGAAGTTTGGGCATTTAGTTTTTGTGGGAATACTGTTTCCAAAAAGAGGTCCCAATTATCTGCTTCTTCACTAGATTCACTTATTGTTTAAACAGTGCAGAAAACAATTAATTTTTAAGTTTTATAATTGTTATTTTTAAAATGCCACACTTTTATTATAAATGTTCTTTTAATACTGTTGTTACTTGTGTTTTATAAAGTTTACTGTTGTTACTTGTGTTCAAATAAATCTGAATTTATGTACATAATGTACCAGACTTGTGTTTTCATAACATAGTTTTGCATTAAATAAACAAACAATTTTTTTTCGGAGCAGGAGCGGAGTCGGATTTGATTTTTAAAAAAAATTTCGGAGCAGGAGCGGAGTCGGAGTCAAAAGTTTCGGAGTCGGATTGGAGCAGGAGTCCAAAATTTCTGACTCCGGACACCTCTAGTTCATATGGCTATACGGGTGCAGTTTATGAATCAGCGGCCCAAAGCCTATGTGTCGAGCGCTCAAGCGAATACGCAAATCAGCAGCATGAACAGATATACTGTGGCGATCTTTCCCCTGAATCTGAACACAGTTATGAACTGATTGTCGAGTTTACTCCTGGCTATGCTACCTGCCAAGACGCTGGTTAAGACTATTTTTGTGTGACTTTATATATAACTAATAAAATAGCACTATAATTGGTTTGTAAAAATATTTTTGAACTCCCCAAAACAAAACACCGTGTTGTGTTTATTGTCGAAAACACCGGTCGATTGGTCAAAAACATCTTCGGTAAATTCAGTTTTTTGTTCTGAAGTTTACATCTTTGTGAATAGTGGTCACATGACTGTAGTCTTATGATTTATATCAAAGAAAACTATATATAAATACCAAAGCACCTTAGACTGTTTCATAGGATTTAAGAATATTGTCTTCTTATCGTAAATATATACTTATACGATGGTAAATACCCCTGACGTCGAGTCGCAAGAGAGAAACAAAGGCGATGGAATAACATGGTGGTGTAAATTGTTCGCACGAGGAGTTGGGGTTGTAGCAGCAATCAGTAAGTTCTGTATATTTATACATTGAGTGATACCTTGCCCTAACCCCTAACCAGTAACCACTAAACACTAACCCCTATAACCACTAACCCCGAACCCCCTAACCATCAACAGCTAACCCTTTAGTGGTTAGCAAATAAGGTGAGGGGGGGGGGGGTTCTCACTAGCACCAGTGTATTTCCTAAGCAGCCAACAATATTTACCAACAAAGTATTAAAGTAAGATACGTGGTAACTCGTAAGCTGGCGTGAGGTGTATATGAATATATGAACACCCGTGTTATAACAACTGTCCTTTTCTTGCCACGCGAGGATAAAGTAAGTTACATTAATGACTCATTCATTCAATAACACTTTACAAAAACTAAATGTTATCATGTAAAACAGTCGTTCATGTTTCGTCCCTTTATATAACTGGAACGTTCAGTTTTAAAACAAACTTTATTGTACTATGTGTAACAAACAAAATACATACTTTATCTTAACATTTTTTTGTTTTAGACTGTATTAAATAATGCCCAATGCAAAATAGGCCTATATGTTTTTTGCCACCCTATGTATGCCACAACGATCGCGTGTTGAACTACATACGAGTTTAAATAGGTTTCTTTCTTTTAATATAGATTCGTATAAACTAGGTTCACATAACCATATTTTTTTTCAGTCTGTGCGATATGTGCCATAACCACTTTTCTTTCTGGTACCTTTGGTTTGGATGGATTGTGTATAACAGCAGCTGTTTTAATGATGTAAGAAACTGAATATATTAATGTATTTGTTAGCATCCACTATTTGTATCAGAATGTATGTGTATAGTCCATTTGTAGTTATCTACAGCCTATTGAAAAATAATGTATGCAACTTTTGTTCTACCAAGAACCTGGAATTGTGGCCGAACTATATATGCAATTTAAAATGAATGTGTATAGTATTGTAATGTAATAGAACTTCTTACTTATGCAAATATGCAATACATATAGATGTAGAGAAAAGGACTCAATGCTGTTCTTAATCTCATTCACAGCACCATTTCCAAATTCAATCAATACTCAAGCCCAAGGTTGCTGCTATTAAGGGATAAAATAATCAATAACTCGTGCTGAAATTTATTTTGCATTCACCTTTGTAATTTGTTAATCCATTTCAAAAGTTATGTTTAAAATGTTGCCACACCAAAACTTTAATGTTCTTTTGGCAGATTGAACAGTTTCATTTTGTTGATGTTTGAAGCTCCAATCTGCTGTGCATTTTGTGAAATTACTCAGCCAATTTCAAACTGGGTCGAAAAGAGACAATACTGGCAAAAAGGACTGCTCTACATTGGGTAATAATAATATTATATATTATTACATTTGTTACATTTATCTAGGGGTTTCGTTTGTTTATTTTTTGTTTTCAGTACCTGACTAGACAATCTATTGCCATTTCAGATTTTCAATACTGCCTGTTGCACTGTGTCGGTCAATTGCCACTATATTAGGCTGTGTTTGCCCATTTGCAGCTGGAGTTATATATGGCTTGATGTCATTGGGAAAGAAGTAAGTCAAGTAGAAGTAGAATAATTACATTCAATGCATATTCTCATGCTCCTGTTGTTGTTACCAGGCATAATACATAGGTGTAAATTTTATTGTTTTTACTACTAAATGTTGAGATTTCATCGGGAACTGTTAACTTTATATTAAAACATGTTTGTGATTTATTTTATATCTTGTTGGTTTGTATGTTGAGACATTTTTGTGAGTTTTTCTTCTAGGGCTAAAAATTCATTGACTAGTTGCTGGAATTATAATGTGTTTCGTATTACTTTACATTGACAAAAAGCCTATTTTTTGTTTATTTTTACAGAGCTGACCGCAATGAAATGCTGGCAAATGCTGGCGGAGGTTTTGAAAAATTTGAAAATGAACCTGGGTCATAATGTCTCTGGTTAATCTTATTCAATTTGAAGCAACGAAATTTCTATATTTCTTATTTATAATCGATCAATCCCTGAATTGCAATTGACAGCAAATACGTGTCAGTTGTTGTGCATAACTCTTAGGCCGTAGTAGGTACATTATTAGTCTGTTTGGTATGGTTCTATTATTTCTTCTTTATGTAATCAGCAACATTGGTACAGCATTTAGAATTACGGTGCTATTCCTCCTACATGGTAAGGCAGTTTAAACAGACGGTTCCAGGTTTGTTCTTCTTGTGATAAAAATGAGGCATTTCTTTCAATACTGCGATTTAATATAAAAGTATTTCTTTATCAATGCGTGCCATAGAATTCCATTTATATGTTCGTACCGTTCTGTAAATATGCTTCCGTAATTATCATGTAGCTACCAGCACTTACTCGACTGTAAAAAGTGCAATAAATGTCGTGATACAAGAACTGGAACATTAGAAAAGAAGCAGCTACAAGTGTTGTGTTGTCTTTCGTTTAAAGAATCACTCGCAACAACTCGCAAAGTTGTGTAAGTGGTAACTCGCAAGCGGGCACAAGGTGCATGAAACGAGTGCTTGTGCTGTAACGACTATTGCCACCACGTGAGGATACACAAGTTACATTCATTCCTTTACAGTGCGATTAAATTCGTTTCCCAAGAAATAGCCTGTAGCCTGATTTCCATGCAGTGTTCTAACCAAAGCTCAGGTTTTGTTTGTTTTATACAGCATTCTCCGACCCTGGCTGTTTAGGTTACAGCCTAACGATCTCTTGTAGTTTTTGTTTACGTTCGAACTTACATGATAGCAAAGGCACTGTCAATGTAAATTTACACAAAAGATTAAATAAGATATTTGCGTATAAAAAGGAATGTCTTCAACGCAAATATTGTGAAGTTTAAAATAAAACATTTATTAAAACAATTTATTAAGACGTTTAAAAAGTTTAGTTGAGATTTGGCCAAATATGTTAGTACGGAAGGAAGACTTTATGTCACTTCCATACAATCCATAAACAGCATTGCTTTTGATGCTCGCAGCATCCTTCTGTTTGTAATCTGTCAATTTGGCATGACGTGTCGGTTTCACCAAACAACTTCGGATTTTCTTACAAGATTACGTCATTTTGACTTTACCTCGGTAGGTTATTATTGTCTCTATTTAAATCGTGCGGATTCACCGTTTTCTGCCTGAAACTCTATTTTTGCTTATTCGTGTTGCTCACATTTTTTCCGATCCTTATGAGTTGATAAATAGGGGCGTGACAGCCACATTTTTGGCAGATACACCTTTATAGTTACAGCTTTGAAATCAGACACATGACAGTCTATAAATAGATAATTAACAAATTCAAAATAGTGTATTAAAATATGCTAAAACACCAAGTACGAGCTTCCTTTAATTGAACGCAACGCACTTAAACTTGTTTTGTTTGTAAAGCTCGGTCAAACGAGCAGAGATGCTATACTGTAGTGGTGCTAATGCAAACTGTCAAAGTTAACAAGTTACTAGTCAACCGGTTATACTTAATAAAGCAGTTAGGTAATAAGCTACCAATTAATAAAACTCAAAATATCACGAATGTACAGCTGTTAGATAAGGTGTTATACGCGCCGTAGTGTTGCATATTACGTTTTAAATACTTTACTTGTATAGGATATATACTTCTAGCTGTTGATAGTCGTTCGTAAAATAATTAGTATATGCTAGACAAATTTCAGTTTCTTTTACTTTGGCCTGTAAACTGATGTTACCGAGTTTACTGCTTTTGATGTCGCCATTTAACTTGGAAGGTGGCGGACGAAACAGCAAGTTCGTGGTTTAGGTTGCGTAGTTTAAAAACATGTTGCAGTGTAATAGGCAACTACTGAGCTACCGTGATAGAGGATTATCATGCATCAGCCTAAATACGCTTTGTGGGTGCGTTACGAAACGCCTTTTTTGTATTAAACATGCTATTATAGTTTAGCCAATAATATTCCCAATGTTAAGGTAAATGAAAGTGGGAGAAGTATCGTTTTAATATGCAGGTTGTGCATGTGTTGCTGGAACAATTACATCTGTGTATACAACGCAGCATCTGTCTTTGAAACTCAATAAAACTTGATTCTGTTTTGATTCGGTGGTACTTGAACTTTCAAATCAAACAACACGAGGCGTAAACGAGGTCGAAACATAACATCGCCAAGCGTTTGCTTTTTTAATCTTTCCATAGTGGCCACAACCGACGTTTGTTGTTTTATTGAATCGGTTACAGTAACTTGTTGTGCATAATGTAGTTTTAGCACATATGTGTTTTTAGCTGACGATCGACCCTCTTGAAAGCAGCCGCATATTGTGATAATAAGAATAACAGACACGTGTCTGCAAATTATATATCAGCAGCATCGCATTTTATAAGCAGGTATATATTCTTAAATATTAGAAAATTGTTATTTAATACGGTTTCCTATAGGTAACAGAATACGACTAGCTATTGGGACATTAGAAACTAAGATCAGGTTTGGCTTAAAATTGATTTAAAACTGCTCAGTGTAAAATATTGGACATAACATAAACTTATATAGTAGGGTGGGAGAAGACGGGACACCTTTAGTACATTATGTCCAAATATCCTGATCGCGTTTTAAACAATCAACAGCGGTCTATAGGAGTCGTAAAAATACGGTTTTATAATTCTTTGAATGGTATTTGTTTACAACCAAATGGGCCCCATCTTCCCCACCCTACTATGTATGTGTTTAATGTAAATTTCTTACTTGTACTTTGTTCATTCAAATCAGATCACGAAAGTTGGTTCATCTAAATCAAATGAGCTACGTAACAGTTGGAATGAATTTGCATTTTTGTTAGTGCATTTGTATACGTTATATATGGCTTGCAGTGCAGAGGTTTCAGTTTTGTAGCAAAAATACAATATCTCTTTATGCTATGAGGTTATAAATGCTATACTGTTGTGATTGTTTCAGGTTTTAGCGACCCATAAGCGTTAAAATATATACGGGTCCGTTCCTTGTAGATAAATCACGCAGATCTTGCTTCCTTTATGACTAACGATGTCGTTTCCGTGAAACCTTCACGTGGGTTGATGTGATTCATACATAGTCGTATGTATTGTTCAAACACGGTGGTATAACATCGGCGAAACTGCATAGAAATGCATCAATTTAAAAGCATAGCAGATTATTATCAAACTGTGTTTATCAATTATTATAAATTAGTAAATAGGGGAATGATGTGGTCATATGAGTTTTACCACGGCAATTTATTTATAGCTTTAGAATTGAAACTTCCTTTAACTTACCAGTATAGCAAACTAAGAGGGCGAGCAACAGTAATAGGTCAGGGGCAAACGTGTAGGCCTGTATCATCACTCACGTCTGTTAAAATTTTTCGAACTGTGGCAGAAACGTTTTGCTAGTTTCGGTTGTTGTGTGGTCTCATTGCCGTTGAATACTGCGGGAAGTTGGGCGGAAAATAATCGGAAAGGGTGATGTCATTTTTGATGTGGTCGGTTACGACCCCTTATTGGCCCACAACACACACATGTGTCCGAGAAAACAAAGGGTTTTCGGAAGGTTAAAACGCGTCATTAGTAACATCAGCACCAGTACCAATGTTTATATTAAGCATGGCGTAGCGAAACCTCGCAGAAGTAAACGAGCAAAGCGAGCATATGCAACTCAGGTTCACGCTTTACTGTTTTGCTTCAACCCCTTGTTTCGTTGGCCTGACGCTTAATTGTAAGCGGGAAAAAGTGGTCGATTGTTTCATCTTTGTCCATTGATTTCGGTGAAATAAACGAACTCTTGCGTTTATTATCCCGGAAATTGTGACAGTGTTACTGCGCTGATTCAAACCTGTACATTTAACGTTGATGTCTGAGTAAACTATAACCATGCCACGCTGGGTTTATAATAATATATCGTTCTTTTAGAAAAGCGACAGATTCTTGGGACATCAGGCAGATAATTTAGAATGTGTGTAGTCGTATGTTCATTTGCGATAACTACGACGCTAAAAAAGATGAACGTATTTTAAATAAGCCGTGACTATATATAGAAGTGGGTGTGACACTCGATCAGGTGTGCCACTCAAGGTGTGTCACTTAACTCCCGCTATATTCTTGGTCATGCTGCCATAGCATCATAATAAGTTTTTGTGAAGTCGATTTTTAAGTTGCATAAAAATGTAACACATTTTCTTGATTATTATAACGCCAGCAAAACAGCGCAAGCTTATAGCATATGGAACAACTCAGCAGCACCAGCAGTAGCACCGGCGCCGGCGCCGGCGTCTCTCAACTGGAAGTAATCGTTAACTGATGTCTCCGCTGCAGCACGTGAATTAATCCTTTTAGGCATAAGAAGGTTGCAGCTTAGACGTATTTGAAAAATTATGTCTGTCCCAAAAATACTAAATCGCGAAAAACGGTAACTATGGCACCCTACGAAATGCATGTTTGGTGCACGCACGTTATTTCAGTGCAAAGAATTCTTCGTACCGTATGCTCTATGAGCCGGATGACGATTATTTGTGGTTATGTTTGAAACTCCCCCACATTTGTGTGGAGTATGCTTGCTATTTATAAATAACGTCCCACGTTTTTGTTCATGTTTTACACGCAGTCGAAAATGAAACAGTGCATGCACCACTAAGCTGGTTCAGCTTTCCTTTTCGTTGAGTTTTATGATAAATTGAGGTTTATAGCCGAAAGAGATTTGCCATTTTTAATGCAAACACTGCTATATGAGATCATGGCTGATTGATTATTTTGCGGAACAAAGTAGCAATTTAAAGACACGTCGACGTATTAATTTCGGAAGCAACAAGTGTAATTTATATTTAGGAAATAGCGTGTTCATTAATATGTCTGCCACTAATCCAGCATGCGAGCCGCCACCATAGACGTACAGCAGCGGAAGATCAGTCATTCGATCATTTATAATTGTTTTCTCACGAAGCGGAAACGAGAGCATAGAATTTCTGCATATGTTCACGCGCAGGGGGACATTGTATTCATTTTGTCTTCAATACGATCGTCAAACTTAGCTCTGCCTACGAGTATGTGTGGCTGTTTTATGTTAGACGCAAATTAAGGTCGAAATTTTACGCACAGGTTTCAGAACCTTTTAATTAAGAAGGCGTTGTTCCTCTCTTGCGTACATCGGCCTTGTTGGTTGTATTTAAATATTTCGCAAGAATTATAGCGGTATACTATGACTCGTTTCTCTGCTAGTATGTGGCACACCGTTTTCGTTAGCTGTTATCGGAATCACAACTAAGCGCTGCAACAGTTAACCAATAAGGTACGCGCAACATAACCCGTGTTATAATTCAACGTATGCCTAATATAATATAATGTAACGTGTATGAAGCGTTCATGTAGACAGGTTAATTAAACACACCTGCTAATGCCAAAAGCATGTATTTGCTGCAACGTGCAGTTCAATGCTTAGTTCAACACAGTCTATAAATAACTTGCAATCATAATCAGCGTGATCTGTTTTAACTAAACCGGTAAAAGTACAATATTAATGTAAACAATATATATAAAGGCGTTTCAAATAATGTAAGGTATTTAAAATAAACATGAAACGTTAAACAATACAAGCGCAGTCGTTGTAACATAACACGCCGGTTCGCATATGGCAGCCATTTCTTGGTATCCGAGAGAGGAAATCGCGATCTCTTCCGCTAACCCTCCGTCCATATGTCTTTCAGGCGCCATGACAGTACAGTGCGCTACAGGCATTCATCTTATTGTTTCCCATTGCAGTTGTAGTTGCATTACAGTCAGCAATAGTGTCTACCGTGGAAGTTTCTTTAGGTTTATTTTGGACAAGGACAACAATGTTCTACAAGCGTTTCCTTGTTCCTCTTCTTTCATAGGCATGCAAATATTAAAAGGTTTGAAAACTTACGTACACGTGTTTGTTATAACCGCAGAGAGCGGGATAGCTTCTACGTGGGAGGCATATCCGCTCCGCCCACTTCGGCGTGGTAGATGAGGTTATATAAGTGAATGGTGAAGCATTTTAAGATACAATGCAGTCACTAGCAGTCAGTTCTTAGCATGCGTCCGTCCAGCTGTCATTGACCTTATGCTACAAGAACAAGGAAGTGCGACTTTAGTGGGGAACTGTTTTTAATAATGCGTCGTCAGCTGTATAAGTTGCGTTGTATGCTAACTTGCAGGATATAAATTTAAAGCTTACACTTTACTTTAATTTGGAGAGCTCTATATTCAAGCTTTAGGTCAAGTTTCGCAGCTTTAATTCTTAAATGTGAAGGCGCTTAAAATTGTATAAACTTTAATTTTTGTTTAATTCAGTATAGTTTCGGCAGGTGGGGGCTTTAGTTGTAATATTGGTAATATGTGATTTCATGGTATATACTAGTATGACGTTCGGTCTGGTATATGTTGTCATAGGTAAGAGGCGGAAGTGTTAGGAATATTATTCGAAACCAAGGGACCCTAATCGGGTCATGTGTGTATTAGATGGTGCTTGGAGTGCAGGCGAGTACACCAACTATGTTACATGTTATATATAGTCGTTGAAATTTAACGACGGCAACAGAAAATATGTGTGGGACAAGCTATAATCCCAATTTGTTGCAATTTAATGACGGGAAATGGAGTTGAGACGACAGCCTCATTACTCAGGATAAGGCGACAGGTTCTCCGTCTATAGATAGATACAGTAGGGTGGGGGAAGATGGGACACCTTTTAACTATGTTTTCTTGTCCCGTTTAGTAGTAAACAAAGAACATTCAAAGAATTATAAAACTATACCACCAAGACTTCGAAGGACCGTTGTTAATTAATTAAAACACGATCAGGATATTTGGATATTATGTGCTGAAATTGTTCCATCTTCCCCAACCCTACTATATATATAAAAAAATTATACCTATATATATATATATATATATATATATATATATATATATATATATGTACGCTAAAGCACATAAACACCTTTGTGAATTTATATAGGAATAGATCGACCTTAGGCTGTTATGTTCTGCACTGTTTAACACAAACTTTATACGAATGGCAGCTATTCACAAAAGGCATATTCGTCGCTACGCTGACGAAATCATGACTTCGACCAATTATACCGGACCCGAGAATACGAGTAATGATTCTTCGTTTTCAAGAGGTTTGTTCTTATGTGTTAAAGACGCAAGTTAAGTTTTAAAACCCCTTTGGTGGTAAATCATATAGGCATACGAAACTGACATTTAAGATTACAGAAACAAACGTCTCTCTTTCACACTTATAATGTTACGCACTATATATTTATTTTCTGTAGAAAGTTTGGGAAGCGACATTTTCCAGTCAAGTGAAGGAATGGTCTCTTCGCCAATCGAGGTAAAACATATGATTTATAAAAGTCACTCGCACGTTTCAAACGCCTTGGTGTTATTTTAGAAGGAAGAAGAACCCGCAACTGCCAGTAATGCGAAACCGTTGGTGGGAAACGCGTGGGCTAATGTCGATTCGAATACAGCTGCCCAATCCGATCCGCTGACGGATGCTCTTTTGCATAACTACGGGTAGGCGGTGTATATGTGTGTTATATGCATGACTTATAACGGTAAAGGTGTCTCGGTTTTGTAATTTGCTGTCGCAGCTTAAACAATTCTAATGAGTTACAGCTCAAATATAATCCTGTACAACAGTTCTATTATCAAGCACCACAGACTTTCCGGTGTGTGGCACATAACCTATTCATTTAAAATCCTACACGGACTACCCATTTCCGCCCCGCCTACGCACAAAACGCTAATAATTGTTTTCATGTGCAGCAGCAGCGCTATGCAAAACTCGTCATTAAGTGCAGAGGCGGGGGACGCGGAAAAAACAAAATTTTCTGATTTACCAATCAGTGGAACAGCAGAGCAATCAGTACCGACCGTCGGGGACTCTCAGCCTTTATGCTGCAGTTTTTCTGTTATTTCATCGCAATTAAAAAACTCGTCAGAGTCTGCATCGAAAACGCAGGACAGAGATATAGAAACAAACGAAGTCGAAGGAGAAAAACAGGAATCAGAATTCGACGCCAAAGCTTATCAGGTAATTCTATGACACCGTTTGTATTATGATAATATAGAGATTATTGTAGAATCGCATTCTGGAACTCCATTTACAGCGTTGCGGTCAGATGTTAATAATAATGTACCCGAGTGTATGATGATTTTGAATTGGCGGAAGGAAGGCAACTGCAAACGTATGCAACGTTTTATTAATGTCGGTAATTAAATGAATAATACGGGAACAAAGCAAATATTCAGAAGACATTTCCGCTAGCTGTCGTTGGGTATTATTTAATACAATACCCGAGTTATATCATTGTCTATAAGAGGAAGTTATTTTTTGTGATATTGATTCGTCGCACATTCGGACCGTCACACATATAAGCCCGTGTGGTAAATAGCGGTCATTCATCTCTATTTAATAATGTCCTGGGTGCAGGTCTTCACAGAAGTTAGCGAGACTGGGAAGATACTGTTCGTTGGCGTTGCTGAAAAAATGTTATCCTCCTTTGGTTGCTATGTGGATAAAGCAGAGACTAAAGTAAGTAACATTACGCTTTGACTTGGTAGTTTGAATTTTTTTGAAACTTGCTTCACAAACTGTTGGTGAAAATGTATTTTATCCACCATTGTTTTGTCGCTGTATTCTGTCCTTTCAGTTCGATATTCTTTAACCTTCGTAGCCGTAGCCGAAGAAAAAAACGTTGTTATAATATTAATATATTTTTTTCATAAAAGAAAAATGGGTATACCACCGATTCGTCGGGTAGCAGCGACAACATCCATCCTCCCGATTCCGACGATTGCTGGGACAGTGACGTGGCAACTAATGATGTGCCAGCCAGGTACAAACTACGAGCCCTGGGTAGGAGAAGGATTGGTGGACTTTTTCCAAGGTGGGGAATATCATACGGTATATAGTATAGGGTGGAGGAAGACGAAACAGATTTTGTTTCTATTTTTTCGTCCGATTTAGTAGAAAAGAAATATAACATTCAAAGAATAATAAACCGTATCCTCACGTCTCCTAAAGACCGTTGGTAATTGTTTAAAACACGATTATGATATTTGACTATGTGCTAAAGGTGGCCTATCTTACCCAAAGTGCGTAGAACTAAATGTAGCTTCGTTGTATTAAAAGTGAAATGATCAGCTGGTTGGATGACGTGGACAGCGACTTTTCCGAAAGCGATGACGTCAAGGCGATGACGTCATCAAACAATATCTCAGTCTCGGCAGCTGATGTTAAATTAAGCGAACTTCCTACCGTGGTGGTTGAGATAGAGTCTCTTCCAAATTCGACTCGCGTCAAGCAGTTATGTCGGAGCAAAGAGAGTGGTGGTGACGTAAGCGATAATGACATCATTTTAGAGTCTAGAGATGAGTTTTCGAAAGTTGGATCTTCTGGGTTAAAACTTGTGCTAAAAAGAAACAAAATCGACGGGACTAATAACGGGAAAAGCGGGAAACCGTTTAAATTAGACAAGCAGAGTTTCCGGAGATCGGATAGGAAAATTAAAATGTTCGACAAGGAAGAGCTCATGTTACCGCAAGACACTGAATCTGTTTCCGATTGCTTAAGCTTTAAAGAAAGCGCCACACATGACAGTTTATCTCCGCCGGCATGCGATCTCGAAGAACCGATAAAGGAGTCAATAGAGCGCCACCGTGTGTCAGCACAAGACTCTGAATCAGATCCGCTAGGGCACAACTCTAACGAGAGCAATCAACATATGTCTTCATGCGTAGAAGACGTGTCTTCGCCTAGAAACGGTAAGAGCTGAATTTTCTTCATTATATTAATCATACCACATGCTTGATTAAAGGACTTGAATATATAGACTACCCCACAGTGAGTGGTTATCGAAAAATTAAAACTTAATGTTTATGTTAACTCTCATTAACTTAGTTTGTTAAAATTAAATGAACATATTTTTTGAAATTATAGTAAGGCGGGGTAAGACGGGACACTTTTCAATCTGTTTTCCCGTCCCAATACAAAATCGTGTAGCCACGGCTCCCATAGACCGCTGTAAATTACTTAAAACACGATCAGGATGTTTGGATAATATGTAACAACGGTGTCTCATCTTACCTCACAGTATTATATTGCGATACGATGCTGCCGCGTATTCACAAGATTTCTAAACTTTGGCGCCACGTTTCGTGAAAACTGTTCAAATATTCCCTGCCGTATGTCAGCTGTATCGAACAGATGGTGCAATTAAACACTTCCGAGTTTTCTTCGCCGAGCAGAAAAGGAGGAAATTGTCCGCATGGACACTTTTCAACCTCAAAGCATTTGCAGTGCGGTTAAATGTGAATAGCACATACGTGTTGAAAGTTCTGCAGCAGCTAAATTGAATCCAATCATATAACAGTATATTGCATATATGTGTTTGTTCACATGGCGTACATTGTGGCCAAAGTTTAAGTTATTTTAACCTTTAAAAGTTGCCTGAAGCAACATTAATTTTATTGTTAAACGTCATTAAAACTATAAGAGCTATTGTTATATACCTTATAATGTTATTTTGTAAAGCTATGTAAACAATACATTGACTGGTTGACATTTGCAAAGTAACTCCTGACCAAATACATCATTGTACAGAAGATGAATGAAACATTATGTTGATTGTATTGCGTAGGTTCGCATTATTTTATACAACACATATATCCGTTACTTACCAAATAATAACATCTTTTTAGAAGACGACGACGACGTCAACTGCGTACTTATTTTGGATGAAAGTGAAAACTCTCCATCAGATGAAAGAAGCGCAGAAAATGACACCGAACCAGATGGACGAGTAACCGGCAACGTTAAATCTTACTCGAAACGAAACTACAAGAAAAAAATGCTTAAATTCAAAGGTATGCAGACGATTCTAGTTGGTTGCGTTGCAGTATAAGTTCAGCAGCAATTTGCACAAATCCAAAGTTAATTCGTAATTTGAAGACGAAATCGTGACTGAGGTTTAACTCGGCAACAGATTACATGGTCGTCTAATCTCCGTTGAACAATAGTCGGTTTCTCGTTGATTGTTTTGGCGAAACACAAACACCCAGTTAATCACTTTCGCGACGTCTCTGTGACCACGGATTATCCGCAATTCGCGCATTAAGTCGCGCATATAAGGAACCAATCCACATACAAGCTGACAAGAAGGGAATTTCCAATACCGTACGCACATGTACGTTTGCGTCAATTTCAACAAACTAGTTAACTATAAACACGGCTTGATTTATTCCATAAATAAACATATTCGTTAACTTTAGTCGCCCACTAAAAACCGCGTTCAAATACCTGGATTTGCATCTCGTATATATATATTGGGCCTACAATTGCGATTTAGTATACGCGATTTTAATTCCTATAGGCGTTTGGTTTTAATTATTCATATCCAATACGAGCTATATTGACATGACGTAATTGATATAATGACCGCATAAAATAAGTTTATTCGACCGAAACTGTCTTTTACAAAGAACGACCGATTCGTTTCAGCATATGCGAGAAATCGTGCGAATTTCCCGTTTTAAGATTTTGCAAAAAAACGTGATATTGCTCTCTCTTAAACGAACTTTGCATTAGAAAATTTGCACGTTTTGAAACTTGAGTATCAACATGCGTAAGACGTTAGCGCGCGTTCTGCGTTACTAAATAAACCTTTTTATTGTGGATGACATTAAATTTGTTAGAACATGTATAATTGTTGGATTACTATGCATTTGCTTATGTCAGTTATAACCGTATATAACAGCATGTGATGGAAAGAGGATAGAGCAAGGATTCTAACACAGCTTTATAATATGACAAGGCGACATATATGGTTAATGCAGCTGGCCGTAAAGAGTTTTACTATTTTTTTGCATAAAACTAAATGTAAACGTCTGTCTCGTATAGTTTGTGGGTGTCGTTCAGACCATGTTATTGAAAGGTCGGGTTATGAGTTATTTTTATGGATTTTTATCTTGGTTTTGCTTAAAATTAGTTTTCAAAATCGATAATACGGTTTGCAGATCAATATTGTTTTAATCGGATAAAATACATAACAGTGTATACGTTAATGCGGCTCTTTTTGATAAACAAACGACGCCCGTCGGTTATTTGTTTCATTAAAACTGTTTTATACGCTGGAAATGTACGACAGTGGGGTTACGTGCACCCCTGTCTGCCTGTTACACGGCACTTCGCCAGCCATTTTGAGCAAACAATGCTCTTCCGTGAAGTCAGCCGGTGGATTGCTCGTCGTTTTGCTTGGTAACAGAAAATTGGTTGCAAATTACCAGCTAATCTTTGCTCCGCTTCGCTTCGTTGAGAGATCTTCTGGCTATTTCGCTGGAAATGTGTAGGAAATAAGTAAAGAAGAGAAACATAATTGCGATTAGAGAAATAAAGGCCAAGCTTTGAGTTTCCGGTGTATTACTCGAGAGAAAGCAGGAGGCGACGGGTGTTTCGTCGTGTGGTGGTAAACGTTGATAATATTTATTTAGTTTAGTTTAAGCCAGGAGCAAATAAACAGCGGAATATAAGATGTATTGCTTAGTTTATTGACAGTCGTATTTTTTTATAAACTGTTTGCTTATTAATTGAAGTTAAATGATTAAATTGATCATTAGTTTGCATAGCTGTTATGTCTTAGTTAAAATTGTTGTTTTCCGCTTATTGTTGACGTATCGGCAGCTTGTGCAAAAGGTTACGACCGTGCAGTTTGTATTAAAATCAAAGCTTAGACGTGACTTAGTGTCGTGACAAAATGAATGTCAGTAGTAAAGTTCGTGTGCGAAACAACATATATATTTTAGAAACCATTGGGTATGATGCATTGTCTGCTTACTATACTGCGATACTCGCAACAGTTGCATTAATTAGAATAGCGGGGCTAAGGTTCAACGGCGAGCATATAGGAAACGTGTGTCACATGGTGGACATATAGTTTCATCATATTTAAAATTACTTCTTGCTTTAGTAATGAATCACTTATGCTGAATCGCGTTGACGTGTTCTACTGCCTACAGCATGAGTCATCCTATATAACTATAAACGCGCTTACGTTAGAAAGTATACAACAGGGCATATTTTTATCTCATAAGGACAGGCATGTAGTAGAAGATTTTATATAGAATAAACGTATATTGGTTCCGCAATTACTCCAACCGTATCAGGTATTTTCAGTATAGAAAATTAATTATCGCGCAATATTTCAAACCTAGGATCTAAAACACGACTTGTTTTAACCGATTTTTACTATTTAGTGTTTGGAAAATAATAGTAACCAATGTAAAAATTGGCAAAAATTGTTTTATATTACGACTAATTTTTCTGTATGACGTGCATAGCAAAGCAACAACTAGTGGTGGAGGAGAAGGAACAAACTGAACTACGGCTCGCCATGGAATTTCCGCGACATAATTGGCTCGTAAAACATTTAATAAAAGAAAAACGAATAGAGGTGAATCATACAAATCTTCCATACGTTGCTACAATATTCAAGCTGAAAGTTCATATTTCTACCGATCCATATACTTAGCATTATATAATCTAACTTTTCTTTGAAACCGTAGAATGATGAAGCGGCTACTACTGAATCTGATTCGCCTACAGCACCCACCCATAAGAATACTGCCGCAAAATCTAGAACTTCGACTCCAAGAAGTAGCCCATCCCCAAGAGAAGGTTCGCCACACCCAGAAAAGCAAGATACAGTAAATCTAAAAGAGACCCAAGGTATACCTGTCGTATCATTTTGCCTCTAAATTAAGCGAGTCAGTAGATTGAATATGAATGAATTGACTAAATGATTATATTTTTTTCTTTTTGGTCTTGGTAACGGAAATCAGAGTATTAATAAACATCGTAAAAGGACGGAAAGTAACGGTAAAACGACAGTCGTTATAGCACGCCTGTGGTTAAAACAAAACACGAAACTTCTTCAATAAAAGGCATGACTGTCACACCGTAACAGTATAACGTAATAAACCGTTTAAATAATACTTTAAAGTTGTTAAACTATATCATACGTTTACTCAGAAAACGAAGACGTAAGCATTGATGTCCCTGAGAAGCAACTTGCTGCTGATCCTGCTATAAAAGCGGATGGTTCAAATCATATTGCAATTACGTCATCAACTTATAAACCTAGCACGACGCATGCAAATACGGAAGGTGGGCGAAGTGACATCTTGTATATGAGTGGTATCGTTATGCGTAATTGTTAATGTTCATATAAGTCACAGGAGTGTTCATGAACTGCGTTTGCACTATGTTTAGTACTGTGAGGTAATGGGAAACCTTTAGCGCATATCCAAATATCCGCGGAACGTGTTTTAAACAATTGCCAACGGTTTATAGGGGTCGTAAGGATACGTTTTTATGATTCTTAAAACGTTCTTAGTTTACTACCAAATACGACGAGAAAATAGAATAAAAATGTGTCCCATCTTACCCCACCTTAAGATGTAGTGACGTACTTGCTACTTCACCGGGTTGTTAATCTTCTTTGATCCCACACACAGTTTATTTCAATTTTTCAATAAAATAAATAATATCGTTTTCATTCACAGGCAGTCACGTCATCGGAATCGTAAAACCTTTCCATTATCCCAACCAATGTGAAAATATAACCACAGACACGTCAGTATGCGACGACGTTGAATGTTCAAAAACTAGAAAAACTGACGACCCTTTAGAATTGAAATCGACGCTTAAAAACATCGATGTCTTGGATTGCTCGACCAAGGATGCTCTTGGCGTTAAAATTGATAAATGTTTTTCCTTAGCGCCCCCGCTGAATCAAAACTCGCCGTTGGATTTGTCGGTCTCAGTGAAAACGCAGTCGAACGCTGACCATCTTGCTCTAGACCTGACAAGAAAGGCACCAGTTCCGTTCGTTATTCCACAGAATAAATGTGAGTAAATTATATACACCTCATACTGTGTATATGGATAATGTTGAAACCTCTTTTTTAATTCAACATATTCAATTGTTAATTTCTCTGCAGCTCCTGTAACGTTTGCAAGTGCTTCAAACAAAACTCTTTTCAAGAACGGAGAGCAATTGTCGTCAGAATACAACACTTCGAAAGGTGAATATACTTTAAAGTTAGACGTCTTAGTTCCCTATACGATTTTTTAACGTGGTTATTTTAAAAATAGGTAATCGACTAATTTCAGCAGTTGGAACACATGTCCATAAAGAAGCAACAAACATCAAAGCAGAGAAACCGTTTGTCGTTGATAAGAACAATAATACACAAGCTCCTCGTAAAGAGCTGTATAACATTGTCCGTCGTCGGGAAGAACGAATGTCAAATACTACACCCATCTCCACAACCACTGTTAAAGCTACAACAGTTTGTATTTCCGACACTTCGCCACAATCCATGACGTCATATGTGATGACGCAACTACGCAGCGATGCAGTAAAACTTTCCAAAGTAGTTGACGAAATTGGACGGCGGCATTTATCACCGAAAGAAACAAACATAATAGATGTAGACGCTTTATTCGAAGATCTCCCAACGGTGCTACCACGAACGAATTCCCGAACCACAAACACATCTTTCAAACCGTTTAACGCGACTTCATCTGCAGCACCTACAGTTGGCTACCGACGTCGTTCGAACCCGGGATTCGTGTCCATACCCACAAGTTCTACAGCGCCCAGATTTTCCACGATAAGGCTGGATCAAACACGGGTTGCCCCATCTCACGCACGGGTTAGTCAATCGAACAGTGCACCGCCGGATCCCGTTTTAATCTCAGGAGTTTCTACAAACCGTGCCAGCATAACTAAGATATCTCGACCTCACAGCAACTCCTTTGACAACTCTAGGTTTCAGCGAATGAGCATCACACCGCAACAAAGCCAACCTCAAATACGCCAACACAAGCCACTGCCAAGAACCGACCACTTTTACCAACCCACCGTGGGCCACATTGTCCTCGGGCCACCACGACCAGCAGTTCCTTCACATATGCAGCAAATGCCGCACATGCAGAATCAAGTACAACACGAACAAAACCAACTTCAGCACCCCAAAAACCAACAGCAGCTTCCGTTTGTTCGTAACCAATACGGAACTAACAGGCCATTCCAACAACAGCCACGTCATCAGCTCCCGATAAATCATCCAGACGCTGTAACTGAGCTCCGTAACATCAGCAGAGACAAAGACGGGTTTCGAGTCCCTATAAAACCTACGCCAGTTCACTCTGGTCGTTATTACGCACCAGCTATGGTGTTAAACTCGCCTTCTGGTAGATACCCTGTAAGCCAACCAACGTATACCCAATCTCAAGTTCAGCAATCAGTGGTGCAAGGCATCAGACCTGTGATCCCTCGATCGCCTTCAATCCGAGCCCCAACGGGCGGGGTTTCTATCAATAGTTCGCCGATTCACCAGCAACCCAGGCATAGTTATACCCATCAATTAAAGGATAGCTACTTGTCAGTGAGGACACCGTTGGCACCCGGCGACGCGCAGCGTTACTCCGCTCATTTGAAAGCGCAGCAAAACGAGCTCCATCACAAAATTGAAAGCTTGAAAGCATTGGAACAAAAGATACAGACTGCCCCTGCTCTTAACGTTGTAAAACACACTCAAGCATCTCCAGCAACGTCTCAAATATACCGGACGTCGTCAATAATGCAAACTGACTTTCGAAAACGCAAAATGAAACTCCCGGTCTCCTCCCCGAATCCGCTGTCAGAAAAGTTGCGTAAAATGACTCCGCAAGGTGGCGCTAATGGGAATCAAGTAGCGACCGAGGAGAGCTGCACTGTTTGCAAAGAAAGAGCTTATTTTGTTTGTTCTGGTTGCCATGGGGTTTGGTACTGTAGCAAATACTGTCAGGTAATAAAAATAAATTGTATAATATTTCGTTTTTTAGACTGTTAAAACTTACGTAGTTTAATATACGACCAACGATGAATAATACCTAAGTTATTGCGCAGTTAATTTAAATATTTTTAAATGTATTGAAAAATTATTTATTTTGAAAAGCAAAATTTTAACGACTTTTTATTTGCAGTTTCAAGATTGGTCGAGCCACAGTAAACGTTGTATATGAGTTGTGGTCAGTTCGGCTGGGAGTTCACCGTTGTAGAACACCTGTATCATCAATCTTTCACTTTCTTTGGTCGACCACTCTTGATTAAAAATCAATTTTCATTTTTTGAGTTCATTTTTTATTTATTTATTTTATTTTTTCTGCTATGTTGGGTGAATAATCGATTTAATGTTTATTTGCATTTTATTTCAAGGTTTTCCTATGTTTTAAGTTCCCGCTTTTCAGACAGATATTTTCCAGATTTCATGTATATTTGGTCATTGGTTCGAAACTAGTACAATTTGTGCCTTTCCTCTTTATCACTCTTACTTCGAAAAATTCCACTGTTTATCGTGACAAAATTCTTCAACAGTTGGCGTGCTTGAATATTAAATACATGCGTATAAAGAAACCGTCGGCCACATACTCACGCGCCGCACCAGGTTTTACTGCCAACCACTTCAAATCGCTTTTGAAAGTTCAATTACCGTAAAACTTGTTTTGCTTCGTCTGTGAGTGTGAAATTTAGTTCAGGACGTTTCAGCTTTGAGTGCGATTTTTATCTGTGATGACATTTAGAATACGCTGAATATTAAGAATATTAAGCCAAAACCAGATTGCCGGCGGCGCTTGTTTGTCTTACATTAGTATGCAGAATTGTATTAGCACATGGTATAGTATGTAGCATGAAAATTTAGTCAATGTTTAACATTGGTCTCGCGCAGAAGGGTATTTTCCTAATTTAAATACATGCAGGTAATAAACATTTCAGGCTTACTGTTTACTAAGTTGTAAAAGCATATACGTACGCTGGTTCTATTTTAAAAATTCTACGAAATCGTTGTTTACTCTTTTGTAATACCAACATCGTATCGTTAGCCAACAATACGCCGAACCCCTAGTACCAGGTACTTGGTGGTTTGTACACCTGTCAATTATTTCTCATTTAAGACGTCAGTGATTCTCAAAATCTTTCAAATCGTAAATTATCATTTGATTGTTTGACCTTTCAGTATAAAACTAATGAAAAATGATCAATTAGTTGTATGAAAAGTAGTTATATAGCAATGAGTAAAAACATTAGTAATTTTTATTTTATTTTTTAGAATTTGGAAATAATAACTTGACATATAATATATATTTACATGCCTTGCAAGTATACCAATACTTATAGAAGTAATTTTATACAACGCGTACGAAATGGGAAACACTGGTCTTATACGCTAATTAGATAGACTGCTAAAATCATAATTACATATTTACCTGTATGCCTGATAAAATAATGTATCAACAACGCACGAGCCAGTCTGCTTCTTCCGCAATCATACAGGTTCAGCGCAACGACGAACAACCCTGACTTTAATTGCTTCCGTATTCGCGTTTTAAATCAGCCGCTCAGCCGAAGCAGCTTAAAGAAATTGAAAGGAATTGTAATATAACACCTGGCTTTCTTAAGCTGCGACCAGTCAGTAGCCAAATAACAACATAGCGAGCGGTTGCTGCTGTACCTGTATATAGAATGTTACTGCTAATATAGAAAACGAGTTAATTTATCATGGTGTATGGATTAATCTTTTGCGGCAGGTGATGGTAGTTTAAGCAACTTTAGTGGTTAAGGGGCTGTACAGACGCACGCTATAGCTAAATATAGAAGCCAGTCGATCGTGCTGTAAATCAAACACATAAATCGTAAAAGCCAACTGCGGCTACAAAACTGAGGTAAAGTGAAAGTTATTTTAAAACCGCACCTTTCGTGTGCTGTTGTACCACTCCAAGATAAAGAAAACAAACCGTTTAATCTTTTATAATTTCGTCATAAAATATTAATATCATAATTTGCTTCGCTTTTCAGTGAAATAATACATTCTATATATCCGAGTCTATAAAGCTGTTCTTTATTATTAAGAGGAAAAGCACGCGGGATATGACGCGCGTGTTACGTATTCTCTCAGCAGTTTCTGCAGACAGCCATTTGTTTATTGTAAGACCGGTTTAGCGCTAGATTTTCTTTGTAAGGTAAAGCACGGCAGCCGGGGTAGCCGAGTAAATTGTGTTCGTATTCAACAACTAATTATCGTGCCTGTAAAAGCTGATTAAGAATGGAAGTTTTCATTTACGTTCAATTGAGCTTTGCAGTACAGTTCAAAGTAGGGACGTATTGAAGTCTGTTGGCGTTTTGATGAATTTTATTTTTTATTTTTATTAGGAACAAATATTTATTGATCGGTTTATCGATTGCTAATTTGGTTGTCAACAATTTCGCTTCGTTTAATTTATACCCTGTATTACAATGTTATTACTTTTGTTAGAATATTATAATAAACACCATCATGAGCGCTGATAAGACATTAGCTGAAATGGAGAAGGCTGGCAAGTCTGCCGGTTTGCAAATTTGGAGAATCGAGAAAATGCAGCTTGTACCGGTTGCGAAAGCGGCCTTCGGGACGTTTTTCAGCGGGGATTCGTACCTTTTGCTGAAAACAATCGATTTGAAAGGTAAATATATACTTCGTATTATAAAAATATGCAACTATATTTGGAAAAGCAGGATGTGCATTCTGATCTGTTTTTCAGGCAGTTCCTTCAGGTGGGATCTGCATTTCTGGCTTGGTAAAGAATCTTCACAAGATGAGAAAGGCGCGGCTGCCATCTTTGCTTCTCAAATGGACGACAAGCTTAACGGGTACCCAGTCCAGTTCCGTGAATTGCAGGATCACGAATCCCCCACTTTCCTTGGATACTTCGGAGGTGTGGTCACATACAAAGTAAGTGAAAAACTATTTTAGGGCGTATGCAAAATAACATGGCGCACAATGTGACTATTTCTGTTATGTTGGTCAATAATATCAAAACGGGAAAAATATTTTTCCTTGTTAGTGCGATTTTATTAAAAATATCACATGTCATTATAACACCCGAGAATGTTAAACAGAGTTCAGCAGTGCTTGGTTCCCGTGTGTGAAAGTGATTGGGTTTTGTTCAAACATAGACAAAGTAAATATGCTTTCAAAGTGTAGCAGTAGTGGTGTGCATAACAGTGTACGTTTTCCACCTCGAATAATATGTTGATATTCCCGATTACTCATATGATTAGTTTCATATCCTTGTTTCAGCTATATTGTTTGTTATTTCTTTATGTGATGTGTTTTTGCAACTCTGTCCATGTGATGTATCACGCATTCTGGTTGAGGGAAACGCTTTGCCGCTCATGCGTCAGGCTGTTATGATACGTCACTATGTGTTTCAATAATCTGCAAGTCTAGACCTTACTATCTGAAAAAAATCAAAATTTTAAAAAATTATTAAATGTTTCAATACAAACAACTCATATGTTCCTTCTAATGCGGTTTTCATTTTAAACGTTTTGTTTTAAAACTTATTACCACCTTGAATGTTATTTCCCAGAAAGGCGGCGTTGCATCCGGGTTCAATCACGCCAGAACAAATATCAGTGACGTCAAGAGGCTGCTGCATTTAAAGGGCAAACGTATGGTTCGAATGAACGAAGTAGAAATGACATGGAAGTCCTTTAACCAGGGTGATATCTTCATAGTGGAGGTCGAAAATGTGCGTAAGAAATGTGAAAGAATGTATAAATATAACTCCTCTAATCCTTTCGTCGCAATGACATTTGTTATAACATGGGTGTCTTGTTCTATGCACTTCGTGCCCGTTACTTTACACTTGATGCATGTTTTGTTTGTATTTACTAATTAAACAGCATATTAGTTACCACTGGATTGAAAGAATTCTCACTAAGTGTCTCGCCGAAGGACACATATACGTCATAATACAGCAGCAGCGCGAATTAACACATACCCGATGGCCAATAAGAGGCATATATGGGCCTGACTTGTAACAACACAGTTCCGCGTATTGATCGGTAGTAAAGTGATTGTCTGTATTTAACGATATATTGTTATTTGCACAGGATTTGTTCCAGTGGAACGGCAGCGTCAGCAATCGATACGAGCGCCTGAAGGGATGTGAAATTGTCAACAATATTAAAAACAATGAAAAAGCTGGAAAGGGAAAAATAACCGTGCTCAGCGAAGGGGATAGTTACCCGCAGAAAATGCTTCAGGTTTGCTCTAATAAAGCTCAATGTAACTTACATGAACAAAAAATCAATACAAGTATGTTTGGGTAACGTGTATAGTAGGTCGAGGGAAGATGGGACACATATATTCATTCTATTTTATTGTGCCATTTGGTGGTAAACAAAAATCATTCAAAGAAATATAAAACCATATATTCTTACTTATAATTACATAACGTTCTTATTTGTTAAAATACGGTAAAAGAAATATGAGATTTTATGTGCTAACGTTATTTATTTCACTTATATATTGTTGGTGTATGTTCGTTATAGGCTTTGGCGGGATCCCCAAAAGACATCAGGCCAGAAATTGCCGACGACGACACCGCACAGAAGCCTGCGCAACGCAAAGCAGCGACACTTTACCACGTTTCTTCGGACTCTGGTACCTTACAAGTAAAACAAATTGGAACCGCTCCCTTTGACCAAGACTCTCTGCTCAGCGGGGATTGCTTTATTCTCGACAATGGCTCTAAAAATTCGATTTTCGTATGGAAAGGTAATCATATGAACATAAATAGAACGGATTATGTGAACCTATATACAAAGCATTACATTTAAACATATTCATAACATAAATTTTATTACTCTTTTCGAATACGATAACGAATATGAAACTATTTAAAACGATGAAGTGAAGGCAACTAGGCGAAAAGCAAACAAAAGTCGTTAAAATACGCTATAGGGGGAAAAACTAATAAAAACTTGGTTGTCAAAAACCCAACATTTTAAGCTAGAAAATAATCCAGTTTTGGGTGTTACGTTTACGCAGCTGTTTACATGAAATTTTGAACTCACAGGAAAAGCGGCGAGCAAGGACGAGAGAGATGGAGCGCTAAAGAATGCTGAAGACTTCATTAAAACTAAAAAATACAAGCCGTTTACCCGAGTTCAGGTATAATATCTATTTCATATCAGATGAGCCGCTGAAAGACAGTTTAATTTTATGGTAAATTATCACAGGTTATGGGCGAAGGGTCCGAGTCAGCTCTGTTCACTCAATTCTTCAAAGACTGGAAACGCAGAGACCACGTTGAAGGTTTTGGGAAGACTTATTCCATCAATAAAGTAGCAAAAGTTGACCAGGTATTGTTTTTATTAATACTATATTAAACAGGACTTGGTCGAGAGTATAAAGGACTTTAATATCGCGAGCACGTCACCTTTGGAGACAAAGGGTGGCGGCTAATGGGCCAAATCTGGCATAAATCGCAGGCACCTAAAGGGCCTCTATTCTACACAGAGTGGAATAGGATAATACTGTATTGGTTAAACTACATGATCCGGTTACATCTTACATCATATTTCATGTTAATAGACCAAGTTCGACGTCAAGGAGTTGTACAAAACCCCTAAGCTTGCCGCACAACATGGAATGGTGGACAACGGATCTGGGAAGGTATAAGGTTCTCACATTATATGGCTCCAATATGAAATTAAGCTTAAACAATATATATTCTACTGCGATATTTTATATAGGGTGGACGGAGATTGGACACCTTTTTATTCTTTTTTTTCCCGTCCCATTTGGTAGTAAACAAAGCACATTTAAATAATTATAAAACCGTATCTTCACGATTCCCACAGAACGATTTTAATTGTTTAAAACGTTGCCAGGATATTTAGATATTATGTACTAAAGGTGTCCCGTCTTCCCCGCCTTACTGTTTAAGTAAATTTTCGTTTTTTTTCTAGGTTCAAGTTTGGAGAATCGAAGGCGCTGACAAGGCAGAAGTAAAGAAGGAAGATTATGGAAGGTTTTACGCCGGTGATTGCTACATCGTATTATACACTTATTCGCCAAGGGGCAGAGAGCAATATATCATTTACTTCTGGCAAGGATCGCAGGCTTCCCAGGACGAGGTTGGTGAAAACAATTGGAAACAATTTTTATCAAATAAATGTTATCTATACAGTTTCTATTAATCGAATAAAATTGGCAAGTCTGTAGAATATTGTTTGTAAAATTTTACTTTGACAGATCGGCGCTTCTGCAATTCTTGCCACTCAACTCGACGACCAATATGGCGGTAAACCAGTGCAAGTCAGAGTGGTAGAGGTGGGATAATATTCAAACGTGTATGTAGCTGCTGTATAAGATGTGAATTTTGTTTCAGGGAAAAGAGCCGGCACATATGCTTGCAATCTTCAAGGACCCGGTCATTATAACAAGGGGCGGATATGACAAAACAGCGAAAAAAGAGACCGGGATTTCAGAAACCGCACTTTTCCAAGTGTGTAACACCAACACCGTTGTCCTGTAACTGTGTTTTTTCAATAAAAAATTTCTTTAGGTCCGTTCTACTTCATCTGGAGGGACTAAAGCCATAGAGGTTGCGAAATCAGCAAGCTCCCTGAACTCCAACGATGCTTTTGTCGTGAAGAGTCCAAAAGAATGTTTTATTTGGAAAGGACTCGGGGCAAGCGATGGAGAAATCGACGCTGCTCGATTCACAGCAGGTTCGCTATATACTTTAGCTACTATCAGGGTGGGGGAAGGCGGATACCTTAGCACATGAACCAAATATCCTTTTCGTGTTTTAAACAATTACAAACAGTCTATATGGGAGTCGTGAGGGTACAGTTTTATATTTTTTTTAAAGGTTCTTTGTTTACTATTATATGGGACGATAAAATAAAATAAAAAGGCTTCTCATCTTCCCCCACCCTACTATTTGTGTTATAATGTTTGTAGTTGTGCGCTTTAATTGAGTTTATTTCTTGGTTATTTTTTATCTCTACAGGTGCTGTTAGCAATCACAAGGCTGTTGAAGTAAAGGAAGGTTCCGAAAGCGCAGGTTTTTGGAGCGTTCTTGGAGGGAAAAAGAAATACGCGTCATCTCCCAGAATGTTAGACGACCTTGAATCAAACCCTCCACGATTATTTGCCATTTCCAACGCTAAAGGTCGTTTGTAATTTTGTTTGCTTTCACTTAAAATGTACGACACAATGCATTTGTACGTATAATGCACTTGTTTGTGCATATCAATGCACTTGTATAAACAATGCATTTGTACGTATAATGCACTTGTTTGTGCATATCAATGCACTTGTATAAACAATGCATTTGTACGTATATACACACAATGCACTTGTGTACATAAACAATGAACATATGTATATATACAATGACTTTGTACGTATGTATACAATGCACTTGTTTGTGTATATACAATGCAATTGTACGTATAACATTTAGGATGGTGAATGAACCAATGTAACTTATTTATCATCATCTTCACGTGAGAGGACAACGGTAGCACTTTTAACGTTTAACAATGGTCTGTGGAAGTTGTGAGGATACGGTTATATAATTCTTACGTTCTTTGTTTGCGACCAAATAGGACGAGAAAATAGGCTGAAAAGGTGTCCTATCTCCCCCCAACCTACTGTATAAGACGATTGTTATTGTTAACATACAAAATAACCGCTGCCGTTTGTATAGGACGAGTGATGATAGAAGAGGTTCCAGGTGACTTCGCACAAAGCGATTTGGAACCGGATGACGTCATGATGTTGGACACTTTTAACCAAGTGTTCATTTGGATCGGCGAAGGCGCCAACGCAGAAGAAAGGGCTTCTGCGCCAGGGTAAAATTTGGCTTACAAAACGTTCTACATTATACAAAGATAAAAACTCTTAAATTTTGCTCATATTAAGAAATGCATATGGTACACGTTCTGACTATGAAAATAGCATTTTCTCTTTGGACCATTACGTTTATTAACATTGCCACCATCGACATATATGTTTTATCGCAGGCTAGTAAAGGAATACATTGAGAGTGACCCAAGAGGACGAGATAGCAATTGCCCGATTCACAAAATCAAGATGGGGTTGGAGCCTGTTAACTTTATCGGTTTCTTTCCTTCTTGGGATCATGACTTCTTCTCACGCAGACAGAGCTATGCGGCAAGGATGCAGCAACTTACTGTTTCCTAAGTGCAGGAAATATAAAAGAACTGCCATGGCCCGCGTCTGCAAATTATAAACTCGTATATACTCCATGTACCAAGACACTCATATCCCCCAATCAAACGCTAGCCCAGTAAAATGCATGCTTGATCAACACCAATTATAATACTGCACTTCCACGCAGGGAATAGTATTCGGTATATTTTGAACATCGTGTAATACCTTAATTTAATGCAGTTCATGAAGGGCAGTGATCACTGTAAATTATATATTCCTACAGTTCCGCTTTTTAGCGTTTGTACTGTAATTTTATAATACACAGATAAACAAAACACAACTTTGATTTGTTTTAAAACACAAGCAGTTTAAAAGATACACAACCGAGTTCGTATATAAACATGTTTAAATTCCCAATCTTTTACACAGGGGTAAAAATAATTTAGAAATATTAGATTTCTATTCCTACACTCGATGTCAAATGGTAGCGGTTAGGGGAATTTTTGTTATTGAAAAGAAAATTGGTAAAATGAACATAAATGTATTTTATTTTATATATAAACCGAATTATAGTGACAGAATAATCAATATAATGTTAATTTAATGTTATAGCTTGAAAGACGTAGGCTACGTTAAATATAATTTGACTGGGAATCGCAGTAGTTATAAAGAAGATGCCAACGGGAAAGCAAAAGCAGTTTCGAAGAAAGCGAGATTCAAGTCCCGAAGAAGAACCAGAGACCGAGGATGTTCGGTAAACACATTCACAATTATAGTGAAAATAGTCATCAGTGTAGTCATCAGTGAAGAATCTTTGACTTTTAAAATCTATAATTACCACAAAACCCAAATCATAACATATTGTCAAAAAGAGGATTTTTCGCTAGTTTGTTGAATGTTAAGATGAACATATAAATTGGTATTGTTTACTTTTCCAGGGACATGTTAGAAGCCACCAAGGAATTGCAGAAAATAAGAAAAAGACAGATGGGCGTGAACGCCGTTTCACTTGCTACTGGAGCAAAACTTAAGAAAGTTGATAATTTAGATGTGGAGGTACGTAATGTGTGTTTTTAGGGAGTAATAGGCCAACTGTGGCCTATGTTTCAGGTCCTATAGCTTGCACACTGCAGGATCTCACCCATATAGAATAGAATGTGCACATACAATGTTGGGGTAATGGTAATGGACCAAGTCTAGCCTGCATGTTAGGTTACATAGCTTGCGACACTACAGGACTTCAGCCATGTATTAAAAAAGCTGTTTAATAATACACATCAGTCTTTATAACAAACATTCCATAATTGTTTATTACAAACACGAATTAAATCTCATTATATACCTATATTTATATTCTTTTTGTTCTTCCACGTACGGTTCATCTCCTATTTTTAGGCCGACCCATTTAAAATGACGACGGGGGGTTTGGTTGAAATGGGAAACGTTAAAGACAGAAACCGAGATCGAACATACGAGGACGTGGATCGTGATGTGACAAACCTTGGTCATACTTTCTCTGTGGAAACTAACAGAAGAGATGAAGATGCAGAATTGTAAGTTTGGTTGGTGGTGATTGTTGGTATACTCCAGATAAAGAATATTGTCTTCTTTCTTTTTATTATTCCTAAATGTATGCACCATTTTCTGAATTTTTAAATGGATAGATTGATAGCAATTTTATGTTTTACATATTTTGGATAAATTGTGTTAGGTGTATACCACTATTGAAAACACATACAATGATGTATAATGGTTTGAAAGTTCTTGTTTTTACCCTTGTTATATAATACTTATAATAACTGTGTTCTCATAATAGAACCGCTTACATCGAGAATGAACTTAAAAGAAGAAAAGGTGAAACTTCGAATGGTGACGATAAAAAAGCAAAGGAATCGGCTGAAGATAAATTGTACCAACTGCCGGAACATCTGCAAGTAAGGCCTTCCATTCTGTGTGGTTAAAATTCCACAACCAATATCATGGGAATCGAGCAAACATAAATGCCAACTATACAAAATGCAGGGAAGACAGGAATATATGGACACGCTGCGCTGTAAAACCAATCTAACCTTTTGGTGCCTATTGTTAACTGATTAATGCAGTGGGTACAACTAGCCCTACACCAAAGCTCTCCGGGATATCTGGATTACAAGATAAATAAGGCATTTGCACCAAATCAAGGGTTTGCAGGATGGCTATTTTCTAAACTTTTTGCACTGCATTAACATTAGGAACCAATAGGTTAACTTGTTTATAGTAGAATGTGTCTAGGCTAATTATTCCTGCTTTCCCTGCATTTAGTTTTGCATTCATATTTGGCTCTTTACCCCTAATATAGGTTGTGGAATTTTTTCTTTTGTATGCATAATGTAGTAATAGTGTGCGCGCCTATGAGTTATTAGGTTTGTGATTTGTTTACCGATAACTTTTAACCGTTGTGCCATGTCGCCGATTTATTGTTTATGCTTGTTGTATGCTGTCCATGCATCATTACAACTCTGCTACTTTAGATCAAAGTTGGAAAACAGTCAGAAGAAATGTTGTCAAACCAAATGCTTAGTGGAATACCTGAAGTGGATCTTGGAATTGAGTAAGTAAACAATAATATACGGCAATATTTAAAAGATTATTGGATTTTAATGTAAAAGTAACAAAACGCTGTGTAAGGTTACTTTGGTATTTAGCAAGTTTTATCAATTCAATAATTATTATTAACCTCAAATTTGAAAAATAGTTTGGATATGGGTTATTGAAAATTACCCATATTCTTAGGGTTATATTCTATTATAAAAGATAGAAGGATTAACTATAAGGATTATTTTCTATTCTTTATTGCTTAACCATGCATGGCATTCTTGGGGTGCTAAGGTAAGCCAAATTTAAACCACTGCCCTGGAATTACCCCTGCACTAACTAACGGTATTCCAGTGCTCCAACTGTTTTCTTCTTACAGTCCACTTTTATCATGGCATGCTTAATCTATATTTAGGTAGTGGATGTATATTTAACAGTCTAACTCTAAATGATCAGTTTAGTAGCCAATTCCAGCAATTTTTTGAAGTTTTACTCTAAAGTATTGCGGCAAAATGAAAACGTTTATAAGCCATAATATTACGAGGACAATACGAAGTTGTTACCTCAACAATGGGTCAATTTTAGAAATTTTGATGCTAAAAATTTTTGGATATAATAATCAGAAAATTACAGAAGATCTGTAAAATTTCTAAAATATTTTGGTTAAAGACCGGAAAAAAGTTTTTTTGCCAACTTTTGCGGCATTCTTGAAAGAGTTTCTTGGCTCAAACCCAAGATTTTAGTAAATTTTGTTTCTGAGATTAAAATCGAAATATGCAATACAGTTTGCGATTTATTTATAAATGAATCATTCTTTCAATTTATCTATTGTATATTTATTATTTAAAAAATGCTTTTAATTTTCGTTTTATAATTTAAAAAAAAATATATTTTTAATTTTTTTTTTTTATTTTAGCACAAAGATTAAAAACATTGAACGCACTGAAGAAGCCAAGCAGAAACTGATCACAGAACTTTCAAAGAAAAAAGAAAAACGAACTTCTTTCGTGCCGACAAACATGGCGGTCAATTATGTTCAACATAAACGATGTAAGTTTTTTATATATTTAAGCTGGTAGCCTTAAAGGGGCATACCAACAAAAAATAAAAATTGTGTATATGGATAAAGATGCTTAAATGTAAACTAAGATACCCCCAAAGTTTTTAAAAACGAAACAGTCTTTGAAAAATTTTGTGAAAAAATCCATGGGTTTCCTTATACTTTTATTCTTAGACTTTAGAATCATTTTTAAACTATTTATATTTGGCTCTTGTGGTTTGTCTAAACTGGCAACCATATACTAAAAAAATGAAAAAGAATAAAATAAATAATCATCCGCAAAGTTTTCTACGATCTGTAGGAAATAGAACACCCTGTTATTACTGTGGTTGCCACTTTACAACACGATATTCCAATTACATTCATTTATTCAATCCGTCCAGTCATGCATAACGATGGGCACAAAAATGCAACAAAGAAAGAGCCGGAAACTGAAGCGCCTCCACTTGTGGTTGGTGACAGCGGTAAGATAGTTATTCAAATACGTCCTAATGTTGCTGCAATGTCTACGTATTATTATCAGGAAAAAATCGTTTGGCGTTTGTTTTTGTAATCTTAAAGGGCCGACGTTTCATCTGTTTTTAGCCACAAGATGTTAAACTGTTCTTTTTTCGTAAAATCAAGTTGTTGTATTTAAAATTGCTAATTTTTTCTATTCGACTCTTTAACTGTGTAAATGAACACAACGAGCCAATGAAAAAGTTAAATACATTTCCCCATGTAAACTACATAATATCAACGGTTTACAGTTAGATTACTTAAATGTTTTTCACGAAGGACGGCGTCCCGCTTCCGAAGTGGCGCAACATAGAGCTGACAACTCTGGAAAATCCACCGACAATTTCCACTACGATAAGTTCCGTAAAGCTGCACGACGTTTCTGAATAGGCGGGCAAATTGGAAACTAAGCCCAGTTCGACACAGCCCAATATCCATGAGGATCAGTCCCATTGAGAAAACTACATATGCTATATATTGGTATTGGAGGAGTTTCAGCACAAGTGTCGTTTTATAATAAACTGCCCATGGTCAACCGTTATACCGGTTTGGACGAACTGTAATTGCTTTAACCTAATGTTCTCTATTGTCTATAGGTTGTTACCAACTACTCTACTTCTACCACAGCCTGCTGTAAACGACTTGTAAAAATACAAGGTCATCACGCTTTTGATTCTAAAAAAACACATATGTCCGTATATATTATAATTTTAATTGTTGTGTCTATAATTTAAATATAAGACGATCGAGATACTTGGATATTAAGTTCTAAAAGTGGCCATCTTCCCCCATCCTACTACATATGAGTTTTATTATTTCCGGCCCACGAGCACAGGAAGACATAATAAATGGAATGACGACAATCTGCTTTGCCATTATCACTTGTTTCATGAGTTGAGTGCTATCGTCAAAAAGTAAATTTTACATTGTAAGCACTGATAACTGTCACGTATTCTGGTGTAGGTTATAGCATGGCTCAATACTAGGCCATGGTTATTGTCACAGAACGAAAAAGAATAGAACGCGCATCTTCAATGTCGGTGAAGACACCGCGAGGCGGTACTGTTTAATATTAGCAGTCAATGAAGACAAGGGCGTTGTAAGTATTTTTTCCCTCTTTTTTGACTTAATTTAAAGTTATAGGGAAAAATAATCGTTTCCAAATATATATATTTCTAACAAACCGTTTGTTGAACGTTTTGAAACATATTTGAACCACTAAAACAACTGTTCGCCTATCTTTTACGATGGAGACCAAGCGAAATGGGGACGGAGTTGGCGGTCACGTGAATAAAAGAAGGCAGTTGCGCATTGAACTCTTTTTAATTTCTGTGGTTATAGCCTATTACAAATATTTGGCATAAAAGCGATAAAGTTAGCTTATCACGAAAACATTGGTCTTTTTTAAAGACGCAAGTTCGACAATTTGGTTGCTTTTCTATATTCGGTTCCGTGACGAATCAGGTAAGAGAAATATGCTTCTATAAGCTAAATTGGGCTCGTTGATTGCTTAATTGTGTGATTGTGACCTAAGTATAAATGGATTGGTTTAAGCAGACCTCGCCTACTTTATAATTGGAGTTTACAAGCAGAAAGCAAATGCGCAGTGGGGCTTGTACGAGAGGAAACTGTATATGTTGTAAACTATTTTGGGTGACTTAGAATGTGGAGTGCTGTGGGGTAAGATGGGACACCTTTAACACATAATATCCAAATTTCCGTGTTTTAAACTTAACAACGGTCTATGTGAGGATACGGTTATTTAATTTATTGAATGTTATTTGTTTACTACGAAATGGAAGGAGAAAAAGAGAATAAAAAGGTGTCCCATCTTCTCCCTCTATTATAGATCGTATGACGTATATCATTACCCGTTTTCTCAAGGGTACCATATAGATTCTTCATTTAATAATCCTACGATTCGTATTTGTGATTATGTTTAGTAATCGACGCATGTTGTATGTGATTCGTCAAATGTGTTGACTCATTTCAACTGAGTTGACGCAAACTTTCTTCCGTCTGTTTTAAAGGGTTGCTTCCGTTTGATGAAACATATGTTGTTATGACACATATTTTTGTTTCGACGTATATTGCACGGTGCCTATGTGTGTTGTTGTATACGATGTTGTTCTATATTTTTCTTATTGAATTCTTGGTATAAGCGTTTGGTCAAAAGTAATGCAGTCTAGTAAGGTGGGGAAGATGGAACAATTTTTCGTTCTCTTTTCTTGTCCCATTTGGCAGTAAAGAAAGATCGTTTAATGAATTATAAAACTGTATACTCACGGCTCCCATATACTGTTGATAATTGTTTGAAACACGATTAAGGTATTTGGATATTATATGCTAAAAGTGTCCTGTCATTTCCAACTATATATAAATATATATAGTGTTTGCTTAACAGTAATGCAGTATATCAAAGGGTTCATTTCGGCTTGAAATAATAACACAGGTTTCGCGTCTGCAAGGGTGCAGGAAGATTAAACGATTAGGTAACAACCGTTGTAATCAACGCAACAGGCTGAGCAAAACACAGTCGCCTTCCTTTTTACTAAACCCGCCGTTAGGGCAATTGTAAAACACCCGCCTTTTTCGCCGCGAATCCAGTGGACCGTAGAGTTAGTGTAGACTGCTTGAGTTCGTTTTAGTTCGGTTTGGTTACTCCCTCGATATTTAATTTAATAATACGTTGCTTGTGGTTAGGATTCAGCTGCGGATTGGTATTTGCACTACACCACTACGATAATGCATATACCAATATATTTTCATACGGTACAGCATTTGTAGTTTTAGGGTTGTAAAATAAAGCAAGTCATCGGGTTGAAGCAGGCAGCTAGTTTACGCAAGACAGGAGAAGTTATGTAAAGTATGCGAGCTCTTTAAACTTGTTGTTATTTCGCCTAGCTGTCCTAGCACATGCACGTGTGAAAGATAGAATTAAGTTTTGTTTCTCGTTTCTAATTTAGTTTTAATAGTCAATCACCATTTTGGTGCAAACAGTTACAACCCTTGACCCATTAATAGACCAACTCCAAGTTGTTTACGGTAAAGGCCACTCGATTTAGGCCAGGGCTTATTACTAGGCATATAGTATTGTCAGCTGTGCATAAACCATGAACAAGTTGTAATCTCATACCGAATCTTAAAGAAACGATACCGTGCCAGTGCTACGTCATTTCTGTGTAAAGTCGTGTTCCGTTACATTTAACAGCAGACACAAATTGAAGTTGAGCTGAATGAATGATCCAGCAACCTGAGAGAATAAAATTTGCTGCCCGCGCATTCTATAAACTGCAACATTTACAACCGCGGGTATAGCGTACGGGCAACACAGTATAAAAAAACTTAGCTTACGTGATGGATTATTATTGCAATCCGGTCACGATACCAAAATAGCCACTCGCGCGTGGCATTCTCTTACCTGCATCACATTTCGTAGAGAAACTGGATTGCCATTTTCTACCTGAAATCTTGTTCTAAATAGATTTTTACGTCTTAATTCTTACGCACCGTGAATTTACGCGCAAATCATAGGTTATCTTTTCTTAGATCACAAGCAGCCAGTTCCAAGGAGCTCACACTTTTGAAATGGTTCACTCAATAACAACGTACACCTTGGCTATTATTAGTAACATAAATGACTTATTACCGAGAATTCGTTGCGCGTTCTGCACTCGCCCCTAATACGCTATACGTTACGTCGATTTAGCGTGACACAATGCGTCTGCGTGAAAGCACGTGAGTTTTTACGCCTCCCAAAATAGAACACCTGTATATAAACACAATTGCGCTGGCAATGAAATCGTTGTGATCAGGTAGTCAGGACAGGCATGATAAATAAGCAATTTGTTCACGGAGAGTTGACGTAGCATAAAATGTGTGCAAAACATTCATGTCTTAGGTTAAATGTTCAGAGACGTCTGATTCGCAAAGCTTTTAAAACCTTGCCGATTATTGAATGTGTTGTTGAATGCCGCCTTGCACATATTAGTTTATGGTTAGACCAAGAATTCAAATAACGCAGTTCTCCTTTTTATAGTTAACCAAACGCTACTAAAGTTACGCGCAGAGTCTGGCGTGCTAAATACCTGGAGGATTTATGCCTGCGGTATCTTTATAAATCTACTTTTCGTTGTTGATTGTTTATTTACAAAAAAAACTATTCAAACGTTTAACGTTCGATATTTTCAACAGAATATATATAAGCATAAGAACATGAAAGTAATCTGTGCCGGTTTCCCGAAAACAGGGACCAAGACCATGTACGCGGCTCTACGCGAGCTCGGCTACTCAGTCTACGACTTCGACGAAAACTTCTGGTTTCTTCGGCGAGAGTGGATGAAGATTCTATCGGGACAGAGTGAGGATTCGGACTTGTGGAGAGAAATGTACTCAGACGTGGACGCGGTTACAGATCTCCCTGCAAGTTTCTTTTGGCGAGAAATACACAGAGCATTCCCGGAAGCCAAAGTAAGTTTAGCTTAATACAATATTTATACTGTTATGAATCACCGTGTGGTTATTTCGGTAGGCGTATAAAAGAGCGGGTCGTGGGTATAACTATCTATAATAGAGTTTCGCTGAATTCTTGGCGAATCCAGTCTTTTGTCGTTCCAGTTTTTTGAATTTGTGGATATATGAGACAATATCCCTATTGTGAGTACATCGATCGGTATTTGATGACGTAATAATCTCACTTCGTTTCCGCTTCCCCACGTCATTCATTGGACATGGGTATTTAACTATTCCACGGACGCTGAAACTTAAATACGAACCACCCACGTTAGAATTGGTTCCAAATTGACAGACATTAAAATAGTTGGGAGAAATAATATTCTGTGCGTCTTGTCTATTATTCGCAAACATAGACTTATGCAACCAAAACGGGAACCGATTTTTTGGGAATATAGTAATAATGCCAATGTTTTAATAAATCGAATGATTCACAAAATGATAGCTGATAACTCTATGTTTATATCGAAACCCGCACGTTTCTGTAGTAATTGTGTTTTAAAATTCTGTAAATATTCTTTGTTTACTACCAATATGACGATACAGAGAACCAAATCATATTTCTAGACAATTTAATCCAACGTTATCCTATATGGGAGAATGTATTTTTTTGTGTAAACATTACATTTGTCGTGGTTTTATCAGTTTCTTAGTAGTTTTTGCTTTGCATGTTGAATGTTATGGAGGAAGCGCTACGTACGTTTCAGAGATTTAGACTTCCGTGAAAGGAAATGAATTTTTTCATGAGTAAATTTGATTTTTACAATTGAACGCGCAGCACTATTCAGTTATGTTTAGGGTGTTTTTCATCCAGCATCGTAGTTGCCTATTATATGGTAAATGAAAATGCTTTTTTATTTTATAGTGATATACTTTTTGTTGTGTAAAATGGACACATATGCGAGCGCGTTCCGTATTCCCAGTTGTTTGTAAAATTAAACAACCGTGTTCTTTATTTCTGCAACAACGAACAACGTGTGTTTAGGCTACCACCTTATTTGCCGATTCTTTTCGAAATGACTGTTTCCTGAAAAAACCATGTGGTCGCGTGGGTGTACTCCAATAAATCAACCATACAATTCTTGAAAACACTCAAAAACTAAACACCGAGTCATCATTTACCAGTAATAAGTTGTTCAAGCGTCGGTTTATAATTCTGCATAATCGTTGCAGCGGTCGCGTCATTAACGTTATGCTGTATATTGTGAGGTGGGGTAAGATGGGGAACCTTTAGCACATAATATCCAAATATCCAAATCGTGTTGGAAACAATTAACAACGGTCTATGGAAGTCGTGATGATGCGGTTTTATAATTAATTGAATATTCTTTGTTTACTTCTAAATGGGACGACAAAATAAAATTAAAAGCTGTCCCATCTTCCCCACAGTACTCTACCATATATTATGTATTACTTACATTTTCGGAATCTTCGCCAGATAGTGTTAACGTTACGGGAAGACTCTTCTACGTGGTTGGACAGCATGAACCACCAAATACAAGTTTTAGAAGATAATTTCATCTTCCGTCTCATGTGCTTTGTCTGCCCAACCGCGATTTGGATGCGTTTCATGGTTAACGCTATAGGTAGGTGCAGTGGTGAAAATAGTCGCAATTTTTTTTCCTTTATATACCATATACCATCCTTGGTCCGGCGCCGTGGCGTAGTGGTTAGCGCGCCTGCCTGTAACCATTAGGTAATGGGTTCAAGGCTCGTCGCTGCTACCATTGTGGGCGTATGTGTCCTTGGGCAAGACACTTAACGACAATTGCTTCAACCCAGTGGTCACTAATGGGTTGTCCAAATTATCAGCCATACATAAAAAAAAGAAAAAATCCAAAAAAAAATAATCACCCACAAAGTAATCACATGGCAACTCGTAAGCTGGCACGAGGTGTTAAACCCGTGTTATAACGACTGTCGTTTTCCGGCCACGCGAGGATAAAGTAAGTTACATTCATTCATTCATTCATTCATTCATTCATTCATTCATTTCTTTCTATATTATTTAGCAGTTATTACAAACGTGGCACATAACTGTCCAACTAAATTCCCTTTTAAAATTACGAGTAATATAGTAGGCTGAGAAATATGGGACACCTTTTTATATTCTATTTTTTGGCTCTTTGGTAGGAAACACAAAACATGCAAAGAATTATAAAACCGTATCCTCCCAACTCTCATAGACGACGGTTGTTCACGGTTTAAAACACCATCAGGATGATACGTGCTAAAGGTGTCCCACCTTTCCAAACCATGCTATATTTTACTCAGCAGTTTTTACAAACGTGGTACATGGCTGTCTAAATGTACTTTATTTCAAAATTACGAGTAATATAACACCAGCATAGATTCCGTTCGCGTTTATCTATATATTAAAAACAAATGCGGAAATTTAATTAATCGGCGATCTGTGCAGGGAAAGTTGTTTTCAACGCGGCTCCAATTTGGCCGTGGCAGTGGAACTATGTTAGTAGATCAAACGGGGTTCGCATGAAAGAGGTGTACGACAAGCATAACGAGAATGTATTACAGGTAGCTCATACAAATTGATTATACAAGTTACTGTCAATAGGTAGCGCTGCATGAGCATACATGTATAATAAAAATTATGAAATACGACGTAAAAAAAGTGAAAAAACATCAAAAATTTAAAATCATTTTCTCTCGTTTAGTTTGCGCCGAAAGACAAACTTTTAGTGTTCCGGTGTCAGGAGGGTTGGTCTCCGCTGTGCAAATTCCTCAATAAGCCGATCCCGGATAAACCTTTTCCACATAAAAACATACGCGGAGGCGTCGTCGCTGAAAAGCTGCTCGAAAATTCTCCACTAATATGCCGATTGCAACTGGAATTCAAAGTCGCCATCGCAACCGTTCTAATACCAGTCGTGTATCTCTTTTTCCGTAACTTTTGGCTGAAGTAATTGTCTTTTTTGACCGTATATGTAACTTAAGTTACGGTAATAAGTTATATATAACCGAGGGCTATATGCGGGCACGTTTTCGAGTCGTGTGATTGGGGAGGGGGTCATCTTACGAACACGCGCAAAATCGAGATGCAAGTGCAGGAATTGTCGTGTTTTTTTTTCTACCGTTTTAATATTTTTGTATAAATACATTTAATACGTGAGGACCGCTATGTTATGTTTCACTTGTCAGTTTATGCAGCCCAATTAATGAAACCTTCACAGTTACACAGGATTTTTTAAGTTTAATGCTTTAAAAGTACGTATATATGCGTATGTTATAAAAAACATCTTCTGCCAATTGTTTGTTTTGTGATTGTGATATTAAGTGACCGACGTTTTCTTGGAAAAAGAAACTTAAATCGAAACAATGACTCACAGTATAAGGTAGACGAAACACCGGTTATATCACAAAACAAAACGCCAGAAGTCCTCCTTGACCTCCTTGACACACCTGGCGATGCATGTTGCAAATAGCGTGTTAAAATATCCATCTTGTTGGTGTCTTGTTCGCAACTTATGCATCTTAAAGTCGCAAGCACCACGCATTTGGTAATTAATGTTTAAACAGTGTTAAAATTTACCATTTTTTAGTACAAACATTACAACATGTATGTCTACGGTACGATTGTCTTTATTTCTTCTTATTTCCAAAAATATTATACTTAAGATAAACAACCGCTCTTTTTCCAAACACCTTCTAAAGCTAAACTATACTCGCATATGATACTTTTACATGGTGCTTACGACAGCAAGCGACCACAAAACGCACATAAAACCATCAAAACTGTATGTGGACGGCGGAAGTATGGATGTCGTGAGGATACGGTTTTATGATTCGTAATGGGTCAAGTCTGTAGTGGATATGTAAATATGACTCATTTCATGAGTTTAATAGACAATGACGGTACAAAAAAATCCACGCACTGCGATTTATTTGGAATTCGACAAATCATCCAATAAAATCATTCGGATTTCTTGGACCGTGAATAGTTTTTCGAAAAATATGAAACGAATCCAGTTCAAGCCTGTTGTATTTCTGTAACGAATATTCGACAGTTGCGCATATTTATATATAGATATATCAGCATAGAAAAGTGTAAGTACAGGTGAAATTCTAATATCGATACTCGGTGCTAGTTGTTAAAAATAAAAGAAACCGCCTTGTGAAAGTTCGATTACGCAAAATTACATTAAAAATGAAAGCAATATTAATATCAACCGAACATGTTTATTTCTATATACAGAGCAGGCTGATTTTGCGTGGTGACGTCATACACCGTTCTGCAATTTGCGACGGCCAAATGTGTTTCAATTTTACGCTTCAAGAATGAAATAACGTCGCGCGTCACGTGTCTATGACGTCACACATCGAATGGATTAAATAAAAATGGTGGCGGGTTGGTCGTTATCACCCTGCAGCAGTTTCGACAGCCTTTTCGCTTGCCGCCGTTTCCCCACTAGGAACGCTTGCATCGGTTGTTGCTTCATTTTGTGTTGCGTCATCGCTCGATTTTACGTCACTAGTGACGTCAGAGGGCTCTGCTTGTTTCGCATCTCCATTCTCTTTCGGGACTTCCGCCGCTTGTTCCGCGCCTATATAAATATTAGTTTAATTCTTGCCACTATATTGTACTGTGGGGTGATACAGTTAGCAAATAATACTGGTTATATAATTCTTTAAATGTGCTTTAAATTGAGGATGATATTGCATACTCGCACTAAGCAAGCTGCATAAAACCTCTAAAATATAAAATAAAGCGTTTAAAATGGTGGCTGTCTTACTTTTTTCGTGATCTGCTTCTTCCACGCCGTTGCCGTTTGTAACTGGCTCCTGTGCGCCGTCTTGCGGTTCTTCAATTCCCTTTTCTTTCGCTTTATCCTTGTATTCAGCGACCTTTCCACTCTTTTTCGATTTCTCAGTTTCTCCTAAAAATTACCAAACATACAGTTACACCATTTAACTTACATATACCTAAGCCTACAAAAAAAGTAAAAACTTACCCTCTGTTTTCTCGGCTTTCGGAGTTTTCTTGGTACTGAATATTTTGAAGACTTTCCTGAAAGATTTACTCGACAACCTTCCTCTCTTCTTCTTTTCTTTTGGTTCCTTCTCTTCCTTAGGTGCTTCCGCTTGCTCGGCTTTCCCATTTTCATCCGCAGCTGATTTTTCTCCAGTCGGCTCTTCTGCTTTCTTTGCCGCATCTTCGGATGGTTCCGCTTCTTTCTTGGTCTCTTCCTGATCTGTCACCCCTTCATCCTTTGCTGGAGCATCCTCCTGCTCTGTTGATACCGGAGGAGCCGGCTCTGTCTCTTCGTTCTTCTCCTCCACTTGCTTTGGAACTTCAGCAGTTTCACCGGTGGCATCCTCAGTCACAGTTTCCTGGAAGATTTATTTGTGAAACCACAAAACTTGACAACTATCAGCTCAGTGTAAATATACAAACCTTTTGTTCGATGGGAGGGGTGGTTTCTGCTACTGCTTCGGCGTTTGCAGTTTCTGTGAAAAGCAATTGTGTTATAAGTCATGTAATTACTATTTGAATTTTGGGAAATTTTATTTAATAATTGGGAGTAAAACTATATATTACGTCATCGAAGACTTTTCGACAAACTTTAACATTTAGTTGAAGTATGCGTGTTACATTTTAAATAGAAAAAGTAAAGGCCACTATAGCAGCTGTGTGCGTTGTATATGCAAAATGTTAATTAAAAAATGCTGTTCGTGAAATGCGAGCTGTGGCGTTTATGGTTGCGTCACAGTATGTGTCATCTGTGGCCTTTATTTGGTTATACCACTAGTGTTTCCGCTTGTGCATTATAATGTTGTGTATATAGTCATTGCATCCACGATTGTGCATCACTGAATATGATTAGTCAATGAAATCAACAACCGTATACACAAATATTACATCATAATTATTCGTCAATTACCAAACATGGCACCGCGTTTATAAAGAGACATTTGCATCGCTCTATTTCGCACACGAACCTTTAATCACATAAGTTTAAATACAACAAACAATTCGCCAATTTAACATGAATATGTCTCTAATAACGGCTATATTATTTTGCACCAAATCATGGATTGAATTTTAATAAACTATAGTACACTTAGGGTTCAAAAAACCTACAGTTTAGTAGACTGCTGTATGCAGTATATACTGTAATATACACTACGGCTACAACAGACATGCTTATAATAAATACATTACCTTCAGTCTTAACTTCTGCTGTTTGTCCCATATCTGTTTCGTTTGTTTCCTGAACTTGAGTTTCGGTTTCTGGCTCGTTGTTTTTTTCTTGTTCTTGGGTTTCGGTAACTGCAGGGTCTTCAACCTTATCCTCTTGCTCTGTTACTTCTGTTGTAGATGGGTTGTCAGCTTGCTCTGCAGTGGTTGACTGTTCCGTGGCTTCTTCTGCTGCGGGCGTCGTTCCCTCTTCTTTCTTTGTTTCATCACAGTCTGCCTTTGTTTCTTGTTCAGACGGCTTTGTGACGTCATCAATCTCCACGGGTGCAGGGGTCTGATCGTCTTGATCTGACATTTTTCTTTTCAGTCGTGCTGCGCGAAATCCTTTGTTTCAGTTTGTGACGTAACGAACGTCTAACCTCTGTCAAAAGTAAAACAATGGGGGGACGATTATTTGCGGCTCGAAACTGCAAGCAATCGGTCCGAGCTCAATTTTGCAAACAATGGTTCCCAGTGAAGTTATAAAGAAGAACAATAAGCCGCAAATCGCGTTGTTCTTATCAAGATTACGCTTTGCGACGAGGCTCAAACTTGTAACTATAAATAAAAATCGCTTCAAATCCATTTATCTATCGCAACTCAACAGTTTCTCAGATTTTAATCAGCAGCGTGGTAACAACAAGTTTAAATTAATTATTGCTTCTCGTTCTCGAAATCAATCAAATAGTAAAGGGAGAATCTGAGGGCATAAAACACACCACAAACCAATACTATTGATTTGCTGTAAGACCGACGGGCAATTGAAAATACATCATTGTTCAATGAACTGGTAAATAACACGGGAAAGCGTATTATAAACGAATACCCTAAAACTTCGCATCTGCCGTTATTTCGACACTGAATTCGGTTATCTGTGATTTAATTTTTATTCCGTTCAAATGTTATCGCTTTTTAATTCAACTTTTGCCTCGAACTAGGCCATCACTGGAATCACGGTGCAAAATAAACGTGTGTCCAGGGGCTTTATCAGCAGTTAACCTAAATAAAGCCGGGAAATCAAGTGAGATGGTGATTATGTTGCACTTTTAACGGCGCCCTGGCTTTTCTGCTTGCGGCTGATAAACTGCTGGCACGATGCAAACTCACTGTTCGGTCTGACACAAAACGTATTTTGAGCGCATTGGAAGCATTATATCGATCGGGCGTATACACCCTATTATACTGAAATTTAAACTATATGGATTTCTGTAACGTCCAATTTACATTTATTGAAACAAAATACAAATCTCACAATTCCAGTTCTATTCTAAATATGAAATTGATCCTAACAACTCTCCTAACTCTCATCTTGGCTTTTGACCCACAAGTCTAAACTAGGAGCAACAACATAGAATTACTTTCCAAGGAAAAAGATGTGTTTACCTACCACAAGTTTTACTGATATCGCATCTAGTAAACATGCCTTCATAAGATATCGGGCTTTACTCGACTCGACTTCCGCGTACAAGACGTACATGACATGCGCAGAATGAACCACTACAACACTTTGGTACGCGGAAATGCCACCCTCCTGCAACTGGGCTTACGCAATCACGCTTCCGAGTTACAATCCTTGTAGAAAATCGTGATTTAAAATCAGTTTTATTTTGATGAAAAAAATGAACAATTTCTCCAAAAATCCAATAATTCTGTTTTTCAAATAAAAGAAAACGCTACAAAAAGTTTCGTAGGGATAAAATATATTGTGACATCTAATAGAAACAATGCAGTTACGTTTACTTCTGTCGTTATTGTTTACAGCGGTAAAATCGCAACCAAAATGTTGGTTTCGGCGCCGCTTTCGGGTACTGGTAAAGAAGCACCTATTTTCCCATTGACGTCAGTTAGGCGGAAGGCGTGAATTCATTTATCGCCACATTAGGTATACAGCGCACGATTCACGCAACTAACGTCGTGTTTTAACAATTGAATTCTCCCATCATCGAATCTGCAGTGCAAAGCGAAAATTGTGCGGCCGAATATGCTGCGCATGGAAAATCGTTACATGACATGCCGGGCACAGCAGGAACCGAGATCCCTTTTCATTATTTGGAGACAGCGATGTAATTTATGGAGCGCGTGCCATATGCCAGTATATTGCGAGCGAGTAATTGCATTCTGTGCTACCGGCCATTTCACCTAATGATGGCAATATTGCTGCCCAAGCTGGCGAGCTGTATTTTGCTCCATTTTTCAATCTCAGTCTCACAGAGATGCCGCGCATAAATCAAAACGCCGCTCGATCTGAATCCTTCCCTCTCCTGCATATTTCATGAGCGCATCGATTATTAAAACCTCAATATGGCAAACCTGCCTGTAATAGCTTCCCAGTGCTAATTTAATTCCCCTCTCCGTATCATTGCTCCCTCATTATGACCATTAAGACTCTATGCGAAGATTCTACACATTATAATTCATCTATGAACACCGTGGTTGCAACCTTGCTACTTTTAATAAAAATTTAATGAAAACTGGTTTAAAAACGACGTGCCCATTTGGGAACAAAATCAGTGCGTCTTTACCACACACCGCTGATGTAAAAATCCATTTAATGTCTGCTAACGAACCAGAGATGCGTTAATGTTAAGTTAAACAAACAAAATCATTAACCGCCAGTATTGTATTCTCTTATACTGCAAGCCAGCACATATACACTACCCATTTATCTTAACACAATAGTAAAGATCCGAACTTCGCAGTACAATATCAATATAATGTGTTTAATGCTATGCAGTTGTCCAATTTATTGGCAGTTCAAAGTTCGAATATTGTTTGTATTTTTGCTAAATCTCAAACAAAACGCTGATACGTATAATGAATTGGTACATCCGGTTACTAAAACCGTTGCTCACGCTGACAAGTGGCATGCGAGATTAACTATACCGTATTAATGTGTCTGGTGCGGCTGTTATGATAATCTAAAGCGATTTGAATGTAAAGGCTAAAATAAAACGGGATGTTTTTCCAGGAAATTTAGCTACTGTTTCGTTTGTGAAATTTCACTCACAATATTAAATTTTATGTGCGGTTAAAGTGGGGACATTTGTTAGTTTGCAACATTGGTTCAACTTGTCACGTTTACCAACCGTGATACATTAATGTAAACAGAGCGGGAAGATGCACACGCCTTATATTTAAAATGTTTATCTTAGCATTGTGTATGCAATGCTTCATACACCATATCAGCGCTGTTTTTCTTATTCTCCAAAAGCATTCAGCCCGATACAGTGGCCTCACATGGTCTCCAACAATAACTGTTTTTGTACAGGCTGTTGTAAAAACACGAGCGACGTGAGTGAAATGCGTACACAGTGACCTTATGCACTTTAACGTAGAAATACATAACATTCACATAAGCTTAATCATGGCCCACTAAAGATATAGTAGGGTGGGAGAAGTTTGGACACCTTTTCATTCTACTTTCTCGTCACATTTGGTAGTAAACTAAGAAAATTCAAATAACCATATAACTGTATCCTCCGACTCTCATAGACCGTTGTTAAATGTTTAAAACACGATCTAAATATTTGGTTTTTACGTGCTAAAGGTGTCCCACCTTCCCCCACCCTACTATATGTTTAGTAAGCCATGGCTTAAATAAGCTACTAATTCTGTAGCTCTGATAAATCCGAAAGATTTGCATTTCCTGCACTGAGGCTATAAAATAAGTATCTCTTTCAATTAAATTAAACATAATTTTGCAACAGCTATCGTTAAGTACAGTAGGGTGGGGTAAGATGGGACACCTTTCATTCCATTTTCCCGTCCCACTTGGTAGTAAACAAAGAACATTTAAAAAATTTCAAAACGGTAACTTTACGACTTCTATAGACCGTTGTTGATTGTTTAAAATGCGATCAGGATATTTGACTATTTCGAGCTGAAGGTGTCCCATCTTTTCCCACGGTACTTTAAGTATAATAACTTCGACAACAAAATCTCGTTGTAAAATAACCTACACTAAATAAACTACAAAATCTTCAAACAAAAATTGTAAGTTCGAATGTAACAAGAAATTTGCGTGACCTTAAAATACAGTCCCAACGCTTAATTAAGAATAAATCACGCAACTGCATCCTTCAATGCGGAATAGATTAAAATACCCACACAAAATGATCCGCCTACATGCTATATAGAGACCTGAGTAAACCGCACGCCAACATAGTCACGTTGCTCTACGCTGAAGAATGTAAATTTAATTTGTTATTGATCGCATTTGGTAAACGGTTAATCTATTGTAATACAGATTATTTTTTTGCAATGGCAATATTCACAAGTTTTGATATAAATTATGACTTTCCTGGCTCTTTTTTATTGTTAGGTAAATATAACTATACCCCTAATGATTTATAGACTCAGAACATTAGCCCTTTAGACGTGCTCGCCTAACAATAGTGTAACATAATTGTCTTATTCACATAGCATCTACACAGAATATCTAAGACAATGCAGGATATAGTCGTGCATCAGCAACCGCTGTGCTATTGGTTGCGTTAACGGTTTAGGGCGGTCCATGGCAGACAGGAAGTATCGTCACTTGAAAGGAAATGACATCATGCCCAACTCCACCATACACCAGTATATTATGTAGTATAGGCTTGGCGCCCATTGGTAAGTAACACGTCATGGATTTCTCTTCAACATGAGAGTGTATACAACTCAGTTTCTACCGTCGTCACATTACACGCATTGACTTGCACCTATATTGTGACGTACTTAACCTGTTCTGCAGCGCCACAAGTGGCTAACAACACCGATTGGAATATACACTGTTGTTCTAACAGAGCAGACCACTTTGTTCTTAACAATTATGAACAGAATAAAGAATAATATGTTTATTTCACCATTTCGAAACTGCGGACCAGGGAACAGCACACACATTACACTTATTGGACTAAGTATAAGTATTTATGCCAATCCATATGGAACTACATTTTCAATCAACCACATAGTAGTGTAGCAATTAGATCTGCGCAAGTTGGTATAATCCTTTAATTCCATATGGCTAAATTCCTTGTCATGGGTGAAGTCCTTGTTAACGACCTTGGAATACACCATATTTGGCTCATTACCCTAGTACCCTTGAACATGAAGATATGCATATGGAGTACATTGACATTAATAACTTTGTGCGATGTCCATTGGAACTTCATCCACAGATGATCTGCGAGCTGAACCGTACGCAACCAGTTCAAGAAGCCTAAGTAATGACAATTTCTGTTTACTGCTATACAACAGTATTATTGCATGGAAAATGCTGCAAGTAAAGTTCAAATTTACCTTGTCTTAGGCAGAGGATCTGAAAGGCTTTGAAATTGATCTGGAAAACAATATACAGCAGAATATATAAATTGGAAATCAAGTATCTATTAAAAGACGAAGGATGCTACAAGTTTTACAATAGCAAATTTCACCTTTAGTGCAGTTAAGAACTCTCATGGTCATGCCTACTTGACAAATTTGTGAGAATCGGTTGATTGACAGCTCGGTTGGACTTCCTGCCTTTGGTTTATCGGAATCTGGACACAAGGTCATGAGGTCACCAATCAGGGAATGAACCTGGGGTTTTCCCCACAACTGGAGGTCGGGATTCCCCAACACTGATCCTTTTGCAATGGCCTGCAAGTTATAACATTACTATGACACTGCTGTAAACAAAGTTAAAAAGTAAAACCCTGTTATAATACTGTAGAATAAGATGGAATATTGGCAGCTCCTAAATTTCACACTTGCTGATTGTGTTTAGAACAATTGCAACTCTCTTTCAAGAGTCGCCGGGCTATGGTTATATAGTTCGGTAAATATTCATATTTATTACCAAACGGAAAGAGAAAAAAGAATGAAATGTCCCATATTACCCCACCCTATTTTATATAAGTAAGTTAATAAACATTGACAAATTTTACAAGTAAAACTATACCTTCAGTGCTGGTTTGGAAGCTAAAAGTGCTTTCAGTAGTGCATAGTGTAATTTGGAATGTAGAGTATAATACGAAACACCATCTTCAGTTGAAACTTCCATTTTGTTTTGACTACCTTGGTCGGAAAAAGGAAGTTTTACACTCCACTGGATTAAACCATCGAGTGGTGTAAGTGCAAGACTGTCAGGTAAAGTTTGCGTTGCTTTTATCACAGTTCTCCATAATTTGTCCATCTAAAGAATAGATGCCTTTTAATACAAAGAAATTACTTCTGTTACTTCTGCTGTCAGTCATAACATAAATAACATTTCAACAGCTTGAAAAAACTGCCTAAAATCGGAAATACACTACTTTTTTCTGCCAACCTGCGGACGAAACGTCAGAAATGCACTACATTTTTTATACCAGATGAGACGTTGAAAAGTTATTTACATTATGCCTGGTAGCAGAAGTAACAGCTTATTAATACTGTGGTTCAAAATAATGTACAACAGCTTTGGTACCTGGGTTGCAGTACTGAAACATAAAGTAGGTTCCGTTAATAACCAATGTTGAACAACATCTAATACTTGGAGTTCAGGAAATCTTTGCAACTTTGCCTGTGCCCTATCTCTTGCCCTGAAAAAGTATGTGTTTTAAAGGTACTGTGAAAATAGCACATATGGCATAAGAAAAAGTATTTACATCATGGTGTAGTTGGAGGTCAGAGCTATGGTAAAGACGCAGCAAAACCGAGGGCTAACTTCCAAGCAAGATTTCAACTCAATGGTCCCGTTCTTCTGCAGTGTACAGTAGTCTTCAATCAAACTCATCACCAAATGAATGGCATGAGATTTATCACAGCTCTGTGAGAAAAAAGAAAAGAGGATCATTGCTGCCACTATTGTGTATGTTTCTCATTGATTCATCATTGCTGCCACTATTATGTATGTTTCTTTGGGCAAGCCAATTAATGGCAATTGCTGCAACCCAATGGTTACTGATGGGTTGTTCAAATTGCCAGCCACAAATAAAAACATAGTTATGTTAGATTTCAGACTAGTGCAGTAATGCTACAGACTTTTTACCTTCATCCACAAAGCTGCACATTCTAACACAGCACTGGCTTTTGCTGCAATTCCAAGTGAGACTAGTTTGCACAGCACCTCACGTCTGTTTAAAATTAATAGTGTTTTCAGTGGAATATATTGTATACTACTTATGAATTTTACTACTTAAAGATGTTGTTTCATATATATAGGAGCCTATGCCTCTATGGTATACAAATGAACATACCTATACATTTGTGCACTTTCTCTAGCCATCGAAAACAAAGCTTCAAACACCCTGTAGCGAACATATTCGTGCTTTTGTTGTTGAAGGTACATACACAGCTCATCTATAAGCTCAAGTTCTTCTACTGGTGTTAAGACCTGATGTTGGTGGTGTAAATTTATATTACACAGTATATGTACTATTTCTATGTTTGTACAATGTGACAGAATATGTTACAGTAACCACGCGTTCGATGCCATTATTCTAGAATTACAATGATACAAACAACAGTGTCTTGTCCAGTCTGTAAACTCCAGTCCAGCACTAGAAAGCAGAAGACTATAGGCTTAGGCAGTTTACTTTAAATAATATATAAAAATATACATCATGTCACCTTTTGTTGTGAAATCCAGTCAACACTGCATTTAAAAATGACATTATCCACTCTTGCAATGGTGCTGTCTTTGCTGAAAGAAGAACCGCTTTGATTCTGAAACAATATACATGTTTAACCCGTAACGTAGCTAAAATTACAACATCAAAACATACGAAACCTTGAATATATTTTCTAGTTTTTGCAAAACTTCCTGGACAGAGGATGTGTACTGTCTCTGGTTCATGTTTTAGCGCACACAAACCACGTCCCATACAAAATGTTTCGATCAAATTTACTTTCAAAACAAACCAGAGACTGCAAACCAAAGTATTTTCCAAAAATAAGTTGCCACAAACGTTGTATTTTTATTATCAGAAACTTTGGTAAAAAAGTATTTTACTTCTTTAAGAATAAATTTTATAGTTTGAAAAAAATAACATAAACTTAATATAAAAAGATTAAAAAAAGAAACATTTTAGAATCATCATTAGTTTCGGTAGTTCTGGGACCAGATGTTGAAGACAAAATTGCATATGTTTTCTTGTTAGTTTAATAGGAATTCAAAGAACTAAATCTATTTAGCAGGCGATGTTGCAATGCTGGTGTAGACTGAGACGGAATATGAGATAAAAAGAAGCCGGAAGAATAGAATAGACGTGTATTTTACGGTATTTTCATGATTATATTTCTGTTCAAGTGTATTTACGTTTACCTTCTTAAATAAACGTAAATTGTATCTAAGTAACCAAGCTCTATTTTAATTTATTGGCGTTTAATTATATTAGTAATCAGGTGAACCAAATCATCCAAATGTATTTGTATATTCGTATATTGTTTATATTGTAATTTTTGATTTTTATCTAATTTTCTATACAGTAGGATGGGAAAGATGGGACACCTTTAGCACATAGCATTCGAGTAAACCGATTCAAACAATTAACAATGGTCTATGGGGGTCGTGGGGGATACGGTTTTATAATTCTTTGAATGTTGTTTGTTTACTATTACTACCAAATGGAACGGAAAGAAAGAATGAAAATGTGTCCCATCTTCCCCCACCCCACTAGTAGGGTATATATATATGGTTGAAATATATATGATTGAAAATTTAATTACATTTTGTTAGATTGTTAAAACACTTCTGTAATGAGCGTTCAAGCTAAATTGGCTGCAATACCTGATGTAAAAATTGAAACAGGGACTTTTAAATACATTCAAATTAAAGTCAGCTGTAAAGGTTCGGAAAAAATAATAATTTGTGGTTTGGTGGAAGCGGAATACCACGCGGACATTTTTGACGAAGAAAGTCCGAAAATTGAAGCTTTGGGTTTCGATACCATTTGCATTGGTGGTGGTCGAATAAAGCACGAACCAAGCAGTAAAAAGATCGTTGTTTATGGATATTCTGTTGGCTTTGGTAGAGCTGAACATAGCATAACAGTTGACAAGTTAAAACAACATTATCCAGGCTACAATATCACCTGGTCTAATGAAGGCTATTAATTATATGATTTAGGTAACCTTTTCGGGAAATCATGAAGATTGTATTAATGCGAGCTTCAACTGGCTGTAATGATGAGTATGTTAATACTCTCAACAAAATTGGTGATGTAACTTCTATTCCAGTTCTTTCTTTTAACTTCTGTAATTGTGACTTAATTAAAGATGCAATTTCAGCACCAGATTCTTGGTCTGGAATCATATTTACAAGCAAGCGATCTGTTGAAGCTGTACAGCTGTCTCTGGATACACCACTGTCTGAATTATGGGCTTCAAAACCTTGTTATGCTGTGGGAGAATCTACTGCAAAGATGGCTGAGAATTTAGGATTTATCAGCAAAGGTGGGAACAGTGGAAATGCTCAAGTGCTTGCGGAACTAATTGTCCAAGAGCAGAAGTTAGTAAACAATCAACCACTATTGTTTATATGTGGACAGTTAAAAAGGGAAACTCTTCCATCTGTTTTGACCTGCAATGAAATACCATTCCACACCATAACAGCATACGAAACTGTTAAGAATCCAGTCGTTGATGAAGCAGTTCAAAGTTATGTTGAAGTGAATGGCTCACCAGATTTTATTACCTTTTTCAGTCCATCAGGTCATCGGTTCTGCTTTAACACATGGCAATCTGCCCTGAAGGGAGACTTCTCTGCAACAAAAATCGTTGCAATTGGTGAAACAACTGCACATTCATTTGCAAGCCAACCAGATATAAGTGTAGTAACTGCAGAAAGGCCAAACCCAGAAAGTCTATTTAAAATCATAAAAGCAAATTGTGAAAGCTCTTAGTTTATTTAAGTTTTTATTATACCTGTATTTATATTCATTTACTAATGTTGAGTTGTATTACATGACTAAAATACAAACAGGTTGTCATTTTGGTAATGTGTATTCTGTATTGTAATGCATATTACAGCATGCAGCTTCATGACCTATATACAAACATCAATAAATCATTTATTGCCCTACTGTTGCTGACTTGTGTATTTGCTCGTGATCGTGACATGCATATTTTCCGAGTAGGCTATCTGTATGGTTTAAAATTTGCAATGTATAAGTCCCGAGTTCATGTTAAATTTATATTTCATTTCGACTTTTATTTCAGAAACCATGTTAGCTTTAACCCTGTAAATAGCTGGAATAAAGCAAAGACTTTTGTGGTTTGGATAAAGCTTCAGCAAAGCATTTATTAAACCACAAGTCCTAATTCATATCTTCAACCTGTGTTACTGATTCTGCAGCATGGAAGACAGCAATGAAAATATTGAATCAACAAGATTGTTAAAAGATAGGAATTATGAGTAAGTTGCTTATCTGTGTAATTATAACTTAATCTCAATAAGTAAGGTTACAGTCTTCTTTTTGTTGGATATTTTTGTGTATTTAGTATTACATGTTTATCCTTGTATTGGTTAAATTGTGTTAACTAAGAGTCAGATATTAAATGTTTAGATTGGTTTGTAAGAGTAACGCTTCTCAACAGTTCTGTTGCTAAATAATAAATCTTCCTTCTATTCAGTAAACTTTGTAGTCATAGCAAAGGGCTTAATTAAGATGACGTTTTAACTGACAAGGGTAATTCCTTCTTTTCTATATTACACACCTAATTTTCATTGCAGTGATGGAAGCAAAATCCCTGTCTTCATATACTCTGGCATCATGATTTTAGGTGCAGTTAGTACAGGAACGGTGTTGGGTCTCTCAGCTCCTATGATACCTCTCATGCAAAAGGATAATTCCAGCAACGCCATTCATGTGGGAACTTCAGAAGCTTCATGGATTGGTGTAAGTTTAGGATTAAGATAATATAATATTATTTATTGTGTTTGTATATATTGTATATCGACAACATAAGTTCCAACTTATTTACAAAGTTGAACTGGATATATTATAGCCTATATATATTATTACATTGTGAACTGTTTTTTTTTTCACTGTCGTTTGCCGTTTTTTTTTTTTTGTTAAAACAAACTATATGTTTGTTGAAGACATATTAATAGTTGAAGTAGCCGACTCTATTATTATTATTGGTCTGTTTCAAAAGGGTTTATAGTTATATGTCACCTGCCAGACACCCCTAACTTTACCCCTTATGTTTACAGTCCCTGCTGATGTTGGGAGGTATGGTAGGTGGTGGCTTTGCTGGATTATTTATGCAACATTTTGGAAGGAAAGCGACAGCGATTGTATCAGGTGTACCCTACATTGGAGGACTTCTGGTTAGTTTTTAAACTTTTCCAGGACCTTTTTCAGTATATTATATTTAAAAGTATAGCCTATGTATGGTTCTTTCTTTAATTCACAGATATTTGTTCTGCATCCTACTTAGGGTTTTTTAAGACTTGCGGGTGGAATGCAAACATTTAGCAATCTCATTTTGTTCTGGTAATATTTTTTAATAGCATGTAAGTCTGTATGGTTTTTACACATTGTAGTAGGGTTCTACTTTGACTAATTTTATCTAGTTGACATACTTTCAACATTTTCTAATTTAACGATCTTTTTTATTGTGTCTACTGTTTAACGTATCTAACAAATCTATTTTTAATCATTGGACCCTATTAATTTGTACCACAACTTTGCAGCTTATCTCATTTGCTACAAATATTTGGATGGTATATGCTGGGAGGGTGATAACTGGAATTGCCATGGCTTTCACATCACTTGTGGTCCCTGTAAGTCCCTACTTTACACCACATTGCACATTAAAGTTTTTGGCACAAACATCTGAGGCACAATCACATATATATATATTAATATATATCACAAGAATTGTTTACGAATATTTATGTTCAGCAATATTGAAATAGACAAGAGTATGCTTGTTGTGGCAAGATAGGCATTCATATAACCTGTAAAGGGCAATTTAGAGTATTCGTGCTGTGAACTTTTGCGCATGTAGTAGCCTATGTTACCTAACGCGAATTGGAATAATTGGAGTAACACATGAAAAAAGTTGTTTAGCGTGGCCTGTTTGCGAAACCCATTGTAAGAGACATATGATATGTAAAATATTGCATTGGATTTACCATTTTATTTAGACTTATGTAAGTGAGATATCAACCAAAGGTCTACGTGGGCTGCTTGGTTCAGGAAACCAACTGGGAATCACATTTGGTGTATTTCTGGCTTACGCAGCTGGTTGGTATATTTGTATGCAAGTTAATTTACTAATGCTGCTTGCTTAGTCAACAAGGTGCCGTTGATTCTGTTAGTTTTCCTTTCATTTTGCATGTAAGCAATCATTTGTGTTGTAGCTGGTATAATTTGTTCATGCGGTGAAACAGTAGTTACGTTATGCAGTGGACAAATACTCTGTAGTTGTAAGAAGTGGTTTGCGTAGTTGGTATTGTAGCTTGGCATGCAGTAGTTTTTGCTAGTCTGTCAAAACTTTAATTTTGCAGACCCATTTTCTTCCTAATCTTGGTTTTAAAAAAGTTTTTCAAAGTAATTATGATCTGTAGTGCATACTACGTTGTGCTAGTTACCCACTAAGTTGTTCGTAGTTTCAAATTGCATCTACTCTAGTTTTGCATCTAATATTTACATCCTCATTGTATCACTAACACCTAATCCCGTGCCACCATCCTGGCATGCTGGGGTAATCATTCATTTTATGATTTAAAACCAATTAGACATCATGTTAACTTCAGCTACTATCCTCATTATCATTTGATCAGAATAACACTTTTCAATCATGTATTTTAGGCATGGCAGTACACAAATTAACAATCATGCGTATGTAATACATTATTAGTAGTATATTAAACAACATAAACTAATTTAAAACAACAACTCTGTACATGTTTCCTAAACAAAATATCCAGTACTGTTTAAAAACTTATATTATGTTTTTAATAGGACAGTTACCATGGCGTATGCTGCCACTGTTTCTCGGTTGTGTGCCTGTAGTGTTCGTGTTTGCTTGTCTCTTTATACCAGAAGCACCTCAGTATCTCATCTTGGATAACAAGCCTATTGAAGCTGCCATCTCACTGCAGAAAGTTCGAGGAAAAAATGTAATTTTATCCTGTATGGCTTCTTAGTTTTATTTCATCGACTTGTTTTCATTTTGCTCCAAGTGGTTCGCCTGTCTGCTCGAATTGAGATCTTTTTTGTTTACTTGCCCTTAATTCGGTGCTTGATCTATTTAATACAAGCTCCAATGCACAGACCAACATTCAGCGTGAGTTGGAGGGAATTCGGGATAGTTTGAACGCAAACGCTCAATCTGCATCCTGGGTTGAAATATTCACCACTCCTTCTATTCGGTGGCCTCTTTTTCTCAGTGTGTTAGCAATGTTCTTGCAGCAGTTCAGTGGGATCAACTGCGTCATGTTTTACTTTCATACCATTTTTGAGGCAAGGCTTTGCATGAAAATAATTCCTTTAAATTCACCATACAACAAGCATGGTAGAAGATTGGTACAAACAAGACATGGTCCATCCACATAAAAATTCTATTGCTATGGGGTTAAATACTTGGTCAATTTGTGGTAGTTAACGCCTGTAATACATCAAGTTACACTTCCAATACATTGGTATATACTTGTACTTTACCTTATTAAACAACTGTCGTTGCCTGCCATGCGAGGATAAATAAGTTACATTTATTCTTTTTCTGACAAATACTTTATTTAAAGACTGCTGGTTTCAAGACGGCTACACAGTTGTACATGGCCTCTTTGCTGGTGTCTGGGATACAAGTTGTTTTTACTGCCGTGTCGTGCCTGCTTATTGATCGAACTGGTTCGTTAATCTGCTAAGCAACATTGGGTTTTCTTCTAAATGACTATTATTTTCTTTATTAGGACGCCGTGTGCTTCTTGGCTTTAGTGGAGGTGTTATGGCGTTGAGCATGGTTGCTTTTGGTTTATACTTCCAACTTACTTATGCTGGACACAAAGGTATGTCATCCAAATCCTACATACATTACAGAAGCAAATAATTTTGACAGCAGTTTAGCTGCATAAGCCTTTGTGTTTTACAATAGAACTTAAGGTACCTGTGCCAAAAATCATTTTGACAGCAGTTAAGCTGCTTGAACTTCTGTTTTTGGCAATAGAAGTCACTGTTCCTGTACTAGTAAAACCTACTTTTCCAGGAAACCTTAACTGGCTGGCACTGTCCAGCATGATGGTTTACATCGTGGCATTTTCACTTGGTTTGGGTCCTATTCCTTGGGTGTTAATGGCAGAGCTGATACCTCTTCGTGGAAGAGCCAAATGTGGGGGTCTAGTCACAACTTTTAACTTGTTCTTTGCATTTATAACCACCAAAGAATTCCAGGACTTAGTTGTAAGTTTTCTGTCAGTACCTTCTTATTCATTAACCTGGCCTTTAGTTTTTGTGGTCAATTCTAAACCAGAGGATATGGGTTTAGGGCTACACACTGTCACTTAGTGGGTGTGTGTCCTTGATTAAGCATCTTTACAATAATTTCTTCATTTCAGAGGTGCTATATGGGTTGTGCATATTGTAAAGCTATAAATAAAATCCATAATTCACTTACAAAGTTTAAAATGTGGTGATTCAACAGCGGACACAAGGTGTCTGAAACAACAACTACTGTTGTCCCTCCATGCGAGGATTCAAAATTTACATTCATTCCTCCAATTGGTGGCTCAGATCTTAAAATTGTTGCCAATTATAATTGTTGCTTATTTTCTCTATTTTCCTACCAGAAAGCTACCTCAAGTCAAGCAACGTTTTGGATGTTTGGTGGTGTATGCGCGACCATTATCCTATATGCCGTTTTCCTCTTGCCTGAAACCAAGGGCCGAACGCTTGAAGAGATCGAACAACATTTTCAGCGACACGAAATTTACGAGTCGCTAGACGGCGCAACGAAGCAAGATATCGCTCCCGCAACATAACTTCAATCAAAATTTACCCGAATAACATTAAGCGCATTCATTCATACTGCGTAAATTGATTGACCAGTTACACCAGTTGTTGCATAATGTTTATTTCGCATTTGATATCTCAGGACAAAAGTGTTATGTTTTTGTTTTTAACGTTTTTAAAAACCCACTCAAGAGTTGCTGGTAGTACATACGTGTTTTATTGCGTGTGATATCTCGCTAAGTGTGGGGAAGTACGTTAGTGGTGGGATGACGTACCTGCACTGATTAATTTCCTGTTATTTCATCACCGGTTGTTTGATCTTTCTTAAAATTGTGGCTTTGCTGTTTACTACGCGAGAAATTAGATAACATTGGGCAAACCCGTACGTAAATTCTAATAAAATCACGTCTGTGATCGATTAAAATAGTTATTTTTTTTACCGTGTATGGCTTTTAACCATTACTTGGTTGTTATTTTATTCTCTTCACTATAATTTGATTCCATTTCTTTGATTTACAAACGCCCTGCAGCGTATGCAGCATTGTTATATGTTAGTAGTGCAATAAAACATTCGTTACCTTGACGTAAACTCGAGTTGCAAAGCATTAGATACATTTTACGATTTTACATTTACGTGTTCAAACAATTGATTGATCCTGTCAGTTGTTCATATACAGAATCCAGTTTGTATTGAGAATTCTAGGAATGGAAATTGACGTTTTGATTGGGTAGATTTTGTCCTGGAACTAATTCTCTATTTGGTATTGTGGACTTTGGCCTCGGTCAGTGACGTTTTGTTTGTTGTGTTTAACGCGGAAATTGTTGTTGTACGCTGAGGAAATTTTTTCTGCATTGTCAGCTATATACCTCATTTCCGAGGGCTTTGGCTTTTGTAAATATTACTCAAAGTTCACTTTACTTTCGTGGTATTGACGCGTACTTAACATAGTTACTGTGGGGTAAGTTGGATAAAAGACAGTAAAAGCATTGACTATCTCACCCCAGCCTACTAAGTATAGAAACTGACGTTGGAAAATTTTCATTCATCCTGTCACTGCTTGCTATATTTAAACTGAATAAAAGTCGCAGCAAAAATCGTGCTGCTAAATTTGCTTTCTAAAGTTAGACTGCTGTGAGTCAACACGGCCTCAAAATAACGTTTTATTTTCATGTACTTGTACTATTTTTACAATGGCATCCAGTTTCATTTAACTAACATCGTTTCCTGCCATCGGATGTTACTGTAACCGGTTTCCTACTCGCTTAAGAATAATTTCAATTAATTTATTTCGCGTGACAGCGACAATCGTAAAATACTGGCGTTGTGTTTTATAAACCTTGCACAGTTGTAACTTTGTGGGAATGTTTTTAATTATTTGATTGACCTCAATATTATGGTTTATATCGACATTGTCTTGGCTATAGATCTCGCAACCAATGTGCCACGGCACCAAGCCAGGTCGTCTTTTAGTGATGGACTAAAACCTATTGTCTTCTCTGTTTACATAAAAAACTATAAACGTGGAACAATAAAAAGCATCCGCTATTTTGAAGAGCCAACATATTTTTAAGCCATTTCACTGTTCATATACTGTAGCGTTTTTACAACTTTTATTTAAATTCAAAACAACCTGTTTATTTACAAAAAATGTGTCGTTTTAAAAAGCAAAACAAAATTCGTAAATATGTTTCCGTTTGAATGCTGTACAAAAGTGCATGTCCTTTAATAATCACATATCGATGATTTCCCAGTGCTGTTCCTTTTCTGCATCTCGTGGAAATGTGTATGCTACGTTGTGGGGCCCACGAGTGACGACCAGACTCTGATCCATAGCGGGAATTAACCAACATTTATCCGCGGAGGTATCAGTCTCAAGGAAAAATGCTCTCGGGTCTTTTATTGTGCTCTTTTCGTCGTTATCAATATCAGCAAGATTGACATCTGACTCGAGGAATTTCAGTTTTTTCTCTTTACCCAAGCAGGTAGCGTACTTGTACGTGTCCGGGCCAATTTCGATCCCGAATATGTACACGATTTCCCTTGGAGAAACCAACTTCCAATAGTACAGGTCTGATTGCACTTTCGCTACTTTGACCGTTCGTTTTCCTGTGAGCACATAGGATGGCGACTCAGCTCGTGGAAGCTTAAGTTCCACCCTGCAGCGAATCTTTTGGAACTGATTGATAATTCCGTCCACGCAATCATAGTCTTCCTCCTCGTCAATGCAACTACACTGTTCGTCGCTGCTGTCGCCGCAGTACGATGCAGGTCCTGATTCTAAACTTCCTTTTTCTTCTGCTTCAAGTGTATTTGTTTCTTTGGTACCTGGTGGATTCATTCTTTGTTAATCACCATAAAACCTAGCCATTTAAACCTATATACTAAAGCAGAGCCATATTGCTCGTACCTGGCATGTTGACTTTGTCGGAGCCTTTCTTGTGTCGATGTCGTTTTCGTCTTTATAAAATTCGGTGTGAAGATATGCTGCAAAGTTACTCTACTTATAGTCCCTTCAATGAGGAAGCGTTTACTGCATGTGAAAGCAGCAGTTACAGTATTCCCCTTGTCCCAATTTTCTATGGTTAAAGGAAGATAAAAAATAAAGAGTAAAACTACGGGAAACTGTGACGTCAGCTTTCTAGGGAAAATGTTTGTTTAAAGTTTTTGTCGGCCTAAAACAGTAAGTAGCGGCTGGAATCTTCTTTTACAATTTTACCCAAAATTACCCTTTCCCATGTGTGTCGCTGAATTGTGGGTATAAACCGCCTGCTTTGCAAAACGACTTTGTTTTGCTCAGAAACTTAGCAGTTTGCACAATCACCGAATGACGTAATTATTTTACTATTTAAAAACGAAGTCAGTTTAGTGATGCACCTTGATGATATAACACGTCTATATAACTCGCGCCAACTACGGTCATGTTAGTTGTAGCTTAAAATGTCGTGCAGGTTTATTTATAAATGTGTGTCATGTCACACTATATAAGTGGAAACACCGTGTGAAGTAAATACAACAATACGCACTTCCGTAACTCAATTTATTGCCGGAACTTGCATTATTTTGTAAACAAACAAAAAAAACTTTTTATTCACTTTTCTCGTCTCATTTGCTAGTAAACAAAGAACGTTTATTAAAGAAATATAAAACTGTATCCACACGGCTCCCATATACACGATCATGGAAATTATGTAATAGAGTATAGTAGGGTGGGGAAAGATGGGACACTGTATATTAGGGTGGGGAAAGATGGGACACCTTTTAACTCTGTTTCCCCGTCCCATTTAGCAGTTAACAATAAACAATCAACCATTTATAAATCTCTATCTTCACGGCTCCCATAGACCGTTGTTAATTGTTTAAAATACGATCAGGATATCTGGATATTATGTGCTAAAGATGTCCCATCTTCCCCCACCCTACTATATAATTAAGCTATTTACGTTACATGGAATTTTTTACACTTCTATACCTCATCATGCGTATGTTTTACAATGTATTTTTAGAATCCTTAAATTTGGAAAACAATAATGCTGCAGGCAAGACATTGCCACGTCATTTAATTGTTTTGTCAATTCGCCCCAGGGCTTGACTTTTATTTTTGGCCTAATTTTACGTAATACCGAATCCGCACACTCCATCCGCGGTGTAGACTGACCAGTCGGTATTTTGGTCCTATACCGTTTGTTCTCTTTATTTACTTCCGACACTGCGCTACTATACGCTCAAAATAGAAGGTTCTATTTAAATACGAAACTGCGGTTGTCACTTTGGGTGAAATAACATCTAATATAAAACGATTCGTTGGATTTGGTTTTAGTCGGTTACGTATTTTGTAGCATTTAATCCTGACTGGTATTTTGTTACGAGAATTGTCCAATTTCATGAACACTAAATCAGAGCCATATTGAATGGGTTTATCAATTACTTTGATAAGAAGTCGTCATGTGTATTGGGGTGGGGGAAAATGGGACAACTTTTTGTTCTCTTTTTCCGTTCCAAGGAACAGCAAACAAAGAACATTCAAAGAATTATTAAACCATATCCCCACGACTTCCGTATAGAGAAAGTATAATGTTTAAGACACGATCAGGATATTTGGATATTATGTGCTAAAGGTGTCCCGTCTTCCCCCACCCTACTATAAATGTTTCGGCACTTTGATGCGATGTTGTGCAGACAAAGCTATATTGCACACGATCACCCAGTCTGTCTTCATACATGCGTATCATATAGGCCGAATAAGTTCCCTTCAACCATTGTTTATGATTCACACAACGGTCGCGGACACGCGTCACAATATTATTGAAAACCATCTGCATATTAGGAAATACGATTCAATACCCGTTTAAACTCGTTATTAATATCTAACAATGCATGCAAATTTTTCATGCGTCGACTTTGTTTAATTATTTTGACGTAGACTCCCAGTTACCGAATGCGGGAGCTGAAATAACAATATAATTAATGGTGGCATAAAAGTTTCCTGAAAATGACGTTTTTTCATTATGAACCATATAACGTTTCACGCACTTAACCCATAAACCATAGACGTAAATACCGCATGTTGCGTATATGGGGATGACATTTTAGTCAATCGTCCTACTTTTACGCATCGACGCAACTTTGACAGCCTAATTTAAAATTAATCATTGTGACTTATAAAGACCCCTTTCACGGCGTGTATTGTGTGTGCGTGTGTAATGTGCATTGACGTCATTAGTTTTTATGATTACGCATTGTACGAAACGTAGCAGGTGACAAACGAAACTATAAATCATTGCGACACGTAGCAAAGATGGTGTAAAAGGAATTACAAATGCAAAATACAGACTTGGCAGTAGTAAAAATATTCAACCACAAAGTAAAACGTGAGCTAACTGGGGGACTCATTCATTCCACACTTGGTTAGTTTATGAAATGTAATCGTAGAAATGCCATTTAAATGAAAGCTGTCATTTAAATAAATCAGTTTCCTTGTACAGTAAAAACGTTCGTAATATAGCGTGATTGTAATTTAAATGCGTTTTCAGCACAACGACCAACCATGGTTACATTTGTTGTGACGTTGTGTGTCCAAACCAAGTGTTAAATTACTGGGTTGATTTATTACTGGTATTTTCCTATCATAACACTGTATTCGAGATCGGGTTTAAGTTAGGAGCTTATTGCGGGTATTTCCCCCAGTATAAACCCCTGGGCGCCGCTAATAATCCGCGACATCGCAAGTCACCCATGACGGTCATGATAGCAATTTAAATTGGTTTCCTGTTTCCGGCCCTTATCCTGTTTACCGAACAAATATTCCTTTCTCCTTTTATTGAAAGTCCATCCTGGTTCAAGCGCCTTCAGGATTTTCGGGTATTTTTCCCGAAAAACTATTAAGATCAATTCTCCATCGCTGTTTTTGCCAACGTGGATAGCATCACGATAACACGTGGCCTGGTTTCTCACCCCACGAACATAGTTGCGTTATTGCGTCATCTGTTTCGGTTTTCCACCCGATTACCGATTGAACGTTATTGTTATTGCGTGAAAATGTGATGAAACACTCATGTCACCTTCGGATTCGATACAGTAGCTGCTTTGTACAAATACTAACATCGAAAAATAAAATCTGAAATCGTTTGCTAATTTACGAATAAAAATATGTGTTTAATTTTTCGTGACAGCAGTTGTGTTCACATACGATTTGGTGAACACATGTAGCACCTCTAAAACGAGTAATGCCCTGTATTGTAATATACCGGCTGTTGTATTACTGGTTTATTTTGCCGTAGGGGGTTTCGACTTCATTCACTCTTCACGTTTGCTTCCCACAGCTACTTGTAATTACTGTGTTTGAGGAATGTGTGACGTAGCATACCGCCTCTCCAGGGTGTTGTTTACATTGTGATTCGCTGCGGTATGATTGCCTCTTAAATATGTCTGTCTAAACAAATCAAATATTTCTAAAGCTTTGCTTGGCGAGTAATTACATATGTAAAGCACCCAATTGATGTATACAACAGTATTGTTTATTACAATCATAATATTATTTCGCTAAAGTAAAATGTTCGAAGTACAAAAAAGAAACCTCAGTAACAAACGTGTGAAACGTTTACAAACCACAGCACAGTCTGTGACGTGTTGGCCTGTTTTGCCAAAACTTTTACAAATCGGCTGTCATTGTAACGAGAACTTAGTTTCCCAGTATAGTACATCAGACTAATCTGTGTGGTAAAAAATCATATTCTATATACAGGGACCGATCGTTACTGTGGATATCACCACGTACAAATACACCTAAGTGATGATTGGAAATCACAATAAATAAATAAATAATTAAAAATAAATACATTGAACAACATAGCAAACAGAGGTATTTCACCTTTACCATTGCGGTGTTACAAGGTATTAATAACCCAATTGTCGGTGCTACTATCGAGTGTTTCAGTGTACAACCGATTGTTGGCACCACGGGTAACACCTAGGGTCGGATACATGGCTGGTACTAGTCTGTCATAACCTGACAAGGGGTCAGCTTCCAACTTGAATGCTCTTGGGTCGTTTAGGTCGTCGTTGTTGTCCAAGTCGATTGCGGTCGGTGAAGTAGTGGCCGTGTAGAAACGAACCTTTTCGCTTTCACCGTTCGTTGTCGCATATTTATAATCGCCGTTATAATCGATGCCGAAAACATAGATTACTTTGGTGCTTGATACTAGTTTCCACATAACGAGGTCGGAAACTGTAGTAAGCTGCACCTTTATCGTGCTACTTCCGCTCCATAAATGGCCGTTCAGCCCAACAAGTTCAACTGAACAAGACGTTGGCCCAGTAAAAGAGGTGCTTTCCTCTGGCTCCGTTATCACTGGTTGTCCGATAACTTCTTGCACCAAATCTTTTTCAAAATCTAATTCGTCAGTTAAAAAATTAATGAGTTCGGTTTTCTCGCTTTGGTAGCTAGCACAGAACTTTTCATTTTCTTGTACGATTTTACTCATACTTGATTCTTTATCGAAAAATGCTCCAGTGCCTTTGCTTCCCTTGCTAACTTGTCGTTCGATTCGCATGCGTTGTATTTCTGAAGTGACGGATACACGATGTGGCTTCGAAGATCTGCGTCGTGTCTTCCCAGAGCATTCTTGAACTTTGAGTGGTTGTTGGTTGGTATGGCTATCGTCTTTTCCGCTGAGCTGGTTAGCAATTGGTGAACCGGTTGCTGCGGAGACAAAAAGCAGGTTTTATTGCAATGAAAAGTTTATTTGATAAGAAATAAAACCAGTCTTAAACAGCAGTAATCATTAACAAATAAATCACAAAGGTTTATTAACTCACCACAAAGCATTATAATACGACGTTTAGTTGTCTGAGAAAAATCTGTTACTAATTCTCTCTGTGTTTCAGCTGTTGTCTCGATACTTAGTGTTCTGACTTGTGAGAGCAACCGTGTCTGTATTTAGCTGAAGTGAAATGACGTAATGTAACGCTCCGACGCGCTCACGTGACACGAATATAGTGGGGTTCGTGCGCTCGTTTTCTCAACGGCGTACTTTCCAATGGGCGCACTAGTAGTTTTTTTTAACAAACAAGTGTTTTTAGCTGTTTAAGGTAATTTTGCAAATAGTTTTCCTAATTTGGTATTTAAACTTACTTGCATAAACTTTCTGTCTTGCTTTTCAAATATACATTTAAGTTGCCTTTCCATTGCATACATAAGTCTATATATATGTTGGTTGATTCTGTATCAATTTGTATACTATACAATCAAAGTACTGTGATTAAAGAACGATTTTACTAAAATTCGAAATGATACCAAAAGTCTGTTTCTGAAGGTCGGCGCCTTGTCTATGGTGGCCTATGAGTGCCACCCTAATAAATAAATAAAATAAGAATATTACGATAAAAAAAAACGATAAGTAAAATGAAAGCGAAAAGTAAAATGAAATTAAAAAGTAAAATGAAATTAAAAAGTAAAATGAAATTGAAAAGTAAAATGAAATTGAAAAGTAAAATGAAAACGAAAAGTAAATTGAAAACGAAAAGTAAAATGAAAACAAAAAGTAAAATGAAAACGAAAAGTAAATAAATGAAACGTAAAATGAAAGCAAAAAGTAAAATGAAAACAAAAAGTAAAATGAAAGCGAAAAGTAAAATGAAAACGAAAAGTAAAATGAAAACGAAAAGTAAAATGAAAACGAAAAGTAAAATGAAAACAAAAAGTAAAATGAAAACGAAAAGTAAAATGAAAACGAAAAGTAAAATGAAAACGAAAAGTAAAATGAAAACGAAAAGTAAAATGAAAACGAAAAGTAAAATGAAAACGAAAAGTAAAATGAAAACGAAAAGTAAAATGAAAACAAAAAGTAAAATGAAAACGAAAAGTAAAATGAAAACGAAAAGTAAAATGAAAACGAAAAGTAAAATGAAAACGAAAAGTAAAATGAAAACGAAAAGTAAAATGAAAACGAAAAGTAAAATGAAAACGAAAAGTAAAATGAAAACGAAAAGTAAAATGAAAAACTTCACGTGGCCGAGACGTGCCAGTGCCAACATAGAAATCTTAAAAATTCTATCAAAATTACTTTTTATTTACTCTGATTTCTATGGAATGTCTTCTTTCATTTTAAACCTTCGTACTTGTTGCTTTAACGTACCGGTAGTTGTTTATTTATTCCTTGTTATTAGCCAAATCAACCCAACAATGTTGTTGCAATTTGTCATAACTTTTAAATCTAACCAAACATTCGTTATGCGTAGGCCTAATATTAGGAGTAGAACCATAGTAGGCTATCCTAAACAAGTAGTAATATAGGTCAACGCTTTGTTAATTTTTATTAGGTGAATTTTTGGTCTTGGGTGAACAAGTAGATATACCAGCCTCAAAAGCCTCATGTAAACAATAGTTCGGATCAGGTACTAAAGTGGATATCATTGCTTCGCAGATGGCCGACTAGTATACTAAACTATTACGCTTTATCTATGCAATGTACATTGTAGGTACTGGTATGGTACAAGACTACTAGACATAGCAGATTTAGATATAAAGAAATAATGTCAACTTGAGGTTATTGTATTTTCTATGTTTTGATATGGTTTATACTTAGATGTTAGACATAATAATGTAACATGGGCAGTATAGGCCCACTTAAAGACAGAAATATGGAACTAGGAAAATTTATACTAATCCGTAACCCACCCTGACAGCATTAGGTTTAAAACTACGGAATGCTCAGATTTTTACTATGCACTAACCCCTATGCAAAAATTTTAACCATTTAATAATATGTTACCACAGCACAGGCCTAGTAAACTTGTTAAGTGCCATTGCTGACATCAGTGATGGATTGGCAAAATGACGTTGTGTTGACTGGTGCATTGCAAAACTATGTGAGACAATCCATTAAAAGATTAGAAATACTTGATTTTGTAAAGCGTGACTTTCCTCAGTACCCATGGAGTCTAAGAACTCTTTGTCGAAGATTGAAATTTTTTAACATCACTTATATTGATCCAGCAATTGCAATAAATGATGTAAAGTCAGCAGTAACCAAAGAACTTGATGGACCTGGAAAGTGTTTAGGATATCGCGCCATGCATCAGAAAGTAAGGAAACAGCACCATATGAATGTACCTAGGGACCTAGTATATGCAATCATGGTGGAGTTAGATCCCGATGGGCTGGAAGCAAGAACACCAGGGAAGAAAAGGTTAAAAAAGGGTCATTTTAGTAGCAAAGGACCTGACTGGGTACATTCACTTGACGGCCACTGTAAACTAATGGGATTTCAAAAAAGTACTTTTCCACTAGCTGTGTATGGTTGCATAGACACTGCTAGCCGAAATCTGCTGTGGCTTAAAATTTGGACCGACAATTGTGACCCCAAATTAATTGCTCGTTGGTACTTTGATTATATTTATGAGACAAAATGTATTGCATCATATATGAGGCTTGACAAAGGTACAGAAACTGGTATCATGGCCACAATGCATGCATTTCTTCGAAAATCTCATATTGATGTTACTGATGCGAGTGATACTGTTATTTATGGAAAATCAACTTCAAATCAGGTATGTTGCTAACTTAACATTTTTTATTAATGCTTAAACATACCAGTGTCCGGTACTTAATATGATTTGGTGAAATCAGTTTCAATGTGAGCATAAAACATGGGGTGCAGTCTAAATATGTTTTTTTAACAGTAGTGGTTGACACTCTGTAATTAATACAATGGCTTTGTTTGTAGATTGAAAGATGGTGGAAAGAGTTACATGAACGCCTGGAAAAGTATTTTAAACGCCAATTAATGTCTTTGAAAGATCTGGGTCATTACAATCCTGACATAGCTTTAGACAGGTAACATGACGCAATTAAATTTTGCATTGCAATAGCCAATGTAGGATATTCATTGGAAAATGCAAGCATGCCCACTGTCGAGTTACAGGAGGTATTGCAGTGTATAATTCAGATGTTCCTGACTGTGTTAGTTTAACCCATTAATCCACTGGGTTCAGGCTATATTTGCTAATTGCTTTGCCCAAGGATACAAATGACTAAGCCACCAGTGGGTTTCTGACCCTACAACCTTTCGGTTGAATTCTGGCACAACAGACTATATGCAGCTGGACGATGTAAGTAATAACATTTATTTGCATTTACCCAAAGTAGAGCTTACAAAAACATTATTATTTATGTTTGTTAACAGAGATATACTTGCATTTGTGTATATACCAGTGCTGGAAAAGGAAATGAAAGTATTCGTGGATAACTGGAATACACATAGAATAAGATATCAAAGGGGTACATATCTTCCCAACGGCATTCCCAATCATATTTACAATTTTCCGGAAAACTATGGTCTTGAAAAATGTGGTAAATTATATTGTTATTCTTGCTCTGGTGTTCAGTACTAATAATAGTGATTCTCCAGGCCAGCATATAACTGATTCACAGCTAAAGGAAGTTTGTGAGGTTTCTGGAGTTCTGGATGTGAGAACCGACTTCCTATTGTCATCCCAGCGAAAGACTTTACAAGAATATATTCCTAACCCTCATCTCCTATCGGCAAATGAATGTACAGATGCTTACTTGTTTTTGAGAAGAAAGCTTGTTTCTCAGCTTACTAAAGAACCTGTTATACCATAAATATGTTTGTTTTTTTGTTTAAGTCTAAATACCAGAAAACTAAATTAAATTACCACTGATTTTATTTCCAGTTTTGCTGAAATTTTCTCGCAGAAAATATTCATTAAAAATGCAACAGTGAGCCACCATTTGTGTATTTATAATAAAACTACACTGTCATAAGGTAAAAAGAACATTAGTTGAAAAATGAAAGGAACAAGAGAAATTGTAAAAGGCAAATATGTACCGGGTACACAATATAACAAAATGTAGGTGTAGGAAATCTATAAAAGAAATACCATATTATAATAGATTATAAAAATATATGTACGGGTATGTTATCAAATAGTTAGATTTGTGCACCTGATTGTGAAAAGAAATTAGCTGGCTTATACGTAAAACTGAAATGCTTTATTACCGGTACCTCAAGCGTTTTGACAATTCGCCTGCTATGTATAATATTGATTTGCAAGCTTATTCTTTTTCAAGATTATTAATAGATCCTTAATTTATTGTTCACTACATCTTTAAATCCAAAGCTTCACAATAATCATTGCACTCGTGTTGTGCAACGAAGGTAGAGATTGCTCGCTGTGCTAGATTCCCTGCACAAAACAATAAAGTTCCATCTTCGTTTACATGTTTAATGGAAGCAATCTCTGGGTCAGTGTACACAGTAGTATCTCCTTGAATGTCGGTTAAAAGCAGCTGCTGGGAAGAATGCTGAAAGCTGAAATGTGCTAAACATACTGCTTTTTTACATGCTGTCGTTTCTTTGTTTCCACATACAGTACCATCATTCGATGTATATTTTGTAAATTTTCCATGTATATATTCTTCCAAGGTAACAAATGTGTCCTCTTCGCCGTCTGTAATTTTTCCGAAGTATATTTTAGTATATGTCGGTATATATCCAAATTTGCCTTTAGTCAGATTTTGTACTGCTTTGGCAAGTTGGGAAGTAAAATTTGCTGCAAGCATGTGCATTTGCACGATCTTGCGGGTATGGCCTTCAGGGGTTTGGTTTATTTCATTAAGTGTGTCCAATGTTTCTGGCAAGTATTGCTTTAACACCCAAGTACCAGGCAACAGCTTGGAAGAAGATTGCACCTTATATGCCTTTCTAAAGCCTCCTTGGCTAAAACTTTCCTTTTCGACCCGAATAATTTCCTCAATTTCAGTACTCCACATCATGTCAGAAATGTGAAACTGAGATAGTTTAATTTTTGTACTGGTAGCGTCCATAACGTTTCCTAATTTCATCATTTCTACAACCGATAAACTTTTGGGGATTGGGTGTTCCCTTTTCACACTAAATTCCACAGAAATTTGTTGCGGCTGAAGATGGTCAGTTTTTCTTCTTTTAATTTGGGGCAAAGAGCTTGATACCACAAGTTTAAACTTAGAATTTTCTTTACAAGCTAGTTCAGTTGTGTTAGCAATTGCTCTAATATGTACGACATTGAAGTTTGGTAATTGATCAAGTAAACAGCATGATGGACCTTGCTCCCCAGCTAAAATGTCACAGGTCATATCATCATCTTCAAAGGAAAAATGAGCATTACATGCCTTTTTTATGTTTTTAATGCTCAATTCATCAAACAGAAATGGAACAAACTCGCGAGCTCCTATTTTTAAATATTTTTGAGCCTTGCCTGATACTTCAGGGCTGCATCTTTGAATGGTAATGCATTTCCTATCTAAAATTTGCGAGTCATTCTTACCGGTAACCTTACGTTCAGGTTTCTTTGTTCTTTTTTGTTTCATCTCCTCTTTAAATTTGTTCCACATATCAGCCATTTTTGTTGATAATATCTTGTTTCAAAGCGCGTGCAAAGATTTAAAATGAAAGAAGACCTGCCATAGAAATACTACATGTAAGATTTTTGTGATGTCTATGTTGGCACTGGCACGTCTCGTCCACGTGAAGTTTTTCATTTTACTTTTCGCTTTCATTTTACTTTTCGTTTTCATTTTACTTCTCGTTTTCATTTTACTTTTCGTTTTCATTTTACTTTTCGTTTTCATTTTACTTTTCGTTTTCATTTTACTTTTCGTTTTCATTTAACTTTTCGTTTTCGTTTTACCTTTCGTTTTGAATTTACTTTTCGTTTCATTTTACGTTTCGTTTTCATTTTCATTTTCATTTTACGTTTCGTTTTCATTTTCATTTTACGTTTCGTTTTCATTTTCATTTTACTTTTCATTTTACTTTTCATTTTCATTTTACTTTTCAATTTCATTTTACTTTTCAATTTCATTTTACTTTTCAATTTCATTTTACTTTTTAATTTCATTTTACTTTTCGCTTTCATTTTACTTATCGTTTTTTTATCGTAATATTCTTATTTTTTTATTTATTAGGGTGGCACTCATAGGCCACCATACTTGTCATTATCCACGTAAGTCGTAACAAGTTGTGAAGTACTGCATATATTTAAATCCTATTTGAACTGTTAAAATTTGAATATACAAATATAAATTTAATTTAGAATGCACATTCGAATATTTATATTTCATTTTACCTGTTTTAATTTGATTACACGCATTATGTTTGCCCGAAACAGCGCAGTTAACTATTGCTGCGATTGTATTTCACTACCCCTTAAAAGGCATTGAAAAGTTTGTTATTTGGTAAAGAGGATGCGTTTTTAACTTGGTTGTTTTGTTTTGGCGTAATCGGGTGTTTAATTAATTGAAATAATAATACCCGACGTTTTATATATGGCCTCCTTGTTGCCACCACGCGACTGAAGTATAAATTAACCATAAAGTGCTTGGTTGTATAGAATGATATCTTTTAAGGTGTTTAAAACTTTGCAGTTAAAAGGCACCAACAATTTATGGTAATTTTTTTAATACCAAATATATCAGGTAATTTGTTTAAAACATACAGCCAGACAGATACGCTTACGTAGTTAGTTTCCGAATAACCAATTTTCACTCACTTTGTACAAGATCACGCAAAAATATGTGAATTAGGTGCAAACAATATCCCATGTTACCCAACAATACTATATACTAGGGTGGGGAAGATGAGAAACCTTTTCCTTCAACTTTCTCGTCCCATGTGGTAGTAAACAAAGAACATTTAAATAATTATAAATCTGTATCTTCGCGACTTTCCCCACAGGACCATAATATTGAAGATGTATAGCCCCCCGAAAAACTAAAAGGTCGTCCCTGGGTGGGCTCGAACCACCAACCTTTCGGTTAACAGCCGAACGCGCTAACCGATTGCGCCACAGAGACAGACGGCTGGTTGAGCGTGAACAAGCAATAATGTCCATTGGGCTGACACATTCGTAATTTTACTTTAACTAATAGACCGGCATATTGGGCACGAGCATGTATATACATCTGTTTTATATGAAAGATTGGTTACAGTTGACAAAATATACCTTGATTTTAGTTTTCTTGCTTTTTTACTTTAATTTTTTTTAACTTTAACCTGTTTCCAATATTTTTTAAATTTTCTTTTAAAAAGAAAATTTGAATAAAAAAGTTTTACTGTCAATGTCACTGAAAATCGTTTTGGTAAATCGTTGTTTTAAACTGGTTTTTGTGGCTATAGTAAACGTCGGTGTAGTTTGTCGCGAGGTGGCGCTCAAGTAACACCACGATTGAATTTATATCGGTTTCTTGGATTTACTAATACCTTAGTATACATACGATCGTACCTATCTTTATCGCGTAATAATAAAAAGAAAAAATTAAGGAATGTCGAATGTAAATTGGAACCACGCCACGATTTAAGTAAAAACCACTGTTATGTTAAATATCAAGTTCACCCAACCCCTGTATGTTATCACTTGCCACGTTGCTAAGATCTTATCGCTAAATAAAACAGACTTCGTGTTAAGCGAGAATTTCATGAAAAGGCAATTACACTTGACATTCAAGCCCTAGGGAACAAGTACTAACAAAGAATGTTTGTTGCCATTGCACTGCGTTGAAAACTTTCGTTTATTTTGCTTATCTAACCTATTAGTCCGAGTTCAGTGATAAACTACAAGGTTATGACTGCAACATCCGCCAGCGTATAATTTTAGACCTTACAATCCCACAGGGGCGTGAGAACGCTAATTGCGCGCATACAACGGACTGCTTAAGCAAAGCCACTGTTGTGGCATCCGTTAATATAACAGAAACGGTCAAGATGCAGGAGTGGTTGAGGTGTTTTAAGAAGGTGATTTTAAGTTAGCGTGGGTGTGGTTGTATTTAAAACGTCAAGACAGTTCCAAGTTACCGAGTATTTTGTGCTGTCCGCCCACACGTTCGAATTGCGATCTCGTATGTCATCAGTTGCAGCAGAGTTTATTAAAACAGAAACCTTTTGAGATATATTGGTGTTGTTTGAATAAATGTTAGCATGCGAATGAACGAACTTATTAAAAACACATCTATAAGAATACATGATGTATTGTAGGTACCAAGTAACATGCGAAAATAATTAGTATCTGCGAAAACAAGGATATGTGATTTAGTATCCGTTTGTGCGTTTTAGTTTTTGTGCTTTATATTTTCACTTTGGTGCTACGCAGTAAACTACTGGCCCATTACGTAATGTTTACACATTAAAATTTCATTACGTGGTTTTAAATCACGTGAGTGGTGTGACGTCACGGGGACTTTTTATATCCAATTTGTCTTCTCTTGATCTTATATTAGGTTTAAATGCATTAGTTGCTGTGAAAAAATCTATTATATTGGTATCAAAATGCGTACCACGTATTATAACATCACTTTATATTTGTGATTGTCAAACTGGTAACATTAAATGGTTATAACGCTTAAACAACTCTTGTGAACAACGGTCGAATGTGGCAATCTAACAAAAGAAGTCAAGTGTATGTTAGTAGTAGCCGTTTAAATTCAATTATGGCACACTTACTTTCTTCTGTTTACGACTGTTAAGCACTGGTCAACGATAACAGCCTCGATAGTTAAACACCACTGTACATGTCTCATTAAACCGACGTAGAGTGTCGAGTAGATAATTATTTTACAAGTTAGTATACACGTTTTGACCAGTGTTATATTGGCCATAAAGTGGTAAGCGGTCTCGCGTACAAACGGACCGAAGCGCTTGTCCCAACAACTGTTTCTTGGCGTTTATGACTCGACCAGTGGTTGCTGTTTGCTTAGCCTAGAAAATATTTCGCCGGGACGTTTGGGAGAACTGCTCCAGTTAATTTCGCTAAGTCGTCCGCTCACAATTGTTTCGCAACAATTAGCAATTGTCCGTGCGACCAGAGAATTAAACCAGATAATAAGCGCGGGATCGCGGTCAGCGGTGATCTAGAATTCGAATTAATTGCATGGCTTACCGACGAACCGGCGACCTGTTACTGTCGGACGCGTCCCGTACACTTATAGATGCGATCGTATGTGTAATAGAAATGGCGATGTCGTTCGTGCTGTGGTTTCCGGTGTTGTCCGCCGCGGTGACCAGGCGCTCTCCAGCCTTATATGATGATGTCACTATCGGGTTTATGACCGAGAGATCACTCTGAACTGTCCAGTCGTTCTTTCTCTACATTGAGGTATTGGTAACCACCCTTGTCGATGCGACAACCCGCGTCGTAGTCGTCGCTAATCAAAGTTTTCGGGCGCGCCGTTCTTCAAACATTGTAATACAATATAACGTTCGAATTTAGTCATCTCAGTTGAGCCGTAAATGAATGGTTTGATATGTTATCTTGATTCGTCTGTTTGACCATAGCAAAGTACAAGGAGTTAATGTTTTGTGTAGTTTATTTACTGCTACCACTTCACCAGGTGCGGGATTTAGGGTTGCTTTCCGGGCGTCGTTGTACCGGTGGCAATCATAACACAGCTCAAAGGTCCCGCTTTAATCTTCAAGGAAATGACTGTATTTTGGGGCCGCAGACCACGGGAGCCAAGTCAGCCAGAGATAATGGACTTGACAATGGTTCATGGCCAATATGATGTAAACATGGACGTTTGTGACAGAAAACAGACAAGTGCTAAGCCAACGCCTTAACGTGGACTAGATAGAACAAAGCTATAGCCTGAGACTCTCATTTGTTTTATAAATACCTGACCTCATTCTGTTAGAAGAGAAAGTGCTTAGACTCTTCGCCTCTGTGGTTTCGCGAAACGGAGAGGGTTCAGTTGCTTTCTATTACACCGACAGATCGTCACATTTCGAATTGAGTTTGTATTTCGAAATTATGTTTTGGCGGCGGTGTCGCTTTGCCAATTTTGGGCGATAATGGCCGTCGGGGAATGCGACGTAGCTGGAGAGAGGCTGGGTTCAGTTGAACCAAGCGATATTGAGCAGAAGACGCTCGCCTGGCAGACTTACTTTGAAAATTGAGAGAGAAAGGGCGTGGGATTTCGCGTTTCTTTCTTGGTGGCGCAAGCAGGCGTTTTTTATCGCCTCGCACATCTCGTGGACGTGAAAAAATGTTCGTTCACTTGTCGCGCAGAGTGGAGAGCGAACAGAGAATCAGTCTTGTAGTCACGTTAGACGTAGAACTGGAACAATTGAGGAAGATTAGCAAAGGAGATCGAGACGATCCCACGGTTATCCGGAAAGCAATAGCGGATTAACCTCCATTGAGACTTGACTTCGAAGCAGTTAGTCGATCTCAACATAGCATGTTACATCAACTGCCTTGTTTAGTCGATCCGATCTAGTTTTAATTGCCAGATTTGCCTTTAAAACTCCGAGCGACACGTTTTTTGGGACAGTTGACGACACACCCGTTTCGCCGGCGGTTATTGTTTTATTGTAATAGAGCGGATACATATTACAGGGTTGTCAGTTTTAATTAGTTGACTTTCTCTACGACCTGGAATGAAAATAGTTTTCGCGGCAGGAAATTGAGAGTTCGCACTTTTGTCTCGTTACATTAAATGCCCTGAGGTGTATTTTGTGCATTAGTTGGTCGCTTGTGGAGTGGAATGTATACGTTAGAGTTAACGTTCTCGATACGGCGATAAAGCCTTTTAACGGTACTTGCCAGAAGTGCTATTTCACGCCCAGATTAGGGACAGAGACCTCGCCCGTTCGTCCAAGTAGAGTGATCTAACTATAGTGATGAGTCTTTCTCACAGACTAGTAATAGTTGGTCATAAACCATGAAATTTATTACGGTGTTTCGTGATTCTATTATTACGCGATAAAAACTATAAACAGTAAAGAATCGTAAACAGCAGGGTATAACGCTGCTGGTCGTTGTAGTAACAGTTTAACTATTTTGTTTGCTTTGTGTATACTGGGTAGTCGTTTATTTGTAGTTAAAATTAAAATTTCTAAAAATTGCGTTAAAGCTTGTCGTCATAAACCTAACACTGTGATGTACTGACAGATTTTCGCATGCGCATTCACGTAAGTGGATTGAAGCGGTTGTTTAACTTTGTTATGTTGTTTATTTAACCGCAAATCAAATACGAACATTGGAGTCGCACCCAGTTGCGAACTCTTTGTGCTCAAAATGTGACGTCCTGGGTGTCAATGTTTGTAGCCCTTCGTCAAATAGTTGGCTCCTACGAATGTTTGAGCTACCGATGTCGGCTTCGGTCGTTGCTAGAACGCCTTTGTTCTACGTCATAAGAGAGGCAAGCAATGACGAGAAGACGACGTCAGTTTTCTACAAGCGAAGGGTTTCCAATTAATTGGCGACTTCGTATGTTGCAGTTATTGTCGTAGTAGGAATTAGGTTTCAATGACAGTTGTTACCATATAAGTATCTTGATTGGGGCATGCTGGCTCAATTCTTTCGGTCACGTATAGCTAAAGGGTATGACTTTGTTGATAAATTTTAGAAATCGGCCTTTCGATTCCTAGTAAGCTTAATATGTCAACCTACGGTCACTTGCTACATTGAAATAACTCAGTGATGTCATTCTAGTTTCAGAAAACTTTGATTTTTTCGAAACGTTGGTAATGAAGTATATAGTGAAATAGGCTAGATTCGCTAGAACAAGCAATGTGGAACGAAGTTGTGGCAATAACTGATCGCTGGTTTTCCCAGATAGTTGAGTCTTGCTTCTCAAACATTCGTGGCAGGTTGTTTATCTCACCTACATCCGTTATGTGCGCAAGAGATTTTTTGTTGTATGATACTGAGATTGTTCCAATTGCCAAACAATGTTATTGTTGTAAAGTTTGGTCAACTGCCCATATATCGATGCAGCAGTGTCAGTCAACGTCAGTTTAATAACACGGTAGGGAAGGATGCGAGGATAGAACAGGTTATAATTTTAACGTTTTCCTGTCTTCCGTGGTGGCCACCGTTATGGTTCTAATTTTAGCGACGGATAGGTACCATGACCGGTAACCGTTATTTTTGTTTCCCCAGTGAGTTAGGCTTGCCAAGTACAAGTTGAGCTGAATCAAAACACCGGAAACTTGCCCTACCAGGAGTTAATAAACACAAGATACTGCGGCGTGTTTAAAGGTAGGAAAGAGTCGACACAGCCACCGGAAGACCTTGATCTAATGTAAATTAATCCCAATTTTTGTTCCCACGTCGTTGTAGCTTAGTAACAGTTAAATATTATCGCGGAGAATCGTGCGCGGTTGTTTGTATTCGATCAAAATTCTATACCGGTTGTTCCTGTTGGCGCGTACGCTTGTTTGCTCGAAAACAAGGCCTGGATTTTGTCACTAAACACAATCGACAAAACTTTTGTTCATGTTTGTGTACAATAAACCCGACCCGCATACCGCAACTCTTACCCACCAGGTGCAAGAATCTGGGATATTGTAACGACAGACATTACGTGATGTTGAAATGAGATTGGTGCTGGCTGGGTTTGATTAGACGCGTATTAATCATTAACTTCGTCAACTCACTGCCCCTTTTATTTCAATTCAGTTTAAACCATCATATACGATCTAAACTATTTTTTACCAATACTTCGAAATTTCATCTTTTGGGTCAAACGTAGAATATGAGGATTTCTGTTTGCGCTACAGTTCACACCGTGAGCGCATCTTGTCACTTTCTAACATTTACATTCAATTTCCTTTTCCGCAGTTCGCTGTGACGTAAGAGCCAGTGACGTAACCATGAAGTTGGTAATACTGGCTATCAGCTTGCTGTGTGTGGTGAAGCATGGGCAAGCACAAGGAGCCGGAGATGGTCCTTCACTCGGTAAGTCTGCACGTTAGGCTGAAGTTACTATAAATACGTCGTTGACAAATTCTTAAACCGTACATATAGTTATAATTTTCGCCGTATATGCTTGCACGTTTGCCCAGCCGCTTATTTGACCTTGTTGTGATAACAGTTCGATTTCGCGATTTGCTGTCGGGTTTGTTGGCAAAAGTGCCGAATTATCGAGTCGTCGGGTATTTTTAGCTTTCCGGTCGGACGTGCTCATCTTAATACGAGCGAGGAGCTTTTTGAATTTGTTGTGTCTGTTCATTGTTACCGAGTAGTGCGTTCCTGGTCGGTTTCGTCACTGATATTCTTGGATCTAGGTGTGTAGGTAATATACAATAGAGAGGTTATTTTGACTTGAGGTTGTACGCACCGTCTCCTTTGTTAAGCGCTGATAGTTTCATTCCATGGGTCAGATGGCGATAAGTCTCCGTTGAAATTCGCTTGCCCCATAACTCTACACAATGGTTAAATCGTTGTCGGTAAGCGGTGGCATGTGCGCCGAACGATGTCGGGTCACCCGGTCCTAATCCCACGTCTCTAGAGTAATGACAGGTTTCTATTATTTGGGTAAACTTTAAAATATCTGGTACGCGCTTCTCTGGCTTTACTGCCGGGGTCACGTTATTGCATCTCGTCGTCTAGCGTTGTTATGTCGCGTAATTTCGTCACGAGCAGTTCAGATGACAATCTCACTAACGACCGACCGCATGGTGTATTTTCCTCCACCAAGTTACCCTGTTTACCTGAAAGATTCGCAGCGGTGATAATCTGGGTTCGCAAGCCTGCTTTGGCTTCGGCTGCACCACTTTAACGCTTCGTGTTCCCGCTGGGGCAGTGCTGTAATCCGTTCGGGAAGTGTCACGCGTGAGTGGCTTCAGGCGACGATCAAGCGAACCCGATAAGGCATCAAGCACCTTTGATTATTCGAAGCGGGCGATTGAGGCGACAATTAGCCAGCTTGTGACGTTGCACTGCGGCGACCTTATCTCGAATGTCGCTGTGCTTCTTCAAACACTTTGGGAGGCTTTCACGGGGTATTTACAAGTCAACGATTCAAGTATCTGATAAGCCTTGACTTAAATTGATGCAGCAGCGGTTATGTTTGTTCGGATATTTAACTTGGTTCGGTTTAACCATTAAAGCATGATAACTCATAAATATAGTCATAAATACTGTTACCCACCCTTTAAACCATTTATAGCCTCAGTAAATTGTCGATTATCTTTAACATATGTGGGTGACGTATTTCATGACCAACGCCGCGACATCCCTACAGACTGGTGGTCATACGACACTGGTCGTCAGCTGCCTAACTGACCTCTTAGATCGTTGTCTATAGCGAGATTCGCATCTGGCTCGGATTTAATTAAGCTTTGTCTGATTTTAGCCGAGTTTTCCGGGCGAAACGGACACTTCGGCTTCTCAGTAACGATTGCATTGAAACATAGGATCTGTTTTGTTGTCGTGCCCAAATTCGGTGCATTGACTGTCGGTAGACGGCCGCGGTTGGGTCAGAATATCGAGTTACTGCTCGTGGCCGCTTGCAGATTAAAGCAAGGTTGTAGTATTCTACTGTCTATAATGAGAGATTAAAATTCCTTCTATACCTGCGTTACGTTTACAAAGCGCCGAAAAGCTAGAATAGAAATACTTTCGCAGATTATTGGCAATCGTAAAGAGCCCTGTCGTGTAATTTTGCGATACTTAAGCAAATTGTATGGGAGAAACACTCGCAAAATTTTACGCTGATAGCGTTTTTACCTGTCAAGCTAAGTGTAGGGGTCTTGTAAGCGTGGTAATCCTACCATGTAATGGTCCGATTTTTTTCGCTTGCTAACAATGAATGAGGCCTATCGTATTCCGGAAAGAAGTCCCACACAAAAATACATAGGCTCGACCCTTTTAGTGTAATGTGTCAAGCACTGATCTCTCCACAATGGTTTGTTTATCGATCCACCTTAGGCGTTCTGTCGCGTTGTGTTCGAACACACCCACAATCTAATTAACGTTATTCAAGTCCAATCGCGACACCGCTGGATCAACAAACCAAACTACAATGTAAAGCGACGACCCTCCTGCCTGGGAAAAGCAACATATCGCCATGGCTACATATTCGACAGGATATCGAGTCGGTAGCATGTCTGGTTTTACGATAACTGAACAAATACACTCTTCGTCGGTAACAGCATGTTATCACATATTTCTCTTGAGATACAAGACAATTTACCTTATGCGCGTGTTTAACAACAACAGCCTGATGATTGGCCCATGATGAAAGATTCTTCAGATTCAGACACATTATGTGACATGTTTATAACCCAGTGACATGTTTATAGCAGGCCATGACACCTTCAAAAGACAACTCCCGTCACTACAACCCGATGCTGTTCCCTGCTGTCGCGATTGCTGACAGTTATCTGGGTTATGATTTCACGCTCCTTTGCTTGATTGGATTAAACAGACGATTAGGAGCAAGCATCTTTACTTTGTCGTCTGGGGAACTTTTCACTTACTTCTTATTGGCCCGCTTCTCAGTATGTCGTCATAAACAAACACAATGCCGCTTTGTGACGTATTCTGACGCACCGGACTCGCGCTGTTGATTTCTATTTCGACACCAAAGTGTTTCTTCCGCTGATACCAAGATGTTCTTATTCACCTGTTTGCCATATTTGTACCGCGTTTACGAATAGCCTCTAGTAGTTTGACCAGATATTACTATTAACTCTATTCGTTTGTTGGAATGACGCGCATCCGTATGAAGAATGGAACGGGAAAACCACAGGCGCGTTTCAGTGTGACTAGTTTGTGTGTTGTGCAGCCCCTCGGGCAATGACTGCTATCGTTCAAGATATACCACATGCAACATATGCTACGCCTGTCTACATTTGTGGAACACTATACGTTACATACAGGTATTAAAATTATTCACAATTGTTACTTCGTTTTGAGAGACGCTGGATTTGACTTTTTCCATTAGATCCTAAGTGAAATCTTTTTCAAGTTGTCTTGTCCGCCCTGGTTTTAGAAACAGAAGAGCTCTTGCGGTTCGATGGTGTGCGTTCAGAGTGAACATTACAGCCTTGCGCAGAACACTCACGCATCGAAGCCGAGCAAAATATCCTTCTGAATGATTTCAGTCAACGACCGACCCGCCCCACTCTGGAATATTTCTGTGTGTTTTCTGCTGACTTAGCCCGACCACCCTTGTTTAAACAGGCAGAGAACTTGGCCAGGGTCTTGACTTATTTGAAAGACTATGCCTGCTCTCTTATAAATCCTTAGCGCACTAGGAAACATATTAAAGCGACATCAAAACGCAGACTGTGGCAATACGCAACGAAGAAAGCGTTTTTTTTTTCGAAAGATGTAAAATCTTTATTGCGAGCCAAACCAATTAACCTCCTACGGTATAACGAACTTGAAGATTCTACTGGAATTCGGTGCAATCGCTGCTGCAATTACCTAAGTTGACGTCACACAGCGTTGTGCATAGCTGACGTGACCTGAAACGTAACAAAGGAACCGACCGAGCGTGTCGACTCGACGCTATTTTAACGACTGCTTCTTCTTTCGGGAAGCGTTGATAGATATTCCTACCAAGGTTCTTATTGACTCAGCAGACGGGACTAGGAAATAAGTCGCCCGTTCAATTGTCGGAAAGTCGTCGGGGGCCTTCACGGTGGAAAGGCCGCGCATTTTTATCGTCGCGGATCACGCAAAACCTTCACTGCCCCATTGCCCCGATGTTCCAGGCGTTGATACATGAGTGTGACTCTCAGAGAAATCTTAACATTAGCGGTCGCCTGTGACAATCGGTTCGTTCGAAATTTTCATCTTATGTTTCCTTGGCTGTTTATCGGCACATATCATGTTTGATTTGGTGTTTTTTTAGCACTCGACGTTGCTCAGCTGTCTAAGGTTTCGAAATAACGAGGGTCATATTGGTTTCATTGGTCAACGTTTGTGCTCAGTCGCACAATAACTCGAACACATTATCTTTAAGGACAACCCTATGGCAGTAACACCAATGGAAGTCTCCTGCATGAGCATCCCTATATTCTCTGTAACACGTTGGAGTGTTGTAGCAAGTACGGGAAATCGGAGAGACGTTATCAAACCTCGACCAAATTACAGGCTGTGGTTAAATAATCCGCTGTTGCTGGCTTTTCAGGCACCACTCAGGTTTGCTACCCACTTCTCGGTTTCCCGGTGCCACAAACCCTACACTGTTGGAAAAGGTAGCGCTTGTCTGGCAACAAACGGTGCTAAGTGAGTGGTGAGTCAACGGCCACCCTCATTTGAAGAAGTTGTTGTCTTTTCGTGCGTCTGGCGCGAGCCCAAGAGTCAAAACCGTAAAATCATTTGAAGTCCCATGCCCTGACGCAAAATTTAAATCCTTGTTTTTATCAGCGAATCTCGAGCGGCATTCGAGTTGTATTTCTTTCTCGCCGTGCAGATGCCACTTAAAAAGACTGTATAAGCTTACGCCACTCTTCCGGAACTGTTGCAACAACCGGAGACGTTTCACACCGAACCTCGGAGCAATTAGGCGAAACGGACAGAAATAATTGTTACCATTGTGGTCTTTTTGTTTATATCATGACCGGAGACAAAATCTAAACTTCAAACGTAACGGGAAAGATTACAGCCATTGTAAAGCATTACCTTTATTATTCAGGCCGTGTAATTGGCGATCGCCAGTCGTTTAGCGTATATGGCTTTGCCCATTAAGTCACGGCTCATCCTGCAAATTGGCGATTAATCCGTTTGTTGAGTCGGCGTGTCCAATCGCACATAAGCGTCCGGCAGTCTACACATTGTTCATTATGATAAGTTGTCAAGCGAGAATAGTTCGTTCTGCTTGGAACGAGTGGCGGACGTAGCCGAGGGCGCCGATTATCGTTCGATGTTTGGCGGGGCGTGAAAAGGACGAAGACTATGAATTAAAACCGGATGCCGCACGCGTAAACATTCAAAACCGAGCCCTCCTTTTCGCAATGAAACTTTGACAGTCCTTTATGTGGAGATCGTTATCCCTGTGCTGGGCCTTTTGTTACCGGTTGACGTCATTGTATTTCTTGCTGCCGAATGGCCGTCTTTCGTTGTCGACGTACAGCATTAGGGAACCGACGGCGTTCTGATTTGTGTCGTTACCACCCACGCGCTCAAGTCTTTCAAAGAAAGTTAGGAATAAATATTTAGGCTTTCCATGCGATAACCGTATAGTGTTTGAGGAGGGCACCAAACGCGAAAACTCATTATCAAATACTTTCGTGAGTGACGCTCATTTTGTTTCCACGAAAAACACAACGCTCGCCACGAAGTACGTCGTGCCTCATATTCGGTTTCCAGAGTGCGACACACGAGCGATCTTCTGTTGTGGGGCCAACTTTGTATTCTGTTACAAGAAACGTCTAAGTCAACGCTGGACGATTGGGTCCGAAATGGCGCGTGTAAAGCCAGTGTTTTGGCAGGGAAGTGGTCTCAGTTTCACGGCCGGTCTTATAGGTTAAATATACAAAAGCCAGGTCGCTTTTAAAGAAGACGACCAGAGGCAGGATGCGGATATAATGGTCGCCTTTGTAGACGTCGCTTATTGGTGGAGTGAGACGTGACGTCATCGGATAAATGGTTCACGGGCAAAGTACAGTCGGCATCTGTAGCGAAGAGAACTGTGCCATTCTCCCCGAAGACTTGGTGCGGAAAATAGAGAAAGTCGCTTTATTAAGGAGAGATTATTCTCTTCCGGTGCGTTAAATTCTATGGTTAAGGTGTCTGTTCCAACCTACAATTCGCCTTCCATGTGCCAAGGCGTCACTCGACTAACATGACAATAAAGGTTTACGACTCGACAATGTAAATGAAAACTCCCGATTGGTATCTTGTTGAAACAGCGGTAGAAATTGCGCATGAAGCATTGAGTTTGGTCCTCGTTGCGTGAAACCAACATTAGTTCTTTTCCGCTTTGCGTCCTACTCTACTGGTCTTGTGAAAGCAATAACCCACCGCTTAAGAATACTTTGCTTAATAACAAGCAACCGCTGCATAATTTCCAGAGCTAATGGTGTAAATAGTCTAAACAGGAAATGGTTTGGCGTTTTAGCACAGCAGCTCTTCGTATGCCAGCACTTGCTCTTTTGCCGTGCGCTTTGCAGACGGTGCATAATGAATAAATGATGTCGTTATTTTGTCAATATTGACGTGGTGCCGTCCACTGAACTGGATTGATTGTAAGCCATCAGCCTCCATTAGCTTTCGTGCGTGCTTGTTTGTCGACATTGTTTCGGAGTAGGCGAATTTTAACAACCCGCCCACAAGAATGTAAAACATGACTTACATTTCTATCGCTTATGCACTGCTAGGCTTCATTAAGAAAACAAAAAAAGCAAACGAGCTTAACATTTAGAAACCTCGTTAATAGTAATTTGGTTGGACTTGGTTCGCTCGCCGTACCAGATAATAGAACATAATGAACAGTATACCACATTCGAACCCACAGAGAGTATATTGGCACGACCGACACAATATATTCTTTGGTCTACCCGCCAGTGAAAGTCTTCCCAAGAAAAGGGCACGAGGTCCTGGCTTGGTCTGTCGTTAAAACTAAAGAAAGGATTCGTTTTCACCAACTCAGTGAGGTAACTCGAATATGGCGCAACTAACGATCCGTTGGCTTGCTCAAGAACTTTAAAAGGTCCGCAAAATATGAAAGAGAAACCGCGAAACTTTCACAGTGTTAAGTTTCTTGCGAAATTCGATGACGTAAGAAGGTCGTGTTAAAAGTCACCGCATATTTCACGCATGTACTTGTTTTTAATTAAAGCGTGTGAATTTTTATCAGGCGGTGCGAGGTTGCTTTTCGAGGAATTTGTTTTGGCCACCATCACTCAAACATGTTCGTGTATTTCATGTTGCTTGCTTTACCGGCTGTTTTTGTTCAACGATTTCAAGTCCAAGCGTTTGCAGCGGGCCGCTGTTGTTATGACATGAAGCCAGACAACGTAATCCCCAAGAGAGACCCGGGAAAGATATACCTATCAAAATCTCAGCCTCAATTTCGTCGTGGGTCTCGAGTTCAATATCGCATTAACTGGGGAATACCAGCTGCGGTTTCTCGCGCGTCAGGATTCCATTAAATTCACTAAACCCTGCATTCCGTTGCTGTTGTGACTCTTATCTAGGCACCATGGATAATATGCGCTCTACCAGTGGTTTGAACACGCGACCGAACAGCAAAATCCTCGGAATCGGTTAATTTTTCGGGAATATGATCCGACCCATTCTCCAGCCCCACCTGCTTTCTAGCGGCCCCCGTTCCGGTTGACTTGGCCAACTAAACCTGAACGGTCGCTCCACAGCAGACGGTTGGTTTACACAAAATAGAACCCGGTAATGAAAGTATAAGGGGAGTAGGGGAGCATTAGTCTCGTGCTCTTGAACCCGGACCTTCTTGAAGGAATTAATACCCACGGTGTGTGAGAGGTCTCTTTATAACTCACTCGGCTGGATATTGCTCTTATATCGCGGTAGTGTCGATTCTGTTTGAACTCAAGTGGCCATAAACACTCGTCCCAGTAACATGAACAAACGTGTGTGCTTCAGCCACAATACATGCGTGGAAGTCTATACTCGGATACTTCACGTGTCGTTTACGCTGGACTTAAATTAAATCAAATTAGCTGAAACTAACGTGAACCGTGCACCCGCTTTGTGTTGGGTAACTTGGTCTATAAAAATCTTTGCTTGCTATACTTGTATTTGTACGGGTCAAATTTGTATGAACGGTTGGTTTTGTGACGACAGCGTTTCGCCAACGAAGACTGAAAACGAGAGATCGTCGTTTAACCTTTTTCTTGCGCGCCCGGCGGGCTATTGTTTTGTTCTTTCGAGAAAGCGACGGCTAGACACAGCACTTCCTGCCCCAGTGATAAAGTCAGTGGTTCCGGCCTGGTATGTCGTGATTGACTTCGTCGAAATTAACTGAACCTAAGCAGCACGAAGTGTCGACCGCAATTGCGCATTTTTTGTGCGACACAGCTCGGTGAAACTAGACGAGCCACTTCGCCAATAGTTCCGCTTTTATCTGGCGTGATTTTTGAATCCGGAAACACTGGCAGTGGTTTGGGCGACGCGTTTGTCTTCGGGCGGAAGACGACAGTTCTTTGATTGCAGGAACAAAACCGTTTAATGGAATTCGGCGGCGGATGCTCCGTGTTTTTTTCGCACGGCCACTGAAATAAGATATCAGTAAATACTGACCATCGACGATAAGTGTTTTGTCAACGTCTCGCTGACCTAAACATACATGGTGTATACAGAACCGGTCAGTTGTCCCCAAACAGCGCTAATTCAACGTGCTATTTTGATGCCGCTAGGTTCACACTCTTACCCAATTATACGAATGCCACCCACGGCCAAAGTGCGGAATTTCCATTTTTAATATTACCGCCCGCATTCTTTTTTGAATGATTTTTTTGCGCGGAAACCAGATTTAGCTTTGAAAAACATGAGTCACCAACGCCAATTTTTGGCTTTCATGTAAGCGTCAAGTTAGGTTTAATATTAGCTTCCTGGTTTTAAAAATTCCACCGGAGATTTCCCAATGGTTGCTGCATACATGCATTTAGCTCCACTAATTCTATTCACACCATGTTAATGGCTGCAAATTTGTAAATCGCAAGCTTATGTTGCATGCTACGTCTAGTCTCTGTGAAACAATTTGCTCGCAGAAACGCGCAATGGCCAGTTACTATATGCACATTCCATTTGTTATACATATATATGTAGTTCTTGTTACATACAATGTATATATCCCAACCAATCATTTTATCAAGTACTCCTTTATTTTCTATTTTTCCTCCGTGTGATAACTTGTTAATGTTAACTACTGGCATTCATATTATTATATGAATGTTTACATTAAAATTTTGTTCATATAACCAAACTAATTCATTTTTTTGTTTCTTTTTCCCCTTTTCCACCCCCTAAACCCCCAACCCCTCATTCAACTATTCCTGTGGTAAACTACTTTTTAAAATTAACCCCAACTCCCTTCCAAAAAATAAATGTTTTACTAATTGCAATGGAAATGTTGCTAATTCATGACAATGCGCTTTTGCCTTGTGCTTTTAATCACTGCTTAATTTTCTCGAAAATGCATCTCATTTTCGACATATACCCTTTCCAACAAAATTGCGGTGTTTTCCCCTTTTCCTAAATCGTCACGTTCGCCTCATTCATGACGTCACGCTTGCGCTAACGGGGTGGAAAGTAGATGCCACGGGAGTTCCCCTGTCCTCAACCCATTCCTTTGCTTATGACTTCACCACCGAGCCGAGCCTCGTGGCCGCGACATCCAGCCCACAATGCAACATTGAGTATTGCATCATCGACTACCAATCATCCGTCAGCCCCTCCACCCTGCCATATGTGCGCTGTCATGCTCTGCGCAGCCTGCACCTCTGCATGCGCAAGGTGCCCGCTGTCTGCATAATGTTCGACATGCGGTACAAGCACATTGACGAGAAGAGGCGACAATCCGTGGCCGTGTTTAAATGCAACGGAGCAGGTGTATTGTGTGTTCCTGTTAGTCTTCCTGTTGTGCTCGACAGTCTTCGTGTTGTACGTGCGGTTAATTCCTGCCCAAGTGTCTTAATTGACCAAGCACTTTCGTTGTGAATGTGTGCTCGTTATTTTGCAGTGCATGCCTTGTTTTGATTTTCTACTAATCGACCTTGCTGTGCGCTGACAAGCAATGCATTGTCAGCAGTATCACCTAACACACTGAAACACCTCAAACCGTCACACTTATGCTTTCCCACACAATTTGCATGCCCAGTTAGTTCAGCACGCTGATTGACATAGCACAACTACCAGGCTATGATTTAGGGTTTAATTAAATTTCTTTTACAGCAAAAATATATCACCCAGGTGTTCATGGTTCATGCAAAACAATATTTCACCACAAATATCCAAAATAACCCATTTCACACTTTCGTTTAAGAAATAAAATCTTGTAGATGTAGGCATATACTTCTAATACGATTGTAAAAAATCGTATAAGCTCGCGAATTAGTCAAACCTTTCATATGTTGACGTATACGCCAACTAAACGAACGCACGTTTAATGATCGAGCTTGCGTTTAACGGCTTGACTGACTGCCAATGCCATTAAACTGCCAGTTGATTTTACGTGCATGAAAGGACAGAGCATGAGTGAGAAGGACTACTCAATGATTAGTCTTCAAATAGATGGTCAATGAATAATTGACTGTAATATATTTGGCATGTGGACAATTATAAATAACCCTCACCCAATCGGTGGAATTAGATTAACATATTATATACAGTACACAATATATCAACACTCGCAAACGATTTATCTATCTCACGAAACACTGCCCCCATAACTTTAAAGATAAGAACTCGAACTTCAACTCTCTTCCTAGGTTCGACAAGCAGCCAAATCGATCTTATTTCCACGATCGAATCTCCGCTCCCGCGAACCATGTCGTTTGTTAGAGGTTATGGGGGAGTTGCGGCCATCGAACTGGAAGAACCAACGGAAATACGTAAGCTGGACTTACTTCTATAGAAAGCAATGAATCCCAATGAAAATGCCAAATGAGTTTGCGTACAAACACTTTCCTTCGCATTTATCAATTCAAAATGACCGTTAGCGATATTTATGGCCATTTAGACGAACACTACGTTGTTGTAACCCGGCATCGAATAATAGACTACATTCCTGTGGTTAATATGAAATCCTTTGTGTTTCATATCGGAGAACGCGGAAATAACCAAGATTAACGTTTTGTTAGATTCTCCCACGAAGGGATTCTTTCCCGCTCAACTTGGAACCGAGTTTTCAATCTCTGCCACAATTCGGCCGTCAAGCAGGAACGGAGGGTACTTGTTCTCTGTTTCCGATAACTTTTCTGGCGGAAAACAACAATTAGCGCTGGAAATCGCACCCGTGGAGTTTAGTACCGAACGGATGATCATTTCTCTATTTATGGAGATCAACGGGCGACTGGAAACCGTTGCAAGTTGGGAGGTGAGAAGATTAAGCATATCAGGAATTTTAGACTTTTCTACGAGCGAAATTCGCGTCAGAGTATTATTGATTTAATAATGCTCTTTGGGCTGAAACCACTTGCCATCGATCTGTAAGTATACGTTACTGTGAGGCTCAGCTCATGAAACTTTCAGCTGTGCCGTTTAAATAATTGATACCCGCTTTCTGCAATCGCCTGCCGTAAGTGAAACACTGACGTACACTCTAGCTTTGATAACTTTCTCGATACAGTATGTACTGTAATTAGATCACGTTCGGAAATGCCTTAGGTTTCTTGGAAAGAACTCTATCTGTGTAATTAGATTATATATAGTGTGTTTAATATGGATGTTACCAGGTTCCGGCATTCGCTGGCAAATGGACTCGAATTGGGATTGAGGTTTTGGCTAACAAGGTCCAGCTCTATTTGAATTGTATCAAGAATGGCGACTATTCTATACCGAGAACCAATCCGCAAACTTTGACTTTTAGGAACTCTGGAACTGTTTTCGTGGGCGGTAGAGGAGTCGCATATCCGATGGATAAGTACACGGTAAGTGAAGTTGTTTGTCGGCATTCAATCGTACACTGCTGGTCCTGCCGCGTGTTTACCTGTCCGTGAACGCAAAACACGGTCGTCTGCTTTCTGGTATGCTGCGCCGAGACCTTTTGCTCTTGGACGAGCAACCTTTATGAGTATTTGCCAAGCAAATATTAATGGCGTTGGCTTCGAATGAGTTATGGTATATCTCGCGTGACCGCGTATATTCTCAAAACTATTTGTTCGCGCCCTTTTGCATTGGTTATCGGCGGGGAGCACTTGTTTGCCATTGAAACTCACTGCTGTGTAAACAGTCTTTGTGTGTACTGTATAAGCCAGACAGCACTATAAATTGAACACTCCCAAAACAACTTTACTTCATAAAACAGGAAAACCCTTTTTTCTTTTCCTTCACCTTGCTTTTGCCTGTTTGCACATAAACCGTCCCAAAATCCACGCCAGCGCCCACTTAACCAATATATTGCTGGGTGTGCGGTTTATCCCGTATTCTTTAGGAGTGATAAATGTCTACAGCAAAACCTCTATGTTTAATATCTACAGGGCGCGCTACAACAACTGGTTATTGATCCAAACCCGTCCGCTGTATCAGCATCATGTGCATACACGGAAGAAAACACAGTTAACGACGAGGGCAGTGCTAGTGGAGACTACGATAGTGATGGAAGCGAAGAAACAGCTGGAACTGACGACGGTGAAGAAGGCGGGGAAGAAGAATTAATTGACGTGAGGGTTTCGACTTTTCTTTGCTGTTAGGAAGCACCTATTTAAATAAGCTTAAAGATAATTTAAATAAAATTAGAGAAATAATAAGTTTTAATTTTTATTTGGATTTTATGAATAAAACTTTTTTGCATGGGCTGTTATGTTTCATACACCTCGTGCCAGCTTACGTGTTATTTACCACGTAGTATTTGTTTTGAATTTTTCTTCCAAATAAACATGCCTACCATTTTAAAAGATGCCGAAGGAAGAAAACGAGATTATCGTTGCGAAAAAGATAATTAAACCATCTACAACAACTGCGCCAATCACCCCACCACCTACCATGCCTGCAAGTTTACCAGTGACAACCAATTCACCGATCGACCCTAAAACACTTGCGCTTACTGTAGCATCTTTTGAACCAACCACCTCGAAAAGTATGCCCCTCGTAGGCAGCGTGGATCACAGAGCTTCCGATCGGGTAAGTTTCAAAACTTAGGTATTGGAGTCGCGCCATCAGTTCAGATGTAATTTGATTGGCTTGAAAATTTAGCTTCAATACGGTGTTGTGGTTGCTGCTAGAATGTAAGCTGTAGAACCTGAGACACTGGTTTCATTGTTCGTGGAAACTTAAGAACAGCAAACTTAAACCACGTTGCACAACAATTCAAACAAGATAACGACTTTGATTGATACATTTAGAACTGATAACACCGAACCTGCCGGGGGTTCATATCATTAACAGTAACTGGGGGCAGTGTTACGCTCATTTATTTGATAACACGAATTTTTTACAGATTATCCAACCTGGTTTGTTCCCGGTATCCGCAGTTAAGGTAAGTGGTGGTGAATGTTTGCGTATACTTTTCCGTTGAATTGATTTAACAGTGTGTTGCTATTTCCACAGGGTGAAAAAGGAGAACCCGGCCGAAATGTAAGTTAAAATTTCCAAGTGTTTCTGTTTATTTCTTGTAATAGTTCGGTTGGTAACATATATCTGTCCAACAGGGCGAAAATGGTATTGGTGTGCCTGGTGCTGCTGGCGAAGTTGGACAAAAAGGAGAAGCAGGCGCCGACTCTGTCGTGGCAGGACCCCCAGGGGAACGAGGACCAAAGGTACAGAAAGATTAAAGTTGTGATTCTAATCTAATTACTGACCACTGTATCTTCTAAGCAACTGCAGTCGTTAATTCCGAATCCACTTAATTAACAGGGCGAACCAGGAATTCCTGGAAAAGATGGAGTCAGCTTGGGAGCAGGTGGGGTCGGGGAGAAAGGAGAGAAGGGTAAGATACTGTTATATGTGTATTGTTGTATAATTTTGGAATTCTTATAACCGGGCATGCTATGTAAAACAGAACCCCCGTGTTATAACTACTGTCGTTGCCCCGCTACGCGAGGATAAATCAGTTACACTTGTTGATTCAAAGAGACTTTTTAGTAAATTTAAGTTACGCTGGACACAAAAGTTACACTCTACTAAATTTAGGCGATCAAGGACCGATGGGCGAACAGGGTGTTGGTATTGCTGGACAAAAAGGTAAGATGAATCTTCAAGTTTAAAATAACTGTGTCCAACGCACGTTTTTTTTCATATTGTATACTTTGTTTACAGGCGAGGCTGGCGAAATTGGCAAAGATGGTCTGCCAGGAGATGTTGGACTACCTGGGGCGGATGGTGTCGCTGGGCCTGCTGGTGCCAAGGTATGCAGCTTGTGGAAATATGGAAAGTAATTCGAATGTATACTTATCGTTAATCGTTTGTAATGCAGGGAGAGAAAGGAGTACCAGGAGTTCCAGGCGTTGATGTGAGTAATTAATGCACAGGACGTTTGTTTTATAAGTTGTTACTTTAACTATTATTAATAATGCAGGGAAGCCAAGGTGTTGGACTGCCTGGTGCTGATGGTGCTAAAGGAGAAAAAGGAGAAGTCGGCAAAGCTGTTTCAGTTACCGGTCCGGCTGGCGCTGCAGGCCCGCCTGGAGTTCAGGGTGAAAAGGTAAAAATCATTCAACTTAACATGACTTTCAAAATGATTATAATTTCCAGTAGTGCATTCAAAATAAAAATGTTACTAAAATTCACCCACAATGTCACTAAAATTCACCCACAAAGTAACCCACGTGGTAACTCATAAGCGGGGTTGAGGTGTTTGAAACAGAATCATTCAACTGTTGTACTCACAGGGTGAACCCGGTGAAGACGGAGACGACGGCGAGGATGGTGAAGACGGTGAAAAGGTAGACTTATGTGCTGCCATTAAACTTATAACACGACTCCGCTTGTTCTGAGCTTACCAAACTGCAGAACATTGATTGGTATAGTACTATGAATGAAAATGGGATATAATTCCGTTTACCACCAAATGGGACGCAAAATTATAATGAAATGTGTCCAATCTGTACCTTCTTACCGTATATATAGATGCATAGGGTTCAACAAACTTAAATACATGTGTTGATACTTATATACCATATACATAGGGCGATAGAGGACCTCCAGGTGTTGGAATAAGAGGACCAGCAGGACCACCCGGTACATTCTCGGTAAATATCCATTGAACTAAGTCGTATATTCACCATGTGTTCAGTAACTAACAAGTTTATAATTTTTAGGCCGCATTTGCAGATATGGAAGGCTCTGGTTTCTCAGTAAGTAAAGTTACTTGCTTAAGTTATAAAACTGTTTGTTACAGCCTCATGTTTGCTGTAGCTGCTATAGTTTGGTTGCAAAATTCAATTGTGAAACCTAGTCAAAATTTTAAAATTCTAACAAAAATATTTAGCACTAAAGGGCTAAAATTTTATATATGAAAAATTTGTTTAAACCGAGTTATTTACAGAGCATGCCTGGTGAACCTGGACCTCCTGGTCCAATGGGCCCACAAGGACCAGCTGGAGTAGATGGCGTTGGAAAAGATGGAGAGAAGGGAGACAAGGTATTGACATGACATAAGTTAATTTCATATTTTGACTAAATTTCACACTATGTACGATCAGTGCATATTAATATTGTTGTGTGTTTTGGGTTTAACTGCCACGAATTTCTCTTTCCCATACTTGTTATTCATAGCGTGTTTTAACGACTGTCGTTTTGCTGTTATTTTCCTTTTCTTTGTTGTATTAAAAATGAAAAAGTTCGACTTCGTTTTTGACGAAAAAATTAACAAAATTCTTATTTTTTTACTAATGTACCTTTTTTATCTCAGGGTGACAAAGGCGACATCGGACCTCAGGGACCAGCAGGAAAAGACGGTGTAAGTGGGCCTGAGGTAAGTGTCCCAGTTTCCCTGGTTTGTTGACATTTCCCCCAAGTGTTTTGGTTTTGCGTCCCACTACTTTCCTGTTCTGCAATTTTCTCTTTTTTCCTTTCTTATTTCTAAAGCTTCTACGATTGTTGAGACCAAACGAAGATATTAAGTATTTGCTGCCGAAAATGAGGCCTTCACACCTTATGAACTATCGAAACAGCTATTCTCCGGTAATCTATTAAAACTTCCCTCCTATCCTTATACTTTTGTTTTACCTTTATTCTTTCTTTGAGTATTTGACCGGGATCCCCCATAGCGCCGGATTATATAGCCGCGTTCGCTCCAATGACTTGTTTCAGTCGACAGGAAACGGCTTGGGCGGGGAAGGGAGCGTTACAAAGCTCCGAGTAAGTAGAACCGGGTTCGTTGCTTCCGCTTTTAATTTCCGCTCCTTTCCTTTGACTTTTCGCACTTTTGTTTTAACAATTGTTACCAATCATGTGAATGCATCATTTTAACATTATTTCATATGTGACGGATGTATATGTATTTTATATAGCGCTCTGTTATTCCAGTGTGCTACGAATTTCTAACGTTTCATTTACAAGTAATATCATTAAAATATCACCTTCAAACGTCTTCGTATCGGCTACTCCCATTATTTATGTACTTTAAGATCCTTATTTTGATTACAGGGACAAATGGGGATTCCAGGACCCGTGGGTGCGGCTGGGCCGAAGGTAAGTCGAACTCATTATGTCAAAACAAATCCTAAATAATGAGGCGCCGCGTACCGTGAAACCGCGCACACTGACACACGCGCGAATAATGCATTTTTTAAGATGATTTAAACTTTAGGTATTCATCTAATTTTCTTATCTCAGGGCGAGCCTGGTGAGGACGGCCGTGCTGGACTTCCTGGCCCACCTGGCCTGCCTGGTGTTTGCGAAAAAAGTGACGCGAAAATGCCAACAGGTGAGCTACTGAATAATTCATGATCTGTCGATGCCACCGCTTATAAAAGCACAATGTTTCGCTTTGTTACAACTATATTTGTTATCATTTTAACACATCCTTTTTTGAATGGATATTTAAAACGCACTTTTTATCCCAATTTGTAAAGCTTTACGTTGTATATTATACCTGTGACTTGCAAGGTATCGTCCCTACAGACTAAGTCTTACGTCATTGCACGAGTGCAAAGCGGTTACCCACGTACACAGAGTGTTATAAATATTACATGCGCTATAAAATATCTGACTGGATCTTTTCTTTAGTTTAACGAGTCCGCTCAGTCACATGTTGTGAATTAAGTTGTTTATAAAATATTAATGCACCTTTTTACCAAGTGTATATTCTGAGGGAGTTTTGATGCTATTTTAGCAAAATTTATACCTGTCCGAACACTATTCGTTGGACTGTTTTTTCGTTGTTACATATTTTGTGATACTCAATCTTGAATGTTGATTCGTTACGAGAAAATATTACATGAGCACTAGACCATGACCATTGACAAAATATTTGTTCCTTCTTTTAAGCGTTTACAATATCTTAAAATGTAGTGTAAAATTTCAAAAACCCCAACCCAATTTTTTATACAAAAAGTTAATTTCATTATTTTTCCCAAAGACGACGAAGACCTAATGGAGGGCAGTGGAAGTGTTGAATTCAAGAAAAAGTTTTCTGCTCGTTTTACTGCTGGACTCCCAGGCGTTCCTGGAGTACCTGGGCCAGAAGGAAGAGCTGGACTGCCAGGACCTCACGTAAGTCTCCGTTAACAATGTTGGTTGGGTAAGATGGTACATGTCTTTGTTCCAATTTCTCTGCCTATTTAGTAAAAAGTAATATCGGATAATGGAATATTATATGCTAAGTTATCGCACAAGCTACAATAGTACATTCTATATAAAGAAGTTGCTTTAAATGGTACAGGTCGCCTAATCCGGACAAGTTTTTACCTGTAGCTTTTTGTGGGAATCGAAAATAGCTTATTTTATCTAATTACATGTTTCAGTAACGTAGCATGTTTGGTCCCTTTGTTAAAATATTGTGGATTAAAGCACAACTTATTTTTGTGTGATACGTTGGTTGTGAAGACGCTTTGTTGTAAACTTAGTTATCTCTAATAGGATTTGCTTAAAATAATCTTTAAACACAGGGACCTGCTGGACCACAAGGCCCACAAGGACCTCAAGGATTACAAGGCGCTCAGGTAAGCGAATATTTCTCTATAAGACGCGTGTAAAGAAACCAGATTTTGTTTGTAAACGCTAATCGGTTTATAACGGCCTTGGTTTAATGATAAACATATTAGTGCAAAAAATATAATCCTTTTACTTTTAGGGGCCGCCAGGTCTTCAAGGACCCAAAGGAATGACAGGCGCATCTGGTGAACACGGTGCAGAGGTAATTTCAATTTGGTCTCTTCCGTAGTTTTAATTAAACCGGATTATCTCGCTCGCACTTGCCGAGTGTGTGTTTTTCGCGTTGCCACTGTGTTTGATGTAAAGGTTTGGTCAGTGTTTTCGCGATTGCTTTCACAAGCACTTACAAGCACTGCTCAGAACACTGAACGCTTTAACATGAGCACCAACACGGAAACCATTAATCACTCCGGTTTGATCGGCTAGACAAAGCTGTGCGCCGACGACCTACCTACGAATATATACCGAATGACGTAGTATAATTCAATTCCTTTATTTTCATCCACAGGGCCCTGCTGGTGTTCCCGGTGCCGTTGGTCCACAGGTAGGTCTCCCACTCAGTTTTGAACGTCTAGTTATTGCTAGACCAGTTGACACTTGTTTAGGCGTTTGATTCGCACGCACAATTGCCTACGGACCACACACAGCGGCATGCGCTAGAGCTTATTGCACTTGGCTGCCTCTCAAGTCAAACAAAAGCGAAGTCCCGTGGCCCCGATTTCGCTTACTGCTTGCAGATTTCAGATAAATATTGATTTTAAGCTTAAGACGAATAGTTCGGAGAAAGCGAGCAACAAGCGTCTCATGGCAGCTGAAATAACACGCTTAGCTAAGGCGCAGAAGCGGTTTCTGATAGCGTCAATACAGTTGCAATATCACCATTTTTCTCGGCCCTTATATAATGATTATTTTCCGCAGGGTAATCCAGGGGTCAATGGACGAGATGGCGCAGCAGGCACACCTGGACTGGACGGCGAACCCGGTATTCAGGTACATAATGTAAACATGTAATTTCCTGACCTCCTATTTACGATAATACTAACCGCGTTATATTTTGTTTACAGGGTATGAAAGGAGATACAGGCTCTCAAGTAAGTTAAATTAAAATAAAGTAGATTCATATTCAAACTTTCCTTTTACATTATAAAACCGCCACATATATGTTTAAATACAAAATATCGTCTTCTGATCTTTATTAACTTGTTATTAATTCTCAGGGACCTCCCGGACCCCCTGGACCATCTGCAGTTGCCACGACAAACGCTGAACCATTGACATCCGTAAGTATATCATTATATGGATTTAAACATGTTACGTTTGTAAAATTTGCTATAAATTGATGTTGTTACCATTAAGTGTCCTTGGGCAAGAAATTTGTGGCAATTAATCTAATCCAGTGGCGTGCTGTGTTGTCAGCCATACATTAGTACTACCCACAAAGACCAATTACCCACAAAGTGATAACTCGTAAGCAGATACGAGGTGTATGAAACAGAACACCCTGTGTTAAAACGACTGTCACTGCCCCGCCATGCAAGAATACGAACCTGCTACAATTAAGAATGAGATATTTAATTGTGTTCTTACAGGTTGTTAAAGGTGAAAAGGGCGAACCCGGTGCTGTTATTGGACCTGACGGAAATGTGCTTTCTGCAGGACAAAAGGGAGAACCGGGTACACCTGGACCAATGGTAAGTTTAAAATAAAAGAAATATAAATGGTATCGCTTGAGGTTTAAGGCGTGGTAATGAGCTATTTGTAATGCGTTTTGTTTTTACAGGGCCCACCTGGTTTATCTGGATCTGCAGGAAGTAAAGGCGATATGGGAATGCCAGGGCGCAGGGTAGGTTAAGATTATAATCATCCATTCTATATCTCGCATGTTGTTACCTGGAAAAAACTAAATCTTATTTACTTACAGGGTACACCAGGTAGACATGGTCGAGACGGTGCAGAGGTAAGTTTTTTTGTTTTTTTATTGACGTATTTTCATTTTATCATGCTGCTAACATGACATTTTTAATCTTTAGGGTCCACCTGGTCCTCCTGGCTCTTCCAGTGGAATATTTGGCGGATCCTCCGGCGAAAAGGTAAAACTTATTCAAAGACCAATGAAATAAATATACTTACAAAATGTTCCCCTACGAACACAAACACATTTAACGACTGTCGTTTTGCTGCTAATTCCCCTCTTTCGTTGTTCATATTAATCACGTTTTTGTGTACTTAAAGCGTGTGGATAAAATGTATAGCAGGGTGAAAGAAGATAGAAAGTATTTTTTTATCTATTTTCTCGTCCCATTTAGTAGTAAACAATTGATTCAAATAATTATAAAACCGTATCTTTACGACTCCTATATACCGTTGTTAATTGTTTAAAAAACGATCAGGATATTTGGATATTACGTGTTGAAGCTGCCCCATCTTCCCCCTCCTTACTATATATTATGTTCTTTATTTTTACCCATTGTGTTTACCTTTAGGGTGACAAAGGTGAACGCGGGTTCGATGGAAGTAAAGGCGCACCGGGTGTGGCTGGAGAAGCGGTATGTAAACGAAACTTGTTAATTACATTGAGAGCCATTACTGCTTTAATATAGCCTGCTGTGGCTGCTACCAGGCATAACGTAATATATAATAAACTGTTCTTTTCATTTTTTTTATTAAATAAAATATTATTTAGTTTTTTATCCAAAAAATATAATTTAGTTTTTTATCAAACAAAATATAGTTTGTTTTTTTTTATCAAAAAAACAAACTATTTGTTTAAACATATTGATCGAAAGCGAAAGCTAACCTCAATCTAAAGTTCTAACGTTGATTCTTTTTGTATCCAGGGCATACCCGGAAGAACAGGTCGATCTGGGCCATCTGGACCTCCTGGGCCACCAGGTCCTCCAGGCAGAAGCAACCAACACGACACCAGAAGTGCTGCTTTAAGTAAGAGGAGTTTAAACGAAATAAATCAAATTAGTTTCTTTCTAAAAACCGTATCATGACGTGTGTGAGACAGAACACCCGTGTTATATAGCAACTGTCGCTGCCGCACCACGTAAAGATAAATACGTTTCATTCGTTCATTCATATCTAGCCTAATAAACCATAATGCAAGGTTTAAATTTCTATTTCCATTACAGTTGAAAACACAATGATGACGTCATTCCCAAGTGTCGCTGAAATGCAGGCGAACTACCAGGTAGGCGTATAATGACTTCCAACATATTTAAACAATGACGTGATAGAACTTTTAAAGCTCGGTTGGCTTTATACTATTAACTCAATGGGTATTTTTAAAACAGTTTTATAAGTAGAATAGAGTAAGTTCTGGTAGACGACAAGGTAGCCTATGTTTACATTCTTTTTATCGCCTCATTTGGTAGTAAACAAATAATATTTACTGAAATAAATAACCGTGTCTTCACGACTGTAAAAGAGCGTTGTTAACTTGTTATTTAATGAAGCACGATTGGGAAATATTGTATTTTATGTTCTGACGCTACCCGTTTTGTCCCACAAAACTTATAAACTAAATTTTACCCTTATTATATTATTTTAAAACAGCTTTTACTAAAAAAAAAATATTTCTGCAGACCACGGCTGAAGGTACCCTTGCATTTGTCGTCAACCGTGAAGAAATGTTCGTCAAGACAACCCTGGGATGGCGGCAAGTAATGTTGTCGCGCCCCATACCGCCACCACGTGTTGAAGTCGCGACATTGGAACCAGAAACAGTTGCAACGGTATTTACCAATCATAACTATTCTTGCTCAAATGTTCCACACAAGTAAAAAGTAATCACAAAAAGAACGAAGTAATAACATAAAGCCTATGTATATGATACGAATTTTTCAATGCAAATGTACGAGCGTGTTCGTATTAAAACTGACCCAAAAAAAACGTGTTTTATGCATCCAACAAAGGTACCCAACCATTGATATTTTACCAAACGCTAACTGTTATCATCTTACAGACCACCAGGGCACCGATCGTTCCTGAAGTTACAACTACTACCACTACCAGAAGAACCACCACAACACCAGCAGCCACCCCTGTGGTATCTACTTCGCAGAAATCGCTCCATATGATTGCATTGAACTTCCCATTGAGGGGAAACACACGAGGTATCGTTGGTGCCGATGCCAGATGCTTCCAGCAAGCTAGACGTGCAGGTCTGAAAGGAACATACAGGTAAATACGCGGCTATATTTCTTACCACGCTACGAGTCGCGTTGTTTTCTACCGGTTACGGCAATGCTGTTCAGTCAATGCAAAGTCATTAGAACACAATTTATAAACAAATGGTTGCAAGTATATGTTACTACCTTTGTATTTGTAATTGATTAAGTTTGTTAAGTTTTACGACGTATACTAAGATTTGTATACACTACAGAGCCTTCCTTTCCTCGAGAGATCAAAACGTTCGTTCGATTGTGCGACGAGAAGACAGACGTAATGTTCCGATCGTTAACATAAGAGTAAGTTCATGTTTAGGTATTGTGACATTTTATTCTGTATGGCCAGATTTGACCCCTTACCTCAACACTCAAGCTTCTTATGTACGTCTCATTCGACCAGTGTGACTGTCACCTAGAGGCTGTATAACTATAACTCAGTCCTCATCTCTGCCCTTAAATGTGGCATGTTGTTATTTCATTGATTACATTTCTAAACATGTTTGATCTTATTTAGGGAGAGCAATTGTTCTCGTCATGGGAAGAACTTTTCCGCACAGAAGGCAGAATGGACAACCCGAACATGATCTATTCGTTTGAAAATCGTCAAGTTTCCACGGATGCAAGATGGTAAGTTTCCATTGTTTCTGCCTCTACCGTTCAATCTATATGGTAAGTTAGCTTATCGCCTCAATCTACAGGCCAGTGAAGTTCGTATGGCACGGATCCTACACAGATGGCCGTCTCAACCCTATGCACTACTGTGCATCATGGTATACCGACCATAAAGCTGTCACCGGCCAAGCCTCACCGCTTTCGACCAGGAGATTGTTGGCACAAAAACCATACAGTTGCGAGTCCGGCTTTGTGGTTCTCTGTGTAGAAAATAGTACACGAACCCTCCGCTACAAGAGATGAATCAGCGAGCGGCATGCCCGTGTTAACGCGGACTTTTCCCACCTCTAGGAAAGACATTCACTATCCCAACAACTCTAAGCAAACCTTTTATTTCTTTGATTTCTCGTTCGCTTTCCAAAACTATCTTGACGGCACTGGGCTTCTCTACAAAGTGTTAGACGGTGCCTGTTCCAGTGTCCATATTGCCTCTTTGCTTACAAAATGTAGGTTCGAGTTTAAAGCGACATAAGTTGCATAAGCCATTGAAAGTTTGTTTGGGTGGCGTCTTATGTAAAAACAGTTTTGAAAGTATATAAATCACTTACGACGCAACGTTCCAAACATCATTATTTTGGTTTGGTTGCCAGAGCCTGGCAACTACATGAAAGTTAATGTTCGACGTCAGTGGATGTATATTGCAACCCGCCTTATTACTTACAGTATTATAACTTTTGTTACCTGGCCTTAATTTTACATGGCTCACTCCAACTTGAACGTCACACGTTACACACGGTCAGAGTGACATAATGTAGCCAAACCTAACGATTATATCAAATTAACACCTTCATGTTATGAAATTCCGGATTTAACCCTTGTTTTTTTGTGTTTTACGTCTACCAGGCCCAGCCACGTTCGCTAATACGTGTTTGTGCCGTTTATTTATGTCACTGGTTTGTCGCGGTTAGTCCCATGTATATGTACAGTCTTTCGCCTTTGAAAGTGAAACCCCTTATTCTATCAATTTTGCAATAGCAAAGACGGGCCTTATATTGTTTTCTGTTTTCATCCATTACCACCGACAGCATAATGTTTTTTTACTTTATTTACACCCCAAAGTTTTGGCGCTAAATGTTATCAAATGTACTGCCACCACGCGGTTGGCATAATTTTAATTTCAAACGTGCGGTGAAGTCGTTTGTCCAGCTGTGCCCTCTTTAGAAATGTTGGTTAGAGTAACGAACCAACCCAAGCTTCCAAAACGAACTTTACTGGTTATCTGCACTTTCTTTTGCCAATTTCTTTTTACCGCTTGGAAATTGTTGTTTGTAATTTCGGCCTGTGTTATCCAGTGACTACTTCAACACGTTTTATTTTTAGCTTCCTTTGCATTAGCAGGCATTATGTGGCATTAACAGTAAATATGTGCGGTGGGGTGCGGCTCTGCGCTGTAATATATCGCTTTGTTCGATCAAGAATAAGACGAACATGAAGTATCCCATATACATCATATGTTTGTATTGTATTTAAGTGTCTGACCTATTACCATCGGGTTTTCAGGCAGTAGCCTATATAAGTATTTAAGCATGGAGCACTAGGTAAAACTAAAGTATACCGTCAAGACAAAACGTTACCTGACATAACCCTGACTAAATATTGATTCAGTGTAAAGATTAATGAGAACCGCTTAGTCTTGACCAAGAATCTGTGCTTAGTCAACAAAGTTGTTACGTTGATTGAACGAAAGAGATTAAAAGCAAATGATTTTAATCTTTTTGAATTAAACTGAGTAAACACAAAATGAATTTGTTGGTGTAGGATTTAAGATGGAATTTTAAAGGGTCAAACTCTTTTCATTAAATTATTGTAACTAAGCGAAACTGGATTCTGACTGTGCAACATTTATTAACTCCCCGTTTTATTTAAACATAGCATATTTCTATGTTTACCAGATTTTCGGTGATTCCCCTTTCTTTCTTTACAATAAATTTTTTGTTAGCTTGATTTTCGTTTCACCAGTTCTGTTAGTGTGGTGTATCAGTGTAAAGTAACTTATTTAATTCAATATTGTTGAGGTTCGTACTAAAAAGGATTTCAGCCAGATAAAGTAACTAACGGCTCCGTATGTATAAGCAGCGAAGCAGGTAAACATAGGCGCAAAAATGACGGATGAGTCGATTTGTTTCATGTGTGCGAGGTGCAAGCAAGTAATCAAGCTTGACCGATCCTTTGATTCGATCGACAAACAAACATTGCAGGAACTGACTTCTTCCTCACGCACATCCACCCCAAGTGAGGAGACGGTCGCTAAAATTGATGACGAATCACAGCAACAACTAGTACGTTTGTATCCTAAATTATTTAAATATAGTTTTATAGCCCAATTTAAAGTCATATTTATAGAATACGCCATCTCATACTACTATTTATAAAAGTTTTTCATCATTCGTAAAGTATACCACAAAATTAATTTGACCGATTTCTATTATTTATCCAAAGCGTAACAAGCAGTACAGAACGTTTCTTGACAGAATGTTGCTCAATTGTCTCACATAGACTTATATGCTCCCTTTATTGGGGTAATGAGCCAATCCTGTCCTAAATCCTAGGACTCATGTCTTGCCATGCTGCTGTACTTCACCCAATCACCCACTTATAATAAAATGTTCACTTCATTTACAGCAAGCATCAAGTTCTTCTGATGAAAATCCTCCACAAGAGCAAGAAGTTTCATCATCTGGTAGCGACAATCCAAACGATGTAGAAGATTCAATCTACAGTCAGAATGCAGCTTCATCTGGTAATGAGGTTCATGAGAGCACCAACAGCTTTACTTTCATTGGTGACACGTCCATGGAAAACTTAAGCCACAAAATGAAGGTATAGATGTTTTGTAATTAGTAATGGGTCAAGGCCTAAATCTTAGGCCCCATGGCATATGGCACTGCAGGACCTCACCCATGTAGAATAGAAATAAAACTGTTTTAAAATTGGACATTACTTTATACTGTTTAGGTTCTGTTATACTAAACATAATAAATAGTAGTAATTGATAGGTTTTGACTTATAAGCACAGGCAAAATAATATTGCAATAATCAGGTTCCTTAAAATTATGAGACCATGGCCATGAATTTAATGTTGTTTCATCAATGTCACCCCAAGATTTTCGAATAAATTAAACATGAACCCCATGTTTCTATATTTGCAGGTGATAGTTCGTTTGTTTGACCTCATGTCCGATAACTCTGACTTGGAGCATCCATTGTGTGAGGAATGCACAGAAGCTTTGTTGGGCGAGCTGAATAAAGAACTTAAATCAACTGAAACAGAAGCTACACTTTACAAGTAAAACTACTTTTTATGAAAATTTATTCTGTCAATTTCATATTTTTTTGTAGTAATACTAATAGTAATAACTTTTATTCTCTTTGATTATGGTAGCGAAAGTTAGAAAGTAGGAAAAAATGAAAAGCCAATCTATCAAACATCCTTGCTTAATTTAGTTTTGGACCAATTCTGCCCTGCGAAAAAAATTGCTTACACCATGTTTTTATTCCCAGGAACTATCTAAGTGTATTGGAAGAAGATAAATGCGATCATGAGCTGGTGGCCAAACTTACACAAGATCTTGATAACCTTAAAGTTGAAGAAAATGAAATATTGGCTCAGTAATGTTCTTATAGTCTATATTGCTTAGGATATTTAAATTATCAATAACTAACAATGTGGTAAAAAAGAATTCTTAAAAAAAAACTACAAAGTTATATATAATATGTAGTTACTATGTAGTTACTTAGAGAGTACCTTACTCTTAAACGGCACAAGTGTGTGTAACAGAACACCTGTTTTATAACCACTGTTGTCCCACCACCCCAAGATGTACAAATTAGTTGCATTCATTTATTTGTGCTAGATTTAGCTTACTGTGTACCTGTTTGATGGCCGGAGGAATATTACCAACCTTGATTAATGGTGATGTTTTGTACACAGTAATGTTTATTATGTCATTGATTGCAAACTCTTGCTAAGGCTACATTGTCTTTATTGATATATTATGCTACGGTTACTTTTATTAATAGTTTGTATTGTTTATGTATAGACAAGGTTTGTAACTTTTTTGATGCAGATTAAGTGAAACTGAAAAAGAGAGAGAAGTTGTGAAAAAAGAACTTGAAGAGACTCAGAAACAACAGGAAGCTTTACAGAGAGAGGAAGAAAAGTGAGTGGAATTTAATTTATTCAGTTTGGATTGTCATATTTAAAAAAAATAAATTGCTGTTTTTAAACCTAGTTGAAATGTTATGATGGGTTTTTCAAACTTTAATTGGAGATAATTCATTCTTGTTTCAAACAAAACCAGCTTTAAAACTTATTGTAAATTTCTGTTTCAGAATACTTACCTGCATTTCTCTTCCGCTTAAGGGTAAGAAATACTTTATTTTTAAATTTTTAAAAAGTATTTTTTGCACAGACATCTTCAAGAATATTCTGAGCTTCGTGTTCAACAGATTGAGTTGGAAGAAGAACAATGTAGCGCGGACCTTCAGTTGATGCATACTGATCAACATTTAACAAAACTGAGGAAAACCAATGTGTTCAATTCCACATTCCATATTTGGTAAGAAAGAACTTTGCATTTTTTTTATTTTTTTTTGTGTATTACATTTTACAAAGCACCTAATTCTGACTGTTATGCCGATTCGAGAATTTTTCAACTTCAGGCACTTCCATTTTTCATTAGTCAGGTGCATGAATTCATGACAAGAACATTAAATATTTTTGGTACAACAATTCATAAAAAGTAAAAATAGTCCAACGCTCTCTCTGGCATTGTATCTAGACAATTTTACAAATATTTCTATATTTCATTCACACCAGGCATCAAGGCCACTTTGGAACGATCAATGGTTTCCGTCTCGGACGTTTACCCGGTGTGCATGTGGAGTGGACGGAGATAAACGCTGCATGGGGTCAAGTAGTGTTGCTACTTTCATCACTGGCTAAGAAGATGGGGTTGAAGATGAAACGTTACAAACTTGTTCCCTTTGGAAATCATTCTTATATTGAATCCCTGGATGATAAGGCAAAGGTGTGTGTTTACTAATTTCTATTTATTCCTAGGCTGCAAGAGTCATATGGGCGTTTCTTACCACATTATAGATGTGTGGGGCATGAGGGCTTTATATACCTTGTGCTGGCTTATAAGCTGCCCTGTATAGAATTTAGTGGGAAAAGTTTTCTTTTTTTTGTGTGTTTCCTGCCAGTTTTGACCATCCTTTTGTAAACACTGGGTTTTAGCAATAGTTTTGTGCCTGCCCAAAGACACTAATCTCTAGAGTGGTATGAGCACATGGCTTTGAACCTGACATCCATCACTTAGAGTCTTAGACTTTAACCACTATGCTAGGGTGCTGGACTAAATCTTACAATTACCCTTGTTATTACAGGATCTTCCTTTGTATGGGTCTGGTGGTTTAAGGTTCTTATGGGACACCAAGTTTGACCAAGCCATGGTTGCTTTCCTGGATTGTTTGCAGCAGTTTAAAGAAGCTGTGGAAGGCAACAGTGGATTTTCTCTCCCATACAGGTGAACTATATTGCCACATGATTTTGATCACAGGTTTTGATTTCATTCTACATACACTGTGTAATTAATCTAGTTCAGGGTGCACAACCTTTTTGTTATTTCGGTCGCTTTATAAATTATTTTCCTCAAAATTTTGTATACAAGGGAAATCAATTGATGCAAAAACTTTTTGTTTCTTTTTAACTTGTTTATCACAATTTGCACGGTTACGATTTCTATTGCACCTTGCACGTTTTTGCACACTTAAGCTTATTAAAGTCCAGCACATTTACAGCAGTTGGAAACCCGCATTAGTATTACTTGCGTAGTAGTATCTACTACAAGCAGTTTAGAGCAACATACAGGCGCTGTAACTTAGTGGGTAACTACATATTTTGTTAGCTGATCTAACAGGTTGTGCACCAATGACATAATTTATTAAAAAAGTTACTTATTAGATGTACTGTGCATACAAATACCAGCTTTGAGTTAAATCTGATAATTAATTTAGAATGGAGAAAGGTAAGATAGAAGACACAGGTGGTTCAGGGGCTTCTTACTCGATCAAGATGCAGTTTAACTCCGAGGAACAATGGACTAAAGCTTTGAAGTTTATGCTTACAAACCTTAAGTGGGGTTTGGCTTGGGTTTCGTCCCAGTTTACCCCAAGTTAATTGGCTTGTTTATGGAATACACTTGTTATTTACTTATGTTATTTATCTGTTATACGTGACTGAAGTCCTACAACGTAACACGTCATTGGGGGAAACAATTTTGGCCAATTACCTCAAAATTTGCATGTCACTATTTATTGGTCAGTATTTACTGGATTTTTATGGCTCCATGGTCATTGCTTCTAAGTGATAATTAGGATATATTTGTCGAATATATTAATTTTACAAGTATTCACCCCGTCTCTGAGTAAATGTGTTGTCTATATGTGCAATACCGGGAAATATAACCACACATAATAATAGTTGCGTGATGTCGTCTTATTTAAAAAGTTTTTCTTGTAAACATATTTTTTTTAAACGAGTAAAACAAAATCATATATTTGAAGTTTAAACACGTCAATAATACAAACACGTTATCAGAAAATCATAATACAGAAAGTAAATAATTTACTAATATACCTTAAAGCGTTCAGGAATAAAAAGAGATGACTGTCCCAACCACTTAAGTAGTTTTAACGCCCAATAAATATGAAGATAAAAAGAATTATAGTAGCCTATGGGGTGGGGTAAGATAGGATCTTAAGCACCTAAATCTAATATTTCCTGATCGTGTATTTATCAATTAACAATGTTCTATTAGAATTGTTAGGATTCGGTTATATAATTCTGTAAATATTTTTTTGTTTACTACAAAATCGAACACTAAAAGAAAATGATAAAAAAGTCCCATCTTACCCCACCCTACTATAGTACAAAAATAAAGGTACAGATCAAATATAATCGTAATCTTCTGTCGTTGAATCGGACATTTGCACGAAAAAGTTGTCACTGTCAGTATTAATACCGTCAATTTGATCGTCATGATTATATTCTTCATACTCACGAACCATATCTACGCCTTCAAGTAACGACCGGTAGATGGCAGCATTGTCCTGTTCCATCCATGACGTAACTTCTTCTTCAAATGATGGGGCAGTGACATCACCCGAGTACATCACTTCATCATAGTTTGGCTGATAAATAGGATATTCGGGCGTGGGCTCCGAGTATTCGGGTGTCTGCTCCGAGTGTTTAGGTGTCCGCTCCGAGTATTCGGGCGTCTGCTCCAAGTATTCGGGTGTCTGCTCCGCGTACTCGGTTATCTGCTCGGAACTCTGACTTCCAGAACCGTCTATTCTTCCGGCGTCCAAAATACTTTCTTCTGCTGACGAAGGCAGTTCTATCATCCAACGCGTTTCCTTTTCTCCGTCAATTAAACTGTCCATACCTGTAGTTTCTTCACTAGATGACACAGGTTCAGAAACTACTTCGGTATCTGTGCGTTGAACTGAGCTTCTAATTCTAATATCATCCGATTCGGTCTGTGTCCCAGCTGTTTCATCTGTTTCAGGTTCCGGCATCAAACTTTCACTTGTTATATCTTCACCATTTAGACCATAAATACTATCCGTTACAAGGCTTTCGTTAAATATCTGCGTTCCTTCCGGGAATAAATAGTCGTTCAATAAATCGCTTACAGATTCACGACGGGTAAGCGTTCTTTCTTTTTCCATAAGTTCTGTTAGTACTTGGCTTTCAAAGTTGGCGGATGACAACTGACTTGTAAGGTTTTCCAGATTCATGTCTGCATCGTAATCTAAATCTCCTGCCTCGTATTCATTTACATATTGTGTCAGACGCCTATCGATCGTTATACGGAGCCAATCCTGCATTATATAAAGTTTTATAGGTGACAGATAAATGCACTTAACTGAACCGAAGTGTCAAACCGAGTTATACGATATAAAAACACACTTACCGATGGAGAGCATTCTAATTCCTGCATTCGAATATCCACAAATCTTCGACCAGCAAACTGCGGCGGGCTGTGGCATGTTGCGTCTTCCTGCCTTTGGTCCACCCAACTGTCTTGGTCATCCAGTATATTCATTCTATAGTAGGATGGGAGAAGATGGGATATCTTTTCATTCTGTTTTCTCGTCCCATTTAGCAGTAAACCAAAAACATTTGAAGAAATATTAAACCGCATCCTCACGACTTTCATAGACCGTTGTTATTTGTTTAAAACACGATCAGAATATTCTGATATAATGTGCTAAAGGTGTCCCATCTTCCCCACAGTATTATATCACAAAATACACAAGCATACGGAGTTAAACTGTATTCCTTATTTGTTTTAACGATGTTCGTTCGCTGCTAATTCCTCGTACTTCACTGTTTTAATTATTCGGATTTTCGTTATAGTAGGGTGGGAGAAGATGGGACACCTGTTCATTCTATTTTCTCGTCCAATTTGGTAGTAAACAAAGAACATTTAAAGAATTATAAAACGTATCCTCACGACCATAAACTGTTGTTAATTATTTAAAACACGATCAGAATATTTTGATATTATGTGCTAAAGGTGTCCCATCTTACCCCACCGTACTATATATTTATATAGGAGATAAATAAATTTTATGATATACTTTACCTGTAAGGGTCTAACACAAGGAGTTTCGTTGTGTATGTGTTTTTTTCGTTTCTGTAATGTAATCTCGTAACCACTGGTCCAGCAGTTTGACATGTGCAGTGCAACGGATTGCCATAAAGTGTCAATGCGTACAAGCGATGCATCCATGGCCCATTGGGTAAACTTCGCAACGCGCAGTCGTGCAAATTAAGTATTTGCAAATGCGGGGAATCTCGAAACACCTAAAAAAAGGTAAAAAATAAATGAATGAATGAAATTTCAACGCTATTTTGTTTTCACACATCGTGCCCGCCTAAAGCTTTAACGTATGTTCGTATTCTGCAGTGGGTATATTCAACTAAAGGTGTATACGCAAATGTAAAGTATTGTTATTCTTTTCATAATATATTTATTCTTTTAAAGTGGTTCTAAACACGCCGATTCAATCGGTTTTGGTCTTACTTTTTCTGGCAGCTCCGTGAGTTGACGATTTTTGTGCAATCTTAATCTGACCAACATACCGAGCCCGTAAAAAACATCGCTAGACAAATTTGCCAGCCGGTTATTCGACAAATCGAAAATCGACAATTTGTTTAAGTCACGGAAGGCCATTTGTTCAATCTCGTACAACCCGTTGCGTGCGAGATGTAAAATGTTTAATCTGCGATAAAGAAATACAAGGTTACCAGTATAAGGTAGCTTAAACGGCTTTATCAGAAACAAACTTTTACTATGGTAGGGTGGGGCAAGATAAGACACTTTTAGCACATAATATCCAATATCCTGATCGTAATTTATACAATTAACAACGGTCTATATGGAAGTCGTAAGGATACGGTTTTATAATTCTTTGAATGTTCTTTGTTTACTACTAAATGGGATGTGAAAATAGAATGAAAAAGGTGTCCCATCATCCCCCACCCTATATACAGAAATGCTATTACCGCCTTGGTTCCCATGCAACTACACATTCGACTTGGTTTACAAGATTGCGACTAAAAAAAGCAAAAAAAGGAATTTAGGTTTATTTGAATTTAAAATCATGTTTATTACTGTTTTGTCCTGGAGAAAGCTTCCTTCGAAATCCTTTCGATTCGATTCCCGTCAAGCCACAGCGTTACTAAGGAACCAGGGAGAGTGCCGGGTGTTTCACTCAATCCGAGTTGTCCTAAGTCCAGCGTCTTCAACGATTCTTCGCCCGAGTTTAAATTTTGTTCTGGGCTAGTGTTATTTTGTATTGTGTTTGTTTCGTCTGTATATGAATTGGAATAATACAGGTCTTGGTAAACATTCTGTGTTGACATTGGCCTACTGAAGTAGCCTATAATTTGATCCATATTACCCAATGTGATTTGATTTAACGGGTTGTTTCTCAATCGTAGAATTCTCAAGGCTGTTAAGTCCTGAAAGGCGTTTACCGCTATCCATTCTATTTCGTTCGAACTTAATTCCAGCACTTCAAGTCGTAAAAAATTGGCGAAACTTTGTCTTGGAATGTTACGAATCTTATTACGCGAGAGCTGAAGAGATTGTAAACTCCCTTCCAGCCCCGTAAAAACTGATTGCTGCAAATTGCTGCGACCGTGAACTACAGACGACACATTGTTGCTCCGCAGGTCTATAAACTTGAGCCGATTCATGCCTTGAAACGCATTGTGGTCGATGGATTCTATTTGATTGTTCTGTAAATACAAGGTCTGGTATTGACTACCGCTTGCAAGAAAGCAACTCGCGCTCAACCGAGATATCAGGTTGTTGCTGAAATGCAACTCCTTGACTGTGTGTGGGAACTTGGACAGGACTATAATTCCACTTTCTCGCTGCTCGCATGGTATACGTGTAAGGTTCGCCCTACTGCAATGGGCTAAGGATTCTAAGAAGCAGAAACATTCCTGGGGGCAAGGCGCGTTGATAACGATGGGTCTCGAAGCTGTAATCGTTTCAGTTTCTGTCAAATTAGTTGCAACTGTTGACCACTCCATATCCCCGGGATTTGAACCCGAAAACTCTCGTAACGGCCTCGCATGCACTTTTAGTAAGATCAGTAAATATATGAAGACCGCCTCCTTATAAATTCGCCATGGGAGTTTCAGCATTTTTCTTTCCAACATAGTTCGTTTCGAATATACAGCAGCAAAAACTGAGTTACACCTGACACACCATTACACAAATCACCAATATCCCTCACACCTTGATCAATGAAAATAAGATTACATTAAAAAGAATTAACCTGATGCAACCGGTTCGTTCTTAACCATTCAAAACAACAAATGTTTATGCTTATGCTCACATTATATAAACGTGTCATTTTTCTGACCTGTGTTGATCGGATTTATTATTTGCCTGGCCGACGGCAATATACCCCGTACGCGGAAGTTCGTAGCTTTTTAAACTAAATAAAAAATTGAAGTCAAATCGAAAACACGCGTTAAATGATGACGTCATCAGCCGCAATCGCTGGTGCCAATTACTTCCCTATTAATTAACATCAAAGCAAAACGAGACTCGAAATAATGAATGTCCGACGCAAGCGTCTCGCATTTGCTACGTCATCGGCACGCGACTTTCTTGTCCTGCCTATTTTTGAAGCTCATTATTGGTGCACTGACGCAGTATACATCAATGGTGCTTTATGGTGCTTCCAAATACTATACTGTTGATAATTGTTTTCCTCATTAATTATTATTTTATTTAAATTCGTGCAGCACTTGGTGCTAGAAATAGTCGGTTTCTTGATCAAATCTCACCTCAGCCTAACCCCACTCTAAATCTCAACACTCTATTAACATTTTCTCACTGCGGTGTAAAGAAGTCAGTCGACCTGGCAAACACTGATTGATAGCTTGCGCAATCTATGGGCGGTTCCGGTATTTTAATTTCGTCCGCACATTTTCATTGCTCAAAATCAACTGTTTTATCTGTAGCTTATCACATTGCAGTACTACAACGGCTTTTGCTGCTTCACAAACCCCATGGCAAAATCTGCGTACGCCTAATTAGGCGCATACTGCTCTGCATTCATATAACAGTACATCTTCTGTTTCCCGGTGAAGGTTTTGAACCGCACTGCGGTTGTGAAATGACAGGCTCAGCTTTGCGCGTCCGGTCGGGTGTCATATGTAATATTATTTGCAACGGAAAGCCTGCCCAAGCATAAAGTCTGGGTCAGAAGGATATAAGTTTCGTGCTCCCAGACACAAAGCAGCGATTTACGAGGTCTAGAATTGTTTACTAAACGCGCGTGTATTCGTACCTTCAGCATTACCCGAAATTCCGACAAGTTGCAATTCTATCTGCGCGTTAAAGCGTTTCACCAATAATTAAAACGCGAAATTGTCCACGCTTGTTGCGTACATGCACAGCACACCGCGCTCAAGAATGCCCCGCGTTTTTTTACAAGGATAGACATCAGTACTTTGACGTTGAAAGGTCACCTCATCAGACAGACACTGGAGCTTTGCAGGCATTAACGCATGGCGAGTAAATATGCAGGTTTACAAATTTATATACTTTGTTGGTCGGTTATTTATAGTACATTCCGCTCTAGATATCCGACTTAATATCATAATAATCTACACATTATACTGTGACGGAAAATATACGTGGTATATACCAAAGTTATATATAGTAGAGCTGTTGCTTATGTGGATTAAACGAGATACCTTTTGAACATAATATTTCATACTTTGTGTTTTTAATATTTAATAACTTAGAGTCGCGAGGTTATACGGTTATAACATTTTTGATGTTCTTTGTTTTTTTTTTCAAATAGGACAAGCAAATATAATACAACATGAACCATCTCATTGTTTATGATTGTTTTTAATCCGTTGCGTGCTGTTGATCACTTGATAACACACACACTGTTAGTAAATGTTGTAACATTTTATTGTTAGGGACAGACTATACCGACCCCCGATAAGTGCAACACCACGGTTTGGGCTGGTGGGAAGAAGAGATTGCTATGATGCTCCGATAAGTGGTCCATCCCTTTGTCCATGCAAACCGCATTAGAAAGGGCCCGTGGTCAACTTTATTTCATCTTTTCCGTTAAAAGTTGCAAGAACCACAAGAAATGTGCAATCAACCGACAAAGGTACTTAACCATTTACCTAATCTTTCCTATTGTGTCAAATGTGGATAGAATTTGTGCTGTTTTAGTTAAGTGGCATAAACGTCAAATTTGTCATCGTCCCTCACGGGTTGCTGCGCTTGTATATAAGAAGCCACTTTACGTTTTTGCACACAATCACCACGCATATAGTGATGGATGCTACGCTCTTATTATGTACAGAAGTGAATTCTATATGAGGATCTTTAAACCACTTCGCTATGGGCGTTGTACTAAAATCGGGTTGCCGAGGCAACAACGTGAGACAACTGACTCCTCTTTGACGTTTTCTCCGCATAGCTGTACGTACCCGTCACGCATGGGTATCCCTTACGTTTAACGTGTACACTATCTATAGATTTAGTGGTTTAGAGCGAACGGTCGCATGGAATGGAAGATATTTACCGATTGAATAACGTTGATGAGAGAGATAAGTTAAACGCAACAGGAACTTTAACCAAACCAACGTTCTAATGGTTTTGTACAGCACGAATTTTATGGTTACTATAATGTCTTAATACAGATGTTTTTGCCTATTGAATATGCACCTTTATTTTCTCGGCCCGTTTAGTATATGTTCTGAAGGTGTCCCATCTTTCCCCACCCTACTATATATACAGTGCATGGTAAAAGTATTAAATAGATCCAAGCACACAATTTATAACTTTGTTAAAACCGTTTGCAGAAAGCATATTCAGTCATAGGTATTACAGCTTTGTATGTTTATGTCATGTTGAAGGTACGATTATAAATTATGCAGCTTGCTGCTCTCTCGCACAAGAGCAACCTGCAGACAGCAGCGCAGTTTCGTGTGTACTGTATATACGCTCGTCTACGCAATGCGGCCGATATTGCAGCAACCGCTGCGTAAACTTACGCTCTGTAGTTTACGCGCTATGTGTGTTTTTCATACGCATGATTACGTTTTCCTCTTACGTCAACGTGTTACTTAAATGCCACGTTCGCTCCATCTGCTTAATTAAATTAAATATGAACTTAGTGATCTACCCGTTCAATTAAAATTCTTGCGCCCATAGCGTATAACATTAAACAATGTTCTATTATTCCCATGCATTTACGTCATGGTTTATTTTTGCTGGTGAGTTGGTTAGAGCGGTAAAATCCTTTTGCGGTTTGCGTTTGTGAGTTTATATTTCTAAACGCGAAGGTACTTTTTGAAAGCTGTTACACCAGTGTTCTGTTATTATAAGGCCCGGATTCTGAACAGTCGGCAAACTGCCTTTATTTTGGCTTTTAAATAGACTGGAATGCAACAATAGCACGACCTGTCTGTAACAAAGAATTATATTCCGTATATTTTCAATCTGTTAGTCGCTTTTATTCACCACGTACAAAAACAAACTGTTGTCATAGAACCCACCATCTTGTACCCAAGTACTCAAGTTAGATTCTAAACTTATAGCTGTAAGTTAAAGTTAAAGCTACTGTAGATAATCAAAAGTGATCGAAAAGTGATTCACGTTCGAAATAGCAGAGCGCCATAAGATGTTTAATTTTTTATGTACGTCAAGCAACATCGGTCGTAGCAGAGTAAGTGACAATATAACAGAACGCGAAATTTCCACCGTTTTGCTTTATGATACCAGAAAAAGTTTTTTAATCAGACATAAGTATATTAGAAACTATAGTAGTTTTATTTATGTATATATATATCAGTTTAAAACTAGCATGAGATTTAGAACGAGGTTAACAGCATTCCATAGCAGTGATGTTTCATCATTGGCTCGATTTAATTGAAAATCAAATTACCCACGGTGCTTTAAGGTGTAAAATAATTGTGGTTAGCGTTGGTGTCTTGAGGTTTTAATCCTGTACGGGAAGCTCGCTTAACCAGATAAGGTACAATAGCTAAGTGAACGGCTCAGTGGATTTGGGAGATTTTACGAGTTTAAAGTTGTGCTATTAGTTAATGTTTAGCGGAAGATTGTAACACGACTTAAGTTGCGAAGCTTGGTTGTTCGTATATATTGTATAGTGGGGGAGGATGGAACACCTTTTTTTTGTTATGTTTTGTCCCATTTGATAGTAAACAAAGAACATTCAAAGAATTATAAAACCATAACCCCACGGCGCCCATAAAATTTTATTAATTGTTTAAAACACAATCAGAATAATTGGATATTACGTGCTAAAGGTATCTCGTATCCCCCACTCTACTGTACGTAACCTTGATATGTTTTTTATAATGCCTTTACTAAAATGATACATATTTGCAGGATTATATTGCGTCGAACAAAACTCGTGCCTAATGCGTTTAATCTGAGCATAGCCCGAAGGTACGTTACTCAAAATACGGGCAAAGGTAACTAAGGGAAAACAGCGAAGCCCAGACAACAAATCAGGTCGTATTCGGTATCTGAGTAATGCGAGGATGGAATAGGAAAGGTAAAAATGATTCGAATTCAAACCGCACAGTCAGTCTTTCAACAGCTTCACTAAACGTAAAAACGTGATTCTGTGTACGTGCCATAGCGAGAATACAGCAAACTAAGTTCCATGTGAAATGCTTATAGGTTACATATTAGAAATGATTAACAAGTGGTTTTGGGAAAATACCCAGAGAAACTGTCGTTGAGTTGATTAATAAAACAAAGTCAAACGCAGTTCAAATAGAAACGGAATGTTTAATTTTTCGCATATTTTTTAGCTTCAGCCATACTGCTGACTCAGAAGGCATAAGCTATAAATTGGCATACACGGTCTCAACGGTTAATATATTCAAATAGTAACGGCACCGTTGGACAAACATTGATAATATAGATTCCCATCAGTTCCCCTTTATTGTTTTCTTCTTTGTTTCCAGTAATAAGTTAATGTTTCACAACAGAGAGAGAAAGTGTACAAACGGTTAGGCAAACCAGGTGTCCCTAATTTTATTTTCACGTTGTAATTTTAGTTATAGTTCTGCAGTGGGACAGTTAGAAAAACCAGGACAGAAAGTGCTTCCGCATATGTATCTTATTCACAGAACACGCCACTACAGTTTAACTGCTCAACTTCTATAGTTCTATCGTTCGATATTGCTACACGCATAAACTGTAGAATTTGTATTAGTTATGGTGTTTCATATGCCTTGCACTTTTCGTCGTATCAATTTTCACAAGCAGTTCTATAGGGTATTTGATTTCGTCTCTTTTTGAATCATTTGTCAAAGGAGAACTATATCTTACAGAGACTAATGTATAATACATGGATATCAAAGAACTTTTAATGTAAGCTGTTTTAGGATCCGGGCGTTTGCCCTTTTCCGAAATGCGTAATTAATGGATGTACGAAGCTACTCGGCTGCCGTTGGAGTTGGTTGTCTAAATAAATTTGAATTACAGTTATATTGCCGGATAGCCCCCTTCGGGATGAAAATTAGCATACATAATTAATAGAAATTTATGATACCGTCCTAGTCCATTGAACAATGTCACGAAATAGGCAATTTTGTTAATTTTATCTTGTAGAAGCGCACCGCGCGGTCTGCTGCTTGGTAAAATCGATTATGGAACCTTAATCCGGGGGAGACAGGCTAAAATAAAAGCGTGTTATAGTGAAACAATACCGCAGAATGGAACTCAAACCAATGTTACTGCAAATATTTCTCTCCAAGCCAGAATAGCGACTTAGATGACTGAAAAATAATGTAGTTTTGTTTCACTCAGTTGAATATTCCGCCATAATATTATGGAACTCACAGACTGTCCTTTCCGTGTTTGTAAACCACCTGAGACGATTTTAAAACATGGCCTGTTTTGCACAGCGCGCTTGATCAGCGTTCTCTATATAATACACTTTAAAGCTATTGCTAGGTTTGCGTGGCGTACTGCACGGTTATATTACGGTCGTGTTTTGTCAAAAGTTGACCTAATGATTCGATTTTGGTCTTTGTTTTGACGCACTCTCAATTTTGACTTAATTTGCGGGAAACCTAGACCCCTCCGTTCCTTTATTGGTTTTCAAACTGAAACGATTTCCACCCCAAGCGTGTGACCATGCACATTATGTGATATAAACAAAGCGACGCCGACGCACATATATATTGTCTGCTTGGCTGTGAGTTTCACTTCAATAAGGGTTTGCCAGTCGGGTCAGAGGAGCATAATAAACCCTTTCGCGATTCCTTATTGCCGATGAACTCTAACGTAGATAAAGCCATCAATGGATTTTTAGTAGTCGTTATGTGTCCAGTGTCATATACTACGCGTATATGCTTTATCTTTGTTAAACTACAATGCAGGTTCCACCGCTACATGTTTTTAAAACAGGCGAACTCGTCGCGTTGTCGCTGTATTCGTATAACTATAATATAATAGGAAGGGCTTTACTCAACCCATTGTGCAAGAAGCATACAGCTACCCGGAAAATCATCATGGCACGAAAACATTTACCGGGATATGACGGCTTGTATATAAGAGAGATGCACGAGGCAAAAGTAAGAAACCAAATGTGTCAAGATTTATGAAACATCACTTGAGAGTTAAGTTAGCAGACTATCGAGAATATATAAGCCATGTTATCTACTACAGCCCCGTTGACCCGCAGTTTAATGTCAAGGATTATCTCACGGTGGAATCGGATAAGCTGTACCGTTTTGCGTGGATTAATAATGTACGTGGCCACGTACACGCACGTAATTCAATATCCATACACCCGCATTAGTTTGCAGCAATGTGATACCACCCAAATTAAAAGGTACTCTCCAGCATAGCATCGATTATCCTGTAATCGTGTTCGCCAAGAGAAACATGGGTACTAGCTTATGTCAGCGTGTATGTACATAAGGACTAACGTGATTATCTTGTTTGTATTAAATTTGTAAAGTATAACCTTACGATAGAAAACAAACGTCATAATAATCGTGCACAAACTGATGACTCTGTAGTTTTAAAATGTTAATGCTTCTGGAATTGCTCGTAAACATCTTTATACAATACTTCGTGACGTTGTGATTGAATACCATGACGTCATATCACGACCGTGTCGCGTGCCGTGCTATGATAAATATCCGTTGTAAAACCGTCACGATTAGGTCAAATGAACTACAACCTTTATAAGCTGCAATACAGGGTACAAATATTTTGTGTTAAATTTTGTTTAACGCCCGGTAACATATAGTTTGCTGAACCAAAAAAATATACAGTTAAATTCGTGCAGTCATTTGAGAATACAAATCGTTAAATAAGTAGTTAACAAATGTAGATATTTCTTGAACTTTAACACAGTTATAGATGCCAAGGTTCTTTATATCAAAGAGAATAAATGTTGTTGTACGGAATAAAGAATAAGTAACAACATGCACTTGTGTAATTTAGTTATAACCGACCGACCAGCGATCGCGTCGTTTCACCGCAACGTATACCTAAAACGTTTGCTATGACGTCAATAATTGGAAATTAACTTGTAACCGAGCACCATTTACGTCGCGTCATCCAGTAAAGTAGCATGAAACACGGTGAAGACTTCAGTTTATGGTCGTTGTTTGGTGACTAGCAACACAGCATTGTAAAGGGTTTATTGTAAGAAAAACAGGTTTTGTACTTTAGCAATTTCATGGTTACAAAAATGCTCTTGAAACATGTATACGAGCGCTAAAATTCCTTCAGTAATATGTTGGTATATATCCAGATATCGAGCGGCTGTTCTGAAAGTTTAAGGATTTTTCCATGTTTTATTGTAAACTGTTGCTATCTGCAAGAAATATGTAAACCTAGTTCTGATCAGTCCTGGTCACCTGAGTGCTTGGTTAGCAGCGATGAGGGGAAACAAGCATTCAAAATGTTACTGTCATCACCACGAATACGAACAAGTCAAACCGGCCAATCAATGTGACATTTCTAGAAATGCTGGTGTTTCGTTATTTCTTCAGTCTAGCTGGGAAATTTGTTATCCAGATTTTAGAAGACGTCGTCTATTGTGGGAAGATAATGACCAAGACAATTTTGTCTTCCGTCAGTTTCAATGTCCGTGGAGGAAATGGAGCGCTTTCATTCAGTTTGCTAAAATGATGACGCAGATTGCGGCATTTTTGTTCCTTATATCACTGACCGCGAGTTGTCAGAACACGGAAGGGCCACTATATTACATGGAGCACGATCTCTGTCCTTTAGACTGTACGTGTTGGAACTATAACGAACATTCCCCCCAACATGATATTTCAGCCCAAGGTACCGTGGTATCTTGTATACAAGGTATATATACAACGTGGCCCACACGGTTACCACGTAACACGGTGCGGCTTATACTCGAAGAACATCAAATCGAGCATCTGGCCTCGGTGCCGCATTTTATAAACAACACCAAATTCCGTATGGCCTCTGCCAATTTAACTTCAATCAATTTGTCCGGTAACCACATGCAACGTATCGACCAGGACGCATTTCTATCATTTTCATCGCTTAGACATCTAAACCTCAGCCATAACCGGTTAGAAGATCTTTCCTGGACCGTTGGTTTGGACGCTAAACCACTAACGTCACTCGATGTTTCGCATAATTCAATCACCGTTATAACTTCAACATCGCTGAAGAAGCTGGCCCACTTGAAATGGTAAGTATGTTTCTTACATGCAAGCTCACGTTTTATAAACACTCAACCTTTTTTAGGTTTTCAATCAGCGACAATCACTTAGTGTTGGTTGAACCGGCATCATTTCGGAGTCTCACAAATTTACGTTACTTGGATTTGTCTTTTAATCAACTGAACACTAAATCTGGACTTGCACATGATTGCTTCACTGGTTTAAAGAGTTTAGATCATCTTTCACTTGCTGGTAACAGAGTCATGGCAAATCTACCAAATTTTAAATCAATTGGTTTATTGGGAAACTCCACCGTTTCACTAGAGCTGCATGGGATGCCATTAATTAAAGAGATCAAACGCGACGTCTTTCGAGGATTTAGGAGTTTGCGATATTTGAACCTAAGTTACTGTGGGATTGAAACTATTCAACCTGGCTGGCTGGATAACGGACCGCAAGATTCAATTAAAACTCTGGATCTTTCGTATAACCGACTTGTGGTGGTTGAATCACATTTCTTTCTCAGTATCAAGTTGGATCCCGTGTTCGATGCTCCAATGACGTTCGGTTTACCTTTATCCGAATCCTCTCTATCATACATCGTGTCTCCGTCCATCAACGAAGCAGTTGCTGACTTATCAAGCAGCGCATTCTCATACCACGTCACCACTGTAGCCAGTCCAGCTCTATACAATAAACTTCCGCGTTTAGAGTGGCTTTCACTGCGAAATAACCGCCATTTGTCCTTCTTGGCGGACGACGCCTTCACTTACGTCCCTGCGTTGAAATACCTCTTCTTACAGGTAACGTATTCGTGATGCTCGTTTTAATTTTTACATGTGTTTGCTCTTAGTTAGCCTATGTACGTACCACACGCTCCAAAAATGTTTGTCAACCGTTCTGCTATACTATCAAGTTAATGTATATATTAGGATAGGAATGACAGGGTACTTTATGCGTTTCATAAATGAAATAAAATATAAAATGTTTTGGCTAAAGTAAAAAATCACAAAAACAAGAGCGACATGTTTACGGCACCAATTAAAACATAAAAAAAAACACTTATGGGGTTAATTGTAAACAAACCATCATGTCTGTGAACTGAAAATTGTTTCGCTTACCGAATGTATTTTTAATGGGGTTTACGTTTGCTTTGATTGGAGCCAAAGACCGTGAGAGCTTAGCCGGTAGTATTTATGCCCGGCGGCTTTATAAATTATGTATTCGTATACTCCGCTACTCGCATTTGTGCATAAAGTCTGTAAAAGTGGGCTATAATGTCAGGGCACCATCGAGCTATAGTTACATTTGGCATGTGTTCGACTGATCTCCTCATCTATAATGGGTGAAAATGAAAGCTGGTCGATCTACTTTGTTATCGATGTATATAGTTATAGCAGTATGTTTATTTACCTGTTCTGATATTCGAAACCTTCGCGTTTTAAAAAAAAGGATAAAATTCAGTTTATTTGTACCTCTCACATGCCAATTCATATCGAAATTACCGCACTAAAATTAATGCATTTTTTAACTGTACCTTTTTGTTAACAGAGTTGCAACTTGACGAGAATAAACCTCGCAGCATCAAAAGACATTTACAAAGACGATGGCGTCATAACCACCTTACCGAATTTGGCCCAACTTTGGTTCTATAACAACCCAATCTTCTGTGATTGCCACGTACGGGCACTCAGGCACTCGCTTTCAACAGATAGTTTCAACTCTAATGGTTGCCAAGCAATGCCTTCAAACACCACCGGCGTAGTACTTGATGGTCACAACTACTGGTACGAAAACCAGTGCAGACTAGTTATACCATCCGGGAAATCACTCTGTAATCTTCCGCAGAACGTCTATATTTATTATCCCATCTCCACTGTCCCAATGTCGTACTTAAACTGTCCCGAAGAACCGATATCACTCATCGTTGCCTCCCTGATTGGACCAATTACGTTCGCAATTTCTATATTCCTTGTCATGTTTTGCGGGTAAGCCAAACATTCTTGGTTTTTGTTCTTCCTAACACCGTTACATATACTTCGAATTGCGAGTACCATTGCCGCTTAATTTTTCTAAACAGTTTTTCAGACTGTTATTTCGACACTGCCTTTTTAATGTCCCACGCCATGTCCATATATTTTAATCATTCCAACAAATACCAGAAGGTTAATACACCCCATTATTCCCACAGCTCCTGTAGCGTTCTTGTACATCGGATCCGACGTTACAAGTCTGGTGTGTACCACATCATAAGTGAACAACGGGCATTGCGTTCATCAGAATCTACCAGCAGTGACGCCCACCAACGCATATTACCCCAACGTAGCTACCTTTCAACCGAATTTAAACCGAGCTCAACCGTCAACCCACAATCCGGTCTCACTTCCCTGAGCAAAACACGAAAATTGCCTCCAAAAGAACCTTCTTCGGGCGGAAGGTAACCCATAAGAACCCTGACTTTGATGTATGCTGTTTCATTTGTTTTACGGATGATGTCCTGCAGGATAACCCAAGGGGCCTGGCGATTTAAACCAAAGCTGGCCGATCTCCTATTTTTTTATGTTAAGAGAATACAAAACGGTATATTGAACGTCATATACCTATATTCTATCCATCAATGCTCGGCACACGAGGTGCTCGGTTGTAATACAACAAACAACCTCTCTATGATATTTTTTGTTTCAGGGTTCAATACAGGACCAATCTAGTCCTGAGTAGCATGGCAAGATCAGGCGAGAACCTTGCTTCAAAACAACACCGTCCAAGTTCAAGCTCCAGCTCGTCTTGTAGTGATGCTGCATTCAATATGGAAGATACAGAACAGTGTACATCATGTTCAAAGTACCAACAAAACTCACAAAACAACAACTCGCCGGAGTGCCTTCATAAAGCAACTAATTTATCCGACAAAGGTTTCCACAGCTGTCCCAATGTTTTCGAGGAAAAAAGGCCTAAAAAAACAGCGTTTTGGAAACACAAACTTCCAGTTCCACGCCCAAAGCAGTTTGAAGGCGATATTGAAATGATGGAATTTTTACGACATTCTGAATCCAGTAACATTCCGTTCGTGGATGATTCGGAATCTGATCGTTCAGGTCTTGAATCATCAGGCAAAGAGAAACCTCTACTGTCTGTGGTATTGGGGAAGGGAAGTGTGGATAATACTCCTCCTTCTCGGGAATTCGAGCATTTATTAACGTAGATAGTAAATCTTAATTAGGGAATTTATGGAATGTTTTGGGCAATTACATTGATTTCTACTAAAGCACAAACGAATTTTCTGTATATTGATAGTTTTGATTTACTGCAGCCATCATGCAATTTAATTTAGCTTTATTTTTAAGCTATATTTCTGTACTTATTTAGTTATATTTTTGATTTTTTGACAAGCCACATTTTATCTATTTTAAAACGTTTTGTTTGAGACATTCCATTTTAAACGTGGTGCTGTAATATCTTAATTTCTTTCCTGTGATTTCTTTCTAATTATTGCCAATACAGTAATTTTAAAATTTAGAAGGCAGCACTGTGCGTTGCTGTATTTGGTGCAAGCGATGTACTTGGTAGTTTTAGTTTGGATATACATCATACAACAAACATGCCGTATTGTTCATATTACCAAACACCCAACTCAATGTGGAGTTTAGAACGCGTTTCGGAAGTTTCCCTTTACTTTGAATGATTCTTCTGCACATTTGGCATAACGGTGCTTCATAACCTGGTCGAATTGTCTGCATAGGCTCTGTCCCGTCTTCTGTGATCGCAGTTTTCCTCCAGTTAAAATACCTTCTGTAAATTTATGCACAACAGAAAAATCAAAACTGTTTTTAATACTATCTATATAGTAGGATGGGGGAATATGGGACACCTTTTTAATCTATTTCTCGTCCCATTTGGTACTAAACAAAAAACAGACAAAGAATTATAAAACTGTATCTTCGCAACTCCTATAAACGGTTGTTAATTGTTTAAAACACGATCAGGATATTTGCATATTATATGTGCTAAAGTTGTCACGTCTCCCCCACCCTACTATATGTGTTAAAACATGTTTTCAACTAGCTTTAAACGTCATTACTATACCTGTATTCGTGATCGTTTTTATCCAGATAAATTAAGTAATCCACAAGTGCTTTAGGTGACTCGAAGTCCTCTATATGGATGTAGGATCCGACCGGAGCAACTTCTGCCACATCTTCCTTCGTTGGCCCCCAAACCACCGGCACAACACCAGCCATGATTCCATTTCGCCAAAATTTTTCCGTCACGTAATCTCGGCAATGCCAGGAATTTTCAAACGCAAGGTAAAATTTGTATGACGATAAAAACGTTGTGAAGTTGTTTTTCGTTATTCGTTGGCCGAAGCATTTCCCGTACATATCAATCTGAATAGAAATATTAAACATTTTGATTTAATACTGATAAAAACAAATTTATCATTGAACAAAAGCTCGCTTACCTTTAACCCGGCTTCTAACAATTTAAACACGTACTTTTTTCGCTCAACTGCGCCTCTAGTGTTGTTACAGTTGCTAACAACCCATGTCGCTAGGTGGCGTTTTGATTTAATGATTTCATCGATGTATAACTGTGGGTCTGTGACTGCTTGTTTTGGCCAAGAGTGCGCAGTATATGGTATATTACCTGAAACAAAAGTTTAATATATTAATAAAAATAAACATATATTTATATGTTGTACGAGGGGCGTTATAAAATATTGCTGGGCCTTTGTCACATAATATTCAAATATCCCGATCTTGTTTTTTACATTGAACAAAGGTCTATGGGAGTAGTGTAGGTACGGTTTTATAATGCTTTGAATGTTCTGTGTTTTCTACCAAATGGGATGAGAAAATAGTATGAAAGGGTGTCCCATCTTCCCCCAACTACTATACGTGTGAAAGAAATTTCTTTTATACTAAATACATACATCATACCTGAATACCAACGAAAATCACTATCTCTTCTATAAGACATCGTATAGTTAAACATCGTGTCAAATACGCCAACCATGGCCGAGCGAAGATGAAACGTTTTAGCCGGTGTTTCTCGGTGCCATAAAACGTACGCTTGCTCCGCGATTCTGTCGAAATTGCACAACGTTAACTTACACAGTAGAGAATCCCATCATTTATTATTTATATTTCATGCTGCTTGTTGTCGTTTATGTAATACTAATATGTTGTATATATTTATATATTCTACTATTCTAGGTTTACCTGTAAGGTGGAAGATCGTTCAAGTTAGCTGCATTCGGCAAGTTGTCGAAAACGACAACTTTACTTTGATTTAATAACCGACGGTTCATTGTCAGCCTGCAGTTTCCACATTCGCCTTGAAAACTTCTTTCCAGGTAAAACTGTTTGTTTTTGGGCAAATTCTTCCAAGTTGGAGGCCACCAGACTAATATAATAGGTCTCCCGTTTTCTTGGTCTGCACCTAAACTACTGGGATCTACAGGCGTTGAGGCTTTGGTCCAACTATGATCGATACCAGAGTTTAATTTGCTCGTAATACCATTATTACTGAGCTTGTAATACAAATCATCTGTGTTCGAATGCTTACTAGCTTGCCATACGTTCCCAATATCCTTACCGCTTTCCATCACAACCGATGGTCCAACTTTAAAAGATGTTAGATCTTGAGATATATTTATCATGTAGTTCGTCCCGGTTTCTACTTCTTGCAAGTTTCCTTTGCTGTGTAAACGGTACACCACCTTTCTCCAGGTCTTGTAGTCTATTTTAAGAACTGCACCTGAATCCAGCAATGCTTTTTTTACTTGGAGACACAGAGCCAAAAGTATCGACACCAAGAGAAAAGTTTTGAAAGCAATTGAAAATCGTCGGCAGAAATTTCGTTTAAAAGAATGCATCATTTCCGGTAACAAAATTTGGTTCTTATTTTGAATACAAAGTACTTACAGTAAAATCATATCCTACACGTTTATACGGTTTATCATCTGGCTCCCTTAAGAGCTGTATTTTATTTAAATAAACAAGTGTAGCAACCGATGCAATAGAAAAAAAATTATAAGTGCCTGTAATGGATTTATAATGTGTTTAAGTAACAGAACATCTGTATGTTAGAACATCATACATTATTCCATCCTTCACTTTGTACAAGAGCTACTTCTCCCTAATGTTTTTAATGTGCTATTAACTTTCTCAGTTTCAATGTCCTTTCTCAGTTTCAATGTCCATCATTTTAGCAAGCCACATTTTATCTATTTTAAAACGTTTTGTTTGAGACATTCCATTTTAAACGTGGTGCTGTAATATCTTAATTTCTTTCCTGTGATTTCTTTCTAATTATTGCCAATACAGTAATTTTAAAATTTAGAAGGCAGCACTGTGCGTTGCTGTATTTGGTGCAAGCGATGTACTTGGTAGTTTTAGTTTGGATATACATCATACAACAAACATGCCGTATTGTTCATATTACCAAACACCCAACTCAATGTGGAGTTTAGAACGCGTTTCGGAAGTTTCCCTTTACTTTGAATGATTCTTCTGCACATTTGGCATAACGGTGCTTCATAACCTGGTCGAATTGTCTGCATAGGCTCTGTCCCGTCTTCTGTGATCGCAGTTTTCCTCCAGTTAAAATACCTTCTGTAAATTTATGCACAACAGAAAAATCAAAACTGTTTTTAATACTATCTATATAGTAGGATGGGGGAATATGGGACACCTTTTTAATCTATTTCTCGTCCCATTTGGTACTAAACAAAAAACAGACAAAGAATTATAAAACTGTATCTTCGCAACTCCTATAAACGGTTGTTAATTGTTTAAAACACGATCAGGATATTTGCATATTATATGTGCTAAAGTTGTCACGTCTCCCCCACCCTACTATATGTGTTAAAACATGTTTTCAACTAGCTTTAAACGTCATTACTATACCTGTATTCGTGATCGTTTTTATCCAGATAAATTAAGTAATCCACAAGTGCTTTAGGTGACTCGAAGTCCTCTATATGGATGTAGGATCCGACCGGAGCAACTTCTGCCACATCTTCCTTCGTTGGCCCCCAAACCACCGGCACAACACCAGCCATGATTCCATTTCGCCAAAATTTTTCCGTCACGTAATCTCGGCAATGCCAGGAATTTTCAAACGCAAGGTAAAATTTGTATGACGATAAAAACGTTGTGAAGTTGTTTTTCATTATTCGTTGGCCGAAGCATTTCCCGTACATATCAATCTGAATAGAAATATTAAACATTTTGATTTAATACTGATAAAAACAAATTTATCATTGAACAAAAGCTCGCTTACCTTTAACCCGGCTTCTAACAATTTAAACACGTACTTTTTTCGCTCGACTGCGCCTCTAGTGTTGTTACAGTTGCTAACAACCCATGTCGCTAGGCGGCGTTTTGATTTAATGATTTCATCGATGTATAACTGTGGGTCTGTGACTGCTTGTTTTGGCCAAGAGTGCGCAGTATATGGTATATTACCTGAAACAAAAGTTTAATATATTAATAAAAATAAACATATATTTATATGTTGTACGAGGGGCGTTATAAAATATTGCTGGGCCTTTATCACATAATATTCAAATATCCCGATCGTGTTTTTTACATTAAACAAAGGTCTATGGGAGTAGTGTAGGTACGGTTTTATAATGCTTTGAAAGTTCTGTGTTTTCTACCAAATGGGATGAGAAAATAGTATGAAAGGGTGTCCCATCTTCCCCCCAACTACTATACGTGTGAAAGAAATCTCTTTTTCACTAAATACATATCATACCTGAATACCAACGAAAATCACTATCTCTTCTATAAGACATCGTATAGTTAAACATCGTGTCAAATACGCCAACCATGGCCGAGCGAAGATGAAACGTTTTAGCCGGTGTTTCTCGGTGCCATAAAACGTACGCTTGCTCCGCGGTTCTGTCGAAATTGCACAACGTTAACTTACACAGTAGAGAATCCCATCATTTATTATTTATATTTCATGCTGCTTGTTGTCGTTTATGTAATACTAATATGTTGTATATATTTATATATTCTACTATTCTAGGTTTACCTGTAAGGTGGAAGATCGTTCAAGTTAGCTGCATTCGGCAAGTTGTCGAAAACGACAACTTTACTTTGATTTAATAACCGACGGTTCATTGTCAGCCTGCAGTTTCCACATTCGCCTTGAAAATTTCTTTCCAGGTAAAACTGTTTGTTTTTGGGCAAATTCTTCCAAGTTGGAGGCCACCAGACTAATATAATAGGTCTCCCGTTTTCTTGGTCTGCACCTAAACTACTGGGATCTACAGGCGTTGAGGCTTTGGTCCAACTATGATCGATACCAGAGTTTAATTTGCTCGTAATACCATTATTACTGAGCTTGTAATACAAATCATCTGTGTTCGAATGCTTACTAGCTCGCCATACGTTCCCAATATCCTTACCGCTTTCCATCGCAACCGATGGTCCAACTTTAAAAGATGTTAGATCTTGAGATATATTTATCATGTAATTCGTCCCGGTTTCTACTTCTTGCAAGTTTCCTTTGCTGTGTAAACGGTACACCACTTTTCTCCAGGTCTTGTAGTCTATTTTGAGAACTGCACCTGAATCCAGCAATGCTTTTTTTACTTGGAGACACAGAGCCAAAAGTATCGACACCAAGAGAAAAGTTTTGAAAGCAATTGAAAATCGTCGGCAGAAATTTCGTTTAAAAGAATGCATAATTTCTGGTAACAAAATTTGGTTCTTATTTTTAATACAAAGCACTTACAGTAAAAGTTATATCCTACACGTTTATACGGTTTATCATCTGGCTCCCTTAAGAGCTGTATTTTATTTAAATAAACAAGTGTAGCAACCGATGCAATAGAAAAAAATTATAAGTGCCTGTAATGGATTTATAATGTGTTTGAGTAACAGAACATCTGTATGTTAGAACATCATACATTATTCCATCCTTCACTTTGTACAAGAGCTACTTCTCCCTAATGTTTTTAATGTGCTATTAACTTGTCTAATTACACGGCGCGGTAAGATTGCTTCCATTAAGATTCGAAAGATACTTCGTTTTATCCGGTTACTGTTTTCGACGCATAAAAAAATAACTGTCGTTGCCCCACCAGGATAAATAAGTTATATTTGTTTATTCATTTATGTTTCACTCAAAATCATATTAACAATTTTCACATTCTTATCACAATTTAGATTTTAGAATGTACTTGGACTTCAGCATTTTAGGTTAATTCGGTTATTTTAACTGAATTCCCATTTTCAAAACTCTTTCCGAAACAGAAACAATATAGTTGCTGTGAGTGGGACAGGGTAAATAACTCAGAAGACATTACACTAACGTCATAAAATACGTTGTCGAGTTTAGGCTTTAAGAGGATACAGGTAACTCTTATGTAGTTATACAGGTCTATTATCCATAGTTAAATGGGGTAATTTATAGAACGACTTGTCACCAGAGGGTTGGGCTAGTTCCTATATATGAGTGAAATTAAGCAGGTAGTTGACATCAATATTGTGAGCAGTACGTAGGATATATAGGATAAAGTGCCACAACAGTAGCCGTTCATTCTGTTACTTCTGCTACCAGGCATATTGTAATTAATCTTTTAACGACTGAAGGTGGCTGTACACAGTACTAGGAGTTCGTCCGTTTATTTGTCTGTTTTGTCCGGATTTCGCTGCCACATGCGGAACTTGGTAATAGGTTTGCATACGACTTAGCAAGCGGGTTCGCATGCCGGATACTGTGTACAGCCACCTTTATCTGGTATAAAGACGTATAGTGAATATTTCCGACGGTCAGTAATCGCTTGTTTGCAACCGGTTGTATAAATAAATATTTTGTTTTTGTAAAGTTTAAATAATATGTGTATACCTTAGGTGTCGCTGACTGTTGCCGGTTAAAAGTTTAAGCTGTATTATTTTGTACCACGGTGTGAACAGGTTATAGCGTTCCTAACCCGGCGAGGTCGTATACTGGCTGTTACTTACAGGCGTTTACGTCATTAGTGCGTTGGTGTGAATGTACAAACATACGCAGGTGCCACAAGCAGAGGCGTTTGTTTCACAAGCATGCTTTCCTGTATGGAGTCGGCATCACTTGTTTACAAAACGACAGCTTACCTTTCAAAACCATCAAAAGCAGCAGAGAAAAGCTTACGAAATTACAATTCAAAAACAGTGGAGAAAAGCTTACGAAAATACAATTCTAACTAGCATTTCTGTTAGATTGAAGAATACAGTTAACTTGCTACACAGTCGTGTGTTGAATCAACGGAAACAGAGTCGTCATTAATAAGTTCGATGAGACATGGAAAGTACGTTGGTTCCTATTTAATGAGACGGTCATCCGTACAGTTTAGCAATTTACATCACGAAATATCATAAAAACTATTTTCCCGAAAAACGAGCAAAGTGAGGAAACCAGAATCAGGGTAGAAAAGTTTTGTTTTGTATACGAAATGACTGTATCGTATAATGTGGGGACGTATATTGTACTTTCAATAAACGGAAATTCCGGCCATGCAGATGACGCATTGTATTGAGAAGCGTGCGCCACTTTCCTCAGTGTAACATGCCAGTATATACCGGTACCTTGTATGTACATTGTGCTAAAGTTTGCGAGTCCAAAATGTGACTGCACACACTTGTTGAGTCGAAGTAAAGGTTTACCTAAAGTCTTGTTGCTATTTTCCAAGCAGTTGTTTATTGGAAGGAAAATCTATTCCAGTGTACGTGTAGGGGGTTTAAGTTACAGCAGTTTATTTCTGGCCGATGTTGTCCTGATGTAACTTAACACGGAAATGCCTGAGCTACCAGAAAACAACAGTTCAAAGGATCAATACAGTAGCTAAGTGTTAGAAGCTGAAACGCTCGGCCAGTGTAGGCACAGGGCAGGGTAAATGATATATAAAGGTGTATAGAGTGATTTCACTTATTGTTATGATATAGGATCATGAGAAGGCCAGCTAACAGGTTGATGAGGTTTATTCGCAGCGTGTAAGCCGACTGTGACTCAGAGGAAATCGGTAATACATCGTCTCCTTTGATTTTCTATTATAACGACATCATACAGTTGACTAGGACTTCAGATGCACCGTATAACGTACATCATTGTGAAGCATGTATAGGTTTATGTTGGAACCGAAGACACTGACTATATAACCATAGCAGTGTCACATATGCAGTGCTTTTATTTTATATATAAGTAAAATAAAAATACTACTTAATAGAATACCCCATATCGTAGTTATATATTTCCCACTTTCTTTTATTGCAGTGTGATGTAGATATTCAGTTGATAGATACAACAAAGTTAACGGAGTAAAGAATGGCGGAAAAAGAAATAGAAGAATTGCAAGGGTAAGCTATGTTTGCACCATACATACTATGTCAAAACCCGAGTAGCGGTATTATTGTAGTTTCACTCTGTAGTTTATGTCTCGATTCTTATGTTTTAGGAAATATTTGACGTCATATGCATATACTTTTTTGTATGTTTTTTAACATACATCGTAGGAATGTACAATCAATGCAACATATGGTGTTAATTTCATTATGGTTTTCGCCATAAAACTAGAAAGGTTATTCGTTGTATCAGCTGTGGATGTTTACCGTTACCAAATTGTAAGCCGCTAGGTGGCAGACAAGAGCAATACGACTGCTTCGGTTTGGCGACGCAAAATTTTACGTGGTTTGCAATAAGTGATAGAAAGTAATATGTACTGCTGTAATATCTATATTCCTGAAACCCAAATAGCAGATGTGCTACATGTTCAAGACAATTATGTTTTGTTTAATTTGTATTTTGCACGGAGTATTATGCTCAATGCCGCACTGCATTTTTACGAAACCAAACGTAAACGTTCGCAGAATTTTTGAGGTAACTTGTTACAGAAATAGACGGCAGCGAACGTTTGCAGCTTGCAACGTCTGTATACAACTAATAGTTAAGTTAAATATAATATGTTGATCTTTACTACATAATATGCTAACCTTGTTTCGTTGGTCCTACATATACGCATTTCTAATGCCATTTTTCGAATAGAATAAAATAATCAACGTGTGAATCCATACTATTTCGTAACAAACTTTCTGTTTGGCTGAGGAAAACATTGTAAATACATAAAGGAGAGCTGCTTCGAGAACAGGTGTTTTAGGTACCGTAGTTTGTTATCATTTGATCAACGAGCGAATTATATATTTATATTTTACACAAAACAGTGAGTTACACAGCGGCAATTATATGTTGCAAACTTCCGCCAAACCTACGAGTGTTTTGCAAATATTCAATGATTTATATGATGTCATAGTCGACGCGCTGCGCTTGGCATCATTCATAAAAATTAAAAAATTGGCGCGCCTGCTGCAAACCAAATCGTTAAGATTGTGAAACAACTTCACCGGAAATGTAAACGCCCGTCTCTTTGATTGCCAATAATGACCATTATGACGCAAGTAAACATCGTGTGGACTGCCACTATGACGTAACACAAAGTATTATGCGTGATTGATGAAAGGCTTGCATAAACATCAATTTTATTACGTCAAAGATGGAGCAACAACCATAACCGAGTGGTAAATACACACCGATACTGATATGCGATGCCAATAGCGCTTTGTTTAATCATGACGTCACGTTGCATCTCCAAGATTTTGCAAAACTCGGCGCCTTATGGTCGTGAGAATACGGTTTTATATTTCTTTGAATGTTCTTTTCCTATTACCAAACGCGTAAAGAAAATAGAATGAAAAGGTGTCCCATCTTACCCCACCATTCCCCAACAAGAATTTTATTTATTCCCTCGAACTCTGATTCAGCAAAATGACAATCGATAAAAGAACTCTACGGGAAAAAAACATTTGTGTAATAACAACGTGGCTGTTAATCCTATACAATACAATCAAACTCCCATAACCGCTATTTGAGCTATAGATAGTTATGATTCAATAAACTGACCTCAGTCATGTTGTATTTCTTAGAATTAGTTCAACAATCATATGAAATGGGCATCGTAACGCTTCTTTGTGTAGTTAGATGTGTAAGGTGCTTGCTGGTGCCAAACATTGACGCACGCATTGTTAGTTTATATACTCAAGCTCAAATAAAGTTCGCCAACCGTATATGGCTGGCAGTTACAATGCGAGAATGGGTTGTTTTTCTGATTTATTTCAAAACGCGACATATTATGGACATGTGTAATGCTGTCGGTGAATTTTGACGTCATGACATACGTCATAATCCCACGTCCGGGTTCAAGGTCAAACACTTTCAACAGGTAAACAGGATTAGCTGTCACGTACACGATGGTTTATAACTCGATGTGATGCATTGCGCACGTAGAATTGCTCATAATTGCAGCGTATAGGAAACAATTCAACTTTTTCACGACTCTTTTGTTTGATATGTGTCGCTTTGATGTGTCGCTTTCCACACGTAGCTATTTTGAACCGAATTGACTGACATATACGGGTGCTTGTACATGACGTGCAGCATATCGGAAGATACTCATTACTGGATGTTTCTTCCTCTGAAAAAAAGTTTATTTGAGACCGAAACGCAATGTTAATTAAAGTGCGATGTTGTCATTCTAACGTAGTCGTTACGTAGGCGCTGTTTTTATACCAAAAGCTACGCGCATATTACGTCACGTCATGCTAGGTACCCATGAAGAATGCACATGATACAACACCTTTTTCCGGAGCGTTATGGTGTCTCATTTAGACTGTGACGTGATGTTTAGACGCACATTGTTTCTTTCCTTGATCACCGTAGCACATTCCATGCTTTATTTATGTGAAGTGCAAATAGTGCATTGTATGTCTTAACATTTAGCAGTTATCTTATATTAAACCGTGAGGTATCACCGTTATGTTAATTATAACCTATATTCAGGAATACGAAACTCCTACATATACAGAAACCAACCGATCATTTCTAAATAATAAATACAATTCCAACGCAAAGCAATTGTAACCGCTGTAAAGGACCACATCCGACTCTATATATCTTGGTCGTTTATCGGCATAAATGTTCAGTAAAAGTTAAAATTCCCTGTCGTTACTCATTAACGTCGTGGCCCGCTGACCACCACTTTTAGAAATTCAAATTGACCTTTCTACCTTCGAAAAGTTTAAGTATAGCGTAGTGCGCAACCGAAATACCGCATTAGTTGCTAAAACGGCACTTAACCAGTCATTTATGGTTATGTGAATGCCGTTGAATACTTAATTTGAGCGGTGCGTCAGTCGGAAAGAGTTCACGAATTCTATTACGTCTATTTTAACACCGAGCGTGACGTACGTATAGGTTAAATTTGTGCTTTCATTATTTCGTTATCTCCTCGCAAAAATTAGGTACGGAACAAAGATTTAGTTTCAAAATCTTTATTTAATCCTATTTCATCATAAGCGCAAAATATGTTATGCATTCCTTAAAATAAATATTTTTCTATAAATAAATCCACCTGCTGGCCAAGGAGGTTTAGTCTCTAGGGTAATAATCTATAAATGAGCTCTTTAAAATCTATTTCTAGTTTCATTATAGATATGAAGTGTTCGACTAGCATAACTAATGAGATTTACGCGTCTGCTCGATGTCTGTCGTCAAAACTATTTCAGTAAAAAAGAGAGCATTCTGACTTTAAAGGGACAGTAATTGACCAATAAAAATCGCTCAATAAAACGTGTTTTTTTAAACGGCTTTAGGATTAGACAATGTTCTGTTTTTTGTTGTTGCTTGGCCCTTGATAAACCGGTTTTAAACAGTAGAATTGGCTGTTACTTTTAACAGGAAGATATTTTTAAATTTAAAGCGGCGTTAAAATAAAATTAGAAAACAAACTACTTTAAATTGGGCAGATAAATCGGTGTAATAACGAAATGTCATTCAACATCGTACTAACCATGAAAATTATGTGCATTTGTATCTGTTGTACACCATCTGTTGCTGCGATAACAGATTATTTATAGCACCTGTATAGAATCATAGATCCTTGTTATTTTTCTATTCCTAATACGAAATGCTTCTTTTTTCACAATTGCTAAAGTTACGTAAACCTGATAAGCAATCATGGCACCATTGCTTGTGTATAATAAACCAGGATGTATTGTTAACAATGGGAGACACATGCCCAAAATCAAATATAAGTCGTTCTAAACATTATTCTGGTCAATATTTAAACGCTTAACCATAGTCGCAGATTTGTTCGAAAATGCTCGAGGTTCAGATTTACACGGATTAAGTATTACCCGGAAACGGAAATTGCGGAAAAAATCAATAACAATCGAGTCGGTCGCGTAATCTAATCACTGCGGACATCAGTGCGCGCAAGCTTGGTGTCAGAGGTGCAGTGACCATCAACACGTCGCTAAAGCCGCTTTACGTTTGTTTATCATTTAAATTTGAATGTACGTACATGGAGCCGTATACATAGTAACTCGTGTGGGGAACACCTAGTTAACAATGATTTTCCTGCTAGCATATCATGTTTGCACCAAAACTTGATCTAAGTGCAAATTATTCGGATCATTCGGCTAAAAAATACAGTAACGATAGTCACGATTGTAGCGTTAAATTAAGATAGTTATACCAAGCCTCGTATTGGAGATAAAGTATTAGGGTTTTTGAATCGAATCGTGATTGAAGCGATGAAACGTGATCGAACTCCACTTTGTTTAGCATTTGTCGCTATATGTATGAAACGTTACCTAATTTTGTACACGGAGCACACGTCGGCGTGGGGCGGCGTGAGGCTTGTGTTTATAAATTCCAGCGGACACACATATAGCGTCGACTTCTTACTAAGTGAGCAAGACTAAATAACTTTCACGCAAGACAAAAATAAAACAAGTGGTCTGAATATTTCTTGGCGTATTTACGTACAACGTTGGTGAGTCATTCCGCTTAACAATAATGACTAATGTCTGTTGGCATTTGGTAAAACAAAGTAACACCTTTTGCTGTATCATTTACGAGACTTGACTAGGCCAACCTTTATCTCACCTTACTTTGCTGCAAAAATAACCGCATGGACCAGGCAAGTTGCCAACAGCGGTGTTTAATGATGATTTAATTGCCGAAATTTCCAAATATGCCTCCCTTTATTCCTTTACCTCTAGATGAACTGCCAAATTGTGTTCAAGCGGTTTAACGAATTATATGTTAGGGTGAAAAGATGGGACACTTTTTCAGGTTATTTTCTCTTCTCCTTTGGTAGTAAACAAAGAACATTCAAAAAAGTAAAAGACTGAATCTCCCATAGACTGTTGCTAAATGTTAGGTGTAAAAGGTGTCCCATCTTCCCCACCCCACCATACAACTGTTTTATTTAACTTTTTTTCCAGGTCTGAAGAGACAAAATTAAGTCATTTACTCATTCAGAGTTGTTTCATTAGAATTATAAGATAAAACATATGTTTCACGTCTCAAACAGGCAACCTAAAATATTTTTTAAACAAATAACCTAGCTTTTGTTTCAAATTAGTAAGTATATTAATAACTGGTACAGATCCGTATTTTAAACTTATTAATAGTCTGTGACGCGATGGCCAGAAGCACCGTTTGATTTATTTGAAAACAAGATATTTGCAGAGACAGAATCTATTTATAACCGTATATTTACATCGGCATGTGCTCGTATAAATTTCATTACCATTAACGATTTCTTCTTGCTGGCCGGCTTTCTAAAATACAAATTGCGTTAAAAGACAGCAGAAGGTTGAGGATATATTGATCATTTGAATATTATAAGTATGGACGTACATACGCGGCTGCACACTGTCATACTGATGTATGCGATCATTGTGGGTAGCGATCAATATATCGCATCCGTCAGATGCATGGGAATGGGCTTATAGTTAAATGCTGTTGGGATGTATAGGTGATGTTTATGATTGGTGCAATGTTCAAGCAGTATTGCATACCAGGCGTGAGGTATTTATAAAAGGTCGCACTTCGCTTATAATTTACTTGAAAACAAATTTAAATGCTAAATTTAAAACCATTGAATTTATCGTAAACTAGCCCCCTGGCTTTAGTGCACCTGTGTCATACTTAGACGCCGCAGGGGTCCGGGCGCTGCAGGCGAGTGATGTTATAAATTCGCTATATGTGGGCATATCTTTCGCGGTGTTTGATTAACTTCCGATGTCCATGGGGCCAATTGGAGTAACACACTCGATTGGCCTGTTATGTAGGTAATTATACATCCAATGACGTATTCATGCGTTGAATAATATTTGTATTATAGCCGGCTGGTTATATAGATTGGTAAAAGATGGAAAGCTTTTTCGTTCCATTTGGTAATAAACAAAGAACATCCCAAGAAATAAAATCGTATCCTTGCGACTACCGACTACCATAGACCGTTGGTAATTGTTTAACGATGAAGATATTTGGATATTTTGTGCTACAGTTGTCCTATCTTACCCCATAGTACTATAATTCAAATAGGTAATTGCAAAACAGAATCCTCACGTTTATTTATTTCCATTCAATCCATTACTAAACCTTTGCACCGACATATCTTAAGTACACCAGTAAGTGGTGTGCCGAAAACAAGCGATGACGACTGGACAAACAAAATCGATGTTTCTAATCTAATCCATTCGGCACAACATGCGAGTCTTAGTGGATTTCGGGTTCAAACACATACGGAACACTTATTCAAAGTTCGGTGTTTATCGTTGAATGAAAACAACTCTCGGTCGTTCAACTGGTACTTGTGTAACCGCTGAGGAAAATCGGCGTAGTATAAGACGTTGTTGTGGCGATGCTTCATTTGGTTGAACTTATATAAAAAGCGGTGACGCAACGAGCATGGCACTTGTCATATTTGGACAGTGACAAGTGGTTTAATTTCCCATTGCCATTTAGTAAGTACCACTGACAAAGACTCGTGAACTTTTATTGCACGGTCCATATCTCGTTATCTCAATTTGTTGCTATGTTTAAGTTCTGAGAAAGTGTTGACCACCTGCGTTTAAACTCTGGTTCCTCTGTTTTTTATAGATATGCCTTTTGAAGGTCCACCAAATGAACCTTATATTTAAATCAAATTTCCACGAAAATTTACTATAAATGATCCGCAAAGCAAGAAAGTTTAAATTAGAAAGATACTTTCCTACTTATCGTTTGGCAACACTTTTCAATGTGCCCTATATCTAAGGCGCCTGCCTCTGACGTAAGCAAGCACTTGTGATTGTTTTTGTTCTTCGCGTATTGGCAGGCGTGCGTCCAAAATACGCGCTGATTTTGCGAGCGGCCAAGTTTCTCCCTAGTCAAAAACATAAATGCAAAAGCGACTATGACTCCCTCTCCTTAATCGAAGCCGCAAAGTGTTCTAAATCGAGCAGTAAGTGCGGCTGCCAATTTGTAAACTGGCCGTATTGTTTTTAAAAAGGGGTATTGGAAAGAAATGACTGACACTTATATGGCAGGTTTGATGTCAATTTTAAACTGGAAGTTACATGTTTGTAGTTGTTTGGTTTGCATGGAGAGGTACATCGAACAAAAACGAAACACGTTTAAAAGTCGTTTCATAAAAAAATAATCTGTCTTTATAAGAAATAGCACATCTTGCTGACACGAAACGGTAAATATTTCGTAATGCGGCAGCTGTTTCGTTTCCCACACACACAGCAGTAATTTGCTTGTTTTCGTGTTTAAACCACTGTTTCAAGTCTATGTTGTTTTTCGAGTATGTTACACCTCCTGGACATTAACTGTATATCACCATTTCTCATTACTAAGCCAATAACAGCTTTGTTGCTTTAGCTAACTGTGTGGGGTAAGTTAAGCATTGCTGTTTCATTTAAGACATCCGGCCCTTATCATAAGTTCGTTAAAGGAATTTAAAATTACAAGGTCGAGTAATTTCATACTAAATCGGTTGGTTTCGTAACTGCATATTTATCGCGGAATCACGAACGTCATAGATTTTAACAAGCGCCATGAATGACGAAATTCCAAAGTAAGGGTTGCTGGGACACAGCGAAGTTTCTTCGACAGCGACTTTCTCTTTACTTGTTTACCACCAAATTACATCGCTTTCCGTAGGAAAGGACGCGAAGTGTTACTCGCATATCTTCGGTGTGGTTTGTTGTGAATGGCTTCAGTTTTTCGTTGAATTGAATAACCGAATATTTCGTAGGGCGTTTGACTTTAAAAGGTTGTTGTTTTTTATATTTGCCTTCTAATAGATTATAAAGGTACTGTTTCGAACTAAAATACTCGAAAACGATACTCGCGAGGTTGTGTACCATGAACAGGCGTGAGTCAATTGTGAGCGTCTGGTCCGAAATCTGAACAACCAGACCAAAACGTCATGCTCATAATAAAAGTAACACCCCCTGTAACGAAACACCCAACTGATTCACTCCATTCGAAAGTAAATATAACTTGGAATTAGATTTCTTAAGGTTCGTCGGACGCCCCTGAGTACATGAATGCGCTGGTGAGGATAATCGACCCAGATCAACGGATTTAGCTTTGCGTGGTTAATGATTTCATTGTTAAACACGAAATGTCTACGCACTACACAAAGTTAATATTGGTGTTCTTGTTAAATGTTTAAACACGACCAAAATAACCCGGGCGAGACTACACCCTCGTTACATTTGTATAAAACAGGGACCTATATATATATGTGTGTGTGTGTGTGCTGATTATTTAGCGAGATTTCAACATAAGGCTTGTTTGAATTTATGGTAAACGTTTGTGTTTTACCTTAACTGTTCGTTTGCATTTATGGTTTCTTAATGTGGAAATACCAACAGTAAAAGTACAGATATGGTAAAATTATAAATAAACAGCAGAAATAAAATTATAAATAACCTAAATTAAGTTAATTTTTACAGCCATCGTTGTCTTTTATACCCAGAGCTAGTCTTACGTGTTGGTCACAGTGGCTGAACTGTGAAATATTGGTCGATAATTTGCAAATACGTATAATAGCTTGTTTAAAACGTATATTGTTTGCTATTACGACTAACAACACTAAAGGGCCTGTTAACAAGCAGTTATTCGTATTTTCGAAATGTCAAAGCAATTTATTTGCCCGTGTTTTTTAATACTTATTGGTTGATTTACCTTTCGATAAATCCAAGAAATTAATTGGAAGAATAGTGTTTCGTATGTACATGTCAAGTATTGCTGGTTTGGAAACAAAATATCAACTTGAGCAACGCTTTTCGATTATATTGCTTCAAAACGCTGCAGCAGATTTGAACCCAATTATATAGCAAACGGTGTAAAATTAGATTGCCTATATTATAGCAGATGTTCTGTCAATTTTTTATAACCGTTATTTAAAAATAGTATTTTCCATACCAATTTTAAAACGTTTATATTATAACGTTGTTCTATAAAATTATTTCAGGGCATATTTGGGCATTTCTCAGGCTCATTTACTATTAGTATAACGCATTGACCACCTCGGTTCGCCACAATCGGTGCCACGATTGCCTAAAATGGCATTGGCTTCACCAGCGTTAACCCACAAAAAAAATCATACACAAATATAATAAAATCATTTCATGATATATATTTTGAAACCCTTATACGATGCAGTCATCGCAAATAAAAACTTACCAAGTTATTTTTGTAACTATCATTCATCGTCACTGAATGATGAAGAATAAGTGTTGCTCATATAAGCAAAAGTATAAGTGGGCGTTTAGTGATAAAAGATAAAGTCAGTGCACGTTCCAATGACAACTTCCTGTGCGGATATTTCCTGTCCAACTTGTTTCCGTTTTCTTTAATTGTGTTTTATTAATTAAGAAATAATTACATTTTATCTTCTTTCATCCCGTGGGGTTTTTGATGAAAATTTTAGCTGACTGGCTCGTGACCGTAATGTGCAGCTAAACACGTCGTTTCCGTATATCGCATTTCTCATAAATATTTGCTTGACTGTTTACTGTGTAAGTGTACCTCCTAATTTCACGTTCTATATTCCAAACAGGATGCTTGTAATTAGAAATCTATAGTTTTGTGTTGCGGGAGGTGAACCGACGTTATAGATTTTAATAACTACATAAGCACGTTATAACCGCTTATGCCCGTACGTTTTATTTTCCTGTATCAGTAAACTTTGTAACAGATTAGTATACTAATAAATGGTAAACTGTTACGAAAACTCTAGCATGTTATTGGCTCCCCACTCAAAGGGGTTTGGGTGAAACATAACTTGTAAGAACTTGTTCTGTTTTTGCTGACGCCATGATTAGTTCTGTCCATGAAGGAAACATGAAAGGATAATGTTTTTTGACTCGAACACGGGGTATATGTGTTTTACTTATCGGTAATTACCAACGTGGACAGTGGTGATAAGCCTCATGTTTGTGTAGTGTGTGTACGTGATGTTGTTCGTGTGCCGGTTGTCCCAAATAGAATTGCCGGGGCATCGACAATTAATCACCCAGTCAGTTTACAGGTACCTGTCGTTGTAGACAGATTCAAGGGCTAAATAATTTTAAATTTATTCCGCGTTTTAGAAGTCTGGTTGACGTAAGCGTGTGGTGCGCCAAAACAGAAAGCCAGGGAGAAAAAGAGTGAGAAAGAGAAACAAAGAGAAGCTGTCTCACTTTTTTTTCTTTTTCTCTCTCACTTAGGCAGCCTTGATATAAATACCAACCCAGCGTTTGATTATTCATCAGACACATGTCGTCGCTAGATGTGTAAGGTTATTGTTTATAGGTAGTCATGTATTTAACCTTACTGCAGCATTACAAAATAGGATCCTAATTTTTAATTGGTATGTGTTTTTTTTTCAGAGCTTTCGGCAAATATAGAAAAATTAGTCTAAGCAATATACAACCGAAAGCTAAAGAAACGAGCAAAGAAAAGAAATCAACGACAGTCAAGCTGAGAAAAGAACAAAATTCGCTCACGACATCAAAGCAAGACACGAACCACCGTAGCGCACCTCAACTGTTGAAACTGTTCAACGAAAAATCAATTGGCGGAGAAAACACGCACCGTAGCCCGGGCAGACGACAGAGACCAAAATCTTTATTTTTTGGTAATCAAGGAACTTCTATCATGCGTCGGTGAGTAAAATTTCAAATTTATGTAACTATACTGTGGATTTCGCCCATCTGGTGATATTATATTATGCTTATATTTTAAACATAGTAATAATGACTTGCTTTTTGCAGACCAAGACCTGCAAGTATCCCATCATACACGCTTGCTGATGTCCTCGATAATAAAAGTAAGTATTTGGTTTTCTTGAGATTTACATTGTAAATATTGTTCTATTCTGTATGTGTGAAGTTCGTATAGTGTTTGGGCCATATACCGCCTAAGGACCTATGATTTTGGCAATATTTGGTTTATATTTCCAAGTAAAGCCTTGTGCTCAATATGTAAATTAGTTGGCAAAGACAATAGCCCGTCAGGTAGTCTTGTCATCATATTTAGCGTCCCACGCCACCCCCGAGAATTGCTTTATTTGGCCGCAAGTAAATATTATTTATTATTTTACAGAATTGCGGATGTCTTTTAAAAACTTCCTGGAGTCCGAATTTAGCTCTGAAAACCTCGAATTCTGGTGCTCTTGCGAGCAATACCGAAAAGTGAAACGAACTGCACAGCGAGGCCAGGACGCGGAGACAATTTACCAAACCTTTGTGTCTCCTATGTCAGAAAATCAGGTATTTTAACTCGAATAATCAAAATAAATGAATCAGCTTAAAGCATAACACACGTCAAACGGTGTTCTGTGCGCAGCGCAAGCCTATTTTTGCAACTGTACAGTCCTATTGACCATATGGCTTGCCCTCTGTTTCCATTCATTAGAGCGGTTGTGTCGATGGTTGCGCGTCAGTCAGTGTCTAAAAATAATTGTAGACCGGACGCGACGTGGCGTGCCTTGATTCTTCGTTTAGATTCTTTACATGAGTGGCGCTAGCTTTAGTTGCAGGATTCTATTAACGAACCACGCTTCTACGTAGATATATACAATATTATCACGCATCTACGCAATGAATTCAAAGCACAACCACGTTACTGCGTTACCCAAAAGGTCACCCACACATAACATGCCTGATTTAAACGATGCTACGCGCACTTATATTTATTTCTGGAACAAGTTTTATAACTCCCACACACGCTGAGAATTTTATTGGTTAACCTACGTCAATGCGTTTAAACGTCCAAGTTAGGATTCTTTAAAATGGTTATTGTCTTTTGAGAAAAAGTTTTATTATATGACACCGAACGTTAATCCATGTTACCTATACGCGAGTCAACAAGTTTACGATTACTGAAATTTACCTAAGGATTCCAGTAACTCTTTACGCCCATCTTTAAACCAGTATTAACCTCAGATACCAAATATGCACCTGGTTGACCGTGGTTTCCTTTTTAATAGGTGAACATAGACCACGTCACAAGAAGACAGATCACACTTGCTCTCACCAGTGGTGACCCACTTCCATGTAATGTGTTCGACAACGCTCAAAGATATATTTACTCCATCATGGAAAACGACTCGTTTCCCCGCTTCATACTTTCAAGCTATTTTAAAGAAGCATCGAAAAAGAAAAGCTCGCTGGAACTGTTGTTCGGGAATTTGTTACCCAACAAAACCCCTAGCCCTCGTACATCATCGAAGAACTCTGAAAATGACAACTCGAACAATGGCTACGTCTTGCGATTGCAAAACCCTACCAAATATACGTGATTCGACCTGAACAGTTGTTGTCGACCTTGACACATACTCAAGCGGCGGATTTGACGCGCGACTCCATCCAAGAGTTGTGGCGGCCTTGGTGCAGAGAAGCTCACCACTGGCCGAATCAAAACAAACATTCCGTTTGTTCGCTGGAGCACATTCGATAAAAACTTTGCACAACACTCGCATTTGTGCACATCCAACTTCATAGAAGACACTCGTGCTTTACTTACAATCCAACACAGTTCCAGCTTTAGCATTCGCATTTTTATATTCACTTTCCGACGATCCCAACGTCCAGTGCTACATCCTTCTTTTCCATTTCGATTTTTGCTTATTTTAAGAAACAGCGTCAACGTTGATTTTTACTGTTACCTATTTAAAACTGCACAATCTTCAAATACATAGCACCACGAAATGGTTGCACGACTTACTGGCTTTTTATTCGGCAAGAAATATTGAGAACATTGTTTGAATGCTACGGAGTCGGTGGGCAATGTCTCGCAGATGGAGTCGGCGACACTGCCCGCATAAAAGACTTTTGGGCGACCTGGGTGTTTTGGTAATGGGCCAAAATCTTAGGTCATCGACAAGTACATCACCCACATATAATATAATAAAACAGAATACTACGACTATGATAGTATATTTTAGTCGAACCAAAATACATTGATTACCGTATTGCTCTATAGCGCGTGAAGGGTTTTAAAACTAGAATTTTACGCTCCTTATGGTGGCGCTACAGAACTGTTGTTTCTTTGAAAAACGTTGTGATCTATAACCGAGGACGCCATGTTGGTGACCTTGTCACGTTTTTTAGACAAAGCACCGAAAATCTGGTCTAGACCTCAGTTAGAACAGTATACGACATTTATTGTGCAACAAAATGTTCTGTACTTTAGGGTTAAATAAGCTTTCGGGCGCAACGCAACAATAGGGCGCACAATGTCAACAACGGATGGGTGTGTGTGTGACTGTGTATAGAAGCAGACATTTACCAGAGCGTTTTTCTCCGTTTGTAAATCTCCCAGCTCGTCAAGCAGAACGGTATTCTTTAGCAAAATATCTGCTTGCGGCACCGGCAAAGCAAAATTTCACTCTTGCAAAAGTGGCAAATTTAAATTTAGCCACCGTTGCGGGTTGTTGTGCCACGTTTTACGTCAATAAATAAATTCGCCGGAAGTCAGCAGCACGGTAGTTGCAACAGAATACATGTGTCTGATGACGAAGAGTGTTTTGCATGTCACTTGCCACTTTGTCTGTTAAGTATATTTATAACTGAAAAGCGCAGCCATACTGTTTTTGCATTCTTATAAAATTACTTTTTTAGCTTGGTTCAGTTATAACTTGATTTGCAATTATAAATCTTTAATCCAACAACATGGGAGTCAATCTTGGACAAGTTTTCCCAAATATCGACTGCAAAACAACCAAAGGAGATTACAAACTGCATGACTTCATCAATGAATCGTAAGTTTTTCATTTTATAAATCAGAACTCAGAAGGGTTTGATTTTTTACAATTAACTTATTTTTTGGCATTACATATGTAACAGGCATTTACTCCATGTAGTTTAAGATTTTTGTGTATTGTTATTTCAATATTTCAATATATATTATATGTTTTCTGGTATACCTTTAGGATTTAGTGTGTAAGCAACTAAGCATGTTTATAGTTATTTTTAATTTAATAGCTTTGTAATCAAGTTTATTTTTTAACCTGATTCCCAGTTGGTCCATCTTATTTTCCCACCCTGCTGACTACACCCCTGTCTGCACAACTGAATTGGGTACAGCAGCTCAACTAAAGCCAGAATTTGATGCCAGAGGTGTCAAAATGATTGGTCTCTCAATCGACTCTGTGGATTCTCACAATGGCTGGATTAAGGTGATAAAAAATTGTTAACATTGTATATTTTAATGTAATCGCCCTAGGTTAATATATGCCAAACTGTAAGGCGGTGAGAGTATCATAGTGATCACAAAGTATCAAACGTCCATTCCTCCTAGCGTATCCTAATTTTAATGACTTATAAAACATTGCCTGCAACTGCTTTTAGCATCATATTCCACCAAATATTTGATTTCACTTCCATGCAGGACATTCAATCTTACGCTGGATTGCAAGGAGAATTCCCGTATCCAATCATTGCAGGCACCCGGCAAACTGCAGCGGATCTTGGTATGTTGGACCCAGACGAGGTTGATGCATCTGGCATGGCACTCACTGCTCGCTGTGTAAGTTTTTTGTCAGAAATCATAAAAACGATTTAAATCTGCATTATTACTGTATTAGTTCTCTGACTCACAGTTTACGATACATACCCAGGTGTAGGTTGTTTGAATTTTGCACTGACCTAGGGTGACTTTGCTAAAATGCAGTTACAACTTACTATAATTTTTAAACACTGGAAACCATATTGATTATTGTACTGAACTACTAAATACTGTCCATGTATACTTTGGCTCTGCTTGTTTGAATACAGAGAAAAGCTATTTTGAGTTTAAAAATGCGATACTAAAACATATGATGTCACACTTGTTGGAAAAGTGGAGGTGGCATGACATTCCTGATGTTATGCCAATAGCTGAAAACAAATAACTTAATTTATCTTTGTTCTTTCGCCATATCGAATATTTTTCATACTCAGTTTTGCTTAAAAAGTACTTAAACAACATATTGAACAACATTAAAACTTGTATAGAATCCTGGCCATAAAATAGTGTGTTCTTTAAGTTTATTTACTGCACTAAGTGTATGTCACTACAAACAGTCGTGTAATACTACTGTTGTTTATCTGTTTGATTAGTGACATTGTCATTAAATTACCAAGAACTCTTCGTAATATTATACACTGTAAATCTGTATCAGTTGTAATGTTGTACCATGCTGTGTCTAACAGGTGTTCATCATTGGACCTGATAAGAAGCTAAAGTTGTCTTTACTCTACCCTGCTACCACTGGCAGAAATTTCAAGTACTGGTTTTCCCTGGTTTGATTAATAGTGGTTAAACTTGCCCTGTGGCACCAGCTGATGATAAAACATGGGTTTTATCAGATATCTGTTTGCTTATCTGTGCTTTTTTCTTTATTCAGACATACATGTGATGATGTAGACCTATTTATAGATTTGAGTGTATAGTTAGAAATATGTTTGCAAGCAAGAGCTTACATTTGGTCACCATTATAAAGATAACATAGTGTAAAGACACTTTGGAAGACAAAAAGTTGCCATAAACATAAAAATTTTAATCTTTTTCGTCAGTAAAATACCTGTCCAAAAATCAACATAACTTTTTCATTTCTTTCTTATTTGTCAGTGAAATTATTCGTGTGATTGATTCCCTTCAACTCACTGCAACTAAGAAGGTGGCCACTCCAGCCAACTGGAAGGTATATATGTATATATAAACCACACTATTAATTACCGTATAAATAATACTTGTTGCAACAGAGCGGTGAAGATTGCATGGTTGTTCCATCGTTAAGTGATGCACAAGCAACTGAGCTCTTTCCGAAAGGATTTAAAGTCACTGAAGTTCCATCCAAGAAAAGTTACATTCGTTTGACACCAGACCCTTCAAAATAAAGTCACATTCGGAACCTGTACAGACACCTAAACATTCCTTTTGAGACAATTAGAATTGTATCCATACTTACCAGCTTGCCTTGTAATCAAATGTACCTATTGCTCAACTTGTGTTTATGCAATTCTAGATTGTAAAGTAATTAATTTATGTAATCATGTCAAACTAATTAATACATAATATGAAGTTCATGCCCTTTACTGCTATGTTGTATCGTTAAAAGTTTAAAACAGAGTTTTCAGGATTATAGAAACCACTAAACCAGGATTCTTCATTAGAAGAAAAGAGTTTCATCAACAAAGCAACCATTGCTACCAGCTGCCTCTGTCGAATGTTTCCAATTGTAAGTAATGTATGTGTTTGTGCTGAAGTCCACGTTGAAAAACTTCTGCACCATTCAAATGTACAAGAGTCGGTGGGTAGCCAAGTGTATTTTTATTCACGCTTCGCTTCTCCGTTAACCATCCGTTTAACTCCCGACCAATCTTAATGTAGCGCCATTACATGGTGTGGCGCCACTATAGGCTACGTATGTAAGCCATTGCCCTGCCAAGCTTTATCTGTGTACCTAAAGTTAGAGATTCGGCGCCACCGATTACTGATAACATCATAACTCCATGTGCGACGTACGTGATTCGAATCATGCCACGTGAGTATTGAGTTTGCAGTATGACGTATCTATTTGCTAATCGGCGATAAACTTTGTACTTTGAGTTTGTCTCGCTGCAATTCGTGTATAACGAAACTGCTGCAACTGTTTCCTGTGTTGTAAGTTAATAGGACGAAATGTCATTGTATTTTGGCGATAAATAGCAGAACTAGCATGTAAGGGCCAACAAAGTGTTAAATGGTATAGGCATGCACTATAGCACCACCCAGCGACTATCACTAAACGACTGTGTGCAGTTGTGTAAAGGTTTAGTGCTGGTTAATGAAAAATGGGAATCAATCTTGGGCAAGTTTTTCCAAACTTTGACTGCAAAACAACTGAAGGGGATTTAAACTTTCACGAATACATAAAAGACTCGTAAGTTGGTTATTAAAAGTTCATGAATAATTTCTTTATTCAAAATTGAAAATTCCTTCATACAGTATACTGTGGGGTAAGATGGGTTACTGTTAGCATCCAAATCTTATACATCCTGATCTAGTTTTCAAGAACTATCAACGCTTTATTATAGTTGCGAGGCCACAGTTGTATATTTCTGTAAATATTACCTCCTAAAACGCTTATAGGTAACGTTTTTTTAATTCGTATTCACACCCAAGAGACAATTTATAATAAGCAAAATTTATAACATTTTTTCAATTAAAAGTTTACTATTCTAAAAGTTGTGTTTTCAGATGGGCTGTTTTGTTTTCACATCCGGCCGACTATACTCCTGTGTGTAGTACGGAGCTTGGTGCGGCTGCATTGCAGCATTGCGAGTTTCAAAAGCGTGGAGTCAAAATGCTGGAAGTTTCGGTGGATTCTGTAGAATCACATAAGGGATGGGTGAAGGTTAGCCCGATTTATAATTCACTAGTTCTAATATTACTTCTAAAGTCATAGTTATCACTGCGGTTTGTAAATATAGATATGGCTTCGGCATATATATGCTTTGAAAATCCTACACAGATTAAAAATCTCCCGCAGGGCAACCAATGCTGCAAACGTGGCATTAGCGTGAGGTCATCCATATGATAATGTGTGCCAAAACACCAGCGGGTATACATACTGAAGTAGTTTAATGTGCATTATAATCAGAATATTCAAGTTCTGTACTCAATGTCAGAGAAGCGTTTTCCTTTTCCGCTTGCTTCAGTATCTCGTCAGTTGCTTACTGACTTGGGCATGCTAGATCCTGATGAAGTTGATAGCACAGGTCTTCCCTTAACCGCTCGTTGTGTAAGTAGAAACGAACCTATTTTTAAATATTAATTTTACACCAAGTGAAGTAGGTAAGTGTAATATGGAACACATTTTCATTCTCACTTCTCGCCCAATTTGATAGTAAACAAAAACCCCAAGAATTATAAAAGCGTATCCTCACGATCCCCGTGTACCTTTTTTAATTGTTCAAAACACGATCAGAATATTTAGATACTATGTGTTAAGGTTCTCCGTCTCCCCCACTCTACTACATATAATAACGGCTGAACGACATAACATTTTCTTTAGGTGTTTGTAATAGGCCCCGACAAGAAGCTGAAGTTATCAATATTATATCCCGCCACAACAGGAAGAAATTTTCAGTAAGATTAATATTCACCGGTCTGCACATAACGATTGCGAAATATACTAAGGCGACGCGTTTTTTCAGTGAGATTCTTCGAGTGATTGATTCTTTACAGTTAACTGCAAACAGTAAAGTAGCTACTCCAGCTAACTGGAAGGTCAGAAAGTTGGCTAATTTTTTGGTATTTAGATATATATCGTATGTATCAAGGTATAAACAATGTGTAAAATAATTAATTTCGGTGCCATGCGCATCGTAATGCGTAATGATAATATGTTTATATGTGAATATGTATATTCCAGAAAGGTGAAAAATGCATGGTGATCCCGTCGTTAAGTGATGAAGAAGCGGTTAAACTTTTTCCGAAAGGATTCGAAGTGACAGAAGTTCCGTCTAAAAAATCTTACATTCGTTTGACACCTGAGCCTTCAATTTAGTTTAGACAAGATGAATATTAACGCGGTTTAAATCTTGTACATATAAAAACAATAATTTGGCAATGATATATAGGGCCACATAGGTCAATTTTGTTGCCTATATAAACGCAGCAACGATGTTATTAATTTCGACGGTTGACTATTTAAATTTATCAGAATCGCCTTATAAGGATAACATTTTTGTGCGGTTTACAGAATTACTAATAATGCAGTTAGATCGACGGCAACTGTTTTTATGGCGAATATTTTCGCTTTCGTTACAATGCAATTTGTAATCTATGCACATTACAATTACTATTAAATTAAACGAAATTTAAAAGACTAATTAATTTATTGTATTTTTCAGGTATTGAATTAACATTTTTTAATCTGTATTTCGAGTATTTCGAGTAAAACAGTAGAATGGGAATCAATCTCGGTGATGTTTTTCCGAATTTTAAATGTTCGACTACGGAAGGGGAGATGGATTTTTACAACTACATTGAAGGCTCGTGAGTGAAAAACATTCGCAAAACATAATATTTGTTGCAACAGTAGTTTACACATAATTTTAACATCTAATTTAAATGTTTAGTGTTATATTTACCTGTTTGACAACTTTTTCTTATATACATTTTTTACGGTCTCTGCGAGCCATGGTTTACCAAGCACGATAAGTTTATTATTATCAACTGTTCATTTTTCTAAATTTAATCCGGATAATTGCTACCTCACGCTATATGTGTCGCAAGGTTATGAAAGTTTAAGGTGAGAATTATACTGTTCGCGCGAACCTTTAGACTGCAACAATATATAAGCTCTGCAGATTATATTCGGGACAATTATACCATGGTAAAATAATTACATTAAAGTATAAATACCGATCACAATTTTGTAAACATCCTAATAAAGGAAACGGCACATTTTCCAATGTATTTTTTTGCTTAATTTCTAGATGGGCATTTCTTTTCTCACACCCAGCAGACTACACGCCTGTATGCACAACAGAACTTGGGCATGCAGCATCAAATTATCACGAGTTTGAGAAGCGAGGTGTGAAGCTGATGGGTCTATCTGTTGATCCTGTAGATTCTCATAACGGTTGGATTAAGGTTAGAATAAAACCTTCGGTGTTTTACCATTTACTGATAAAGTTCATGTTGATTGGCAATCTTACAAACTATAACAACACGGGTGGTTTATCTAACCATCCTATATATCTTTTGAGAGCTCTTGTCGTAGTTTTAGTTTATATATTTCTCCCATACTTCTGCACGTTTGTAATTCATTCCAATGCTTTATACATATAGGACATTCAAGCCATTTGTACAATGCCCACGGCTGGAAAATTTCCGTTTCCCCTGGCAGCTGGAAGCCGCAAATTGGTCAGCGATCTCGGGATGCTGGATCCCGACGAAGTAGATGGTACTGGAATGCCATTGACCGCACGTTGTGTAAGTTTACATGTTTCGTTTCAGCGCAACGCGAGAACTAAAAAGTTACATTCATTACTTCATTCATTGATTCATGTTATAATTAAAATTTGAAGACACTTAAACACCGTCTTATAAGCCGAGTAAATATAATAAATGCTGCTAAACAATTTATTTCAAAACATCTACGACATACCGTTTGCAAATGTTTTACTTTGGCAAACAACCACAGTATGTGATACGGCTAAACATATCCAACAAAAATTATTATCATGTTCTCAAATAATATTCCTAAAAGTCGTCTATACTTTTACATTACCATACGTTGTTATTCAGTTTCGTGCCCATTTCAGGTGTTTATTATTGGACCCGATAAGCGGTTGAAGCTATCACCGCTTTATCCGGCAACAACTGGCAGAAATTTCAAGTAAGGTTACAAAATATAAACATATCTTTTTTTGCAGTTTTTTAGGTAAAGTTATAATAATTTATATTTCAAACACGTAAAGGCAATGTTTATAACATGTTTAAAAAATTTACCATGTAGCAAGTGAGGGTTCAAATATGATTGTAGAATCCTACAACTTACGTCACGACCAATCCCGGGCCAGCACGTGACAATTTTAGAATATAGACAATTAGCGTCATTGTTACGCATTTCTTCATTTTATCTGTGTCGGACATTTTTTAATTTATAGTTAGATGTCAGTGCGTGCCTATACTGTATTAGTGTCTGCTGTATTAGAATATTTATTACTTTATGTGTCTAACCACTGATTCTATTTGAATAAGGTGATAAGTGCGTATTTGTTTTGTTGTTTCCCGTACCCGTTGGCCTACTTAGTCACAATTTGAAAACCTCTTTAGTACTCGTCACTCGTCAGTACTGTTCAGTCCCCCACCAACGTGTAATAAACTTCAAGCAAGAGTCAGAGTGTATTTTCATATGAACTTTTTTCGATTTAAATAGAAGCCATATTACGGGGTTTGGGTGCAGGGCCGCGCCCTTTAAGACCGCCGTAACATCGTTTTCAAATTACTTAGTTCAATTTCCCATTCCCGTATCCAGTGATTCCAGCAGTACGATAGCCCCGCATAGCCATGGCATCTGTTCCCGCCCGTATTCCCGACGTCCTCAAATGCTTGAAGGACAAATATATTTATGCCGAGAAGCTGATGTTGAAGCCTGCAGGGCTGGCGCCCTTACGTGAATTGATTCCCGCCATCGACAGTGACTTTGATCGTTTGATGAACCTGTGCCAAACGTCTACCGAGCTCGAATTGTTTGAAGGCACGGAAATATGTAAATCTACCGTCCAAGAGGAAAAGGACGAATTCGATGCACACGTTCGTTCATGGATCGAAACCACCGATAGTGATTTAAATAGACCCACTCCCAGTGAGTCCCATCGTTCCCCCAGCTTGGCCTCGACCACAAGCTCCGTAAGGAGCCAGCAGAGACGCAGTCGCGTAAATTTGGCGCAAGCTAAATTAGCCAAGGAGCAAGCGCAAGAAAGGCTACATGAAACCCGACAACGAGCCAGACTGCGTGCCGAGCGCCAAGCCCTTGAGGCCGAGCGCCAAGCCCGCGAAGCCAAGGAACAGGCCGAGCGCCAAGCCCGCGAAGAGGAAGAAGAAGCAGAACTAGCCTTCAACGAAAAACAAAGAGAATTAGAATTAGCCCGTGTCACTATGGAAGCATGGACAGAAGAAGACGGCGAAGCCACAGAATCGTCATCGTCGACGCCCGTTCCTCGAAATATCCGAACCTTCGTGGTTAGCAACCAGAACCAGGTACCCCTGAGTCAACCGCCCCCTGCCGCCGTCATATCTCGCCATGTTTCGCCCGCATATCCTCCCGGTCCCGATAATCTCCCGTCGCCGCAACTCGCAAATTTAAGAGAAACCAACCCCCCGCCAGAAGTTCGCCACTCCCCGTTAAACATGGAAACTGTTTACTCGTCGCTCCCAACGAGGATCGGTACCACTGACCGCTATCCACGTCCCCTCCCGCACGAAGATACCCGCCAACCCGACCGGGTCCCCGTTCCCGGATATACCGCCTTCCCTGAAACCGAACCTATCCCGACTCACCATGTACCCGAAAGACGAGACAGAGTAACCGATGTTGGCGAACGATTCCTACCCCGCCCCGTAATAGACAAGTTTGACGGTAACCCGATGAACTACTGGACTTTCGTGAGACAGTTTGAAACTCATATCAATAGAAAGACCGAAGGCAACGACCTCAAACTCGTCTACCTACTACAACACTGTGACCCCCACGTACGAGCTAAAATAAGTCACCTTACCTCGAAACCGCCCGATGTTGGATATCGTAGCGCATGGAAATTGCTGTACGAAGAATATGGACAACCGCATGAGATCGCCCGCTACTGCGAAGAGCATCTAAAAAACGCCCCGAGAGCAAATGAGCACGACCCCGTCGGTCTAAAGAATCTGTCCGTACTGATGGACCGTTGCTGTACCTCGCTTCAAGACCTGAAACAGTCATCAAGCATAGATTCGATGGAGATCATGCTAAATGTTATAGCCAAGCTACCACCGACGTTACGAGAAGAATGGGTAAAGCGGTCGTTCGAAGTTGAGCGTCTGCGAAAGAGCCGAGCGAAGTTTGCCGATTTATCTGCCTTTGTTTGTGAAAAGAGTGCCGAAGCAAACAGCATATTTGGAAGAGCAATGCACCCCGCCTCCAATCGAACCAACCTGCAACGAAGGGCAAAGTCGTCCGTCTACAATTCGGTCGTGGAAGAGCCCGCGAGACTAAATAATAAACCTAACGTATGTATTTGTTGTGCAGGTTCCCACTGCTTGAGCCAATGCGAAAGATTCAGATCGATGTCGCTGCAAAATAGAAAAGAGTTCGTCCAAACGAAGAGATTGTGCTTTAAATGCTTCATGAGATACCACAGCGCCAGAGAATGCCGAAGCCGTGAACGCTGTAAGGTCGAAGGTTGTACCGGTAACTACCACCATACATTATTACATAATTTACCTCCCCGTCCGAAGCCGCCCGAGAGTAGTGCAACCAACGCGGCTGTTCAATCGGCCGAATACAACGTATTTCTCAATGTTGTTCCCGTTAAGGTCCGCTTCGAAGATAAGGTGGTTGATACGTACGCATTTCTGGATCAAGGTTCGACGACAACTTTCTGTGACCGTTCCCTAGTCAACAAGCTACAAGCTAGCGGAGAAACGAGACACCTGACGCTGAAAACCCTGACATCACCGCAGGTATTAAATACAGTATCGATTAATCTTTCAGTTCGACCGCTAGATGGCGGTGACTGGATCGAGCTCCCCGACGTGATCGCTATCGATAAAATCCCCGTAGACCCAAATCCTGTTCCCAGCCCGAAGACGATAAAGCATCACCAACTGAACGCCAACAACTTCCCGAAGATAAAGCACGGATCAGTCCAACTATTGATCGGTGCCAACGCCCCGCAAGCCTTCCGTGTAGAGACAACCCGAAGCGGCCATGGCCGATGTCCCGACGCGGTCAAGACGCCACTAGGATGGTCCCTCCTAGGCCCCTCGTCCGACACACCCGCGACCGACCACGTGAGTTCCAGTTTTATATTTGCTAGTATCCATGGCGCGAGACTACAGGAAGCGCACGCCATGTTCCTGAGTGATGAGAGCGACCTAAGACCGATCACCGCCGATTCCGACAGCGACGACGAGCTACCGCATACCCCGGTTTCTGCAGAGGATAGACGATCGTACAGAATGATGAAGCAATCAGTCCAGTTTGAAGCTGGCCATTACGAACTACCCCTCCCGTGGCGACACGACTATCAAGTTCTACCCGACAATACAATGATGGCAATTCGACGTTTGGCTGGCTTAAAGAAGAGGTTGGTCCGTAACCCCGACATGAAGAGTAAGTACGACGAACAGATGCAGACGATGCTTACGAAGGGCTACGCAGAGGAAGTCCCGATGCACGAACTGAAAACCGACCGCCGTGTGTGGTACCTGCCGCACCACCCTGTCATGAACCCCCATAAGCCTGATAAGCTTCGCGTCGTGTTCGACTGCGCTGCGCAACGTCACGGAATCTCAATTAACCAGGTACTTATGCAAGGACCCGACCTTGTTAACAGCCTCGTGGGCGTTCTTACCAGATTTCGACGAGAACCCGTTGCCCTGGTGGCCGATATTGAAGGAATGTTCCACCAGGTGCGTGTCGCCCAACGTGACCGAGATTCCCTGCGGTTCTGGTGGTGGCCAGGAGGTGATACTTCGTTAGAACCCGCTGCCTACAGAATGAAGGTACATCTGTTCGGCGCAACGTCTTCTCCTAGTTGCGCGTCATTCTGCTTACGGCAGGCCGCCACCGACTTTGGTGGCGAATTCGATCCCCGTGTGGCCACCGTAATAAAAGATAATTTTTACGTCGACGACTGCCTTGTCTCCGTCCCGAATCCGAAGGCCGGTGTGAAGATGGTTCACGATCTACGAGCCCTGTTGTCCAAGGCTGGATTTCGACTCACGAAGTGGCTATCTAACTGCAAAGAAGTGGTGGATTCTATTCCCGAAGAAGAACGCTCTAAGTCCCTACAAGTACGTTCATTCGACGAACAAATTAACGAGCGAATCCTCGGCATCAACTGGGACGTGCACGCCGATGAATTTCGATTTACTATTGCCTTACCGATGAAACCCCGTACCCGCCGCGGACTGCTGTCCACGGTTAACTCGTTATTTGACCCCCTTGGTTTCGTAACCCCCGTTGTGCTGGAAGCTCGTCTCATTTACCGCAACCTCTGTCAACAAGAGCTGGAGTGGGACGAACCGATCCCGAAACCCGAACTCAAGCGATGGGAAAAGTGGCTCTCAAGCCTCCCGCAACTCCGCAACGTCGCAATTCCCCGTACTTTTGGACAACGAACACACACTGATGATGTGCAGCTGCATTACTTCGCAGATGCATCAAAAATTGCTTATGGCTCAGTGTGTTATTTGCGCACACTCGACGACGATAGCCATGCCCACTGCACTCTTCTGATGGGAAAGTCCCGTTTAAACCCGCAAGATGACGTCTCCATACCCCGTCTTGAGCTGATGGCCGCCGTCATGGCGGTGAAAATGGACCAAGTGCTGCGAAGAGAACTCGGTCTAGAACGGTACCCGTCGTTGTTCTGGTCCGACTCCTCGGTTGTGCTGCAGAGTCTGTTCAACGACCGGAAGCGATTCCCGTTGTTCGTTTCCCGACGCCTCGCCTTAATCTCCAAGCACACCTGCATTAGCAATTGGAGACATGTACCTACGAAACTAAACCCCGCCGACTGTGCATCCAGAGGTGCATCTGTTGAGTCACTGTTGCAGAGCGAACTCTGGTTTCAAGGGCCCCCATTCCTGAAACTTGCTCCAGAGCACTGGCCAAACAACTTCTCGAAGAAGGAAATGTCGTCCTGCGACATTAAGGCATTTGATAAAATAACCCCAACCGTTTTTTCCATACAGATTGCCGTTCCCGCGACCGATAAACTGATGACCCGTTATTCGAGCTTGCACCGCTTGAAACGAACAACCGCCTGGCTTCTGAGATTTAAAGACTACATCGTTGCCCGACACAAGAAAGAAGAGATGAAGACGACGTCCCATCTGTTGACCGTCATCGAGCTTAAACGAGCAGAGACCGAGCTGCTGAAATACGTACAGGAGCAGCACTTCTCGCAGTGGTTGAACGTCCTACGTGAAGACAAGAAAATTCCCCCGAAAACCGCCAGCTCATCATCTATGTTCAAGCTTAACCCGATGCTGTCAGACGGCGTGCTGAGAGTGGGTGGTCGCTTGGAGAGAGCCCCCGTACCGTACGAAACACGCCATCCAGCCATTCTACCACACACCTCACATTTTACAGACCTGATCATCGCACTCTATCACGAGATTGGTGGTCATTCTGGACTAAACCATACCCTGAATTTGCTCAGTCAGCGCTTCTGGGTTGTCAAACCAAACGCCGCTGTTCGCCGTGTCCTCAGCAAATGCTTGCCGTGCTGTCGTAAAAATGCTAAACCCGGTCAGCAAATGATGGCCGCCCTGCCACTGCCCCGAATGCAGATGGATTCACCCGCGTTTTCTTACACAGGCATCGACTATTTTGGCCCGCTCCCAGTTCAACAGGGAAGAAGCGAAGTGAAGCGCTACGGGTGCCTATTTACCTGCATGACCACCCGAGCTGCACACCTGGAGCTAGCCAGAGATTTGTCAACCGATTCCCTACTTAACGCATTGCGACGATTTATTGCCCGAAGAGGAACCCCTGATCACATTTACTCCGATAATGGAACCAACCTGGTTGGAGCCGAAAGGGTGCTCCGTGAATCCATCCAGGGTTGGAACCACAAACAAATTTACAAGTTTCTTTTACAGAAAGAAGTTCAATGGAGCTTCAATCCTCCAAGCGCCTCGCACATGGGTGGTGCCTGGGAGAGGATGATAAGATCAACACGAAGAATTTTGCTTTCTCTTGCAGGTGACCGAATACTGAACGAAGATCAGATGCAGACCTTCCTGTTGGAGGCTGAGTCGATTCTTAATTCACGACCTCTCACACCCGTCACCCTAGACGACGCCGGAGAGATGCCATTAACGCCAAATCACCTGTTAAGACCGAACCCGACCCCTGAGCTTCCTCCGACAATCACCGACAAAACGGATTGTTTTGCCCGACGCCGATGGCGTCATATCCAGTACTTGTCCGACCGCTTCTGGACCCGATGGTCCAGAGAATACCTCCGTACCATTATCGCCCGTCAAAAATGGCACAAACGGAAGGAGAACTTTAAAATCGATGACGTCGTCCTTCTTGTGGATGACTCGATGCCCCGCTCCCAGTGGTCAATTGGGAGGATTACTGCCGTGTTTCCTGATGCGCACGGCCTTGTACGTAATGTAACCGTGACATCACGTGCCACCGAGTTGAGACGACCGATCCACAAACTTTGTCTAATCGCCCCCGCCGAACCCGAAAATTCCGTGCCGAGGGAGAAGTCCGACGATCCTACGACCGCTTCAATAGAAGACGGTCACTAGCGCTGATGAACGCGCCCCGAACTATTTATTGTTTCTGCCCACGCGGCATATACCTTCCCGATTCGTTTACTTCTCGTTTTGAATTCTTTTGTTGTTTTTTAAATTGCTTTGTTTTTGAGACTCCGCAATTTGGGGGGGAGTGTAGAATCCTACAACTTACGTCACGACCAATCCCGGGCCAGCACGTGACAATTTTAGAATATAGACAATTAGCGTCATTGTTACGCATTTCTTCATTTTATCTGTGTCGGACATTTTTTAATTTATAGTTAGATGTCAGTGCGTGCCTATACTGTATTAGTGTCTGCTGTATTAGAATATTTATTACTTTATGTGTCTAACCACTGATTCTATTTGAATAAGGTGATAAGTGCGTATTTGTTTTGTTGTTTCCCGTACCCGTTGGCCTACTTAGTCACAATTTGAAAACCTCTTTAGTACTCGTCACTCGTCAGTACTGTTCAGTCCCCCACCAACGTGTAATAAACTTCAAGCAAGAGTCAGAGTGTATTTTCATATGAACTTTTTTCGATTTAAATAGAAGCCATATTACGGGGTTTGGGTGCAGGGCCGCGCCCTTTAAGACCGCCGTAACAATGATTATGGAAACATAAGAACTATAATTAGGTATCTGGTAATACGAAAACGTGACAAAAATCAAATCCAATTAATTGTTTAATATATATATAGTAGGTTGGGGGAAGGTGGGACACCTTTTTATTTTATTTTTTCGTTCTATTTTGTAGTAAACAAAGAACATTTAAAAAATCAATAAACCGTATCCTCACGACTCCCATAGACCACTGGTATTTGTTTAAAACAAGACCAGGATATTTGGATATCATGTGCTAAATGTGTCCTATCTTTCCCCACAGTACTATAACTAGCGTTTTTAAAGTTCGTTGTTTATAACTTCGATCTGTTGCAGGGAGATTTACCGTGTTATTGATTCTCTTCAACTTACTGCAAGCAAGAAAGTAGCGACGCCAGCGAACTGGGAGGTAAGGTGTATTAATATTTTGATAATAAAATATATTATAAGGGGCATTTGTGTTTTTTAAGAGCGGTGAAAAATGCATGGTTGTCCCATCGCTTAGCGACGAACAAGCAAATCAACTCTTCCCAAAAGGATTCGAGACCAAGCCAGTTCCGTCCAAGAAGTCTTATATACGCTACACACCAGACCCATCCGTTTAAATGCTAATATAAAGAAAATAAATAAGCTTTTAGGTGACTAATTTTAATGGTCATTTTTGGCAGCATGCGTGCACCGCTTTATACATTTTTGTGGGTGATGCTAACACAGTATATAGGAGTTAACCCTAACAAGAGTGTAAAACAGTTGACAATATTCTATTCGTGGTAACTATTCATTAAAAACGCTGAAAAAATTGCCGTCTCTTCTGCCATCTCGGGTTGCACAAGTTGCAGTGTGCTCTTTCATGTTTTGAATGCGGGTTTGCATTTCTTGTGTGAGTGGATGATTGGCCCCGAGCTCCATTCTATATTGTTTCAACGTGTCCTGCAGAAGAAAAACTTTATGAGGAGTATTGGGTGTACCAGTACATCCAACTAGAGATGCAATCTTCTACTGTGCATTGAAAACTCGGACGGGCAATATATATTTCAGCATTGCCTACATCGTTATCTTCATTTAGCAAACAAACTATCGGAAATTTAGTTGTTTTGATAAATTCCAAAATACACCACTGTGAATTGCTTAATATACATAGTTTAAAACGCATACCTGTAAAATAATTGTGACTTCTTCCCTTACGTTGTCAATTAGTGGATCGGGTAAATCAATGGCAGCATGTTTCGCAATGTTTCTCATGTACTGCAAGTGGTCGTTATCGTTAGCAAATTGACTATGTGACGTCATTTCGGTCCATCTTTTTATCATGGTCATAGCTTTTATTTGTCGGTTTACTCTTTTTGCCACCGATTTGAGCGTTGGTTTTTCCGCAGCTGAAGCGCCTGCCTCATTAGTTGCCCCAGCTGTTGCTCCTGACATTTTAGATTTAAAAAGACTTGGCTTTTTAGGCGTCTCTGAAACAGGTTTAGCATCACTGCTTTGCTGGGCTTTTTCTGATTCGTCGACGATAGTTAAATTTTGCGCTTTGTTTATAGAATCCGTAGCAGTTGATGCTTTCCGGCTTGTCCCTGGCGCTGGTGATAAATTTTTATTCTGTTGAGCCTCACTCATATTTCTTGCTTTTTTCCCCGGTTGCTCACTGACAGTTAAACCTTTCGAAAAATTTGTATTAATCGTCCCCCTACTATTTTGATTAAACTTCGATTTTCTTCTTTCCTTATCAGTTATTGTAGGTTGCACTGGCATTACATTCAGATGAACAATTAATAACTAAACGGATTTTCCGTTTGCATATTTACAGTAAATTATCTAAACCAGTCAGTTTTGTTGCCACTTTTTAAAGGTAATTGTGACTAATGAATGAATATTATTACAAAACTGTACATATATGCATGAGAAAAACATCATCTTTTAGACATGTTAAGTTAAATTTCTGCACAAAACAAAAACATTCTTCCGTTTCTAAATCAACCAAGCAAACTTTCGCAGAAATTAAAGTAACTTAATGTATTTTCGATGCACGTATATCTATACGAAGCAGTTTATGCACGGAATTTAAGTTACGGTTTTACTCGGCAGACAAAATTTCCTCCATGATTTGATCTCTTGACGCCTCTAATGGTTCGTCTTCAAGTTCAAGATTTTCTCTAATAATAACAGTTTTAATTAAAGTACGTATACTATAAATTGGTTGTTTGTCGTTTTTCATGCCTAAAACAGAAAAAAAAAACGTTTAAAATCAGACAAAATAGTAAGGCATACAAGCAGTTATTCTCGGGACCAACTACAAGTCCTGGGGGTATTTAAACTTACGGTTTAGTGTTCCAGCGGCGTCTTCCAGAGATCATGTCCCATGGGTCTCGGCGACGATTAGCCCACCCGTGAGCGGTGTCGTACAACTGCAGCAAAAGAACGATGAGTACAAGAGTGAGTTTTCGGTCCATGTTGCGTCTCGTCAAAAATATCTGATAGTGATTAAGCCAGCAGTAGTTCTGTTTAAAAAGCCTTTTTAACATCCTGCGTGCTGGTGTATATTACCGATTTACAGGAAAAGAACAAATAGCGGCGCCGGTTCTGTCAGCACTTCTAAAAAACCATACGTTATTTTTACTGCACTCAGTGGAAACTTTGTATACAACTGCGTATTCAAACCAGTATATTAAACTTCTGCGTTCTTGAAAGGTTAACTTATAGCAATTGAATTTGTGTTTTAGACGAACCAATAACGCTTGGTGTTGTAATAAGATATACACTTGCGTTATGTAGTAAATATTTTCAAACATTTTTATTGATTTTAGAGATAGTATTTGCATCTACAAAGTGAAAGTATATGACATCTGGGTATTGCCCCCTCCAGCGAATAATATGATATATTACATTATATTTCTATGAGGTGATAAGTTGCAAACGGACGGAACTTAAATTAAAACATGGTCAATGCATTATGTATGACATATGTTATGACACAATCGTCGAGCATGTGTGTTGAACGTGGGTGTAGGATATATATAGTATAAGAGTGAGAAAAGACCGGAACTTTAAGCGCATATTGCCTAACATTTCCTAAATTAAACCATATGAAATTAAAAACACCGGTCAGGTATTTACTTATCATGCGTTGGGTAGGATTCTACGTTTTCCACTTTACAAAAAAAAAGTTTTTTGTGGGGTTTTGGTACAAAAAATCAGATTTTTTTTTTGAGTTTTAGTACAAAAACATGATATCATGCGTTAGGGTAGAATCCACATTTTCGACGTTGGTAAAAAATCGATCTTTATTAATTTTGGTACTAACACATGATACCAGTATCATGCGATGGGGTAGAATTTCACAATTTCGACTTTGCAAAAAGTCATATTTTAAGAGTTTTGGTACAAACAAATGATACCAGTATCAACATGCGTTGGGGTGAAATCTCACACTTTCGACTTAAAAAAAATGATTTTTTTAGATTTGGTACAAACACATGAACTGGTATCATGCGTTGAGGTCAAATCTTACATTTTCGACTTTTTCAAAAAATCGATTTTTTGGGGTTCTGGTACTAACACATGATACTGGTATCATGCGTTGGGGTCAACTCTTTCATTTTCGACTTTTGCAAAAAATTAAATTTGGTACCAACACATAATACCGTTATCATGCGTTGGGTTTAAATCTTACATTTCCGACTTTTGCAAAAAATGATTTTTTTGCCTTCTGGTTCTAACATATGATACTGGTATCATGCGTTGGGGTCAAATCTCACAGTTCCAACTTTTACCAAAAATTGGATTTTTTCGAGATTTGGTTCTAACACATGATACCGGTATCATGCGTTGGGTTCAAATCTTACATTTTCGACTTTTGCGTGCGTTGGGGTGGAATCATGCGTTGGGGTGGAATTTCACATTTTCGACTTTTGCAAAAAAATGATTTTTTTGAGATTTGGTACTAACACATGATACGGGTATCATGCGTTGGGGTCAAATCTCACAATTTCGACTTTTACAAAAAATCGATTTTTTTGGGTTCTGGTACTAACACATGATACTGGTCTCATGCGTTGGGGTCAAATCTTACATTTTCGACTTTTGCAAAAAATCGAATTTTTTGAGATTTGGTACTAACACGTTATACCAGTATCACGCGTTGGGGTCAAATCTCACAATTCCAACTTTTACTAAAAATCGAATTTTTTGAGATTTGGTACTAACACATTATACCAGTATCATGCGTTGCGGTCAAATCTTACATTTTCGACTTTTGCAAAAAAATGATTTTTTTTGAGATTTGGTACTAACACATGATACGGGTATCATGCGCTGGGAGGTAATTTCACATTTTCGAATTTTGCAAAAAAATGATTTTTTTGGGTTCTGGTACTAACACATTATACCAGTATCATGCGTTGCGGTCAAATCTTACATTTTCGACTTTTGCAAAAAAATGATTTTTTTTGAGATTTGGTACTAACACATGATACTGGTCTCATGCGTTGGGGTCAAATCTTACATTTTCGACTTTTGCAAAAAATCGAATTTTTTGAGATTTGGTACTAACACGTTATACCAGTATCACGCGTTGGGGTCAAATCTCACAATTCCAACTTTTACTAAAAATCGAATTTTTTGAGATTTGGTACTAACACATTATACCAGTATCATGCGTTGCGGTCAAATCTTACATTTTCGACTTTTGCAAAAAAATGATTTTTTTTTAGATTTGGTACTAACACATGATACGGGTATCATGCGCTGGGAGGTAATTTCACATTTTCGAATTTTGCAAAAAAATGATTTTTTTGGGTTCTGATACTAACACATTATACCGTTATCATGCGTTGGGGTGGATTCTCACAATTTCGACTTTTACTAAAAATCGATTTTTTTCGAGATTTGGTACTAACACATGATACGGGTATCATGCGTTGGGGTCAAATCTCACAATTTCGACTTTTACTAAAAATCGATTTTTTTCGAGATTTGGTACTAACACATGATACCGGTATCATGCGTTGGGGTGGAATTTCACATTTTCGACTTTTGCAAAAAATCGATTTTTTGACTTCTGGTACTAACACATTATACCGGTATCATGCGTTGGGGTGGATTCTCACAATTTCGACTTTTACTAAAAATCGAATTTTTCGAGATTTGGTACTAACACATGATACCGTTATCATGCGATGGGGTGGAATCTCACAATTTCGACTTTTACTAAAAATCGAATTGTTCGAGATTTGGTACTGACACATGATACCGTTATCATGCGTTGGGTTTAAATCTTACATTTCCGACTTTTGCAAAAAATGATTTTTTTGCCTTCTGGTTCTAACATATGATACTGGTCTTATGCGTTAGGGTCAAATCTCACAATTTCGACTTTTACAAAAAATCGAATTTTTCGAGATTTGGTACTAACACATGATACCGGTATCATGCGTTGGGTTCAAATCTTACATTTTCGACTTTTACTAAAAATAAATTTTTTGACTTCTGGTTCTAACATACGATAACGGTATCATGCGTTGGGGTCAAATCTCACAGTTCCAACTTTTACTAAAAATCGAATTTTTCGAGATTTGGTACTAACAAATGATACCGGTATCATGCGTTGGGGTGGAATTTCATATTTTCGACTTTTGCAAAAATTCGATTTTTTTGACTTCTGGTACTAACACATTATACCGGTATCATGCGTTGGGGTCAAATCTTACATTTTTAAATTTTGCAAAAAAATGAATTTTTTTGAGATTTGGTTCTAACACATGATACCGGTATCATGCGTTGGGGTCAAATCTCACAATTTCGAATTTTACTAAAAATCGAATTCTTCGAGATTTGGTACTAACACATGATACCGGTATCATGCGTTGGGGTCAAATCTTACATTTTTAAATTTTGCAAAAAAATGAATTTTTTTGAGATTTGGTTCTAACACATGATACCGGTATCATGCGTTGGGGTCAAATCTCACAATTTCGAATTTTACTAAAAATCGAATTCTTCGAGATTTGGTACTAACACATGATACCGGTATCATGCCTTGGGGTCAAATCTTACATTTTCGACTTTTGCAAAAAATGAATTTTTTGACTTCTGGTTCTAACATATGATAACGGTATCATATGCGTTGGGATCAAATCTTACAATTTCGACTTTTGCAAAAAAATCGATTTTTTGACTTCTGGTACTAACACATGATACCAGTATCATGCGTTGGGGTCAAATCTTACATTTTCGACTTTTGCAAAAAAATCGATTTTTTGACTTCTGGTACTAACACATGATACCAGTATCATGCGTTGGGGTCAAATCTTACATTTTCGACTTTTGCAAAAAAATCGATTTTTTGACTTCTGGTACTAACACATGATACCAGTATCATGCGTTGGGGTCAAATCTCACAATTCCAACTTTTACTAAAAATCGAATTTTTCGAGATTTGGTACTAACACATGATACCAGTATCATGCGTTGGGGTCAAATCTTACAATTCCAACTTTTACTAAAAATCGAATTTTTCGAGATTTGGTACTAACACATGATACCGGTATCATGCGTTGGGGTGGAGTTTCACAATTTCGACTTTTGCAAAAATTCGATTTTTTGACTTCTGGTACTAACACATTATACCAGTATCATGCGTTGGGGTCAAATCTTACATTTTCGACTTTTGCAAAAAAATCGATTTTTTGACTTCTGGTACTAACACATGATACCAGTATCATGCGTTGGGGTCAAATCTCACAATTCCAACTTTTACTAAAAATCGAATTTTTCGAGATTTGGTACTAACACATGATACCAGTATCATGCGTTGGGGTCAAATCTTACAATTCCAACTTTTACTAAAAATCGAATTTTTTGAGATTTGGTACTAACACATGATACGGGTATCATGAGTTGGGGTCAAATCTTACATTTTCGACTTTTGCAAAAAAATCGTTTTTTTGACTTCTGGTTCTAACATATGATAACGGCATCATGCGTTGAGGTCTTACCCGGCGCCGTGGCGTAGTGGTTAGCGCGCCTGCCTGTAACCATTAGGTAATGGGTTCACGGCTCGTCGCTGCTACCATTGTGGGCGTATGTGTCCTTGGGCAAGACACTTAACGGCAATTGCTTCAACCCAGTGGTCACTAATGGGTTGTCCAAATTAACAGCCATACATAAAAAAAATGAAAAAATCCAAAAAAAAAATAATCACCCACAAAGTAACATACATGGCAACTCGTAAGCTGGCACGAGGTGTTAAACCCGTGTGATAACGACTGTCGTTTTCCGGCCACGCGAGGATAAAGTAAGTTACATTCATTCATTCATTCATTCAAATCTTACATTTTCGACATTTGCAAAAAATCGAATTTTTTGAGATTTGGTACTAACACGTTATACCAGTATCATGCGTTGGGGTCAAATCTCACAATTCCAACTTTTACTAAAAATCGAATTTTTCGAGATTTGGTACTAACACATTATACCAGTATCATGCGTTGGGGTCAAATCTTACATTTTCGACTTTTGCAAAAAATTGAAATTTTTCGAGATTTGTTACTAACACATGATAATCATGCGTTGGGAGGGAATTTCACATTTTCGAATTTTGCAAAAAATCGATTTTTTTGGTTTCTGATACTAACACATGATACTGGTATCAAGCGTTGGGGTCAAATCCTACAATTTCAACTTTTGCAAAAAAATGATTTTTTTGGGTTCTGGTACTAACACATGATACCAGTATCATGCGTTGGGGTTAAATCCCTAAATTTCCACTTTTGCAAAAAATTGAAATTTTTCGCGTGTGTTACTAACACATGATACCGGTATCATGCTCTGGGAGGTAATTTCACATTTTTGAATTTTGCAAAAAAATGATTTTTTTGGGTTCTGATACTAACACATGATACTGGTATCATGCGTTGGGGTCAAATCTCACAATTTCAACTTTTGCAAAAAATCGATTTTTTTGGGTTCTGGTACTAACACACGATACTGGTATCATGCGTTGGGGTCAAATCTCACAATTTCAACTTTAACTAAAAATCGAATTTTTCGAGTTTTGGTAGTAACACATGATACCGGTATCATGCGTTGGGGTGGAATTTCACATTTTCGACTTTTGCAAAAAATCGAATTTTTCGAGATTTGGTACCAACACATAATACCGTTATCATGGCTTGGGGTCAAATCTCACATTTTCGACTTTTGCAAAAAAATTTTTTTTTCGAGATTTGGTACTAACACATGATACCGGTATCATGCGTTGGGGTGGAATTTCACATTTTCAACTTTTGCAAAAATATCGAACTTTTCGAGTTTTGGTACTAATAACATATCATGCGTTGAGGTTAAATTTTACATTTTCGACTTCTGCAAAAAATCGGACTTTTTCCGGGAAAACGATGGGAAAGAAAACATGAATAAATATTTGGCCAAACATGGAAAAATATAATATTTTGGTAAATGACACGGCATCGACAAATCTTAAAAAAAAAGTTAAAAAAAAACATGTTAAGACATGGCCAAAATTTTAACCTAATTATAATGTTGTAAGCGTGATGAATACCTACTGTGTTTACTGAAATCATAGTTTGTCCTAATTACTCAAAACAAACGCCTTTTAGCGACGACAAGGTTAACTAGTTTGAGCCAACACATGCATCGGTTGTACAAAGCATAATTACTGATATTCTTTACCAATCACTCAATCCTCATACATCATAGATCTTTATGGGTATGTATAAATATGCATTCTATAGCTCCACATGGCTTCTGGTTTGTTTTTGATTGAGCTTTGTAGAATGTTGTAGTGAAAGGATTAATTATTAATATTCTAATAATTTAACACGTGCTCACTCATTAATACTTTGCTCTCTCGTTATTGTTTTGGTATAAAAATTCTTGCCTGCTGCAGAATATTTATTACATTCCTAAATAATTTTATTTCTCTGCACTTATTCCCACCAGACATAAATATCATCTAAAACATTTAGAAGTAAATCTATTTTAATTTTCAGAGATTTAGACTCTCAGATTTCTTTATGACAAACAAAGATATTTTATTTTGACATAACAAAAACCTTTGACACACCAAATCGATATTATCAATATTTACTTTCTCGCATGCATTCAACAACAAACTGTAAACAGTCTCAAGTTAGAATTGAAAATTGGAACTATTTGTTTTACAAATAAACAAGAAATTTGAACAACATTTCAAAAATTTTGGAAAATAATATATACAACATCGATAGAATTAAATTAAACGGAAAGGAATTAAATTGTCATTATAGGAAGAACAAGCAGCTACACATCCTTTTCGATATCTCGAGAAATAAGCTCCTTCATAATTTCGTTGCTGCCACCATAGATGGTTTGAACACGTGCGTCAACATACGCTTTGCAGATGGGGTATTCCCACATGTAACCCCAACCACCATGCAACTGCACGCATCTGTAAGCTACAGTGTTGTTGAGGTCAGTAACGTAATACTTTGCCATGGATGCAGTTGACGTGTCAAGCTTCCTCTGGTTATGAAGATCATTGCAACGATCCAAGAATCCCCTTGCAACTGCAGTCTGTTTTGTAAAAAAGAGAAATTTGTTTTAGTCCACCCAAATACAAAGGAAAATTCACATTTATAGGAATTTATAATTTGCCATACAGTCCATATATAATTTATAAATATAAAATTTATATTATTGATCTATTTTATTAGTTTCTTTTTCTGTTATTTTCCTGTTACAAACAACATATTTGATATACATCATATATTTAACTCTACTTGGGTGGCAGAGCGAAAAACAAAAATCCTTAAATATTCCACCCTTCAATTTTCTCTTACCTCTGTTTTAATTTCAGCCAAAGTGTGCTTGATTGTCTGCAGCTTGGAGAGAGTTTTCCCAAAAGCTTTTCTCTGCTTCACGTAATCTCTCGTCTCCTCGAACATGAATTCACATGCAGCCATGCATAAGTTGCTGATGAGAAGTCGTTCTTGGGGCAATTCCTGCATTAACTGGTAAAACCCGGCGTTCAGACCTGCTTTTCCACCCAGTAATGCACTTGAAGGTAAGCGACAGTCTTCGAAAAACAGTTCTGCTGTGTCCTGTAATAAAATAGAGAAATATTACTCCAATCCAGTAAGCTGTGATAACGTATACCATAGGATACACATTTTTAAATAAGCAGTAAAATCTGGAGTAATATTTCTATATTACAGCTGCACCCAACATTGCTAAAATGGAAAACCTCATTTTTAACTAATGCAACGAATACAACATAGAACATACTTTGAAGTTTGATTTAAAACAAGGGTGTCAAAACAAATGTCAGCCAATACAAATGTCACCATTTCAAATGGACATTAACCCAGTCGTCCTGAACATTACACATACCATATGTACGTGTGCTTGTGTAATGTGTATCACTTTTATGACTCAGTATTGTTGATATGAAACTATTGAAAATTTACACAAGGTTTTTAATTTTATATATGATTAGCATTACCTGTGCTCTGAGTCCCATTTTCTTCAATTTTTTTCCCTTGATAAATCCTGGGTTATCACCATCTACAAGGAAAAGACTTATTCCATGAGCTGCAGATTTTGCTTCTTTATCCGTGATAGCAACAACAACAACGACATCTGCCATCCAACCGTTTGTGATAAACACTTTACTTCCATTAAGAACCCAGTCATCACCATCTTTCTTCGCAAAAGTACGAACACCCTGAAACAAAGTGCTTGGAATTTAGAATAAGATTTATTTTTCTTTGAACTGCAAGTCACCACTGGGAATGGATATTTGTTAGTGTCAGTTTTAGGTCCGGCTAGCAAAAAAGTATATTTCATACTATTTGACTGTTATGTGTATTATAAGTTTTTAAACCCCTTTACAGATGCCTAGTGCCCACCCTAAATAAAAACACAGCGGAAACCTACACAAATAACTATCCTTCAGTTGCTAAATAGGAAGCATGGTACATGATTACATGATAAAATATTATGTGATAATGTAGTGTACATCTACATTGTATAAAAGTGTTGTTTTTATTAAAACACTATTGTTGTAATATAGGTGAATAATAAAAGGTGAATTTTTTATTGAATAAGTCCACAAGTATTGGGATTCTCACCAATGTATTGTCAATGAAATTTCAAGGCTATATTAAGCTTTTGATAAACTTGGATGGTTATGTTAATATTAGACTAGCCTATAGTAAAAAAATGTAGTTGGAAATACACCTGTAAATCGCTACCAGCACCAGGTTCAGTCATCGCAATTGCACCAATTTTCTTGCCAGCAGTCATGTCAGGAATATATTTCTCAATTTGTTCCGGCGTCCCGTACTTAGTGATGTACGGCATCACTATATCAGAGTGCAGAGCAAAACCTGGACCCGAGCAATTGACGTAACCTTGTTCTTCATGTACTATAGCAGCAGATAACCAATCACCACCAATTCCACCATGTTCCTCTGGTGTATTAACCCCCAGGATCCCCATATCCCCAGCTTTAAGCCACAGTTCCCTGCTTACTTGGCCTTCTTCCTCCCATTGGTCATGATATGGCAAAACTTCCTCTTGGTAGAACTTTCTCACCGACTCTCGGAACATATCGTGATCTTCATTGAAAATTTGCCTTGTTCCAATATCAGTAAATCTCCCGCTTTGAAATCCTTCTTTTCTAAATTCTGAAGCTGCAGCAGACGAAGTGCTGATGAGACGTTTTAACTGGCGGGGACGGAGCTTGGACACAGATCGCAACATTGGGGGTAAAACTGCCGACATCCTAAATGACAATTATAAAACCTAAACAAAAAGATACATTAACAATTATTTTCATTAACACCACAGAACATTCTACAGCAGTACAAAAATATTTAAAGTGAAAAGGAATTTTCTATTTTCCTCACAATAACATTAACTTCATTACTTTAATATTGACAACTTAACTAAAACTACCTTTTAGTATCTTACTGCCGCGTAAAACAGATTCTCAAACAGCTTTCATCCCATTGAACTACGAGGTTCTGGTGAAACTGCTCTGTAATGGTACCGTAAACTTTTGAACTTCTATTCACACACTACGTTTACTTTTGGATCCAAAGTCCAAACTGAATACCAACGTTTCATAGAAATGCACATAACACGCCCCTTTACCTTGTGTTGCCATTTACAAACGATATAAATTGTTCCAATTCTCATAATTTCGAGGTAGGGTGAAGTAGTAAAATCCAAAGAATGAAATGAGACGTATAAATTAACGTTTACCCATAACATGCGCCAGCTTCTTACATGTAATGCTAGTGCGCTTGCGCGGTGACGTCACTCATGTGCCAAACCAATTCAATGTTTGTGTGGTTTGTAGGGTGAATACGTTACAAACGTAAGTGAATGAGTGTAAGTTTACGGTGGAAAATGCGACAAAACTTAGTCTAATATGACTAAAAACCCATGGTTTGTATACAAAAACATACAGCATTTCAAGGCTTTACTAAAATGCGACGATAAATAATACCGTGGGGTAAGATGAAGCACCCAACGCTCACGAACTGTTAGCACCGGAATACCATATTTGTTTCATCGTGATTTAACAATTAAAAACGTTTTTGTATGGTCGCGGGGGCAACGGCGGGCATCGGGGAGATAATTCTGTAACTCTTCCTTAATTACTACCAAATGAAACGAGAAAAAAGAATAATAACATGTCCCATCTTGCCCTACAGTAATTTATATCAATATCTTTACGATTCCACAAACGATAGTTACGGGCTGTAGCCGAACCCGGAACAAAAATAAACACCGGCCACTGTTGTTGTTGATGTTACGTAAATATCAAGGGGGTTTAAGCACGTTTATTTACTGTATAAAACAAACGAATTTCGAATGTTTATGTTTCGACGAAAAAAGTTTATTTTGGATGCGGATTTGTGGTTAAATAATCGTGGCCGGGGCGTTGCGTCTCCTGATATTCGCCCTTATTCGTTTTTTTTTACGATAAATGAGTAGCGAAAAAAAGAACATTTTTGCGGTTGTGGCAACCATTGCTTTGCCCGGAAGCAACCAAAGAATGTCAGCCCGCTAAAAATTTGCATAAATATGATAAACATTAGCAGTGATAATGGTTGTGATGTTTACTTCAGCCTAGTTGGTAGACGCAGTATTAAACTGCACTGTAGCAAGAGAACAGTGGGCGAGGTCTTGAAAACAAACAAACAAGCAGACGCACCTTCGAAATATGGGTGTGTAAACTAAATACTCTTAAATATTTTTGCAATTATCTGTTTAGAACTGGATATAAAAGATGGCTCAGAAAAAGCAACTTGGCATTTTATACCATACGTGAACGATGGACACCACAACAGCGAGTTCAGGAATCAATTTATCAACGCCGCAAAGGTAACGATTATATGGGCATTTTTATTGCACCAAATATATCATAGATGTACTGTATTTTTTATCACCGAAATTTTGCAGTTTTGCGCGTCTTCCGTTCACGAAAGAATCCATAGCAATAACTGCTTCAATTCTTATCCCGTTGTCGATTTTCGGAATCGTGTCGAATGTTATGACAATAATAGTGATCGCAAAGTCAACCAAATTAAAGTTAGTAGACAAACATTTAGTTTTATAATTTTACAACAAAATTACTATTAGTTTCTCTGATTTACAGATCAATATTTAACTGCTTGATTTTGAGTCTTTGCGTATCGGATTTGATTTCCGCTTTGATCAGTCCTTTATTTCTATATCGTCGTACATGGGGGTTTGAAGGGTGGAAAATTTCTACAGCCATTTGCAAGGTAAAATATATGTCTAAATATTACATTATATTAACAAGAATGTCACAGCAGTATGATAGTTCATCAGTGTAACTGTGAAATAAATCTATACGTTATTTATATAAAGTTTATAGTCTGTATATAATCAGGATGCGGTTCTGCTAAAGGTATGTTTCCCACACTTAATTACGCATTAATATTCTGAACTTAACTATATGTAGTACTGAAAACAAAAATATTTACCATTTTACCCCAACCTAGTACAAATGTTAGTAGATTATACAGCTAGTGACGTAATGATTTTATGTTAGGTATATTTCGGCACTGAACTATTGACCTCTTACGTCACGACGCTTCACATTTTTCTGTTTGCTGCTTTCCGGTTAATCTCGATTAGGGCGCCAACCCTGTACTACAAACTCAAAATAAAGCACGTCAAGGTATTGAACCGTTTTTAATACTATTCCTTCTACTTCTACATGGGTGAAAAGACCTAGTGGGATTTATGCGAATAGTGCTACCTTGTATATGGTTCTTTGTTCATTCCTAAACGTGACTAAATGGGACGAGAAAATAGAGTAAAACAGTGTCCCATGTTCCCCCACTTGTTTATTATTCTCTATTGCAAAATTACTTTAACTTTTAAAGATTATCGTGGGGTTCGTATGGTTTCTTTGTTTTGTGGTCGGTTTTATTCCATTCTCACTTATGTTTCGCGCCAAGGACTCTAAAACTCCGATGACTTCAAAATGGCCTTCCTGTACTCTCTGCTTACAATGGTAAGCCACGCATTTCAATATCGGTGTACTGGTTCTAATCAAAACCATATTTAACAGGTTCAAGCCGTTCCGCTACTACACTGCCATCGCTTACAGCATTATGTTTTACGTCCCGATGCTGCTCGTAATCGTTATCTCAATTTACATCATATCCTTACTTTTTAAAAGAAGGTCAAGACGACAAACGATTATCAGTACGTATATAAACATAACATGGCTTTTACATTTAATATGATTATCACCACTTTATGTATGTTCAATTTAAATGTAACTAAAAAAACGAGTCAAAAGTGCGAGACCAAGCTATTTAAAGCAGGTGCTAAAACAGTTAAGGAGAAATGGTGTTTAATCGCGTCAAAAGCTTTCCCAGTAAACCTATGAAGTCTAGACTGCACCTGGTTGTAATCTAATGTTTCCTACGGAGCTACTTGCAATTAATTTGTCATATTGCCCGGGACACTTGACACCAGTGCATTACTTAGTATTAAAATAAACCAGCGACACTCTGAAATTGCTTCAACGAACGTTATAATGAACAGGTGTGAAAACCTGAAGAGTCGAAACAAATAACAAAATCACCATCCTAACCTTGTTCGTGAACTACGTTATGTTACACCATCTATTCTATTCGACATTATGTGTATCTTTAAAAGTTACGTAATTGCCAAAACTTTCCTTGTGTATTTTTGTTTAATAACATACTTGGTAACTCGTAATAAGTCGGCACCCCGTGTTTAAAGACTGTCGTATTCCGGACACGCCAGGATAAAGTAGAATTTGAATATCTATCCATTCAATATTTTATAAATACCTTCAGGCTTCCAAGCTGGTTCTACTGATAAATGCGACACAGCCGAAGCAAAACGACGCAAGAAAGAGATGCAAGTAGTTCTACAACTTTCACTTATAGTGGGTTCGTTCCTACTTGGCTACGTACCACATACTGGTAAGCAATTCACAAAACTAAAACTTATTTAGTCACCAAACTTACACTAGCAACTCAATAATACCATATTCTTTACCGTTACTGAACTACATACCACATACTTTACAGTTCAGTAGTCCGTTTAAACCGCTTCTGCTGCTAACTGGTGTATAGTGAGCAGTTCTTGTGCAAGACGAAACACTTACTGCCTAATGTTTATCACATAATTGCAATCAGCTCTTGCGTAAAACGTGGCTCTCTAATTGCCTTTTTCACAGCTTACCACTTCTACACCTCAAACACCACACTTAAACAATCTTACAAAGCAAAGGTATTTGATTGGTGGTTCGCAATGGCGCAACATACTTGCTTAAGGGTTAGCGAATGCCTCAACCCTGTGTTCTACAACCTTGCCTCGAGGTAATCAGCAACTCTAAACTACCGTTCTTACACTTCATTATTACAAAACCGACTTTTTCAAATTAACGACAAACAATCCTTAGTTTCAAAGACTTTTTTTAAATTGCAGCAAAATGCGGAAAGAGACCGTTTCGATTTTCAAACGTATGTGGAAATCGATACGAGGTAGAAACATTTCCAACCCAACGCTCCAGAGCACTCGATCAAGACGAATATCTCCAGTGACGTCACCAGATGAAATAAAACTTCCAAACCCGCGTGTTTGTTACGCAGAGAATGCGTGACACAATTGTATCTTGTTACCACACATTTTTTACATTTTGTCTTTGATTTTAACGTTCAGAAACATTTTGCCGAAGCTGAATTTAATAGCTTTATTGCAATTAAACATATCAAACAGAGAATAGCGTTATAGTTGATCAATATATATATATGGAACTGCACTATGGTATGTTGGGATTCGGTTGTGTATGATTGGGTTGAAATAAATATCTCAACTCGTATACCATATGGAACACCAGGGAGGCGACTTTAGCATTGTGTGGATAGGCTATTAGGAATAACGACCTGCCGTGGTGTTGCGTGTTTCGCTTCATACCCTATATCGCTGTTGGACTTTTTCAAAGCCCGATGAGTTGGCGATTTTTGAATTGATGACGTATGTTTAAGGTCACCGGTGCGTGTCGATGACGCTCCTGAAGAGTTTGTTGAAGACATCAAAGAATTAGCGTCACTGCCCATGGCTGTACGCCCCTTCGCTACAAGGTCTGGAAGTGTGTCATCATTACGACGTCGCTGTTGCTCAGACCGCGTCAGCTTGTAATAAGAGAGCGCGGACGACATAGTTTCGACAGAACATCCGCTATCCTTCCTCGTGGCGGAGAACTTTGGTTGCCATGGTGTTGTGACGTCATTTGGAATTTGGCTCGTCTGCTCCACGGGAAAACCTTTGAAAGTTATAGAGTAAATGGTTTCTAATTACACTAAATGCTAGGGAACTATGATTTTCGAAAATTTAACGCTACAATTTAAACTGTAACAGTAAAGCTTTTTGTTGAACAGTTTTTAAATTTCTGTTCTATCCGCAGGCGTGTTATAACTACTTTCGGTTCATTTACTTCTGTAAACCTTCCGATTTTTGTTATAAAGTGACCGAAAAGAAATAATAAAGTTACCGATTTGTCAAAAGTGACCCATTTTTGTCATAAAGTGACCGAAAAAAAAATAAAAAAAAGTCGCTTATTGATTCATTTCATCAATTGCTACCGTGCCGTAATTCAAACTCACCTGAGCTTGGCATCCAGCACGTATCACAGTGTCCATATGTTTTACACAACTCAGTGCACTTATCACCCATTGCCATCATCTCCATCGGCATCTCAGGCAACGCGTAATCCTCTGGATGGGTGCGGGGATCTCGCATGTCAACGTATACTAGAAGATTTAAATAGTTTAGTCCCGTTGAGACTTTTAAAGGTGAATGAAATTTATTAGGTATTTTTAAGGGCGATGCAATGGTATAGCCGTTATAACACGGGTGTTCTGTCTCATACCCCTTGTGCTCGCTTACGAATTACCACAGTTCCAGTTTTGTGGGTGGTTATTTTTGTTTTGTTTTTTATGTATGGCCAAGAGTTTTGACAACTGGACTGAAACAATTGCCGTGTCTTGGCCAGGAACACATATGTCACAATGGTAGCAGCGTCAGGCCTCGAACACTCGTATCCCCTTAACTAAAGGCAGACCCAGCACTAACCACTGTGTGGCATATGGCGCCAAGAAATGTTTTATCTGATAATGGCAAACACATAACGTGGATCATTCGACGTTTTAAACTCACGTGTGTGTTCTGCTGGAATGGTAGCAGCGTCAGGCCTCGAACACTCGTATCCCCTTAACTAAAGGCAGACCCAGCACTAACCACTGTGTGGCATATGGCGCCAAGAAATGTTTTATCTGATAATGGCAAACACATAACGTGGATCATTCGACGTTTTAAACTCACGTGTGTGTTCTGCTGGGTTAAACCTTCGAGGTAACGAAGGATATCTTGGCCTCTGTGAACCAATGTATCTTTGCATTGAGCCTGGTGTGGTAGGGCCATCACATAATCGACATTGTTGTTCCGGGGTTGAGCTAACGCTTGTGAGACGGGTTGAAGCGGTGTGTCTGAAATCAAAGAAATGTTTCAAAATCGTGCCAAGTTGTACAGAAGTAACACAAAGTTATGTAGAAAGTTAAGCTGTACAAAAACTGTAAAAAGAAAATCTTTGTAATGAACAATGCAAGCAGTTAAACCTTGAACGTTCTTTTTATAAACCGTAATAGTATTATTATAACATGAAGCATAAAATAATAGGAAAATTTGCAAAAGCCGGGAGTTAATAAAACTAGCGAAACTCGTATATAAAATTGTTTAAGGTTCTGATTTACTTACTGAGACCAATGGTTTGTGCTCTCAGTCTCACGACGTGAATCGGAAGGTGAATTGAGTTTTAACTTTAGATCTGGTCGAGTTAAAGAAGTTGTTTCGTCATCATTGGGGGTTGCTGTTGTCTGAATGGAGGGTGAGGACGCTTCCTATATAGAAAGTCCGCGGTTAATAAATGTTTAAAGGCAGCAGTGGTTCTTAAACTTTTTGTATATTCTACCTTTTTGGCAAACATGCTTATCAGATTTACCCCCAATGTGTATATATGGCGGTTTGTCAACTGATGTGGATTTTGATTGGTAGCTCTTTTACCTTCTATATACGAGGAAATTGCCCCTATAGGGGTAAATTTACCCCAGCAGTTTAAGAAACGCTAAAAGGCATGTATTTTAAACCTATTTTAATATACTCTACGTGGGTGAGGGCCGAGTAATCTTACTGTCATTTTTTTGCTATCCTTTACAGGCGCATGTATTTTCTTAAATAATTCATAAAACTGCACAGATTTTTAATTGCCGCCCAAAAAACATTCTTCTCTTCACAGTCACGCGTCCGAAACATGTAATTAGTTCGCGAACTCACCTTCTCTTTTTTCCTCTTCGTTCTTTCTCTGCTCCTCTTCCGAACAAGACAAGCAGCTACAATAATGATGAGGAAAAGTACGAGCACTCCACCGAGTATGGTTGCGAGTAGAAACGGTGTGGATGAGAAAGGTGTTGCATCGTTCTGTATTCCATGCGAACTCGGTTTTTGTACATACCCCGGTGGGGGTTCCCCAGTGATGACGTTAATGTACAACTTTATAGTTGACGTCATAGGGGGAATACCCTGATCTTTCGCCTGTAGAGAAAAAATATTTAGCAAAAATATTAGAATTGAAAAAATACCCCTACAAGTGTAATTGAAAACCTATTTGCATGATACCGCCGTCCAACTGGAGAAAATGGTAAAAACACGAAGAAGAGTAAAACAATTATTCTCATTTTATTGAAACTGAATAATATGTTGCAAGAGTCTGCATGTTTATTAATACACAAAACGCGAATAATTAGAAAAATCAACATCGTCGGTCGAAAAAGATGTATTTACCGATATAGTTGCGGTATATCTCCCAAGCAAGTTCTGAGTGTCAAGACTTTTAAATTTAGTAATGAATTGTCCTGTCACCGCGTTAAGATGGAATAAAGATGAAAATTGCTTGTGGCGAACTTTACGACCATCTTTATGAGTGATCCGATATGAATAACGGATGTTGGTGCTGGTCCCAGTGTCAAAGTCAACCGCCTTTTGTAATGTAAATAATTTAGTTTTAAAGTATTTTTAAAATATCCTTGGGTTTCAACCAATAAATTGACTTGCATATTAGAAGCCACAATATTAATCCATTGACTTTCCTAATTAATCTGATCATTGTTACTATTTTCAAAGACATAAATAAAATATATGTAAATAAATCTAATTACCTGGATTTCTGCGAAAATTGGTGTCCGCGAGGTGACGCTAGCAAACACCGTTGTATTGCTTGTTTCAGGGAACGTAAATATTGGTCTATTGTCGTTCACATCGATTACTGTGATGTTTAAGACCCGTGTACTTTGTCGTCGTACACTACCACCGTCCCTTGCCGTAATAACAAACTGTAGAAAACAAAGTGTTAAGTATTTGTATCTGTACTGTATGTTTTGTATTGGACAATATATAACTTCTAAGTGCTGGGTTGAAGAAATTTTCACCTTCCAGTGTTTCCGGGTTTCAAAATCCAAAGATCGAACTAATGTGACTTGGCCACTTTCATGGTTTATACGGATCGGGATTTTTCCTCTAGATTTTTCACCAATTTTAGCCAAAGACAAACCATATGTGACCTTTCCATTTGTTGACGGTTCAATCTTGTTGTCCTGTGTTTTATACGTTGGTTAAATTGATTATGCAAACGGTAAATCATGCTTGAATGACGGGTTGAAATTTAAACTAGCAATGTGATGGGGTATCATGCGTCACTACGACGTTACAGAACACGTAGCATAATCATAATATATTGAAGATTAAATAATACGTGGTAATTAACGGATAAGCGGGTACGCGGTGTATGAAACATAGAACACCCGTGTTATATCGACTGTATTTATCCAACCACGTAAGCATAAACAAGTTACATTAATTCCAGATAGACACCTCGTTTAACCGCCAAGCTGGTGAATTCTCGGAGTCTCCATCCACAGCAGAAGCGTGAGCAATAACTGAACCAATTGGAGTGTCTTCCGGGAGGATCAAATCAAAGTCCGGATGTTGGAATGAAGGGGTAAACTCATTTACGTCCAACAAGACGACACGGACTGTGCGTCTGGAGCATCTAATGACGTATATAATAGTTACACAATAAGAACATAAAGAGTAACATAAGCGTATGGAACTTAAAGGTATAATTGGTTTATCAGGCATGTATGCCAGACGAGACATTGATATAATAAAGTTTACGTTATTTACGAATAATATATTGATTTTATAACTATATATTATAATAGATAAAGTATATATAAAATTTAAGTGCAAAATCTAAACTACTGTTTTACAACCGCCTTTCGTAACATCGCACACTAGTGAATGTTACAAAATAAACTTACTGTGCGGGTGAACCGTTGTCACAAGCAGTGATGATGACGTCATAGGTACTTTTTACTTCTCTGTCCAATAAAATATCAGTTGCCAGCAAGTTCTCGGTTGTAATAGCGAAGTTCCCAGGCTCTAAAACGTGAAGTTTAAGCTAAACGAGTGAAAACACAAGTATAAATAAATACATTGTAAAATGAAGCGCATATATTCGGTTGATGGAGGTATATATAGGTTGCTTCAACTTGGCAGCTCTTATGGGTTGTCCGAACTGTCAGCAATACATGAAAAAATCACCCAAAATAACCGCTCATAATGTTATATACGTTCGGTATCTCGAATAAGCAGGCACGAGGTGTATGAAACAGAACACCCGTGGTATATAAAGAGAAAGGGTTTAGACTAGAGCTATTTCGTCTTATTTATCTTCGCCATGCGAAGACCTTTTCTCTTTATATGTTTTAGTATCAAATCAAACATCTATCATGATCAAAGCAACGACAAGACACCCTACCAGTCAAGTTCCCAATTTCTTCCGTTCCTGGGATGATGGTCTCAGCTTTCATTGTGACGTCACTGTTAGGTCCCTCATCCGCATCCGTGGCGCTCACGTGACCTATGAACGTTCCGATTGGAGCAGATTCGATGACGTAAGCTATGGAAATATTGATGTTGTTATACGTTTTTATATATAGTGGGCTAAAATTACATCATCAATCTCTTTTAAAAATAGAATTAATTTGATTTTAATTGAATATTTATTTCGTAGCGCTTGGTCTTAACTTAGCAGCCATAGATAAACTGTACCCGTATCGTCCACGTTATTAACAATATAGTTGATCGTAATAACAGGAGCGTTGTCGTTTACATCTTCAACATGAAGACGAAGAATAACTTTTGATTTCTTTGGTCGTAAAGGGTCACCATCTATAGCTTCAATAAGTATTTTTAACCTGGAAAAAGGTAAAAAAAATATTTATAAGTAAGCTTCACATTTTCTAAAAGAATTATTTATTCTGGTTAAATTTGTTTAAGAGTTGATTGTCATTGATTCTATTGAATATTTTGTTTTGTTCTCATAGTCAAAATAACGATTTTTTTAATCTCCAAAATTGAAAAATTATTTTAAAAAGTGTCAGAAATTCAAATTCACACACCACTGTTTTAAAAGCTAGACATACGGTATTCCGTCTACTGCAATTAAATGATCCAGAACGAAAACGAGCAACCAATCTCACCCGTCATGTCTCTTATGGTCGAGTTTTTCCCGGAGTGTAACAAACCCGTTGTCAGGGTTAATGGTCACTGGCCACTTGATTGACGATTTTGATTTGTCCACGTCACCATTTTCTCCACCAATCAAATACCTCACAATCCCACGACGACCACTATCATTGTCGGTGGCTTGAACTTGGACAATCACGTGACCTGGAGGGTCATTTTCGCGGAGGTTTGCGTCATAGCTCTGACAATAAAACATTTTTATGACTGTTTATTACAATAAAATATATATAGTGGAGTGGGGGAGATGGGAGATTGTTTCGTTCTATTTTCTCGTCTCATTTGGCAGTAAAAAAATAACATTAAAAAAATATATAAAACAGTATCCTCATGACTTCCCTTAACCTACTATATATTTATACCAGAAACTTTACCATACAGATATTAACTGGCTTAAAAACATATAAATTTACAATTCATAAACAGCATAAAAAACATATTTTTCGTTTGTTTTATGTTTGGCTCTCACACCATTTATTTTGTGCGAGCTAACAAACAGGAATATACAAGTTAATATTAACCATAGTATGACATAAATATGCAAATAATTTTTAAATTATATGTAAAAAATCCGATGTATTCCCAAAACCTTTTTTTCGTATACAAACTTTTTGTTTTTGAAAAATCCGATTTTCAAAACAAAACTTTTCGTGTACACACCTTTTGTTCAAATATGGGATAGTTGTCGTTTTCGTCCATGACGTGTATCTTGACCTCAACGTCACTAGACCGGGACAAAGCTCCCGAATCATGCGCTGTTAGAACCATACGATGCACTCGCGTCGTCTCAAAGTCTGAAGAAAAACGAAACTTACATAATTTAAGAATCATGGGAATTTAAACACGATCCGTTTAATGTGGGTATTTACATTAGGATCTAACATGAAAGGTTTTTATATTCTGCTACTCTCGTCCGAGTTTATATTCAAACGATGTATATAGCAAAACACGTGACGTTCGTATCCATACTTTATAAAAAAATAACCAATATTTTTATTCTTAATTCATAAACAATATAATATTAATAGTATTAGTATACACTGTATACTAGCTCAGCCAAAATTTAATTGATATATAAAACCCTCGACAAACCTATTTCTAGCATTCGCCAATCTTTAGAAAATCGATAAAGTCTCGTTATAAAAAAACTCATTAATCTCCAGAACTCTAAAATATAATCCCCTCTGGATTGCATTAATTTATTCAACCAGTGCAAATTAATTTGCTCCAACACAGTGGCTGTATTACAAATTCCCGCCCGGCAATAAAACGTGATGCCAAATAAATATCGATTTGGTTTTATCTTTGGGATTTCTAACAAACATGTCCGCGACATTTACAAAATCATTGAAAATAAAAAAAGGGTTCGACACTTTATTTACAAAACCATCGCCTAATAAACTTACCAAGTTGATTCCCAAGGACAAGCCTTAAACGGGAGACTCCGTTCACTTCGTAATAGTTAATCCTGAAGTAGTTCTCGGTTTGCGACAACGAATACCAGATTTTCGAGTTGTTTCCTGAAATAAAATACTATCAGCTGAAAACTCTTAACGTTGAAGTGAACCGTCCTTGCTCTAGGGTCGATTTTACGTGCTGCACTAAATTTAGAATTATTTCAACAAGATTATATACACGTGATTCAAATATGTGGCCTATTTAAAATAATAGGATTTACATTAAATCCAAATAAAAATTGATTATACTAATTTATAGGAACATAACGCACCCAAAACAATAACACAAAATCACAGCAATCAGCAAATTAAACTAAATAACACCATCACATAAAACAGCTCATTGAAAAAATTAAAATAAATTAGAAGTACAGAAAAAGGGGGTGAACGGATTTACCCAAATCCGCGTCAGTCGCTTGAAATCTATCTAGGTTAAGTTGGTGTCCAGGTGCTGTGCTCTCGCTCACGTTTAAGTTGATGACTGGTGACGTAAACATTGGACTGTTATCATTGACGTCATCAATGTTTACACGAACCGTGATGAAACGAAAGTTGGGTCTGGGTAGCATAAGCACCTGTTTTAAATGAATAGATTACTTGTTTTTCTTAAACACATGTTTGAATTTTAAACATGGCTATACTGTACTAACCGTCCATGCTTATGGTTTTAATAATATATAAAAGAAATATTTTAATTATAAAATAACAAAACGGGGCCTTTGCTCTATCCCTATATTCGATACGCACAAGTCAAAGTTAAAGTCGTAATAAGCTGGGTCTAGAAATAGTTTGTAAAAACTGCGCCGACCCAACACGTGAACTGGAAACCATGAAGTCAAGTGTGCGTATAAAACTCGCATGAAAGCTCAACAACAATATTGTTGCTTAGCTTTGACCAACCTTCACTACGAGTTCACATGAGATGAGTTCTCCACAAAGTTCCTCCCTATCTATTCTGTCTTGCACCGTCATCAAACCTGACCTCGCGTTCACCTTTACCCAGTTAGATTGTGCCGTTACAGAGGGACGCGAGGTCCCGAACTCTAGCGACTGTTCCATGACTCTAAACATCACGTTCGGATATCCATGGAACGAGACTCCGATTTCCTGTCGCAAGTCTGCAACCTTCGTACCTGCCGAAACAAACAAATTTCCTGCAAATAAATCTAACATATTTATCGCCATATGGCGTGGCAATGGCGGTCGTTACAACACGGATGTTCTGTTTCATACACCTCGTGCCAACTTACGAGTTACCACGTAGGTAACTTACTTATCCCCACGTGACAGGCAACAACAGTCTTTATACCACGGATGTTTTGTTTCATAAAACTCCCTATCACGGATGAGTTACCACATATGTGTCTGTTATAATGGTTTTCATCTTACCTCTCGGACTTTCTTCGGGTATTCTTTTAACTATTGGTTTGTCTGCAATGCATAATCCACACAGAATGTTGAACAACATAAATATTCCGATTCTCATATTTAATTTTCAGCTGTATCACATATTAGCTACAAACTCAAACTCACACCTGCGAAAAAAAGTGTTAATACGATATATAGGCGAAATATAGACAGCGCTGAGACAGATTTTATGTGTCAGTACACATCACTCGAAACCTGGTAAGGCGTGAACAACCGTCTGTATAAAAACAAGTTTAATTTCGCTGAGAGCGGTTTGTTTTCGAATAGTTTCTGGCCCAAGTAGTGTCATCTCATGCATAACGGGAGGTTACCCAAAGCACGGGTTCACTGAGTTAAAAATAATCTAAACACTGATGGCCGTTTCGAATTACCAAATTATCGTACTAACGTGAACTTGCTGTATGATTATCAGGCAAAGTCACAATTTTGTTGAACTGCATATTGCTGAAATCTGGGATTCATTGCCGTATATTTGTAGCGTTTCGTTTACAACTGCGGAATCGTTGAATGGGAACGGTTTATTTGCCTAATAAGGTTACAATTGAAATCGTGCGTGTGAAATTACACTGTGCGTCTTCTACCTCCCGACTACAACATTCGAAACAATTATGCGGAAACAGAAACAAAAACAGAGACAGATCAAATGCAACCACATCGGTGTTTATTTGGCAACTTTCATTGCTGGAAAGTCCGATGGTTTAACACAGCTGCCACAGGGGTTCGATCCGTGCCTTGGACGCCAATGTTTTGTAATCAAAGACTCAGTTTTGGCAACCCGCGCCACTAAATGCCACAAAACGTAAACCGGGAAATCAAGGCTACGGAAACTGGTTTTGAGTGCCAACAGGCGCCGCACCAAACGTACACAAAATTCCTTTTATCTTTGTAGTAATTCGGAACGCAAAGACCCAAACACAGTTATCCAATTACAGCAAAGCTCTCTCCTTGCATCCCTAAACTTAGCGTTGAGCAAAATCTGATTCCTGGCTTACCCTTGACAGCACACACGCCACAATAATCGTTAGATATATTGGCCTACTGAACCTTGAAGCTCATGGCTAATTACCGGGATTTTCTTTAGACCGATTTTCAAACCAAAGTAATTTAGAAGCCGCAAAACGGGTTGCTTATAAACGAACAACAATTTCAAGCGTGAACAAATAATGCGATTAGTAGATTATGTGGGAACGATTTTTTGTATTTTGATACCGAGTCTTCAATCATTGCGCTTATAATCTATAATGGTCCGCCACGCCTATGCGTATATGATGGGTACACGCATATACTATTGGTTGGGAAATTGCTCTAGTTGTGAAATAATGGGAATAATAAGCGTACCCGGTCAAGTATTTGTAAACCGATAATAACGACGATCTGCTACGGTGATTTTTGATTGACACCAGTGCGAGGATACAATAACAAAACAACGCTAGGGACTTGAAGTTATGTATGTATATAACACACGCTTGCGGTAAAAGTTTTAGCTTTACATATTTACTGTCATGTAACGCAGCCGTTTACGTGTTGCCGATTGTCAGAATGAACAGGTTTCTGGTATTAAACACACAATCCCTATATTTTGAGACATAACTCGGATCATGGCACAAACCTCGCCATAAAGTTAAGCATCAGCGGTTTGCATCCAAATGTCGCTGCTCTCACGCGCTGCAAGACACTGGATACCTTGTTACCGGCGGGAGCAACCCTGAATATACTCGAAAACTTCCTGCCCAAGTAACTCAGTAACAGGAACCCTCTCTTTGCGGCAAACAAGAAAAAATCCCACAAATGGGAACTAAAAACAGGTTTATGTTCTGGGATTTTAACATAAATATAAACACCATTGATTTTTAGTTTGCACGAAACAGTTAAAATAAAGTATAAAATAAGTCATAAAACTTCTGTACATTCCGCCATATATATTAAAACAATATAGTTTATAAGATAAAATTGTCCGATTCAACATATTCCTTAATCTGACAGTAAACGGAAATCAAATTTTTACAATCTCGGTTGGCAAAGAAAACAACAGGTGTTACACCTCACCGTCTGACATTCGCTAATACTTTCATATTTTAACGTTAATTCGTCTGTATTGACCATATACCAAAAACCTTCGTCGCGTGATTGCGCGCAATTTACATGCCGGCCGTTCCAAAGACTGGCTGTCAAATTATTTTGCTAAACAAACAATCATAATTACGACCACGGGAAAATTCTATAACCAGCAAGGTGTCATCGATATGCTTTGCTTCGTCACAATAACTTGTGTTATTATGTTCCAGTTCTTTGTCGGAAACCATAGAAGAAAAGAAGCGATTCGACGACACGCGAATTTTATACAAGTAAAAATACCGTGAACATAAACTTTGAGTTTAACAACAACACCTCCGCCTTTTTATTCATTGTTTACAATTTACAAAACATATTTTTAAAAAGGCGTACTTTCTATATAACCACAAAGACACAGACAATATACACACATTATATTCTACACGACAGACCTTGTTCAAACACTCTAGTCAACATTTTTAAAGGCAATTAAATGTTCTAAAATGCAAGTTTTTTCGTAAACTTTATAAAAGACGCAGTGATAAATATAATCCGACAAATAATAAAAGTAACACTCACCAAAAACTAACACGCAAGTTCCGTATATAAGTTACTTGCAATGATTGTACTTAATTCAACATACGGCTCCTACATCTAACTCTTCCTGAAGAGAAAGTGTTTTGAAACGGGATCTAGAATCCTCTTGTCTTTCGGCGCCAGAGAATTGGCTTAGAGGAACCGCTTAATAAATGTGTCAACATACACCTTTCGCCCTTTTGCAACTTAGGGAGCTGATCGTCGGATTAACGGGGGTGAGTCACGCTAATAACTTCCACACCAGGAATAATATTCATAACCGCAGACTACTGGGCCGGCTGCCTCCGAAATTTTGCGAGCAAACAACTCTATTTGCGAAGCTGTGCTTTTTCGACGAGGCCTTGAATTGGAATTCGCCTTATCCACATTAAAACCTTGTCCCATTAACTAACCGTAACTGACCAATCGTATACTACTGCTGGCCAATTTAGATCAATACTTATAAATATTTAACCCCGATGTCGTCTCTATAAATTACTTTCCAACAAATGCTCTAACTTAATTTTCTAACTAACTGTAAACGCTGCACATCAAGCGTTCAAACCTAAACAGTGAGTTTTACCGCTTGATAAGTGATACCAGCGATCGACAGAAGACCTCGCAGCATGCAGCGTGACTACAGAGACCCATACTCGTGCCATGAACGGAAAGCGCTTTTTCTCAAGCGTGTAGGTTCGGCAACGGTCGATCGGCAGCATTCTGCCCGCGACGTAACTCAACACTGCGCGATGCAGCTCAAGAAATTTGACTCACAACAAAGAGTTGTTGACGAAGAAAAAATTCAACCGACGCTTTTCAGCAGAAAAATATTCGCAAAATGATTCTCACACTTTTGTGAAATTAACGACCTGCATTCATTTTGTTGAACTGAGTGCCGATTACTCCGTTGAGTTTACGTTACCACCTAAAAGCAACGATTTAACACAGTTTCTTCGAGAAAGCTAATTAGGCCGGGCTCGCCTGAAACAATGGGTTTCCGCATCATCGAACGCTTAAGTTGTTTGGATTGCGTAACAGAACCAGGAATGCATTAGTGTCGGCCCTGCGCGCTCAGGTTTCTCGTAAGTCCCAATAAACGCTGTTGACAGTGCATCATGTGCCACCTGTACGGCAGTGGGGCCGCCTCGCTCCTTAAACCCGCCGACGAGTTCTAATTCCCTCGCATTTGATGGATGACGAACCATCATGGATTATGGGCGCGTGGAGCTGCGGTTTCAATTGTTAACCACCGGCACAAGACAGCCCAACAGTGTGCATGAGTTAGAATCCGAGACATATCCACCCACCGTCGCGCCACAACAAGGAAATGTTTACAACTCTCGGTAGTTAAATGTAAAACACCATGATTCACTTCCCTGTTGCAAAACAGACGTGTTTACGGTTGTCAAATTTTTATGCATATGATAGTCTAAACTAAACTGTTTTCGCCTTTATAAACCCCTAACATACAAACGTAAAAAGCGCGCACAAACAACATATATTGACTAAACCGTTTAGTTTCCAATTTGCAAGAAACGAGGCATTTAAAATCTGCTAATATTCATTGCAAGCAAAATTCTAGAGGTGGAAACCGTAATCATGAATTTTATGTTAACATCACCCAAGCACTCTACTGTTGAATATTGAACGAAATAACGCGAACATTTTGTAATAAACATGTATTACGGACATCAGGTCGCAAATGAACGAACTCCCAACAGACATGTTGTCACTTGAACATCTATATTGAACATTTCTCAGCAATTTATGGATTCCAGGCTTACAGATTATTCATAAAATTCCATGATCCGTGACGAAGCTTTTTGCGTTAAATGCAGGAACGCCACTAAGTCAGTTATCGATTTGATTCCAAACTTAATTGCAAAGCGGGACTATTGAAAAGGTTAATTACCATTTGCGGCGTAAGGTCTGCAGAATAGATTTCCACTGACACTGGATTAAAATGGTTGGCCAAACATTTGTGTATTGCCATCGTGTATACATAATTTGAACACAAGCAGGTGCAGAATGCAGTATATGCACAATGCCTAATGAGCAGTTATATAATGCGAGTACGTGGTTACATGCGTGCTGTACAAATTCGCCAGATTGTCACTTAATCCGGCCATTGAAAAGTACCGCAAGTCCTGCTGGCATTAAACGCTTTACAATCCTTGTGGGATACGTGATTTTTATTCAAATCTGCACGTCGTGACGTAAGTCCCGCAGGGCGCCGTTTGGTAGTAAAATCTGGCCATGATCAATTTCAACGGTACTGCCCTAATCTACATGCCGGAGCCGGTAATTAATGGCGACCGAGTGCTTTAAGGCCCGATAACCCTCCCCACGATTTCGATTAAGCGATCAATACATTATAGCTTGCTCGATGCAAGTAATTACGCTCCATTTACTTGCGGTGCAATCCAAGCTTCGGGACGTGAAAGCCCGAGTGAGTTTCTAAAGAGATATAAATATACCCCGTTTACACTGGTTAAAATAAAAGTAGCCCTCACACAAACACTTACTGTTACAGTAAAGGCAAGTTTGCTGAGGCAAGCGAAAGCCTAAATACAGAAACCTACCGCTTTTAGTTTGACTATCAACAAAAATGATGTAACGCGTGTTCGTCCTCACCTGCAGGGTAAACAAATTAAGTCTCTTTTTCTCAGTTGATCAGCTTAACTATGTTGTTGTTGGATTCGGTTTAACCGATCACCTCTTTGTTATTTGATCTGGCCCAAACTCTCGAGGTCTTTGCTTTTCCCAATTTCTAATGACAACCCTAATCGTAGCAACAAACGAATTTCTTTACAAGCTAACCCTATGTCGGTCCGTAGACAAGGGGCATACAGACAAGTCTATATTAGGTACCGGTTAATGATAGTTTAATCCCCGCTTTGCAATGCGAACACTTTACGGGACGTTAAACTAAAACTTGCCTGGCGCCGAGCAACTTATGTTTTCTTGGCTTTTTGGGCGCTGTTGTAAGTACTTTTCCCTGGTTTGTGTTATGGTTGACTTAAGAGTTTAGCCCAGGCATCATTCCTCGCGATTTAATAAAAAGGCAACTTGTAACATACGCTTCGGAATGCTCAAATGATATTCGAACACCTTTTTAGCGCCAAGAATATTTGTCACCATGCCCGAAGTATTGTTAAAACCAGCCAGTATTTCCTAGGACATGGCAATACGACGGCACTCTGTCGCAGGCGAGGGAATATTTGGCTCTGTCACGGTATCGTTTATCTAACGTTGAATGGCCACAACACCAAAACAAAGCGTCGGACAAAGACAGGAACACGCGACCCCAAATAAACCGGACACCTAATACACGATTACAAACCACCGGAGAAAATCATCCAGGTTGACAAACCTGATCGAGGTTTAATGTAAACCTAATCATTTCCGCCGCCTTTGTCCGGCAAGGGGTACACCAGCTGAGCAAAATGCGTCACCTCTATTATTGTAATAGTTGCCTAAACATTGCTGTCGTCAATTTCTTTATGCCGCCTAGACTGTCACATCCGTGGTTCAAGTACATTTCAAGACCATCTTATCCCACATTCCAATAAACCTCAATTTAAATAATATCAACCAAAAATTGCAACGTAAACACCGTTATGCAGTAGCAAGTTATTCTCACTTACCGCTATAAATGTAACAACCGGCGATTAGCACTCCGTTGAACTTCTGCAAATGGTAATTATAGTTTTCTCGCATTTTGTGGAAAGATGGACAGCGTTCGTGGAAAGCCACACAGTTTTTCTAAAGCTTCGCCGCGCTCGAAGTGCAGAGCATCGCTCCGTCCATCCACGGTGTATCGCAAGTACTATACCTGGTTCAACGGGTCAAGTGACCGATGACAGGCGGAGGTTATAACTTTAAGATCTCACTTAATTTTATGTCACCGCAAACGGGCGAAACACTACACCTGCCACTGCTAAATTTTGCCAATGAAAATTTACAAACTACCCGATCTGCCGTATACCTTTGAGAAGCTTTCCTATGCATCAGTTTACTCCATCTGTTGGTTAACGGATTACAAACGGGCCAGGAAATAAGGGGTAAACCTGATATCACGTTACTGGATGTCCCACAGTCAAAGTTTATCTTGACACCTGAACCCGACGCCCCTAAATATCTGTGTCGGTCCCGGGAGCATGCTTCCAGCGTGTCACCTAATTAAGTTGGGTCGCCAAAGGAAATAGTTTCATAAACAATATCAATTACGCGACGCTGACCACAAGTATGCGACAAATCAGTTAGTTCAGACTGTCGTGGAATCATGTTACTCAAAACATATCCGACTGTGTTAATAATGAAACTCGATTTAAAGTTGAACGAACTCACCTATGTACGACTTCGGCAATCAAGAAGAACTAACTTTAATTTTGCAGGTCTTACTGTCGCATATCTAAGCACTTACTATTCCCCCACACTTCTAAATAAATGGCTTCTAACTTAAATTGTGTTGGTTTTGTGCTAACCTTACACTATACCTCATTAAGCAGACTATTATTCAATACTGCGAATGGTGTTGCCTAAAAACAAAACAGAGGAACCGCACGCCAATTATTATCAACTGCAAGGGAAAGAAGCGCGAGTTACACGGCCCTGCCAAGCACAACGTGAGAAAGTTGTTTATAGTAGTAAAGACCACCCGCAGCCCCAACAACCTTGTGCGGTACACTGTCAATATACGTCTCTCACGAGGGTTGTTACAGGGAATGTTGAAAGTCAATTTTGAGCTTTTTCAGCCGGCAGTTGCGCTTCGTAAATGACTTGAAAGCGCAAGTAAAGTGAAACATAATTGAACATCGGCAAGGTGCTCTGGCAATGACACCTCGACTGCTCTTATCAGCAACGAGATTGCAATTACAGGTTTTCTACAAAGTGCAGCGTAATCTTCGGTTTCCTGATACTAAGCGACATGCTGCACCCTTCAATCTTTTATTTACTGTATATAACAGACGTAGGATACAAAACATCTCGTATTTTTGGCAAACTTGGACCGGCGTGTGGATTTGTCAAACTAAACTGACGTCTCACAATTAATTATAAGGGGTTATGCAAACTTAATTAGCGAAATTAACAGCGTACATTCGTCTCAATATATGGGAAAGACAGCCTAATAAAAAGAGAGTTTGGCGTTTTAAATCAATGCGACATGAGAAGGGGTTTTATTAATTTACCGTTGAAAACTAAATACGGTAAATAGTTGTGGTTCTGCACGGTCTGGGGTTCCAAAACAAAGCGCAGCTATAGGTTACCGATACTTTTGCGCGGTTAGCATGCTACGAAAGGAAGTCAATTTATAACGGGATAGACGGGGGGTGAGTGGAGAGCTTGAGCCGCGGTTAAAATCGCGAATTTTCTGGTGACATTTTGGCGTGTTAAGTCGAACTCAATCCGTGCCAGGTCAAGTGTGACGAACCTTCAACAACTGGGTATCACGTGTCTTGTTTCTGGTCGCTACGCTCCGATGATCAGCGTCACGCAAAATTTTTGCAGAGTATGAAGAACCTCAGCGCTTTTGAAAGTTAGCAAACTCTGTGTATAGCGAACAACTTGTTTGACTTCGGTAAAGTTGCTTTTATTTAATTAACTCAACTCTCTAACTCTAAATGCTCCTGTCTTTGAAGCGGGTTTGTTTAAGAAAATCAAGCAAGCCACAATCTTGTTTAAAATCCATTAATAACACCGCAGTTGCTAATCAGGAGCTAGCTGTTCAAACCGTGCAATACAGGAGTGATGGGCGCTTGTAAAGTGGGGTTAGTGGTGCAAGAGAACGTCAGCAGTTTTGGTTTGACATCTGCTTCGTAAATCGCACGATATTTGGCAGTTTATCTCATCTCAGCAAAACTGTGGTTGACTTGACAGGTAACCACACAAACAGGTTTCCGTTGGGTAAGATTTACGAGCAGCTGTACTGTTATTGTCAAACCATTTTTTGGCAATCTGTTATTAACAAATTTGGAATTAGTTTTTAGGGTAAATCCTTTTTATTCCGTTTTCTGTAAAAGGAACGACGTAACAGCGTCAAATAAACAATAGAAAATGACCGAATATGTAAGGACACCGTAATCACGAGTTTAACACGTTTTCAGTATCGCGCACGCTACTTTTTCTGTTGCGGTTTTCCGGACTCCAAGGGGCAGAGTCACGATGAAACAGCGGTTCCGACTCTGCGTCTAAAATGTCAGCGGAGGCGCTTCGTGGCATACTTGGGACTGACTTGCTCGGTGAAGATGGGGTTGAGAGCGAAGTCGTTGAACGAGTTTCTTTCGCTTCTGGTTCCATCTCACGCCTGGTGATGTAATGACTTCTTCTCGAAACTTCTGACGTTGGTGACGTCACGGAGGAAAGTGATGAGATAGGACTGAGACGAGGATGGAGATCGGGAGGCGGGAGGAGAAAGTCACGCGGATGCTGAAGTGGTTGACGCATCGGGGGGATGCTGTAACCCATCCCGTACCCCTCCTTCATGTATTGTCCGTTTGAATTGACAATTGCGTTGGAGTATATGGAGCTTAGCTCAGATGCGGGGTAGGGCCAGTAGTGTCGGAGAGGTTTGGTCTCGTGGATAGTTTCTAAGTTTTGTACCGGGTCGATTTGGTTGTATTGGTGCTTCGTGGTGTCGGGGTTGCAGTAGTAATGGTGGTGGCGTGACGTTGGAGGACAAAGTTCAACGTAGAGAGGAGCTGGGGGGTTGGCCGCTGGGGGTTGTGGGGTGCTTATACCTGTGTAAAGTAGATGTACACTATGAATCATGAACGTATAGATCAAGGCAAAAAAAAGAACGTATAATACTAATTTGTATGCGTAATTGATAGTTCCGTGAAGATTACGTAAACCTGACCCTAATCTATAGTGCTCATGAAGTTGGACGATTCACGTAACGAAAAATCACTCGGAATCAAGTGCTAGAGTATGTAATTATGTGTAATAAAATAAGTTGAAAAAGATCATTAAATTACCATTACTGGTGCTCGGCATCCAACAAGTGTCGCTGTGTCCAAACTCCAAGCATTGAGCCGAGCAGTTAGGGCTTAGTTGACCATATTCCATTTCTCGTGAATTATTTCTTGACCGAACAGATGAGTTGTGTTGAACTTTGTAGAAGTCTGGATTAAAACATTATTCAGCAACTAATTAATACAGAGTTCAAATAGGAACGAGACTGCAATTTAACTAATATACATCGGGATGAGAATAAACAAATAAATGAATGTAAATTTATTCTCGCGTGGCGGGGCAACGACAGTCGTTAATACGGATGTTCGGTTTCACACACCTTGTGCCCGCTTATGAGTCATTACATTTATCTACAAGGTTTACTGCGCTCTAGCTACAATCACATATTGTCACATACCTTGTTCATATGTTGCATCACAGCTTGCTGCATCCGGGTCGCTGTCACCACGCCCACTATCGCCATCGTGCGACAGAGTTGGCAAATGGGGAGCTGAGAAATTCTTCGATCCTGGATTCTGCAAAATATGATTTGTTAAATTTCAACCAACCGATTTTATTTCTTATTTTTAAACTGTAACATACCTGAGCGTCATAGGATGCCATGAGTGGACGACAAAGACTCTTGCTGGAAGATCGAAATGACCGGTTCATGACGTCACTACGAGGTACGATTGTTACGTCATTGAGAGATCCCTTATTGAAAGAATCGTTTCTGTAAAATAGAAAAATTTTGTTACTTGAAGTGACGTATGGATGAATGTATTTTAATTATCGTCGTGTGACGCAAAATCATAAGTTTTTCAGTAGGCGCGATAACAATACTTGGCCAGGCGCGGTATAACTAGTAATTAAAGCAATTACTAATCATGTTTGTACCTGTTCGATGTTGTCTGACTCCACACTGCACTCCCGTGGCCAACACTGCCCTCTCGTGACAAAGATTTAATCGTCAAAGTTAAGTTGGGTCTCATGCTACTAACAGATGTTCTGCACCATTCGTTGCTCTCCATCGACCCCTTGCGGCAGGAATAAGTTCGAGCTTGCTGTTAAGGAAATCAAGTTTAATTTTACACAAACGAAAGTCTGCAATGTAGGTCATTTCTAAAGCGATACAATATTTAAAGTAGATTTCAAAACAAACTAAATATTTCAAACTCAAATATCATAAAAAATAAATATTTAACACAAAGAAGAGAGTAGAATTGGGGATAAAAAGACAGCCCAGAGAAACACACAACGAGTAAAACTTTTTTAGGAAAAGTGTCAAATGAACAGCATGGTTGCTAAACCCACGATACAATATAAATTCATTTATAGTGATCTGTAGTTATCTTAACAAACTAAGGTTAACTGGAAGCGTAAAGTTCCAAGTGTATTTAAAGCCAACTTACTTTTCTATTTTTCCGACATTTCATCACCACTCCGACGATTACAAGAATCAAAATAAAGAGAAAAGCTGCCAAAGCACCAATAATGATAATGAAATATGAAAACGTTGGCTTCACCGTCCCAGTAGGTAACACGGTAGGAAGTACCATTGCCTTCATTACATTAATTTGGATCGTGCGTTCAACTGACAAAGGTGGCGTACCATTGTCTTGTGCCTGTGAAAATGTAGGTAATATTTATACGTTTATGTAGTTGCCGCTAAGTGTATTGTAAGTGTGAAAGAGATTCTCTTGCAATTGTTTGCTTTTGTAATCTTAAATTTTCGTTTTTGCAATCTATATTAACGAACTACTGACGCTATTACTTATTTAAAGATCACTAATGTGAAACCTACAGAAAGTAATTAGTATATAGCGCCGTAAACCAGCTGGTAGGCACAGCAAGAATCTATATCTTAAGACTTTGTAACAAGCAATGTCAGAAAAGTTGATTCTACCTCAACAACGATGGTATGCATCCCAAGTTCTTCTTCTAAGTTGCTTCTGCTCATATTCAACCTCAAATCCCCAGAAATAGCGTCCACCATGAAAAGGGAGGACCATGAACTCCCGTCTTCAGTGACGATCCTGTATTTCACTTCACCGTTTCTACCGTTGTCGTAATCCACAGCCTAAAAAGTGGGTACGGTTAAATAAAATCTGATTCATGATGTTTGGTAATATCAATTACACGTACAATGATTGCAAGGTTGGCGTATTGTTCTCTATATACATTCTACATATGAATATATGTAACTTGTTTATCCTCGCGTGACGGGGCAATGGAAGTCATTATAACACGGGGTTCTATTCCATACATCCAATGCCGGCTTATATAGTAGCCACATAGGCCTATGTAACTTTGTATTTGTTTGATTTTTTGTTCTTGTGTGACAATTGGGCAAATGAACACTTGAACACAGATTGAAGCGATCCCCATTAAGTGGCTTTCCCCAAAGGTGCCTTCAAGCCTCGGTCGATATACAATTTAAATAATGATCCTTATAACAACGTGTACCTGAATCCTCATAATGACATCATCCCGCAGTATGGTTGCATAAACTGTCTTGTTGTCGATGATTGGGTTGGTGAAGAAGGGCGAGTTGTCGTTCACATCAGTTACAGTGAGCATCAACTCACAAGTGCTTTGTAGGGCGGAAGAACCACCTCCGTCTCTTGCAATCACAGTGATCTACATTAAAAAAACGTTACAATAAAATCTTGATGTTGTTACAGTCAGGTGTATATTTTGAAAGTGTAAAAGAAGTTTTCCGGCGTTTCATTTTTGTGAAGTAACTTTTACAACTACAAGAATATATCCGCCCGCAATTAAAGCAGCGAACCCGTACCCACGAACCTCTGTCTTAAAACCGCTAAAACCTGAGAATCGCTTTCACATTTACAATAATGGTGTAATGTTCATGCAACTTAGACTTAGTTATTGTTACATTGCTTGTTACCTTATATTCGTGAACTGTTTCCCGGTCTAATGGCCGAACAAGCGACAACTTTCCAGATCTTGGTTCAATAGAGAAAGTTCCATCATTGTTCTTGGTGGAGTATCGAACGTCACCGTTTGTTGAAGGAACTATTTCCCCTTCCTGTAACAAAAATTGAATATTAAAAACCAATATTACATGTAGGAAAAACATGTAAAACATATAGGATGATTGCATTTGACTGGACACTTAGTTTAATCGATTATGCGCAGACTTGTGTACATTTAGATTTCAAAAACACAAATGATTTGCAAAATGTTGACTGGCAAATTAAATCTTGTCTTTTTATATAACTTTGTCAAGTGAAGTGACAATTAGAGTATGTTGGACTCTTAACATTCCAAAAAAATAAACACCATCTTACGTCATTAGCCACCAACGAAGGCGGGTTGACTGCGTCATCGTCTTCCGCATGAAACGTTGTGATTATTGTTCCAACTTCGGCGTTTTCTTTAATCATCAGATTAATCTTTTGTGAAGGAAATGTTGGTGTATGGTCGTTAACGTCAAGTAAAACTACGGTGATTCCTTGCGTTGAACACCTGGTTAGAATGATATATGGTTAGTAGGGGCAAACTAACACCAATAGAATTGAATTAAAAAACGCATTTTTTTAAATCCAGTTACCTACAAAATGTTACATCCTATAACTCATAAGCGCAATATTATACACATGACCCACCAATTTATAGATGTTTTAAAGTACAGATACTTCAACCAAATATATCAAAAACATTTATATATTCAAAGTAAAACACGGCGGTGACAATGTGGGTGTATACTTACTGTGGTGGGACAGCCAGGTCGCAAGCTCGTACCATCAGAACGTATCGACCTTTATCCTCACGATCAAGCTCTCCAGTTATTCCGATAAATCCTTCGTCGGTAAGTTCGAAAGGAACATCAACGTCATCAGTTGAACTTTGACCCAAACGTAACGTCACTTCCCCGTTGATACCGGAGTCGTCGTCTTTTGCTGTGACGTATGCGATGTACGAGCCTACCATGGCGTCCTCTTTGACGTAAACTACAAGGAAGATAAAGAAATAAGCTAAAAATATAAAGTGTATTATATTGATGTGGGTGGTCCTTGTCGGGGGTCTGGGATTTCGGCCCGATTGTCCAATATTACCACAACACCAAGGTCGCTTATTATCACCAGTGTGACTTTTCTCGGCTATTTTTAATATAGTTTACAATTTGACAATCCAATAGTGACCAGCACTGGGTCGGAGCATATCCCGTGTTTTTTTATACTTCTCATTCAAACTTACCTGTATTCTCAGTTGATGCCAATATATAGTTGACGCTGATCACTGGAATGTTGTCATTGACGTCATCAACTCGAATGACCAACCAAGTTCGTCCGATGCGCTGATTGGTTGGGGTAGAGTCACGTGCTTCGATTAGGACGCGTAATCTGTACATAAATTTTTAAGGTTTAAAATTAAAGTGAACTGTCAAATATTACAAGTTTTTGAGCTTTTAAAAGAAACATGCAATTTGTAATAAAACGGAATATTGTTTTTACAATATAAAAGAAAAAAATTAATAAAGTATTAGGACACAATAAAGCTACGACTTGAAGTATACTGGTACTTAGTGTGGGAAACACTTATTACACTAGAGGTAAAAGTCTGAAAAGCCTAAGCCACGTACCCGTTATGTGATTCTCGGTCAAGTTTCTGCCTAAGAACGACGTCACCGTTTATCTCGTTTATGTTAACTAGGTTTCGCGCGGTTGCTTTATTCCGCCGCGAGATGGAGTAGCGGAGTCGACCCGCAGCCCCAGAATCAGCGTCGTGAGCTTGTACGCGTGCAATCACGTGACCAGAAGGTAAATTTTCGAGCAAAGTGACAGAATATTCCTGAAAATAGGTCGTTAAAGTTAAATATCAAATATATGTTTTTATGAGAAATTTAAATTATCGATACACGTGTTTAATGATATATGTTTAGTCCACTTACCAGCTGTTCGAAAATTGGATCATTATCGTTGTCATCTGTTACTCGTATTCTGAGTTGTACATGGCTGCTTCTTATGGGAACTCCTCTGTCTCGAGCTGAAAGCGTCAATCGTTGGAAAGAATTCCTTTCGTAATCTGTGATTATTGAGAATAGTTAAGAACATTATTATTGTAAAACCTAAATCCCGTTATAGATTAGTAATTTTATCACTACATCAAACACGTTTTAGACATGGTCACTTTATCACTGTATTAAATATGTAGGCCAAATTTAAATGTGTATCCCCAATTCGATGGTATAAGGTTGCAATAAACCTTATAGTGGTAGAAAATATGAACAAAACAAACCGAGTTTTCTTAGAAGTTTAAGTTGTAAATGCATGGTGTTCGTTTCGTCAACAAGTTGCTCCAACATGAAGAAATCGTTTTCACTGATTGAGTATCTTAGCTGAGAGTTGTTTCCTAGAATGCAAAAAAATGTCAAACTCCGCAAATCTGCGTATATGTATGCTAAAGTAATATAAACTAAAACCAAATTTCAAAACAGTGCAAAGCTATACATGTTTTGGTTGAAGGTTATGTTTTACAAATACGATTTTGGTTTTTTTACGAAGTGCATAGTCGTTTTTAAAACTACTCCTTACTGTGCCTTTATTCTAAAATGGACACCGAATTATATAAAATCGATAAGTGACCATGGGAATAAATATTGTAGCAAGCGATAATCCGTAGACTGGAATCCATGCTTCTACACAACCATTGCCCATGATAACAGTCAGATTAATGGTAACATTATCATACACAAGGTACATATGGTCATTTATATATAAACATTTCTGTGATAACCAATGTTAATTAGACTGGACACATGAACGTCCACAAGCATTTTAATTTCGGAGTTATAAAAGTAGTCGAGGTGTTTAGGTCAATGGGCTAAATCTGGCCTATATTCTAAGCCATAGGGCCCCAAACATATGGAATAGTAAGCAGCAAATGTTTTACCGATATCAGCATCTGAGGCCAAAAAGCGATCCAGGCTAATGACGTCATGTATAGCCGCACTTTCGGAAATGTTGACCATGATCGACTTGGAAGGGAAAACCGGGGGGTTGTCGTTTATATCATCGATAACAACGTTCAGATGCATAAGTTGCTTTTCCTTTACTGCAAACACCTGTAAGAAGGATTGATAGTTATATAGGGGTAATTTTATGTCACTGCGAATTAACGATGTTTGATTATAATGCATATATTATTATATATAGATCGTTTTGGTTTTATAATGTACAAATAAAATTAAAATATTTTGAAAAGATGAAAAAACACGTGATAATTAACTATAAACAGTGTGTTTTGTCCTAATGGCTAACTGTGTGATTTGCGCCCTTTAATATTAAAATTAAACCATAAACAGTGAATACGTAAATGAAGACGACATACACCAGTCATCCATTTAACGGATATCTCTCCATTGACGTCACGAAATATTTTCCAAGAAATCCGATATTTTTAGGAAATTTCAAAATTTCAAATTAAACATGCTTTGAACCTGTTTAGTATTACAGTACCTGTAAATGAATTCCGCACTTGATCGAATCTCCGCACATTTTCTCGCGGTCCACACGGTTTTGGAGAACCACGCTTCCCGTGTTGGGGTCCACAGTGAGCCAGTTTTGGCGCTGTCGAGCAGGGGTGGGGTTCGGGGTGAGAAGTTTTTGACTAAACAGTTTGAACGTAGTTGTTGTTGCTCCCAAGTCCATTAGTTCAACGGCGTTCGCCACAGTGGTTCCTAAGGGCAAAACGTTAGGAAATGAATCAGATTAACTACAGAAATTCAATATCATAAATAAAACATTTAACTTTTTAACAAAGTATGTTTTGTTTAATTTAATTATTTTCAAATTTAAAAATGCAAATATTTCTAAAAATAATCATTTTTTTTACCGATTGGCGATTCTTCGGAAAGATGAACAATTTTGATGCCGCCAGTAGTTCCCACGCATGATGACGTCAGCAGTGACGTCACGACACTTAACACAAGTAGAAATGCGCTCATAGTTTGGCCTGTGGGTACAAGAGAGTTTGATTAAATATTGTTGGAATGAAAAATAAGAAAAAGATCTTGTTTCGTGACAAAACTGCCGACAGCTCTTACGCATCGTCGCCCAGTATTACAAAGATCTATAATATAACTGATGGCCGTAAACGACTGCTGGTGGTATCGTTCAACCCAGCAAAGCTAAGTATTGGGATGATGAAGAGACTACACGCTTTATAGATACCCCAAGATAAAGATAGACGAGAGCTGAAAATTGTTCTCGAAACGGCTAAATATTGCTGCCTGCGCATCTATCATAATACGTTATGTTGCCTGGCGTAATGGGACGGATTATGGCTGCGGTTTGTGGGCCTTATTTTAAACCCGCGGATTTGTAGTGGTTGTGTCATGCTTTCTGCTACTGAGCTAAAAATATGCAGCGCGGTTGATTGATGAACGGATACTATCGCAAACGCATGCATAAGGTTTACGTGACGGGACATGGACCAAGCCCCAACTGGACCAAATCCAAACCTCACTTCAAAGGTTTGGGGTTAAGTTACCAGAGTAATTAAACCCATGGGCGCTGTCAATGTACGTTGCGTTGCTAGCGGTAGCCAACTATTGGCGCTAGCAAAGAGCTGACAATGCCATGCGGTTTGCATAGCAGCCATGTCAAAGCAAACTGAGCCCACGGCCCTTAGAAACTTGTGTCCCATGACCGACACCGGATCACATTTCAACTGGAACCAACCTGAATAGGGTGCCGCTGGTACACCGCAATTGTACGAGGTGGAAAACAGTGTCATTGACTGTTAATAACGACCTTAACTTCCTGCTTACAATTGTGCACAATTACTGACCATCATACCTAGTAACCTAAACTACCGTAGCTCACTAACTGTACAGTAAGCTCTGACGCCTCCACTTTAAAGCTGCATTGATTAAGCGACAGCGGAGACCATTCCAACAAATAAATTAACTCGAAATGGCAAGAAATCCTTTTTGCTTGCTTTATATATTCTCGCCTTTGATTTTCATTCCGTCGATGAACTCGCTCATCGACTGCCTGCCAACAGTGCCCGCCTGTGACTGCATATATCGTAATATAAAATGCCCTATTTTTAGCAAATTGCATCTGATCCAAATGCATCTCGACGCTATTGAGCTGGATTATTCAGTTAGGCGCTGCAACAATAACCACGAAAATGCGGCAACTACAAAGGTATAAGCATGAAATCGCGGCACTTCAGCATAGGTAGAAGTGTAGCACAGCTGCTTTCAAATGCAGGCTCTTGTTGACACTCGAGTGGCAAAATCGGATTGTTAATCTGTAAAAAGCTGTCCGAGCCGATAAATGCATTTCTGGATATTAGTTTTTTAAGAAACCGTTACGAAGAAAAGAAGCATAATATCGAATGGTATAGACCGGCATAAAATTATATCTGAAGCATGGAACTACCAAGCATACTTACTACTCAGATACCGCTCATACAAATGTTTTGCTTATTTTCTCAGTTTGGAAAACTATAGAAATAAAATATTGATTCTCTGCTGTCAGACTGACCTTAACATAGCATAAGTTCCCACAGCAAAGCCGTTAAAGCGATTACATTCTGACTGCTCTAAGACGCTTGAAAAGAAAGTGCGTTTATAGACAAGCACCTATTTGTTCGGTAGAACCATTGCTAATTCTACACACACAAAAAAGAATACCCATTTAAAAATAAACAATCAATCTGCATTGAAATGTCGGTTGGCAGGTGGTAATCGAACCTGCAAGTGAATTCTAATTACCGCAGTAACATGTTAATCTAATCTGGCAAGGCTGGTATACAGTGTGGTCTCAAATACACCTTATTATAAATACTTAAAGTCCGCACATTTTCTAAACGGAGTCAAACATACAATTACGTTAGGTGCTGCTTTCGCCGAGGAAATGTTCAGGAATAATTGCGTGGTAGAAAATATGTCTTTTCCTGATTGTCGGTTGGGCGTTAACTTACAGTCTTACAGCTCCGGTTGACAAGTAATGCATTAAGTAGAAAGTGAATTGAGCGAGCCAAGCGACTACTGTACTTAATTAAACTTCCGAAAACCGACGCGTAAACAGTAAAGCACCGAGAGTTTCGCTGTCTCAGGATCTGCATTATTAATTGCGCGCTTTAGGTAATACGTGTGTGAGCACTACAGGTCGAAAAACAAAGCAGAAACTTAGAGAGACTTCTGCCTTTACGCACTGGCAAGGACTGCGTAGGGTCAAAGCGGAAGATTGTTATACCACCTATATCACTTTTCCTACCAAGCAAACTAGTAAGCTGGATGGCACGCTTCCCACAAAGGGAAGGATCGATACAGAAATGCCAACATTCGATACCTCCTGTTTACGAGGAAAATCTAATAAAAAACATTTACACGGTCTGCGACTCTGGGAACCATAACAGCTATAAAGGTCCTTGGGTTGTTTTCAAATAAATATCGTATTCTATATACTTATCGTCTAAGCTATAAAGACAAAATTATATATAAGTACCGGTACATTTCAATCGCAAAAGCCGCTTAATCCTTTTAGCATAAAATCTGCGCTGGCGGGTAACCTAAAACTGACTATTTAGTGCTGGATGCTCAAATTTAAAATGATCGAAGCGGCGATTCATTATTTCCTGTCCGGGTTAAACTAGTTTACTCCGGATGAGGATCGAGTCCGAATTCCACTTTACGATATCTGGATCTGGGGTATCACAGGATATAAGATGATACAGGATGCATCATTAGGCAAGAGACATTTAATAGATGAAATATTTTGGGTTATGGGCTTTGTTATTATAAAGTGTGGTTGGGTAAGATGGATACCGTCATAAGATACCATATTTTCTAATCGTGTTTTACCAATAAACAACACTCTATTAGACTTATTTTTGATCAAAAGCCGGTTGAGCTGGTAATTTAAACAACGAAAACTAACTTAGTTTACGAAACTTTTAAACAAACAATTGGAATAAAGAATAAAGGATCATCCACAAATCAATTAGTTTCGTCCTCTTTCGATCCAAGTGGTTTGTGGATTCCAAATCGATGCCGTCCGGATTTATAAGTGAACTCGAATTTTTAATATTAATTTTACTAAGTACTAAAATCGTTTTTGAAAACAACCTTAAATACGCATATATGTGAGACTATGGATCGTTGTGCTCATAAAACGATATTTGCATGTAAACGGAATGATCAAACACGAAATCCCGCCCTGTTGTGTTCTCCAGTGACATACTTTTGCAACAGAGTAATTTGAACCAACGTTTCGGCCGAGAGCCGGTTATTACATGTCATTACAGTGCACTAACTACCCCAACGCGGCGGCCAATTTAAAAGCGTTGAGGGTTCCGGCAAGAGCCCTCTTTCGTTGCCATCCTTTAAGAAACCCTTACTTTTACTCGCGTAACTGCAGTATCCGAGTTTTCTAGTCGTTGTTACGATTCAAATTGAAATCCCATTTATTTAAAGAAAATCTTGTTTTCCACTCACGGAGAAATACAAGTGTCCTTGAACCACTCTCAAGCCCACTTTCCCAAACGAAGCAATAAAAAACACTCAGATTGGGCCATTAACGGATATAAGCCAATAATGGATATACATATCCTTGTCTTCCATTTAAACAACCAAACAAGTTTTACACTTACCCTTTCAGTTTCTTGCCTTTTATTAATTCCACCTTTTTACAATTTTTTTCGACTCGGCTTAATTCCAATAAATAATAAATCACTTTTCATTGAGTTTTGACAAGCACCTGAAAAATAGAATTCAGAATTTTAATATTTCGCTTTTTAAGCCTTACGAGATGCATTGCGGTGAACTGCAAACGCTCTGTCAGTTGATTCAAATCCATAAACCCTCGGTTAAAAACCTATCCATTATTAAAGCGGTCGTACGGAAGGTTGGCCAATTACAGGATTTCGTGCCTCACTTTCGAACCACTAAGCTGATAATGTGGGTTAGAATAGGCAGGACAACGACCTGCCAAGTAAGCGCGAACACTGTAGGCTGACCCCTGACACTAACATTCAACCGGTCGCCGCCGGTGAGGGCGGTGGTGCCGTTTGCAAGCCATCAAGCCAGCTAATTACAAGATACGCCGTAATTAAGGGGACTGACGAGCCGCTGTGACAACCAGCTAGTCGACTTCGTTGTTCCTTCGCTGTAAATATTATTCTTCAAAGCAACCGCCATCTCTAGTAAAGGGCTGGCGCCGAATTCGCTTTTACAAGCACGTTGATATATTTTTGTCGCTGGCAATATGTTATCTACTCTGTCGTCTTTTCTAGCTCATGAATCATTAAGTACTGACACCTTCTTGCTCTGATATAAAACCCGACAGTCAACAGTTGAATGCCTCGTGAAGAAACCCAAATTTCCACGGTTGGATGACGTCACGATGCAAACATACACACCGCCTAGCACCTGCCGCTCGTCTGGCAGAAAGAAATACAAACAACTCCGCTACTACGAAGCTCAGCACCCTCATATTACAACCACGAATGTAATCTGTACAACCGGTCATTCGATTTCGCGCAGGCAAATTAAGTTCACGATATTATTTTGATTAATTGCGTTGTACATATAATCGCATTAAACACGGCTTATTTGCGATGCTAACCGGGTCGGAAAGGATCCTTTCCATATACAAATAATCCGGAAATACAGAGCAATGCTCCCTCGCGGGTCGGCTTTACAATACTCATAAGCGGCCATCGTGAACTCTCTTGGGTGGCCTCGGAAAATACGAAGTTCGCGAGCGCGCGGCTTATCCGTATTAATTACTCGCTGTTCGTTTGTTAATTGTCTGCAGGGTGGCGACCTCGACTATGTTTGCTTTGCTAATAATCTGGTCTCTCCTAATTTACTTGTGGAATAAACCAGTTGCATCTATACAGACAATTAAATAAAGGAAAGCATTACGACTACCAACTGTTTTACACAAGGTACAACAACCAACAGCGTCAAACATTGGCCACCCCGGTCGTTTCTAATCTTCTACTCCTATAAACTATTAGGAATCCAAAGTCGCAAAATCTGAACCTACAAACCATATGCTCCCATACTTAATAACCTTTTCTCTAATAATTCAAATTTCTAACATACTGGCTAACTTAGCAAATCAAACAACATTTATCTTGCGAGCTATCTCAACAAATCGCACAGCAATAATTGCCGTAGCAACCCTGACCGGTGGGCAACCGAATGTTTCGCGTCTTGCGCTGCAGCGCTCAAAGCAACTTTTGTCTTTTTTTTCAATCGAAACGCTGATGTTACCCGAAGTTACCATGCGTCGCCCGCATCCTAAACGTTTGTAATTGGCTGCAATTTTCTCTTCGTAGGATTCTCTTACATTAACATTAAAGCAAACAGCGATATCAAGTTCACACTTACGTCTAAGGTTCAGGCGCACCCCTGCTGCTTTCTTATTTATTATAAATATTTCATCGATACGACTTAATTCCTGACAACGAAATTTAAACAAGCGAGTTACGTTGCACTTGGTCCGACAAATAATGAAAGACCATTAAGGGCGTACGCTTTTTATACGTGACGATTTAATGCAGACAAATTAGATTTCTTTTCGCTAAGTTTGGACGACGTCACACAAACTTCTGTCGTTCGTTTCCTCAGTGATTGTCTCGCGTGCTTCTGTTGTGACGAAACAATAAAAGCCGTTCTAAAACAAGGCGGTGTAGCAAAGATTGTTTGTTTCTTTTGAGCTGTATCCGATTGACAAACAGCACGCGTAAAGAGCGTCTCTTATTATGACGAAGCTGCGAAGTTTCCCAAAAGAAAGTTCAAACGTCAAACATATCGACATATGCTTACATCTCGGCCAGTGCTGAAAACCGAATGTTTTTGTAGGGTCTCTACTTAGAGCAGGTGGCTGAAAATAAATAGGGCCCGCGAACAGATAAAATTTGGACACGCTATAATTTTTCGGGAATTGAATTTCCTATAATTACATGCCTTCAAACACGAAAACTGCATTCGTGGTGAACAATGCACAAAATGCAAAACCGATAACCGGAACCAGCCATTTAAAATTTGCCTTCGACGACAGTTCTAACACTTGATGCCCTTAATTCGATTTTTCGCGGTGATTAACAATTTTACCGCGTGAAGCGTTTAACGAAGACTTAATTGGTGATCTCACGCTTGTAATACAGTAAGGGGGCAAAGCTGATTATTTTATTGAGAAATTTACCGTAAGACAGAATAATTGGAATATGCTTAACAAAAAATGTTTTTTTTCAATCCAACTTTTACCAACAATGTGTAGCCATTGATGTTTTAAACTATAGCTGCCATACGAACATCTCCTTCTATATGTCAACATAAATTAACTGTGTCGGTTATTTATAAACTTGACGTATGGCAATGCCGAGTAAGATAGAAACCGTTAGCGCATAATCCCATATTTTCTAATCTTGTTTTTAACAGAGCTATTTGGAGTCGTGGGGAAACGGTTATATAATTCTGTAAACATTCCCTATTTACTACGAAATAAGACGATAAAACAAAATGAACCGTGACCCATCGTGCCCCAATGTAATGTTTTTTTATTATGCAAGACATTCAAGCCAGAGAAAATCTATTCGGTTTCTTTGAAAAGTTTGGGACTTTGGTCACGTGATATCGAACATCCTGCTTGTTAATTGTGACGTCAGAATACAGGTGACGTATGAGCTTTGGTTACCCAATGACAGCTTTACTAAATCAAGGTAAGCCGATAAATAGAGACAAAGTACAGTGCAAGCTTGTTTTGATTATACTAGATGGAAAATGGACAATAATAATTTCAAAGATGTTAAACGTAGAAATTAAACGTTTTTTTGAATATTGCCTTTATTTGGAATCATATTACTTTTGGTTGAATGTGGAAATAAGCGTTAAAACATCTCTAAACGTATTACTCTATAAAACAACTGACTAAAATCCCAGTAGTATAGTTCATGTAGGGACAGCGCATTAAATTTTAAAGCGAGCATATTGCTCGGCGAAATTCAAAACACGGTTTGTTTTGATTGTTGCTGATATGGCTTACTGGACCATAACTCCCACTTAGTGCTAAATACGCAACGTTTAGAGATACGATCTTGCGTAGCATACTTGCCACCCAGACGGTTTAAACAACCCAATCCCATGGCGCGTTTTAGCTACCTTGTGCGCGCTGCCAATCATGGCAAATCGAGCTTGACGAAAGATGCCTTATCGCCCACGCTGATGTCCAGCAAATAATGACCAATTTGGCGGAACCAGTGTTGTACTACAGTAGGTGCCTGGAGACTGGCGCCGCTGTCACAATTTACTGACTTCGTACACCCGGCTAACGAAGTCCGGATTTTAGATCTCGACAACCGAGTGTATAAGCCAACCAACGAATGCTGTTATTTCGTGCACCATGTTGGCTACACGTCTTTCCCCGCCTGCATCTGCGAGCCATGGTTTGCATATGCGTCCCCTAATGAGATGTGATACCGAGGGAAATGCAGTGCTTGACAGATGGTGCCGCCTTTGTTTTCGGTGGGTTTTACTGCTAATGTTGCGGATAAAGGGCGAGCGGTGAAAAGCTAATGCAAAGATTTGATCACACGAGTCCGCGGATAATGAACGCTGGCAGCACGCGACAGCTTCTAAAACAAGCGCGGCGACGGAAACACGATCTTTAGTTAGGACCGACTGCATTAATAGTGACGGCGGTGGACTTTGATTTTCTCTGAACGAAGCTCCGGTCCATTGTTGCACGCGCGATAATTACAATTGTTCTGATCAAAATGACTCCTAATCTCCGCGGAAGTAAACTTTGATTTTCCGAGTTTGAAACTCGGCACCAAACACCCGGGTTCTAAATACTAATCAGCAGCTCTTTATAGGTTTCATATTACAAAGCATTGTTGCGCTTAAACAAGACCTTGACCCGTTCTTTCTGTTTAGCCCAAGCCTTCATTTTGTGCGTGCCTGTGTTTGGCTCCAAAAGGTCTTAATTTTGAGTGTTTAGACTTAAATGAGTGTTCCAGAATACGCTTATGTCGAACTATTAGTGAACGAATTGATAAAGTACAAGAAATTTTCTTCGACAAAAGCTGCTATAATGTTCATTGTAATATAAATCTGTAAATCAGTATCACAGATTCAACCACAAAAGCTAAATATATATAACGTGTATTTTTATACCTCGGTGAACGAAGTAACAACAACCTTGCTAAATCCGGTTCTAATACAAAGTTTACTGAGGTGGAAATGACGTCTTTTGAGCTGTCTTTCACACAACTTATACCCGCTGTTCAAGGACAAGCAAAACGCCCAAGACATTTTTGTTTGGTAATTGTCCTTGCTTGGCGCGGGATTTTGCTCTGCGTGTGGTTGTTAACAGTTTGTTTGGATTGATTTGGCGTGGGACAATTTTTATAGTGGTGATAATTTGGGAGTTTTTATGTTTTACAAACCATGTATTTGGCACATGTGTTCATAACAAAGAAGAAAAGCGCCATGTGAAATATAACAACGACGCCCAGATTTCTTATATAAACAAATAGGTTAGAAGTGGTATTTTACATTTATCCAGGTTTAAACATCCAATTTCGCCGTTTCTAATCAGTATATTAAACGGGATCGTAATGCCCTCGAAATTGATAATTATACGCCTTTAATCCGGTAATGTGAATTTCGTTGCTGATTGAGAAGGGTTTATAAGTAATTGTAACTGGGACAAACATATTGGAGGTCGACAAAAGAAACAAGTCCGTACAGTGTTGATATTGCTCGTGGCTCTACAGAATTTCATTAAGCTGTTTCCAAGATAAAGTTTAAAGACCATTTCAAATCAGAACTCACTGCCAAGGTAATACCGCACGACCTAAGATAAGGCATTTACACGATAAAGTTCGATGTTGCTGCATGATAGACAAGCCACCGAGCGTGCTCAGTGCTCGTTTATGGTCAACGACGTGAAACGACACGCGAACATATTTACAACATCCAACCCCAACCCTTGTACCATGCAGTCAGCGCAACTTCATAATTACGCAGCGCAAAGCGGGGAAGCCAATTTCCGTTTTTCGTGGAGCAGACGAGGTTAAATGTTAAACAAAGTGTTTGACAAAGGCCGCGGTAAAAACACAAGATATCTTGATTCTGGACGCAAGTTTTAAGCAGCGTGACCATACATAACAATGAACAGATGGCTCAGTCATATTAACAGAACGGACAACTTGAATTCATTTCAATGTCGTTCTTGCGAGGCGCGTGTTTGATTTGGCTGTCTATGGTGCAGTCTAATTTCGGGCCCAAGTAATGACAAACGGAATGCAAATCACAAAATCCAGGTTAAACGAACATGAAAGCTTTCCAAACTAGCACAAAGTGTGTTCCCGCGATGGACATACTAGTAACTACATGTACCCTGCCCGGAATATAGCTTCTGTTTACCATAGACGTTGCGTGTCGGTTAAAATCCGAAAACTAAACGTTTGGATTTCCTCAGCACCCCCTTGGTATCTTTTAAGTGACACATTCGGGCCATACATATCCTGATGGAGCTACCAACGTTTACATAGGAGATAATGTGGTCGCACGAGGGGATATGATAACACTATAGGAAACCTAAATTGATTTAAATCGTATTGTCAGAATACACTCCGTTTACTTTTTTGATAACATTGCTTGATTTTTAATTAAGTTGCGTGTGGTCCGACTTTATAACTTGTCGATCTGCATGTTATTGCCTAAATCTTCGAGGAAAACTATACAATACAGCTGATCCAATGCAAGAACGTTGTCTAATCTTGATTAATAATGATAAATGATCCAATACAATACACGTTACCACTAGATCAGCGATCATAATTTATATCGAAATATTTGCCTGTCCAATATAAGCAACTTATATAAAGTAGGGTTGTGATGGGACACGTTTTCTTTCGATTTTCTCGTCCCCCTTGGTAGTAAACAAAGATCATTCAAAGAATCATAAAACCGTATTCTCAAGACTCCCGTAGACGGTTGTAAATTGTTTAAAACGCGATCAGGATATTGTGTGTTAATAGGTGTCTCTTGGTACCGATTTAAAATAGGATTTTTGCGTTTTTAAATTTGAGGAAATCTGAAGCTTAATAGCAATGCTCTGCTCTAAAAGGCCAATCTGCAGTCGTATCTGCGTCCAACTCTATAATTCATGGTAGTAATACTGTACATGAATAATTCATTTGAATATGATAGTTGTCCTCGCAAAACCGGTGTCGAATTCGACCTGCGTGACTGCCGGAGACGTCAATAGAGATATCTGTGTGTATTGTAACGTGGCGGAACCGTTCGCGTGAGCTCAGTGCTGAGAAAAGCGGAAACATTGAGAAATTGATCAGTTAAGGATTTTGGAGGCGAAAATGTCATTCGTTGTTTAAGATACGAAGCAGTGTAAATAATTAAAGCTGTGGGATTAGCTTTGACGAGTAGTTGTGCGGCGTATGAGTTGACCAAAATAGAATGGAGACCATAACGTGCAGTGCGCAAATTGCAGACTGTCTTGCGCTCTGTTGCCACCATGCGGCGAGGGAAAGTAGAAAAATTAGGTAGAAGCAGAATGTGCTCGTCAGACGCATGCACCGTATTTTGGTACTATCAACCTAAGCATATAGAATTTGAAACTAAATACAAGAAATAATTAATAAATTAATGAATATTTACAGCAAGTAAAGCATAGATTTTTGCCGTAAGAGGAAACAGCGGCGCTTGGCGAACATTTAGTGGTGTACATGGCATACTATAGTGAAATACTGCCAATTTATCAGGCACTTGCAGTGTAGCATTATACACACGATTGGTGCTGGGTAATCAAGGAATTCAGAAACATTTTTAAGATGTAACACTACGTTCGTACTTCCTTCTGTGGGGTAGTGGTTATAATAGGGGAACGGTGGTCGTTCTGGACAGCTGTAAGAGAAGAGTGAGTGCGGTCACTCGTTTTTCGACGACTGCTGCCAAAAGGGTTGCCGAGGTCGGGGGTTTGGTTGGCGGTTGGCGATTGGGTAAAGACTGGGTTAAATGGAGATGCGGGCGAGGTATTGGGAGAGGTTAAGCGGTAATTGAGCTCCTCGATCCTCTGCTGTTGGTTCTTCATGGAGTGATGTTGCTCATCCATTGTTTGTCGGAGCTGATCGAGCTCTTTCTTCATTAATCTGGAGGAGAAAAGGTTTTGGTAATTTAGGAAAGGGTTACATTTTTTCTTGTGTGTTGACGATGCGACAAGATAAGTAAAGGAATAATTCATTAGTTTTTAATGGAATCTACACCATGAACGATGAAAATAACAAGAAATATTCATGTATGTATAGCTTGTTGCTGTCATATGTACTCCCTTTTGGCGGCATAACATATTAGCAATGTCTATAACTCAGTGAATACCGGTCGAGGCTCGATGCTGCAATAATTGGGGAGTGTTATTGAAAGACATTCAACAAAAATCCTGATGATGTCTTCCTGTATGACTGCCGAAACCCAACAAGATCACAAAACAGGCACTCTGCTGCAGAGTTAAAATACCTTTGTTCAGCATTCTTATCATGAACTTGAGTTTGTAAATCTTCGTTCTTTTGCTGAAGGGCAATCACTTGATCTCTTAATGCACGTAGTTCAGTATGCTGGTCGGATTGTTGCGACATCTAGAATGTTTAATTAACTTTAATAAACGAACTTCACATAAACATTAAACGAACAGTTGGTGTGGCTTGGCAGAGGTCCACCGTGAACAAATATAGGTACTTAATGAATAAATAAATCCCCTTTGTCTTCACGTGCCGCGTGAGCAACTACAGTTCAGTTACATACAGCTCGTGCTCGCTCACAGGTATGTAACTTTGTGGTAACTAATATAAGAAGTCGTCCTTGTTTTTCTCGAGGAGTATTTAGATTTATCATTAAAACCTTCTGAATATAAATACCTCTATTTGTAGTTTATGTTGTTCTGCATTCTTCATTTCCAAGACTGCTCGTAAACTTTTGTTATCTTCGTGTGCGGTGATGTATGGTTGAACCAATTCCTATTAACGGGAAAGTTTAAACAACACCAATAAAACATAGTATGATAGGTACGATGGATGCCATTAGTACATAATATTTCGCATTTCCTAATCTTGTTTTTAACAACGCTATTTTAGCGTTGTGATGATACGGTTAAATAATTATGCGAATATTTTACAAGTACTACGACTGGAACATACCAATAAAACCATGGTCCATCTCACCCAACCTACTATTAATAACATTGGAAGACTCATTCGTTACCACAACAATTCAGTATGCACTAGGTACATACTTGCCAGACATGTTAAACACGAACCTGAACTTTTTCCTGCACCTTCTCGTCCATTCTCTCTCTCAGATCAGCAGTCTCTTGTTCAATGTCATTGCGCTCTTGTGCCCACTCGAGGCGAAGCTCCTCTAAGGCAGCGGAATGAGAATTCTCCAACGCTGGGGAAACACAAAAGGTAAAAACAATATACTGAATAAACAAAACAAATGAGTGGAAGGCAGAGGCAAACATCTAACCTGATATAGCTTTGGAATGGACATCACGCATAGCGGTGACTACTTGTTCGTGTTCGTCTTTCTGAATGAAAAAATGGGGGCAGTTATTATCGAATGTAACTTAATTATTTTATCCCCGCATGGCGAAGCAAGTACAGTAGATATAACACGGGTGTTTTGTTTTATACACTTCAAGCCCGCTTTAGATTTACCACATATTTAATTTTTTAGGTGGTACTATTGAATATATTTTATATCTTTTTTTTAATTACATAGCAGCAACAAGTTGTATTCGTAGTTACCTCTTGCTCAACCTTCTGCGTCAGATCGTTAACTTGGTTTTTCACTTTCGTTAACTCAGTTTCATGTTTCTGCTCCAACGCCGTGACGTCACTTAGATGACGCTCCGTTGCTTCTGTGACATCACGATGGTGTGCCTCACGTGATTCCGTGAGCGAGGCCTCGAGTTCGCTGACACGAGTAGCTAGGTCGGCTAAGTAAGATATAATATGTTTAAACATACAACTCTAATACAGGTCTGAACAAAATTAGGAATATAGAAGAACGACACATAAATAACATAGTTTAGTTCCAGCGAAAACGAAGTTCAAACTATTAAAACAAGAAAGAGAAGGGAATTACGAGCAAAACGACGTCGTTAAAACACGCTATGGGTGGATAAAAGAATTAAGAGGCGTCAATTAAAAAACGTTGGAACCAAAGAATAATTATGAACACGGGATAACTTACTATTAGTTTGAGATTGTTCACTAACGAGTCGACTGAGTTGCTGTTTGTCAGATGCGAGTTGTGGAGCTGATAATCCGTCAAGCTGCGGAAGAAATGGTTTGTTTTACATTGTATGTATGCGTACAGACGTACAGTAATAAACGATAATGTTCACATTAGCTCGTCTGTAGTCTAGTGTGAATAGGTAAACGGTATGACCTAAAAATACTAAAGTTTGTACTGCAAAGAATTACGAATAAAAAAATACGGAGTTACTATACTGATGTGGTTTATAGATATAAAGTTGGTTCGAACAATAATACAAACGTCAACTACGCACCAAACTGAACAGACATTCTGCCAAACGCACTGCTGCGGCCGCAACAAAACACAAAGCTGTCATTTCTATCACACTTTTTTCCCAAGACATTGCTCTTATCTCGCTTGCAGTAAAATAACTTGACATTCCTGGAGAACTAGAAGTCGCCGCTACAACTTGCAAAACAACTTGTCAACGGTGTATGCCATACATCGGCTAATAGAACCCGCAAATACAATGTATTGACCCAGCGACGACGAGAAAGGCGTCATAATTACAGCAGTACGCCGCAATTGTGAGCTGGCTATGGAAGGACACAGTACAATAAGCGAGCTTCACCATTCAAGTGAATGTATAAGGCACTATGAAGCAGGATTAGACACGTCCAAAGAGCTGACATCGCGTCAAAGAATTCTAATGTTGACAAAGTCGGCGTCGCGCTATGCCACGTCACTTATTACGTCATAATAGACTGCCAAACATGAGAAAACAGCACGTGTAAAGCGTGAAGTTTTATTAACCTAACTATACTATATGTTCGTTGAAACAAGAAATATTTGTAGTTAATTTTTAGGACGGTTGAGTTACATGGAAATTGACAATGGTCTAACAGCAGTTAACACCAACGTACTAGTATGATGTGCTAGACTAAATAAATGGAGCGTTGTAGCAACGTCTGGAAATTTCGTGGTATTTATTCCTCCGTATGCTCTACTTAACATTCACTGCGACGCTTACAACAAAACGACGTGTTACAACTAAACGCCGTTAAATCATAACTCGTAACTCTGCTGTCAAAACAATAATAGACAAAAACAACAGTAGTAAATCTAACTTGGGCAAATAGTTACTGTCATACCGTAGCGATGCTGCGTTTCGATCCTTTTCGTCTTCCACAACACCAGATACGACGTCTGCATTTTGAACAACTACCGCCCATCCTATACAGCTTAACACGAAATACACCTGTACCTGCTTGAGTGAAACTGTGACCTTCAACGCTAGCTCAACGTTTCATACTAACACAGGCGTTAAGCTGAAAATTTCACTGCGACGAGCCTTGAAACCGCAGCGGCACGGACTTTATTGAAACGGTAATCTATTTGCGAGCACAATACAATACAACTCTAGTTCTCCACCACACCTGCGGTAAATTGTGACGATTGAAACCGGTAACGATTCTGTTTACCATTCAACCGAGTCTGTGAGCGTTATTTTTTTCTAATCATAACAACAGACCACAGAACGTAACTTTAAAGTGGGTAGGAATAGCTGGCCTTGCTTTGATCTTATGCTAGCTTACAGACCATTGCTTAAATAAACAGAAACTTGCTTTTCGCTGCGGACTTCTACTTACTAGTAGCTTACATTGATACATGTTACATTGTTTAGCAGGGGGCGAGATTCAACTGATAATGAGCTGTCTCTAGTTTGATAATTTGAAACACCAACAGCTCTCTGCGGTGATTGCACGCCTTTAAACTACGCCTGGAATTGATAAGAAACACTCACAAACTGACACCGCTCTCTTAGCACCACGATTACTAAATAGGAATATATTTGAACTTATACACAACTGGTTTAGAGCATTTGAACAGCAGTGGCTCCAATTCGGCCTGACTTCGGAAATACAGTCTCAGCTAATGACTGTCAAGGCTTAACGTGACTGGATGGGCGTCGAAGTTTTGACTTAACGAGCTGCACTTCGTTAATGTTTGATATAAGAACGGCGATGAAAGGATAGCGATGGATGATGTCGCGATGTTTGGCAAGCTATTCCAACTCTACTTAGGTGTTTGTTGGTTCAAACACCCGCGGATTTTTGGTATTTCATTCTTACCACAACAGACCAAGCGCAGTATAAAAATATGAACACGTATTTTTGCAGCTTTAATTCTAAACAATGTAAAATCCATACCTGGGGTGCTGACCGTATGTGATATATAGATGCTCAATACGTAATTAGTGATATAAAAAATAAGACTATAATAACGTGGCATATGCGAAACATGAACGGTAAACGACTTGTTAGCAACGCAGGGGTATATAGTTATTTATAAACCGGTAATTTGGCAAATACCTTGTTGATGACGTAATCCAGTAACGTGGCCATGGCAACCGCGCATTGTGACGTATTGCTGACGGGTTTCTTCTTGGGGACTGCAAGTTACACGAGTGAAAAACTGTTTCAGGTTAACAAACACACAAGTGAATCAACATTTAAGCCTCAAGCTTGTAGCCTTCTTAAGCAATCTAAACAAATTCTTCGTACCGTAGTTTAGCATTATACTTAGAGTATAGGAATTAAATTTAAACGAGCAGACGCGTAAAGTTACAGTATACCTACTAATGGGATATAATTTTGTCAAATATATGCAATAAAAAGCTAAATATTTATAATCATATCTTAAAAACAACTACTGGCAAGTTGTGATTAAAGTCTCGGGGTAAAGGTGTCAAATAATCATAAACAATTTACCTACTGATGCACTTCATTCTATATAGGTAAGTTTCTTGTTGAGAAATTATCATTTAAAACATACTTGGCTCATTAACCCAAGACAGTTTTGTATTCACCTCGTTTTGTTGTTTTCGTGACAGGTTTGGTGGTCGAGGATCGAGTCTTTGCAACGTTGGAGTTGGGTATTGAGGGTTGTGGAGTTGAGTGCGCGGATGATATGCTGGCTCGCGTGGATGAGGTTGATGCTGCTGTGGGATAAAGAGTTTATCAAGATATTTTCACAAATGTGTTTCGTTGGTGGATATTTCGCATATTGTCTGGTTTTTCGTATAGTAGGATTGGGAAAAACGGGATATCTTTAGCACATAATACCCAAATATTTTAATCGTTTTTACTATCGAATGTGACAATAAATTAAAATGAAAGTGTCCCATCTCCCCCCACCCTACTATATTTAGTTTCGCACATATTTATTGCCTAAGAAATAGGTAAGATTAAAGTAAAAATAAAAAAAGTAGAATACCGTCGATTGATCGGTTTATTTCTAACTGAAACATAAGCAGCTATACGGTTGTATATTTGTATTCGCGCTACGAAGCATCTTAAACCCCAGATTACATGTTCATTATTATTAAGGGAGGATTAAGGTTTGATTTTATTGCTGTTTACTCGGCTTACCCTGTGGTCGCTTGTTGCTAGGCCGGTTGGTAAGAGAGGCAATGCGTGACGTCACGACCCCGGAATGACGTAACGATGAGGTATGACCGGGTCTTGTTGACGTGGCTTCATTTCTTGGTCCTTCAAACTTGGCAGCTCGACCTATGGAAGACAAAGGTATTAATCAGTTTAAACATTAAAGTATTCTAAATCAATTCTACTGTTATACTTTAAGTTTACTAGGCATAATAACTTAAATATAGCCGTATATTGTCAAAACTCACCGCCAGAGTAAGACTCATATTGCTGAATTAACTGGTAAGTACGACTGTGCATGGTAAATAATCTATAAGCTTATGGTATAACAGCCGACAAATCCGCGTGCGTGATGTTCTTAATAAACCGACCGTCTGTGTTTAAACAGCAATGGCTTAAGAAAATAGGGACGCTACCCCAAACTAGCCCGTCGTTTGTCCTAACGTCCACTTATTGTAGTGACGGAGCCCAACAATGCATTGGAAACAAAGAATAAAGGCAAGAACCATAGAATCTTAAAAAAATCGTTTCTGATATACTTGGAGTTTTGGACAGCAAAGACCAAACCTGACGTTATTCTATTATACCATTAGTTCAAAAACTACGCCGGGTAACGAGCGTTAAATAATTAATAAGCCGACCTTTAATAAACGGGGAAACTTTACGCCTCAATGAAACAGAATTTTGTTACTTCCTTCTGTATAACTTTAAGTACAACTGACTTTAAACTGAAATACAAGCAAGCTTTCGACCTGATGGCAACCATTCTGTTTCCCTTTAAACGCCAGTTAAATGACTTCCCAACAAAGAGACTAGCCTCATACAAAGGCCTGTAATAACATGCTGCGTTTGATGAACTATGGATATAGCTGGAATACAATGCGAGTCGAGCGCTAGAAAAATAACCTCAGTCCAATTTGTTATAAATCTGATAGCAACAAACTGTACTGCTAGAACTTTGAGCAAAATTTACGGAATACTATATCTATTCTAAGCTACCTTTTAAAGACTAAATTAATTCCGAAGATGAATAAAGCCCTTGGCCATTTGTGGCACTGTAGCGTGGCAAATATTGAAGTATCGCCCATAGTAAGGCAATAGTAAACATTTGGTACGTGAAGATACAATGACAAATACGCAGCGTTGGCTGGGATCGAATACTTTAAGAAATGATGCTATAATGTAGTTTTACGGACCGAAAATTCAAACACCGTAGGTACCGGGTTCAGAGTTCAGCATCGACACTTACCACCGCTGCAAGTTTAATACAACCGCCAAATACATTCAGATGATTTTAATTGTCCAAAAAATGCACATATCAAATAATAAAGTGGATATTAAAAGTTTCAAACTCGATTGATAATTACGCACCCGATACACTGTTATAACACATCATCCAATCCGGCCTTTGGTTTGACTTGGCAGTTATTCTCTTTCTGTCCATCCTGACTTTTGCTTTGTATCTTTGTTTTAAAAACTGTCTTTTATTTAAAATAACAACAACTAATTTACTGTAAAAGATATAAATCTCTGCCTTTAACTAACTTAATACAAAAACTCCGGTTAAAACACACTGATGCCCTCATGTCCAAACTGCCAAATCGATATAAGTTCTTCTACATACGTATGCTTGCTAGCATGACAACTGTTGCTTCTGCAATTCCAATAAGCCACTGATCTAAAGTATACCTGATGCAAGCTTAATACTACGCGTATGATCGATGGCTAAATAAGCCGCCAGTCGTCTTCTCACTACACGGTGTATATCCCTTGGGACATTTAGGCAAAGCGCATTCTACCACACTCGTGATAAAGGCATTAAATTTTAAAATACAGAATAAACAATATTTCGGTATGTCATACACAAATATACAATAAAGTAGGTTCGCATTATACACCCATGTGAATACACGTAGATTGCGATGCCCGTATACAATGGAAAACCATAATTTCTTACTTCTGACCTGTATTTTCGTTGTTCGTATTTCGCCGCCCAATAAAGCGGCGCACGAGAGCACACAGGCTTTCGTCACTTGGTGTCGCGCTGACGGAACCAGTTGGGTGGATCTTAGACATCTCGGTCATCATTTATTTATACAGAAACTGTAGTGGGTAGAGGGTAGGAGTATTCTGAACAGCTAACGTTGCCCTGGTGCGGTCAATGTTAATTCCAATAGGAAACTACAACTATAAGCTGGAACTACCAAGCATCAAACTTCCTAGAGCAAATCTTCGAAAAGCTGCCTAAACACAATTTTCTACCAAATCTGTTTTCATGTAAATTTACGTTATTTCTTATAGACGTAACTGATTAGCAACTACACAGTACATTCTACACGAACATTGACACGATTCTGACGAGGCCTATTTCTGCACAAATTCCTGGATAAATCGATAGAGTCACACATCGCCAAGTCGATGGAACGGGGAATTTGCAAGATGCAAATCCGTGGTCGTGTATTGATCGCTTGTGTAACAGTTAACCTCACATGGCTTGAAATTGAACCGGCTCAAAGAAACACCTCCTTTAAGGCTACGGAATTAATGCGAATGCTTGCATTTCGCTGCTAAAACACTCTTAGCACTAACGCATAGGCATTCAATGCATATAAAATACCAACTTACAACTCTCCTTCCTATCAATTGCGTTGTTCACACTATATTCAACTAAAGGACGACGCACCAAGTTCACTTAACAACGGACATAAAATCGAAATATCGGCGAAAGAGTCGATTCGAATATAATGACGTAACACACGTGAAAAAGGGAGCGTGAGTTTATAATGCGATCGCTGCGACGATCAGCCCTGGATTTGCGATACGCTAATGGAATGAAATCGGGATAAGCTTGCATGTATTTGACTGAAAATGCTTAATATACATTAGTAATCATTAGATACGTGTAGTTGGTATATAGCTCTTTCATTAGCGAAGGCCAAGCAAAAATCAACGCATCTTTATGTTTTATACTTTTCACAATATTTTTTTTAACATACATAGTACTGTGGGGTAAGATGGGACATCTTTAGCACATAGTATCCGAATATCCTGATCGTGTTTTGAACAATTAACAACGGTCTATGGGAGTCGTGAGAATAAAGTTTTATAATTATTTTTTATAATTATAATGTTCTTTGCTTAACAAGTGGAATGAGAAAATATAATGAAAAGGTGTCCCGTCTTACCCCACCCCAATATACGTTAGCATAAACTTACTATACGTTAGAATAATTGGAAACTAACCTGCATGTTTTGGGCTTTCCGCCTTTCGTTTGCTTGGGGTACGTGGGTTGTCGGTTGGGGGGTCAGATGGTTTCGGGGGTGATGGTTTGTTTACCCGGGTATGGTGAGGTGCTGGTGCTGTTGAGAGACGGGATTTCGTTTGACCAGGTGGCAGTAGAGACTTGCGTGGTACTGTGAAATATAAAAGTGTAATGAAACAACTGAGAGAAAAGTTTTATTTCATATGTTTATTGTGTAGAAGCATGCTGTCCTACTAATACTGGGAATTTTTGGTACAAAATTAGCCAGATGTCGTGTCGAAAACAAATGTAACCGTATCCTCATGACTCCCATAGAGATAGACCGTTATTAATTGTTTAAAACACGATCAGGATATTGGGATAATATGTGCTAAAAGTGTCCCGTATTCCTACCCTACTATTTATGAGTTGTATATAGTTACGAGTTGTTATATTTGCCTTGTAGCGGCACAACAACCGCACTTGAGAGCCGTTGTACTGGTTCGTATGTTTGTCGCGGCCTTAGGGAAGAAGTGTTTACTCACCAGCGATACTTTTACGAGGCTGTGGCTTCCTTAGAGAGGTGGTGCTGGTTGGAGGTTTCATGAGTGTTGTGGCATTCTCATCAACGTTGGTCGACTGCGCTGTTTTCTGTGGTGATCGGGCCTAAGAAAACACAACAGTCAATTTTACTTCGAAAGTAATCATGTTTATATTCGACTTGCCCCTTTTATAATAGTGGTTGGTAATTATCGTTTCAAAAATATTTTCATTTGTATCTTCATAACGAATTTCTCAATTCAATTTTAACATAACGAAAACACTACATTTTACCCTTCTATATAAATAACGAGGTTTTAGAACCTGAATTATATAACAGTCAGTGTATGGTTTACCTGTATACGTGATATGGCTGCCGTATTCATTCTCGGAGCAACTAATCGACTTGAACGTTTCATTGGAATTCCTGACTTAATTCCACTCTCAGATGAATTCTGTGGACGAGGAAATGAGAATAAATTAAATAAATACATTCACCGTATATTCGCACTGTTGTCTGCGAAATTTTCTATTTATAGTTTAGGTTCTACGGACTGTCTCTGTGTAAACACTATTGTTTCATCTTTTTTATTAGGAGACATTAAACATTGCCGTTGCGTAGCTTTGGCTAAAGTTTCAAATGAAGTTGATAACCTATCTTACACACCAAACACTCAACGGCATGCTACAGTCTATACAACACAGCGCTTAAAACAATAATTTGGCGCATCGCCTACATTGATATTCTAACGCACTACTTTCTAACAATACAACATTTCACGACAGCCCAACGCACCAGCAACCTACAGAAATGTTATCACGTATCCCTAAGGCGCCAGCAATCAACGTGTCAGTGTCAGACGTCATATTAACAAAAAAATTGAAGCTGTTCGTCTGCTGTAGACGTTTCGTGCTGTTATAAAAACACACTGGTGTTTCGTAAAACGTTGCCGGTGCTCATCTCCTATTGAAGTATTTTGATAGCTTAACACCGCATTCACAAAGGTAGTGACAGCTGAGTCCCTTTCATTTTACGATTACGAGGCTAAAGTTATACAAATCATTTAATAAATGTCAACATTGTAAATATGAAATGCATATCGCTCATGCTTTAAAACTGGTTAGTTATTATATATACAAACACAAACTTACACACATTGCATTTCCAACTCATTAATTAGAATATTAATTATAACTTCATAATAATGCGTTGTTCATTGTTATAACTAACGTTTTATTCCATATACTAAAACGTAAACTCACCCCAACTGAAGACAGCGGCTTTCGTAACTTTGACTTGGAAGTTATGCTTTGTTTCGAACAATTCATTGTCTCGCTTTCCAGTTCTACAGAGAAATGTAAATATAAACTTATGAAACTGTAACAACCTGGAGTAGAAGTAGCTTCAGTAACACCTTGCGGTTTGGCGTAGTTAAATATTAAACAAGCACGCAAAGGCAGGACAACCAGATACGTAAATGCAAAGCCCGGTAATGAAGCTCGCATCAAAATACATTGTGGTGATAGCGACGGTCAAGCCACCAGGGACACAAGGTCGCTTATGGTTTGGTTTGTATGTGCACAATAACGACAGAGCCCACTATTAATGGCGTGGGAAGGGTAGCAGGCCGCTGTAGTATACGTTATATTTACCGGAGCTTTGAATGGTTTGCGGTTTTTTATAATATAGCAATGTAAAAACGCTGAATCGTAGTTGTGAGCATGACTAAAAGAATATTTAGTTTTTAACTTTTCACCCAGTAAATAAAATTGTTTCGTTTCGTAGACATGCGCAATTCACTTGCAGTATTTGTATTTTAATATTTGTTAATGACGATTTAAAACCACAAAATACCTTTGCTTGAATCGGCATTGGTACTCTCGCTAGATGGCGACTGAGAGTTCATTTGCACGTCATGAGATGTCCCAACGTCAAAGGTGCGATCTTTGTCATTGCTGTTGGGACACGGGCCTTTGTTAAACGTTGAATTCGCGATAACATTGTCCGGACTGTTAAAAGTCTCCTCGTTGATTGGGGAAACTTCCATTTGTTGATTTCCCATGTTAAATGTTGAATTAGAAGTTGAATATGTTGTGTTTGATTGTTGAGGTGTTGGTGCGTTGAAAGTTATGTTGTTGTGTGTTTGACTTGGTTGATCTGCATTGAACGTTGTGTTAATATTGGCGTGAGTTAGTTTGGGTTGTTCCTTGTTGAATGTTGTGTTGATGCAAGATGAGGCATGTTGTTCTTTGTTGAATGTTGTATTGACAACTTCTGACATTGGTTGTTCTGTTTTAAATGTTGTATTACCCCGTTGTGAACTTTGCTGTTCGGCATCAACAGTTTCATTGTTGGCAACGTTAAATGTCGAGTCTGTTATGAAAGTTTCCTTCTCAGAAACTGATGGAACCGTATTGAAAGTAGTGTTGGCAGTTGGTTCGGCAGGTTTAGCAGTAAAAGTAGAATTCCCACAAACCACCGCTGTGTTGCCGGCATCAAAGGTTTGATTGCTGCTTGGTTTGGTCACAACTGCCATGACAAAAGTAATGTTATAGCACTTTATATTCTTTTTAATGGTATGGTAAACAGGGGGTGTAGGACAATCAATCAATTGATATAACACTGTCCTACAGAAAAGTAGTGACAAACAGGCAGACACAGAACATTGTTTATTGCTTTCATGGTGTGGAAATAGGCGTTTCTTAGACAGTATTGTACTGCCTACAGGAAACAATGTGCTTGATTGGACTTCAAAACAGTAGTAGTGTCTCTCTGGCACAATGTATTTTATTACAAAGAAATTACCTTTTCTACAATATTGTACCGGTACTGTTGTGATACTAGTTTAAAAGGTGGTGTTTAATTCACAAACACTGCTACAAATTATATCAATTCTTCACTATAATAACATTATAAGGAAGACACAATAAAAATATAACCCCTTTAAAATTTGGTTTTGGATGAAACTACATATCAGATAATTATACACACGTTTTAAGTTCAAAACGCTTTTGACAAAACAAAGATTTGTCTTACCAAATTCAATAGCATGCACTGCTGCCTCCGGTGCTGGTTGGTTGGGTATTCCATCGGGTGGTAATGAGAAGTGTCGGCCATGAAAAGGTGTTGATGCAATCACATTGCCTTGGTAAGATATTTAATTATTTATTTATAATTAGTATTCTAAAAAAACTTTCTAAAAGCAGTTTTTGCATTGGGTGTAAAACTGGGTATTAAATATACAATAGCATTGAGATGATTGAAAAGAACATGGAATTTGAGATGGAGGTCAATGAATAATTGAAACACCTGGACGGATAGGAGATGCAGTTGTTGATGAAATGGAAAACGGTCGCTGCCTCGTGTCTATGGGTGACTGGAATGGAGATGAAATCTGTAATTTTAAAATGAAAATAAAAAAAAAGTGATTTGTATACAAAGTTATTGAAGAATGATTTTTTATGATGATTAACATTCATGAGGTAAAGATGATTTACGTGTTTCATTTCCGTATATTTTTTGTTATACTAAAACCTGAAAATTTAATTGGTTTAAACTGTATACTTGACTCATAGAAGTTAATAATATACACGAAGCAGTGAAACAAAAGTTCAAGGCCTGTTTGTGGTTGTAGTTTTGTATTGAACATGGTATGGCATAACAGCAAAGCACTGTTCAATGTCAATGGGGAACGGTATATGACACTTGAATAATCAGAATGTAAAGTGTTTTTAAGTGCGTTACACGCTTGGTTAGCAACTTAGCATGTAATGAAACACAACTAAATCAGCTGCATATGTTGGTGTTACTATCTATCAAAATAGGTATTGAGCAGACACAACACAAATCATGAAATCATATATAAATGTATATATATATATATATATATATAATACAATATTTTAGTTAGTAACTGCCATAAATAGACTGGATTTATGCTGCTTACCTGAGGACTGTTTCTTCTCTGTGGTGGTGTGTTTGTAACATAAGCATCCATATCTGCTGCTAAAGGAATAGGTGACGCTCGGAGACCAGGATTAGTTTCGGAGTCAAGAAAATTATCGGACAAAATATTTTCCCCATTTATTTTCTTTGCTTCCTGTAAAGTTTAGATACTTTATTATAAATATATAATACATATATATTATAAATATATACAATTTTACTTCAATTCTTATTTCATTTAAAATAGAATCTTTAAAGTAACTTTTTAACCCAGTGTTCCTTATAAACTGGAGTCTAGAATCAAGACTATAAGTGTCAAGACTAACTTAATTCCCTGCACTTGTACGGCTAACTATCCTCGCCTGTCGTGAATTCAGGAAAAGTTTGGTGCTCATGGTTACAAAAATACCAAATTCATTTAAAAATGATTAAAAGAAATGATCAAAAACACTAAAGGGTCATTTAAAAAATGGTTAATATATATTATTATATAACCTGCTCAGTGAATACTTACAGATGAAAAGAGGAAATCATCATCATCAACTTCATCAAAATCAACCAAGGATACCGAGGAATTCTGTTGAGTTTTTGCTTGTTCTGCCAAAACTAAAATAAGAGAAAAGGCTAAATATGAATGTATTATATAAATACTAAAAATACATGCCCACGAATGTAATGTTTGACTTAAACTACGGTATGTAAGCACTAAGCAGTAGGCTACAGTATAAACTATGGTATTAGACATCAGGACAACACGGTGAACAGTTTAAGAAATATTAACATAGAAAACATCTAATATTGCATAGTTTTCAACTTATTGGCACATTATATTTACGACACTTGACACCTCAGTAAGTGGACATTAAGTGGACACTTTTCATAATAACAACAACTACAAATAATCCAGAAATTTGTATGGTTTAATTTTTATCATTGCAAAACCAGTTCAATCTGTATGCTTGTATAAAGGGTCTAAGCTACACAACACAAATGTACAACACAAAATGCAACTTACTGAAATCAATTTGTGAATTTGTAAACGATGCATCACACACTGATTTCGTAGAATTTACAGATTCCACCTATAACATACATGAAATATCAGATCCAAACCTAATGCAGCAACAATCTAAAATGTATCACTGACAAAGACCCCTTCTAACGTTATGTTTAATCAGTGCGGTATAAAATAATCTAAATTCCAAATTTTAATTGCATCATACATTTATAAGATAAACTATTTTTGCTTACCTGGGATTTGCGTCCAGAACAATTCCCAAGGTCATAAGTTGAGTTCGATGGTTTTGTTACAAAACTTGCTTTGTTTACATGCACTGCACTTGCATCTTTTTTGCACAAGTCTACACCAATTAAAAATTTAGGCAATTATAGTTAGGCACACTGGATAAACTTCACCTAAAATGTCCCATAACCACTATCATATCCTAAGAACTGTGGCATTTTACACAATTTTAATGTGGTTATTTACTTACTTTACAGCACAATATAAAGAAGAAAAACATATTAATTATGGCCTAGCCCACAGACAGGACAGTTAAAACAAAAATATGCATTTTACTGTTGTAGGAGAAGAAAATTTCTTCAATGGCTTAAACACAATGTAACCACACACTTTAAAACTCCTCACACCCAGTATTATAATAAAAATTTTGAAGCCCAAATCAGGAATATTATTCAACATATATAGTTCATTTTTTTACCTGGAGCGTGTAACCATGAGTCCAACTCTCCTTCATTAATCGCCTTACCCTACAAATAAAATTGTAATAAAACAAGAGCAAAATGTTCTCCATTTTGATTTTATAATACTTGCTAAACTACCAACCTCCAACAAATCAATGCACGCTGGATCGTATTCTTCATTCTCACTGAAAACTGTTGTAAATATTTAGTTAATTTTAGTTGAGGTGAACTTATAATTAAACTGACCTTCATCGTCAAGCCGGTTTGTTTCATTAACATCGCATTTAAACGTGTTGTTGCAATTTACATCAGGAGTTTTGGCGCTCATCCTATTTTTCTAAGCCCTAAAATCAACTAAAAGAATAAGATTACTGTATAATAACATAAAGCTACGGCGGGTAATGTGATACAACTTTCACAATGCTTTGTTTTGTGCACAACTAATTCTCATTGTTTTTAAACGCACATGCGCCAATTGGCGCAAAAATTTGAACTGTTTGTTCACGTGTCACGCACTCATGCTCTTTACACACACAGTCGCAAAACCACGATGGTTGAAATAGCACACAAGTTCGCCTTTTTCTTTTACTCAAAAATATGCATGCCACAGAAGACGAGCCCATTCTGATTGGGTAAAGACTACAATAACCCGAGTTCGATGCCCACCCAAGGAACCATTTCATTCTATTGAAAAAGAGACTGACGATGCCATTCATGTGGAATATATATTTTTTGTTACACGATTCGTTAGACTTTATTTTTGTAGCACCAGATCCTTATTGTATTTCTTTACACAAAGATCGTTTAACTCTAGCACCAGATCAGGGTCAGACTCACAGAATTTATTACAGTTACAACATTTTTGGGTAATTTAATTTATTACAAGAAAGAAAAGAAATCGTTCACAATGTGCAAGTTGTGGAACAGTGTCTAAGTCTAAGGCAACGAAAATGAATAGGGTATTAGAAAAAACAGTGGTATTAAGAAAGCGAAGAAAAGTTTACAGGATTGCTTCAAAAGCCTTCACTTCACGTTTTACATATTCTTCCATACTGTACATATCAAGCACCGCTTCTTTTATAAGGTCGACAAATATTTCTGGCCACAGTTTAGTCAGCATAGACTGTTTGGAAGCTATTACACCAACGTCTTTTTTCAAGGTGCGTACAATGTCACGTGCCACTTCTGCACGGCATTTAGTATCCTGCAAAAAATGAACAGTTGATGTATCTGTTAGACTACTAGGTAATATACATACAATTGCTTTAACTTCCATTTGCTTTTGTGGTATGTATTGCAAACCGGCTCTACCAACAGATTCAACAGCAGCTAACCTGCTTTCTGCTTCGCCTAAAAGAAAAAAATAATTAATTTAATGAACACAATTTAAAATGCTGTAAGAAATATAGTAGCGTAGGGTTGGGGAAAATGGAATACCTTTAGCACATATTATACAAATATCCTGATCGTATTTTAAACAATTTACACCGTTCCATTGGATTGCGATGATACGGTTTTATAATTCTTTGAATGTTCTTTGTTTACTACCACATAGGACAAGAAAAAAGATGGAAAAGGTGTCCCATCTTTCCCCACCCTACTATAATTACTCTAGAAAAGCAAGAATAAGTATCAAATACCAACTTAAGCAAAACATCAAGCTTTATGAACAGCCTATTTTAAAACAGTTTTATCTGAAAAAACATGAACCAACCCTTAGATTTCTTTGATTCCTTGCTAGATGTAAGTTGCTTCTGTCGTGTTTCTCCAAGCAAAGCAACTAATCGAAACTGGGATAATTGAGACGTGGTCACCAGTGATAAGGAACCGAAAATCTTTTCTGAAGCAACAACATCTGCGGCCGACACCTGAGAAAGTGGTATGTCATTTTAGAGGTTGAGCAAAAAATCTGTTCTGTTCAGTGCAAAGAAACTTACTGACAACACTGAAACTTGCTGTACTTGGAAACTGGCCAAAACAATCACTATTTGCTTTGATACAAGATCTATTCTCAATACTGAATGTACAACAGGTACACAAACTTAAATAGGTACCTTGTACCTTTATGCAGAATTTATATATTGCATTTATTACAGACTAAAATAAAGTAAGATTCAACCCATAGCAAACTTAATCAGGTACAACTCAAATAAAGTGAGAGAAAAACAAACATACAACAATTGAAAGTCAAATAAAACCGGACAAATATAAATGAAAGTGTAAGCATTAACTGGGAAATTTATAAAATAACCTCAAAGCCACATGAATAAAAAGATATTGGCCAAGTACGTAACTTTGTTTATAAATTTAAGTATTGTATTTATAGAACAATGTATATAACTACAAATAAATCATATGTTTACAAAAAAATTTACCTGTAGAAAACATATATATGATGAAGATAGGAAAAATAAATATGATTTATATTTTTCTATTAGATGATGCTACCTGTATGAACATGAGATAAAAAAAAAATAATTTGTATTTTTACCTCCTCCCCGTTAAGTTTAGCAAGAGATAGATGCGACAATCGAAAAATGACGTAAGATTTCCAGAGTGAGAATTGTGTGACAGGGTTGCCGGGTCCACATTCTACTGAAAGTGTTTCAAGACGTTTCATTTGTGAGAGAGCGTTCAGCTGCTGCAAGCTGTGCAGGTTTACTTCTTTCAGTATCAAATGCTAAAAAAAATATATTTTAACTTTATGTGGCAGGGAGTACAAAAGGTATAGCACAAATGTCACTTTGGTGCACCCCTGATCCTACCTATAAGCTATATAATATGTGTTTGTGTAAACATGCTGCAAGGGTATGTGTTACGGTAAGCATGTTGCAGGTGTATGTGTTAAAGTTCAGTATTCAGTTTAGCAGTGCTGGAATACACGATGTATAATATAATATCAAGATATAAAAAAATATGTTTCGTGTCATTTATTTTCCCAGCATTTAGATGACTACTCACCACTGCGTTGATAAACTTGTTCTTAATCTTAATAATATAGTTGCAAAGGTCGTCGAAATTAATAAACTGTATTGTTATTGTGGTGACTGCACTGGATGCTTGGTTGCCTGTCATGTACAAGATATCAAATGTTTAAAATTTGAAAGGAAAACATAATATACAGCAGTGATTTAAGTGGTGTAGGGGTCTTTTGCAGACTATATTGTTAATAAAAGAGGTTAAAAATGAATGAATAAATGGATAAATATAACTTACTTTATCCTCGCATGGCCGGAAAATGATGTCATACCAACATGGGGGTTTATACACCTCGTGCTAGCTTATGAGTTACCATGTATGTTACTTTGTGGGTGACTATTTTTTTTTGGGAGACAAATATGCTCTAGTGATCTAGTCTTCTATTAATAGTATGTTTAAAATAAAAGGTTAAACCCGGTTAGATAAAAGAATTTACCCCAATTTTTGTCCAAAGAATCCAATGCCCCTGGACCAAACAACTGAAGATTTTCACCGTCAATTTCAGCGAGGTAGCTCTCGGATATATCCAGTGACGTGATGTTGGGTCTGTGGGTGAGATTATTGTAAGTAAAATGCAGGTTAGTGCTTAAAAATAAGGTAAAAGTATAAGCATAATGTTAAGTGTCACCTCAACTTTTTGCTTATTTATGCAACAAAAAAACAAGCACATACAATCTGTTGTTATTATTGTTGTTGTTGACACTTCGGTTGGAGTTTCCTGCACTGAGCCACGCTGATTTATCCGTGCTCTCACTTCTCCCCGTAAGAGGAGAGCTCTCTCCCGAACTCGGAGCAACTTGCGAGAAGATTCCGCGATCCTCTCGGAAGTGGAGGTTCTGATCTTCCCTCCACCTGGGAGGAATAGGACGACCACCATGCTCAGCTTCCCACTGGCGAGCTGCGTTGTTGATTGCTAACCTTTTCTTCTCTTTCGCAATCACCTGGATCAGGAAAGTCCATAAATAATCTTGTAACAGGCTAACAGCTTATATGGTATGAAAAATGTTGTGTATTTCGACCTATTTGCCAACCGCAACCGTATTTCTAAAGTTAAGTTTGCCAAGACTTAAGTGTGTAATCCAAGAAGAGGCGAGATCCAACCTGTTTGTGAACTTCACGTTTTCTATCTTCTTCTTTCCTGATCAAAACTGCTGTCATTCTTCGCTCATCCTCCTAAACATAACAGTATGGAATACATAACTTAATTATACACATTAGACATTACAGCACTTTAGAATTTTGTTTTGTTTTTTTTTAATAAAGGTTTTTTAAACTATTTTGTCAAAATAAGCAACACTGTGTTATTGCAGCAATTACTATAAAGTTACTTGACCAAGGACACACACACTTACAGTGGTAGCAGCATCGAGCCACAACCCAATATCTCTGGTTCAGAAACGAACAAACTAACTTTGTCATGGCAACAGAATTATTTAACTAAAACAGTCACGCCCAATTATAAACAACTAACTGAAATTCTTTTCATGTCTAGTTGTCGCAGCTGTGGCATGCTTCGTAGGACAATTTGTTTGTAGCAGACGTCACTTGAGATGGGGTTCCCATCCAAGGAGATCTCACATAATGCACTTGCATCACTAAGACACTCAATATCACCCCACCTATGGAGGAAGTTCAATTAAAAATAAAAGAACTGGACCTTTAAAGTTTAATATAAACAATAGCATAGAGACAACAGTATTTAGGCAATAACATATACAGAAATAAAGTATTACCAAATATAAAGAAGAATTTCGAGAAAATTGTAGTTTTTTTTTGATAAATCAATACAAATACACCGGATGCTGTATATTTTATTGTTTCGAATAATATAACATCAAAATAGCAAACAAATATAAATATTACAACATCAAGTATAAAGAAACTGTCCAGGAGATTTATTGAAAACATTATTTATAACAATTTCATATTCCTAATAACTGTTTACCTTGAAATGTTATTAAAGCTTAAAAATAATCTCTGTAGTGATGTAAGCAGGTCGACCTCCGACACAGAAGCGATTATATTTCTTCTTAAGTTTAACTCTGCTAATGTGTCCATACCAGAAAGGTTGCTCACATGCTGTAATGTATTGATGGATCAGTATTGTTGGTAGGGATGATAGGATAAATAGAGAAGCATCAAGCAGGTTTTTTGTCTTACTAGTTGCAATATGGTTCATATATTATTTTTAAGTTTTAGAAATATAATACAACACTTGACATTAAAGGGTCTAGTATTTTGGTCTGCCCCCCAAAATGCTACAATATAACTATTATATAAATATATTAATAATTGCAAAGAAACCTGTATAGCCTTGTTAGGTTGGTTTCTCTTGAAAAAATATTTCATTTTAAACATACATTTTGGATTAAAACTATCCACTTTTTCTAAAGGTTTAATGTTATGAGAAATTTACCTTGAAAATATTTCATTTAAAACAAACGTTTTTGATTAAAACTTTCTAACCTCAATTTGATTACCAGCGAGGTTTAGAACTCGTAGTTCGGATAAATGACTCAAGTTTTCAACAGTTTGTATTTGGTTGCCATGAAGGTCTAACACATCAAGCTTCACCAGGTTATCAAGGCTGCTGATTTGTCGAATCCTGGGGTTTCAGTTTTTTTTTGTAAAAAAATAGGTGAACAATGCTACCAGGCATAATGTAAATATTCTTTCAACAGCTCATCTGGTATAAAAATGTAATGTATTTCCTACGTTTCGTCTGCAATTTAGCAAGACTTGCATCAGGGAATGATTCCCGTCGTAAAACGCTAGGTTTTTTCATTCCAGATGAACCGTTGAAAGGTTATCCCCAACACAGTTGTTTAATAATCATTATCACCTGTTCTTTCCCAACATGAGAACACGGAGGGATTTAAGTGAAGATAATCCCGTCATCTCCTCTATCTGGTTGTCATAGAGATCAAGGAAGATGAGTCTTCGGAGGTTGGAAAGATGTTGGATCCTCGTGATTAGGTTGTGTTGGAAGTTAAGGAGTCGAAGATGCTCCTCCCCCTCCAGGATCGGACAGACTGTTAATCTTCGTCTAGAAGGAAATAATGATGCATCACATCATCAAATAATTATTTTATTCAAGTGCTACCAAATACAGAACAGGCAAAAATCAAGTCTTCTAATTCATTTCGTAGTTGTAAGAAAAAAAAAAAAAAAAAAAATTGTAACAAAAATTTTTTGCACGAATTTTGTTGCTAAAAGATCTAAAGGATTTCAATGCATCATACGGAGATTCATAATACCTGGTTTTAAGTCTAATTAAAAGCATCCTGATCATACCTGTCTAAATTAAGTCGATCTGGGTTGGCTGCTCTCTCCTCAGAAGTTCGATAAACAATCGGAATTCCGGGTGCGGAAGGTGACTCAGCAAATATAACACGATCACCTGAGAGTTATGCAAGTCATCATGTCGGAGTCTGATGGACTTATTTGAGACAAAGTCACACTGGTTGATCAATGTTCCAGAAAAACTTTGCTTTCAGATATACATAAGCAGTCTGGGTATTGCGGTAATGGGCCAAATCCGGCCTAAATCCTAGGTTCTCGAGAAACTCACACGTATAGAATAAATATGAATAGAACGCATGGTGGAAACACAATGTGTACCATTGTAGGCTGTAAGCAATGTTAATAATATACTTATTACTTATAAAGCCTACATTTCCTAATACTTTATATGTAAATGGCTATGTGCCAAACTGCCAAAGCATAAGTTCCATTTGACCATAGAACAAATGTGTTATACAAACTACACAGTAGAACTGCCTTAGCAATGTTTGTAGACTGTAGTTTAAACTCTTCAATTAATAAAATGAAAGCAGCAAGCAGTAATATACCAGGTAAGTAGGATCCACTTTTCTGCTGCTGACTTTGATTACCCAACCGAGCTGTGTTGTTTCCTGGCACCTTTGAAATGCTTGGACCACCCTGCTCCTAATAAAGGAAAAACAAAATAAACAAGCAGTTTAAATAATTGGACAGGTCTGTACAATATGGTCACATTACTTAAACACTACGCTTCCACAATTCGATTTACTTGTATTAAAATATTGTCTTATTTTTAAACTAAACATCCAAAGTAGAAACAAAAAAGTTAGGTGAAATAAAGGCATGATATCAACTTTCGATGTACTGAAGCAAAGGAAGGGAGTTTTCTTAACATGGATATCTCATTACACACAACATATGAATAATATGCTAATGCTCAAAACAATATTTTCGAACAGAGGATTTAAACTGCTGTCAAACCTGATAAAAGCTTTCACTTTGAGCATTATTTCCGCTGTTGTTTCTCCTAAAGTGATCACCAGTTTGTAACTGAACAAAAAATATTTCAATAAGCAAAAAGTAATTAAAATTTGTTAAACACAAAACACAGCATTTAAAAGTGATTATTAACTGTAATATCACCCAGCTTACTTGAGTAAATTCTGCAGCATATACTTTAGAAGGACTGACCAAATTTCTACGATTTCCCAACATCCGTGTTTCACTCATTGTATGAAGCAGAGCTGGTGGGCCGAACCCTGAAATAAAACATCAATCTATTACAAAACCCATAGACAAACTGCTACCAAATACACGGCAATAAAAATTTAGGCCAACTATTAGTGTACTAAATGTTCAAACAGATATATATTTATACAACTGGCAATAGCAATTTCTTTTTCTAATAAAAACGTTCTGCTCTGTTTCTGTGGTTTAATAGTAGCACTTGGTGTATTCTATTATTATGCTATGAGAATGCAATAATAGGAGTATTAAATCAGGGCCAGATTCAATAAACTTATCCCTACTCTCAGTCTCACATCTCGCTCACAATTTGAATCTAGTTAGCACCCAAATTTAACCTAATTAAGTAAAGCATATTATAATACATTACAACATACCGATAGTTTTTAAAGGGCCAGAAGCCAAGCTGTGTGCTGACCCTACATCACTGTGAGCTGAAGATCTGAAATGATTGTGTGTATTAATATTTAATAAAAACATTATTTTGTTGCATAACATGACAATGACTGTTTGATGTGTTGTTAAAACAAAACAAATCTGAATTGTATTTCAAATATTATCAAACATTCCAATAAAATGAAATCTTAGACAAACCAATAGTGACCACTGGTTTGAAACAATGACCGTTAAGTGTCTGGCCCAAGAACACCTACATGCACCCCCCTTGTAGCAGCATCAAGCATTAAATCTGGTTTCCATTGGTTACGACACACTTACTCTAATCACTGTGCCACACCATTCATGACTAAGGTGGCTTTAAATATCCCTTTAATCCAATAAAAAATCTCAAGGAGCTCAAGACTTACCTCCTAGCTGATGAGCTTTGTTGGCCTATGGGTAAATCTGAAGGACGGAAAGTTGTAGCTTGATCACGAGTCAGGCGATCTGGTGTGACGTGTCTCGCAGTTCTTTCGGTTGGAACAGCTGAGGTGTTCAAGGAGAGATGAACATTGTGCACTCCATGCTGAAAGTGATACAAGTTTAGCCTTAAAATGCATAACAGTATGGACAAAACCATTTGTATTTTAGGGTATTGGGTAATAATGTTAGATCCTCTGAGACGTTACTTATAGGATCCTCTGAGACGTTACAGATTAGGCTGGTGAAAAGTGTCAGAAGTTAGTAGTAAGGGTAAGGCACATTGCGCAGAATTCATCGCAAGCATTGGGTCTCGTATAACAGGACCAACGTTTATAGATAAGCTGCATGTTATAATAAGAGTAACTTTACTATATTGCCAAACTGTTTTACACTTACCGAATCTCTGGCAGGACCGACTGCTGCACGGCCACGGAACTTTCCTGAGTGATACATAAACAATATGGTGTTTTTAACAAATTATATCGGTGCAGTGACTTGTGTTACAGTATCGTTGTTTTTGATTTTTGACCAAATATTTGAATAATTTTTTCTTTACTTGAAAAATTTCGACCGCTAGATGTCACTATGGATTCCAGTTCCAAATAGAAATCAAGTCTCCGGTAGAAACCTAACGTACCCTTATCCAAGATGTCAAAACGTACTTTACTACTTTTCATTAACAAAAACGGCATATAGCATCTTCTGATTAAATTTGTCCAATATTTTTTGGACGTCTTGTGACATTTTATAATTTAAACAAGTTGACACTGCACTAAAATCGGTTAATGTAAACACAACTTAATACTCGAAAATTTTAGACTTTAAACCAATCAAAACAATAAATAGAAACCAAACAGTTCAAAGCGTTGCACTTCGACACAAATACAAGGAACGAATCCAATTTAACATATATTTTTTTTAATATTGTCTGTGCCTGCAGTGTAACAGAGATGAAATTCCCAAAACAATAAGGACGGAACTGTTATCAGCCAAGTTTTCATTGTGACTGTGTGTTAGCATACCACAAAATATTGAAAAGACACTGTCTGGCATCACAGCTCTGAAGATTGAACTCTTGAGAAAAGTTGAACTGGCAACTTAAAACGCCTCTTATATGACCACAATGGTATAAAGTCTACACCACAACAAAACTTGGGTCAGAATTTTTGCCACGGTCCCAAAATAATAGTTTTTATTGCTCTTACATACTGAGCTGGTACCCAATATATCCAATACCTGAAATCATACATTAGAATGAAAGTATATCACACAAGATAAGTATTAATATCACAAAATGTAAAAAAAACTACCTGCTTTGTTCAGTTGGGCCAAGCTGCAAAGCCAACATGTGGTATTCTTCATGGCCCGTTATCGGTTCTGAAACAACTTGTTTTATTGAACTCATGGTCAGTTTTTCTGTTCTTTCTTTTGTACCAAGCCACAACTGATCAACTTCAAGCTTAAACGTAAGACGAACCTATAATTTACAAAGCAGCCCTTATAATTGCCATCTACCTTTATAATGCATTGTTTTGCTTTACCTTATGGTTATGTTTATTGACCATTCCTCTAAGTGGTATGTCGGGTAAATCGTCATGACCATTCCTGTATGCTGGCATTGCATCATCAGGAATTCCATGTTTAATTACCTAAAATAAAGTTATCTTAATGCAGATATAACAGGAACACTGCAAGGTTACGGCTAAGCTGTATTTAAATAAACCTATGATCAAAACATTTTTGGCTTACCTGAATTTAAATACAATGATGAACTTGGACAATATGTTATAATAATTCGGTTCATATCATAGTTAATACAGTTGGAAAATATTACTTTTTCATGGACTTTTTGTTTTGAAAGAGGTTCCTTTGTAGCTGCCTTGGATTCTACAGAAGAAGATGTGGTTGAGGTTTTGGTGTTGACTGAAATAACATCTGTGAGTGTGGAGCCAACCAACATCATTTTTGATCCATTCGTGATTCCTGCTTCCGATAATATTTGATCGTCCTTGACAAGTCCTGTTTACAAGATTTGTGATAATGCTTAACAGCTCATCTGGTATAAAAAAACGTAGTGTATTAACAACAAAACTTTTAAGACTTCATCAGGGAACTTCATGATGAAAACAATAAATTCCAGGTGAGTAAGCAGACGCAAATACCTTTCTTTTATGAATATTTAAAACTGTTTGTTTTGAATGGAAGAAAACTACAAAGTTGGGCCTAAAATAAAAACGTGTGGTGTGGCCTAAGCAATATCCACACCTTTAAACATAAGTTTTTGCATTGCAGGGGCAACTCCAGTGAGGGTTTCAATATGGGTTTTTAAAGACTTAATGGTCTTATTTGGCTCCCATTTTATATCAAGTTTTTGTTTGTTGAAAACCAGTTTAAACGAGATTGATTCAACTTTTGGTTCTTCATCTTTAATGGACTTCAAATCTTGCTCACATTGTATATCACCTAGGAGTAGAAGATAGGTCACGTGCTTATATATATATATATTAGTTAATTTAGTTTGCAATGTTACTAAATAAGGCTTCAGTTAAGAATTCTCTGGTAAGTACAGATTAGACTGGTGGGAGGTGTTGGAGGTTGGGAGCTAGGGATTTTATATAGGGTTAGTACTTATAAGATCAAACATTATGATATAAATAACAAATATACACACATGTATGTAATGTACATATTACATATATATATATAGGATACATTTGTTATATTATTATCATAGCAACCGCCAAACACAGACTTACCTTCAGGAACTGCCATTTTCTCTTCAATAACAGCAGCTTCGCATTGTACTTCTGCCTCGGCCATTTGCCTTCTAACTTTTTGGTTCAAAAACTCTCGCCGCAACTTCTATGGTATTGTAGGCACTAATTTATCGACTTGAAACCGTATACTAAGTGGTCAGTTATTTGGCATGATTTCGGTTACCAATCTGTAATTAAAATGCAACACAGAGCTTTACCATATAAACAGTTACATGTATGCAGCACGATGACTATGCATGACGGTGGTAACAGCAAACTACCAGACAACAGCATGTCGCGGGCCCAACGCAATAGACACAACATGCTTATCGGTAGCAACGTTAGTTCTGCGTATTGCATTAATATTACGTAAATTACGAAAAATTTATGATGAGAAATAAACGCCTGATTAATACTTTAACATTAATCACGCATTTCCAGTTGCGAAATAAAACAAAAGGCAAAACATGACTCGACAATAATATAGTAATGACTAAGCAGTAACGTTGAGGAAAACACTACCGTAATACCTACTGGCTGGTAAATAACCTACGCGGTAAAGAAATATCTCGTAGTTGTGGGATTCTTGCAAAATGGAGACGCTTTATCACCAAACGAACAGGTAGGAGTTAAAAGATATATCAAAAAGTAAAATGTTTGTATATTATCTAGGTACGAAACCTAACTATAGTCTTTATATACGTTTATGTATCTTCCTGATTTAGAATGGTGCACGAGGTGCAGAATAACATGAGTAGATTGGAAACTGCAAGCGAGCATGAAGTACATGGTAAGCTTTCAGTTTATCGCCTAATACATTATATGTCTAAACAATGATATCATATTCATGCTCAACGATACACTTTATAGTTATTGAGAACAGCATACGTGCACAAATTGAACAAGTCATGGGGAATTGTGAAAGACTTGACATTCTGGTAAACAAGGAACATCCAACTCGGCGACAAAACGCAAGAATGTATAAGATATTTTACATATTCTATTGCATATTAAAATTTTTAGTTTCTGTATAAGTGTATGGTATGGTTGACCTAAATGTGCTGTTTTATTAATGTGTTTGGTTCGTTTAACTCTATGAAGTAGTGTGTAGAATACCAATGAAGTTTTTTATATTAATTTCTTCTTCTACTTTGAATGCATAAGATTCACTGCAATGCTTTAAAATTTAAACCGGATCTAACATAACCACAACTGCGCCAGCTTAAACCATAAATATTAACAGGAGAGTTGACCAGGTTCGCTACGATTCCCAACATTTACAAGCTGCTCTTCGTAACTTTGAACACCGGAGGCATATGAGACACCAACAGAGAAAAGAAAGAGACTTACTAATGAGAACTTCATTTAAAACTAACGTGGGTGTCAAATGGGACTTACGTATTAGACAATTGGGTGTTGGGCAAATTCTGGCTTAAATCCTTGGCCCCATGGCATTTAAGCTGCGGGATGTCACAGTATTAGATTGTAACAGACACTGTTTTTAGGATGAAGAAAACACAGCGATAAATATGGGAGATGCTCAAGTAAACCATCATTCCAGTTTAACAAACGCACACAAAGGTAATATATTTTCTATAAGTTTCACATAAAAGTGGTCATTTTTATGTCGGGTTTTATTTCGTGCTATATGTCGATTTGATTTTTAGAATTTTAACTGGTCGAGGGCTGAGTTCATACGGCACAATGCCATTGGACCTAGGACTTGAGTCACATTTGGTTTTTTAGGAACATAGTTTGTTTGGTTTACTAAATACCAGTTGTGGACTTTGTACTTTATACACAACAAACCTTGTACAGTATTTGTGTTTAATCTTCCATCACATTTTAGGAATCGATGATTTAATCAGTCATGGTTCAAGTGTTATTGACAACTTACGTTCACAAAGAGGGACTTTGAAGGTAGGTTCTATAATCTGTCACTTTTTACCTTGTCTTATAATAAAAAGATAAAGATATCTAAGCTACTAAACTTGCACTACAGGGTAAATCGTAGGTGATAGACTGCTTGTATATGGCCCAATGGGTATATGGCCCTGTACTATGTTTAGTGTTAACATGATTGATACTATGTTGTGCTACATCTGATATTCACTCATTTTATCACTTTGCACTACTCAAACAAACGTGTATATACTGTGGCTGGTTCACCTGCCTAAGTATATACTATTCACTTTCTGTGCCACTAAGCCCTATATTTCATTGAAAAATGGCCAATCCTAATCTGTTAAAAAGAATCAACTATTTCTTGCAGGGCGTCAAAACTCGTATGCTGAACATTGCAAACACATTAGGACTTTCAAACACAGTAATGAGACTCATAGAGAAACGGACAACTCAAGACAAACTTATTCTCTTTGGTGGAATGTTCGTAACCAGTCTCATTATGTTTCTAATATGGAAATATTTTGCATGAGCTGTAGACATATTTCGTGCAGGTTACCAGTGTTGGGGTATAGTTGCGATATGCTTGAAAGAATTTTTATGGACATGTCAATATATATGGTTTTCAAACTGCCTTTAACACCTTTTAGTTTATTCCTATTAGTAATATTCTAACCATCAATGCTTGTAAGCAGGAACGGCTCTTCCCATTTTGCTATATGTTTAGATAGAAGTTTCTCAGTGGTGAAATATAGGGATAATGTATGACGTTGTACTTGTACCACAATTATGAAATTTATGTCTTGTAAAACTGCTGTATAACATTCGTGGATTTATTTTAAAAGGAACGGACACTTTATATTGTCACGCAACTTATGTGCAATTTCCTGCCCGATAGGAAACATTTGTTTTCTTTGTATATATACAACATATGCAACGTTTGAGGTGACAGTTACGTGCGATAGTCTTGGTGTCCAGGGTGTGTAGTTACAAAAAAAAACGTTATCTTACATTGTTAATATTGACTTGCAATATTGTGCCATTATTTTGTTGGGTTTTAGTACTTTGTGTTATTACTTACCTGAGACCTTTTTGAAACTGAAACGGCCAAGCTAAGACGGAAATAAAGACATTATGAGAATTCTTTCTTGACTTGCATACCTCTATGATTTTAGTTCTACCATTCCTTGTATGCATGGTTTTCAGGTTTATTTAGAAAAGCGAACATTACGACATATACAGCGTACACAGTTATCCTTGCAACTCTGAAGCAAAGTAACTGTTATATCTCTACTCGCCGCTAATAAAAAAGCGCCAGCGCATTTGGGGAAGCGGTCGTATATCTTTTATCACGAACTTCTGACGGAGTTCTAATAACTTCTCTCCGTCTCCTATCAAATACAAGTGTGCTCTTCGTAATGTACAATGCATTCTTCGCATGTAACCGTGCAGCACCATTGGAATCGGCATCTGCACTTTTCGACCCTAGTTTTATGTGCTGTGGTATATCCGCGTCCACAGCAAAGCAAGTTGCAATTGTCCACGCCGTCCGAGGTGGCGTTGCAGAGTCGACCGCTGGTCCCTTGTATGCCGAGACTGTCGTCACGTTCGCAGTAGTCGTGCGATGCTTGGTAGTAAACTAAATCATTCGTTGTCGGCGGACGCAACGTCGTCGGTCTGTTGATGCAACGATTAGTTAAAGATGCAGTTATTGCACATTTTACTTGATCGACCTCAAAGTTACGTAATAACTCGTTCAAACAGTGCACCCATGGCCATGTTATAACGGCTGTCGTTGCGAAGATAAATAAGTTATATTGGTTCATATCTTAATATCCTTCAGCTACGAGAGTTTTTTTAACCACTGCGCTACAACATCGGTGCACATTTATTTAATTCTGAGCGACACGCGCACTGTCTAATAAGATTCAAAGCACTTCATGTATATAGGCACAGTAGGTATAAACGGAAAACCCACGCAACTTACCCTGGCACCAATGATTCAGCAATCCCCCTTGTCTCTAGGTGTCGCTCTACCCTCATGTTTTTAGCTTTGACATACATTTGTTTGAGTTCACTTCCAACGTTGTTAAAGTGGGGTAACGCCCACAGGCACGTACGAAACTGACAACTACCAGAAACGCCATGACACTTGCATTTAATTTGCATTTTGCGAAGAAGGACCTGTTAGAAATGAATATCGTAAGTGGGAATAAAACAAGTCTTTTGGATTTTTATCGCTTTCTTTCAATGCAACAATTTCACAATGCCAAGTATAATACGTGACGTGACATAATATCCGAATGTTCTAAGCGTATTTTAAACAATTAACAACGGTCTATGGGTGTCGTGAGGATAGGGTTTTATAATTCTTTGAATGTTTTTTGTTTACTACCAAATGAGACGAGAAAATGGAATAAAAAAAAATTTCACACTTTTCCTCATCCTATATTAAAAATTAAAAACGTAATATTTTCCTACCTGCCTCCCAGCTTCGTTGTTATGACGATTCATGATCGCCCTCGCATCCCTTCCTTGGTCAGGAGCGTCAACGAATTGCCTCGAAGCTGCAACACCATATTGTACGTCGTCACTACATCCCGACCACGACCATTTACCACCAACTATTTCTTGCAAAGCTGGGGTTTTCTCTAAATTAAAAGTAATATGGTTACCAAATAAGTATTTGCGCTAAGATTTTGTCTGTCGCAAAATGTCCAACGCCCGATAAAAGTTATCAACGGGTTTTTAGTTTTTAGTGCATGATGATTAACTTATACGCAAATCATAATAGATCTCGAACGTTAGAACCGATCAAATTATTTTGAACCATTGACCGATATTAAAAAAACACGTTGGAAAAACTCACGAAACACACGAAGTTATAGCAAAAAGAAAAAGACAAATGACAGAACTTTAAAATGACCATTTAAACAGCAGGCACAAGTCAAATTCTCACCTTTTACTCTATCATCACAACCACACGACCGCATATCACCAGATGAACAAGCTTTGGTTATAGAATGGGCAACTCCAGCGGAATTAATAGCATGAACAAATGCTGCTTCCTTAGATGCTGGAAACAGAAGAAAACTTTGTTAATAATTTGAAAACTTAGAGTTGTATTTAGAAATATTATGAAATTAAACACTTTTGTAAAATATTATTGTAACCGCTACTAAAAAGTTGTTCGTATGTTAAACTAAATCAGAAAGGTAATACGTAAAAGTATAATCACATATTGTATAGTACACCTAGGTAAAGACAATATATATCGATACATACGATCTTTCAATTGATGGTAACAGTTACGATTTAGTAAAATACAAAACTCGTCAAAAATACACGTTACTGCCAATGTCTTATTTAAACGCTTAGTTACCTCTTTCCAATACAGGCCCGAATACGTTTCGTCGTCGGATTGGGCGAGCGGTACGTAAAGGTTGCGTGGGACAATTCCACCTGTTCGTACAAAGGAGTTTAAAAATATTAAAATGGCGGTCGTACACCGGATTTCATTTTGATTGAAGCCGCTACAATAAGGCGCTCAATTGTCAAAGCAGCGGAGCCACATTAAAGGTAGATTGATCTTTTAATTACTTCATTCGTATCACGTTTATTGTCGATTTAGTATTGAATTCAAGATTTATAAGAATTAAAATCCAGCTTCGTAAGAGGGAAAATTGCCAGGGTGTGTGTTATCTAAGTATCTTTACCTCCGGTCGCTGAACTGATGCTTGCATTGGTCAATTCCCATCTTCGTGCCGTGTGCAATACTGGGCATGAGGTCGGTGTTTGAGGAACAGAATCGAAGTTGTCTCGTGCCCAATCCTGGGACTTGTGTGCATATAATAGGCTCGGCAACGTAGCTTGGATAGTGTGTTCTGTAAAACATATAGGCGTGAGCATGTGTGTATGTATTTAATTTACGGGAGAAACAGAAGGGGCGTATGACAAGGATTGTCGTCGCCAAGCCACTCATGGATAAAAAAACTTAACACTCATTTATTCATTCATACAATAATTAAACAAAAAAGTAAAACGTCAACTTACGAGTTGCTGGGATGTAATTGTAGTAGTCGGATGATGTTCCTGTTAAATAAATAAAAATATAGGGTGAAAAGAAATATCCATGTACGTAATAAATGATCTTAATACGTTAGCTTGTTATGAACCACCGCAAGTGCCTTGAAGGATGTTTCTTTAAAATATGTGTAGAACAAATTGCCACATTTCGTTTTACTTTGAAGATATGTTATGTAAATAAACTGTCTCGGCATGTTACACGCCGCAATGTAAACAAACGTGGGTAGTTCCCCTATTGCGAGGGCTCCGTCATAAGATTATGAACCAAATTGGATTTGACAGATTTGGATAATGTTCGAAATTTGACGGAATTGCAGGCGTGGGTACGCCCGTTCATTAATAATTGGGGCGGATCCGGCTTAACTTGAAGGCCTGGCTGCCATTCTGACTACTGAGTCAACAAAAAAGCGGTGGGGCAGCCGTTAGTTTTAGTTGCGGAATTTGGGTATCACGTCATTCTGTCCCAATTTTACGACTATTTCGGGTGCGGAAGTAAAAGCGATAAAATCTATTTCCATGATTTCCGTTGCGGGCGAACGAGTCATGGTGTGTGGGTGTCACAGCGATGCTTTTTGTGGGAACATTACGTCTAACGCTGAGGGTTATCACACTGTGTGGGGAACATTAAACAGATAGGAACAATCCGTTTATTGTCTAAAGCGCTTCTCTTGTATCTGTTTTAGTTCCGACGTTGCCCGAGAAAATTTACTGCGATTCCCGTTCAAGTTTCGCACAGCAGCGAGACGTCTGCACACATATTTTCAGATAGTTATCTCAAACGTCAATTTAACAAGCGTTTTTAGTGGGAACCAAAATGGAGATAAATCGTTGACTGCTTGGCTTCGCATCCAACGGAAAACTTCACTCTTATCGATGCCGTTTCGTATACATTTCACGACCACGCGACTCCTAGCGGTGTCAGCTCGCGTTCCGTCTCATTAGGACTAACCGTCACGAAACCAATTAAATTTTATTTACAATAAACAAGGGTTGAATGTCAAAACCATTGACTTCTAAGACCCTGGCCAAGTTTTTCCCTCCACCGCACTATCGGAACTGCCATGTTTCCAAGGCTATGAATCCGAAAACTAAGATTCATTTGCCTGGAAGAGACTGTTGTAGAATCCGCGAACCCTGACGCGGTCGATGTCAATTATTTGTATTTCGCGCAGATCAAAAAAGTTGAGGCATGCGGTTTCTGTTGCAAAAGCAACTTGTTAAAGATCAATTGCTTCGCTTGTCTACCGTGTATTCACAGCAGATTTTGGCAGCAGGGCGCGTAATCAGGTTACTTCAGGAGCAAACGCTTTGTCCCCGCTGGGTGCGTTCTAATTGCCCCTGTCGACTAGTTTTGTGGTATTGTGTAAGCTTTTAATAGTTATGGCGACAAAAATTAAAGTCTTAAAATTTCGCATTACACCGGCAAAAGTTGCCTCAATACTATTACCTTTACCGCGGCCTACTTTCGCGGTTGAAAGTTATAAGGATAAAACTAGGCTACGAAATCTACCCATAGGTGACAGGTGTGGGCGCTTGTCGTACAAATGTAATTGCTTTAAACTGCGAGCTACCCACGCGTGTTTAGAACCTCCTAAGCTCGGTTCGGCGGAGCTTTGCTCAAAAGTTTCCCCCTAAACCTGGATAATTAACCCGCCAACGCCTCCAAACTTTACAATGCTCGAGATCTCGCAAAGATAAAATGATTGAGGAAAGATTTTCAAGCTAGAATTACGTTCATTGTAGTCGAATATTGACAATTGTATATAGGTTACGTGGGCGGAGTATTTTGTTGCGTAACAAAATAAAACTAATGTCCCAATTTCCCCGCGGCTGGCCCATATTAGGCACTCGTGCGATAATAACGTTGAAACTAACAGATTTAGCAATTTCGACGAAATTTGGTCGTTGAACAGCGTGGCAATTAGCATCTAATTTGTGCAAGATACAACAGCTGCACTTCCGCCGCTAAGACAAGATGATTACCTTAAAACCCGGGGAACTCCATTCATTACACTATAGTATTTACGACTTTAAATATATCACACACTTACCACCATCGTGGAGCTCCCGTACCCTCGACACACATAATGGGTGAAAGAACTTGTAAGGTCAGCATTACTTGAAGGCACAGAATGAAGATTCGCTTTAGCCAGGACGTTACTGCGCTCGATTTTTTCATGAGTCCGTAATTCAATGTCTTATTCTTCAAATCCTTGTTGCTGTTATTTCGACTCAACGTAAATCACGATCTGAATAATGTATTTCCGTTTCTCGCCTTTTAGTTGATTCCAGGACGAAGTTAATTTTTTTCCGGACCTGGACGCACGCTGGTTGTTTGAGCACGTGACCTGTGACGTAGATAGTTGCAGCTTGGCGTGTAGTAATCTCCCACGTTCAGATTGCAAAAGGTGACAATTACAGATCGTATATACAAGCTGCTAAAATTAACGCTCTTTCTTGGGTGCGATGCTGGGTTCACGCCTGTAACATGTGAACTGTAAGAAATAACCGATAATTGCTACCTCCGCATTAAACGAGCTTAAACTTTAATTTTACTCCACGGTTACGTCGTGGTCCTGAAATACTACAGCGGCCAAATAAACGACCATTATGAACGATCTACCATGCCTTTATATGCGAATGTCTACAAGTGCTTTATACTTGCTTTCATTCAGCCGTAATCATTGTGACATTTTGATGGGCCTTCCTCTCATTACGTGAATCAAGTGCCATGTATGACGTCAGAAACGTACTAACCCGTCGCGAGTCAACTGTGGGCGCGACTTTCAAAGAGGTGAGGTCGGGAAATCAAGATCTACTGTTTGATTGCATTAATCACATCATAACTCATACGCGAGCATTAGTTATAACGGGTTCCTGTGCGGCTATATATCGCGTGCCATTTGATAAGACAACACATGTATCAAATTTCATTGGAAACCGCCTATACAGTGTACTTGCAACAAACTTATCACTCAGAAACGCCGCCTTTCCGTTTAATGAAGTGTGTCTCGGTGCCGAGCCTGGCGCTTCTACAACTTCCTGCAACAACTAGGGGGGGGGCGTGAAAAAGAACTAATCTACCTGATAACAAATTTGCACTTGGCACGCGTCCGTTATGCAAACTCAGAACTCCGGCCTCGTAATAATTGCTGTACCTGCCACGCACGCATAATAATGCCTTAAGAACGTCTTGACACAACTGCCCTGCATACTACCAGCTTGGCCGTATATCTCTGTTCATTTCTTTGCCACACCCGTTAATTCAAATCTCGATATACAAGGTTCTGTTTCTACAAGACATATCTTTGCCTGATGTCGTCCACACCATTCCACCAGCAAAGTGTTTGGCTCTTTCGGCAGTCCGGATCTTTTAAACAGTACCAAGGCTGCTGGCGGGTGGGTATGGTGGCAGAATGAAGCAGGCTGGCCATTTTATCGCGCCCACGTCGCTTCCAATAACGCTCTCGCGGCTTGACACCGAACCGACGCGTGAATTAGTGGCAAAATTTCGACCGAGCGATGACGAAAGCGAGCTCGATGTAGCTCTCACCTTCGTACGCTCCATCGGCTGTTTGGTTCGACTCCTAATCCCGCCCTAATTAGTGGGTAATCACTGATAATGGGCCAAATTAGCTGCCATTATACCCACGGCGAGCTACCGCATTACGGAATAAACTGACGAGGTCCGGCGATGAAGTCACGCTGATGACGTCATACATACACGTTCAAAATGCTCCAAGAAACTGACCCTTAGTGTTGTTTGTTTAGTCTATGGCAAGGACGTGCCGTTCCTCACAAAACATCATTAGGACAACTTGAATTTGTCGCATCTGACAAATTACGTCTTAGAAAAGCGGAAGATTACGTAACCAGCAACACTATAGTTCATGCTTACTCCGAAAGATTGCGGTTACTATAGTTGTTAACGCAAGTACATTGCTAATACTGACCATTCGAGGTAAAAGACGTTCATTAAGCAGATTGAAAAGTAAAGTTTTTTATAAATTTTGGTAAAATAAAATACGTTGTACAATGTAGACTAATGTTTCGAGAAATCGCAGCAAAAAATCATGCTACAAGTCACGTAGCTGTAGCATGCGACTTAGTGGGTGAGTACATCACGTGATTATGAAAATGTACAGAAAAGACTAAAATCGTTAACTTCCTGTTGGAGGTAAATGGAACAGATGGCGTTACTGATGTAACATAATCACGTATATACTGCTTTCGGTGAATACTGTAGGTTAGTCGGGGAATAACGGGCCAGGTAATAGCGGAAAGACGATTTTTTTTAAATCAAATAGAAACGGTATTGTAACTCTACATGTCAAAAAATAATTTATGTCTTTGGTAAATTGCAACACTGATTAATCAGTTTTCTGGTAAAAAAAACTCTGTTTCGTTGAAATTTAAAGTGACTACGCAACAGCATCGTCTTGCGGGTGTAATTTTGGTCTTATTTACCCAATAACGCCATTAGCAACAGCTAGAAAACCTGACCAAGAAGAATATTGTTCAATGAGGCTTACGGTGAATTGAATGGCATTTAATAGACTTTATGTAGAATCGATCAATAAAATTCAAACCGCAATCTCGTGTGGTTGGGGATATGGTACGTTGTGGTAACGAGTGATCTTATCTTCCCTTTACTGCTGTTGTTGCTCTTCGCTGCTTGGCGCAAAAAGTTCTGCAAAGAAACATATTTAAAGTTATACGTTGCTAGATCGCTATGAGTAATGTACTATGGCTACGAAGCTGTCGTCTTATAGCTAGATCAATAAGGCTGGGAATTATCATCTGTACATTACGCGATGTAACCATGCAAGTAAACCGATTATGACGTCACAGACGAGCAAGGTCGCGACATATGCGAGGTGTCATTGCAGACAATGGTTTGGTAAAGCAGGGAGGGCGGTTGTTGGTTGTAGATTCATGTGTCTTTAATTTAGCCCAGAGAAGTAGCGGATTTTGGTAAATTTGAAACTAACTGCTAATATAAAACTGGATGCGTTTTGTGATATTATGGGAAAGGAGTTGGAAAGTAAAAAGTACGACAATGAAAACGAAGAAGAAGAACAAATATCTGGGAAAAATGAAACCGAGACGCTTCAGGACTTGGGAGTATTAGCGAAGTAATTTACATTGTGTATTATGAAAATTATTAAATTGGTTACGAACGCGCGATATAAATGCAAAAGCTCGCTATCATTGCAACATCGGTGTAAATATAATACATCATTTTATCGATAACAGCGTGAACTTAGTTCTAACCTATTTGCAAATACTGCAAAAGTTATAATGTCACTAGTTAGATAACATAAAGCAACACAGAACAAAAATATATGATGGTATAGATAAACGGGAAAAGGTATATTGGTATGGTAAAGACTGCATATACGAGTATATACCTAATTTTATAATGCATTTTAGATACTCTAACCAAATTCAAAAAAAAAAGATTTTTAACAGAAATTGCATGAATATCCTATAAACAGAATGTCGAATTAATAAAAAGTAGTGCTACTGTTTGTTAAGTTTAGTTTGAATTATGATATATAGGCTCGTCATATTTAAATTATTAATGTTACAAGCACGCATAGAACATGTATATAGTAAGTGAAATATTCAGATATATTTACAACCATTTGTGCGGGTGGATATTCAGCGCAACAAGCAATTACGTAACACGGTCCATATGTGGTTTATCATATATGCAAGTGTGGCTAATGTATTAGCTATAAAAATCGATCATGGTTTTGACAGGGACGGGAACTGCGTGATGTCACTATTGCGATTCTCCCTGCCCAAGGTTGCTGGGCCAAACGAAAGTTCACAGAAAGTAAGTACAAAGACCTTGTGTTTTAAACTTTAGCTTTGGCCACGTTCCAATAATTGATTCGTTTTTTTTCGCACAAGTCATGTAGAATGTAGGAAATACAAGAACGCGATAACCAGAAAACTTCTTTTGGGGTGATTAACTTTAATCGTTGGCGTGGAAAATCCTCCCGTAAATGTAAGGACATCCACTTAAACAACATCCCGCTAAATTGAACGTTAAACATCTGTGCGGTTACGCTGCGTCATTGTAATCATTCTGCCCGCTGCTGCTAAGTCTTATAGATACGATATGATTGTAAGCCCAATGATGTAAACAGAATTTATCGCTGATCAAGATTGCAACAATTTAAATAACGTAGATTTGGTGGAGAATCATACATATAGCATGGTAAGAAAAGATAGGACACCTTTTTTTTCCTCGCCCCATTTGGTAATAAAAAAGAATATTCAAAGAATTATAAAACCCTATCCTCACGACCCCCATGGCCCGTTGCTGGTTAAAACACGTTCAGGATGTATTTGTATCTTATCTGCTAAAGGTGTCCCATCTTACCCCGCAGTACAACATATACGTCCAAGCGGACACAAAACGAAACCAACTGTTCGAAGCATTGTGAACACAACCGTAATCATGCGTTGGTTAGCATTGGAGTAATTGTCGAACGACTTTCGTAAAACGGTCGATTTAGAGGGTGTTTAAAAATTTATGTCTCGGTTAATTGCACGCCTTAAAGCGGACAATGCATTCCGAATTAGGGGCAATGGCGGTCGTTTAGCGTACATGTAAATGAAGAGATATAATTGGTCGGGTTGTATTAAAACTATAATATGCATCATATGCAAATATTTCCACACGTATGCATACACTACAAACAAACATACGTGTTTGGACAGTATGGTAATTTAATTCTTTATTCGTTGCGCATAAGCATATATCTGCATATAAACACTATGAAGGCGAGGGAACTGGTTTTGATTCGTTGATGAGCATTGACAAGATGGTACAATCTGATCGTTCGTGTGTTGGACTACGTACAAAGTTATTGAATAAAAAGCTCTCTAACCGCGTGCACAAGATATCCCGTTTTTACAACAAACATAACGCTTGTATACAAGTGACTAATAAGTACATTAAAAAAACGATTCTGTTTTATAAAAAATATAAACTTATAATCGAGAACTCGTGCTATTGATTCTCCAGCGGCAATTCTAATTCAATTTACAAACGTTTGATTCGACTTCATCATAGAAACGACTGTTTCCCAAGTGCATTTAATTGAAAACAAACACGAAGTGCCAGAAATGTGAGCTAAAGGTGTCTCCCCACCCTACTATATTTGTTTCGATTTAGACACAACTAATTTCGGCATGCGCTACGGGAAACTTGTTGGTGGTTCAGAATTTATTGCAGATGGCAGAAGTCGACGTGAACGAACAGGACAGCGAAGGAAACACAGCGCTTATGCACGCAGCACAAGCAGGTTATACATAGCATAACTTTAATTATTCTGTTACTTCTGCTACCAGGCATAATTAATAATCTTTTAACGGCTCAACTGGATTAAAAAAGGTATTTCTTCGCCTAGGCTTCGACAGCATTGTGAGCTACTTGCTGTTTTTCCTACACGGCGAAATCACAGTCGATGCGGAGAATAACAACGGGTTTACTGCACTAATGAAGGCGGCACTGCATGGGAAAACCAATTGCGCCAAGAGACTTATTATAGCAGGTATATTTATAGAATTTCATTGACGCTTGGAACATTTAAATACGGCAGTGGATGTCATACTCAACGTCTTTATAATAACCGCTGTCAACCTTATTTGCGAGTACCTAAAATCTCAGTACAGTTTAAATTCATGTTTTTGTAAATAAATGCTGATTGACGTAGCATAATATCTACAAAATAAAAGAAGCATCGTAAAGCTGTATTACTAGTACGTAAGCATTCATGAATTACCCGAGCATATGGGTAATTTGGACAAATCTGTACGAATGTGGTCCTGTCATAAAAGTGAATGATGCTTGGCATTTTATCGTTAGGTGCGGATGTTACGAAGCGAGATTGGGGACGCGGGTTGCAAGCTGACGAGTGGGCAAGTTTCTGTGGAATGCGGGAGACTGCCATCGTGATCAGGAAGACTGCGATGCCAGCAATGAGGAAGGAAGACAAGGAGGTGATGGGATGGCAGAAAAAAGTGAGTGACGTCATATGGTGATGACGTCATGTGGCGTTGACGTTATATTGCAATGATGTGACATGGGATTCTTTATAGAATGAATCAAATGCACGAAGCTAATAGTTAATGACATTAGGAGAACATTATGTATTACCTAAAATGGTCAATGGCATAAATACCAGATTCCGTTGCGTGCCCCAAGTATCGCACCTCACATTTATACAATAAAAACTTGCACAAACATTTTAAATTGAGTCAAACTCGCTTGTGAGGGCCCAAACTCGAGAAACACTCGATTTTTCAGACGCATCCTGTCAACGAATTTTGCATTCGAATTGGCCGCCGGTTGGCGCGCGCGATGCATTGGAACGAAGAGCAGTGGATCCGTGACGCAGGTAGTTTGTATCATCTCGCTGAGAAAGCAGCGAATGTACAAGGTGGTCTGTTGACATCTTTGCTTGGGGAAGGAGGAAACGAGAGGTAACTTTGTTCAGTGATAGTTATAATCACCCACACAGTAACACATATATACATATAACATACATTCAACGTAAGCGGACCAAGGTGTTCCTAAAACGTCTTGTTATAATTTTAACAACTGTCGTTTTAACAACTGCGCCACAAAAGGATAAAACAAGTTACATTTATTCATAGGATCCCACATATCCCGGCAAACACAAAGGGCGAAAATGTGATGACATGTGTCGACTCCAATCGTTCTGATTGTGCAGATGATCTTCTAGTTGTTGAAATTACGTCACCACAGAAACAGAGGGTTACCCAACGATGCTTCAGGCGATCGTTGAGCGGGACTGAGATTCTCGCAAAGCACAAGAGCAAAGATGACTGCCGCCCACAACATAGCAAAGTACCATCTGTTAACGTTATACGGGCGTCGCCGTCGAAGCAAAGACAAAAAAAGACGCATCATAGGACCAACCACGATTTGCTTGTTGTGCCAAGAGCGAGCCATAAACGGAAGAAAAATCGCTGATGGTCGACACCAGTTAACTTGGTCGCAATAATTAAGTGTTGGGATAGTGGTTGGCTGCTCGCAATATTTGAATTATAGTAGGATGGGACACCTTTTTATACTATTTTCTCGTCCCGCATGGCAGTAAACAAAAAACATTCAAAGAAATATAAAACCGTATCCGCACGACTCTAATAGACCGTTATTATTTGTTTAAAACATGGACAGGGTGTTTGGATATTATGTGCTAAAGGTGTCCCATCTTCCCCCACACGACTATATATAACAAAGGCGTAAACGTATATATCGGCATACTGGCAAACGTATTGCACAAGAACTCAACAACATGCGGTCGTTCAGAGTCCTTTGTAACGATTTTGGGATTACCTTAAATTTCTATTATAATGAAAAATGGTTATGTAACCATTATAGATTTATCGACCACAGAATATTTATTTGGCTGGGAGAAGTGGGAATAATTTATCCAGCTTTTGTTGGATTAATACGTATTTCCAAACGTTGACGAAATTTTCCGAATAAAAAACGAAAATTGCCGAATCATCCCGAACACTATACAATACAGATATACCAATTAAGCCCATAATCTCAAAGGAAACTAAATCAACATGTACCCACGTCACTGTGTCTTTTAATATGTAATCCTGTTCTGTGCGATGCGCACGACTTATTTCCAATGCTTTTAATTTATACGTTGGACAAAATATGACTCGTTTGAGAATGGAAAGAGGAAAATTACTTGCCACAATCGAAATAGAATCCCGTGTGTATTTTCGTTAAGTTTGTACGAACTAGTGAACAAAACAACATGCAGAATAATGAGAAAGGGTTTCTACAAATAACTGATGAGGTTGTTGGATTGCATATCGACGTAATCCTCATGTTTAGATATGGGTGTTGGGGGTTGCGACTCGCTGCATTCTGATGAAGAAACACGATCCAATAAAGCACCTCGAGGCATCACTTTGATATCACGAGTTCTCCATTCGTCAATGTATTTAGGGTGAAGGGGCTTTCCCGTGAGCTTGGTGCCTTTCCTATGACTGCAAGCTCGTCTGTTGATGGGAGGAAGGAAAGGAGGACAGGGTTAAAGGAGGACAGGGAAAGAGTGTCGAGTAATGGACCAAGTCTAGCCTAATTCACAATGTTCCTCACAAAGACCTCGCCCATATAGAATAGAAGTAAAAGAGTAAGAATTAAAAAGAGAAAGGAAACAATTTAGACAATATGGTGGAATTTTCACCTTGCGCCAATCCAGCCGATGTATAACAACTCCCCGATGCTGAGAAGAATCGAGAAGGCGGAAATGACGTACATGTAGCGAAAGAAAACGGTTTTCTCCTGTGGTCGACTAATGAAGCAATCCACGGTGTGTGGGCATGGCCAAACTTGGCACCGGAACACCTGAGGTACTGTCCATCTTCGTTGAAGGGAAGAGGATAATAGTTAGGAACGAACTTTTGGAATTTAAACTTTGAGGTAAATTGGTCAGGCAAGCAGGTCATCGGTATATATGGATACTATAAGCTTGAAATCTAAACTTTTAGAGCTTTTTTTACCAAAAAAACAACAAAAAGGAAAACCAGGAGTATACCTGTAGAAGTAAACGGTGTACTGCAGCATTATAAAAACGCATTCGATAAGCATTCGACTGAATATCTGCAGCAGGTAGAGCCGCCAAATGCATTGTCCTCTCGTTTTATGGAGCTCAGATGGTATAACATGGTTTGTAAGTACTTTCCACCTTTTGTTCGCTGTGCGGACTCCTAAATACCGGTTTATAAACTCATATGTTACTCGTTCTGTTACATAGGAGGTAGCACAAAGTCAAATGGTTAGACGTTATCAGTAAGGAAAAGAAAGAAGAGTTACGTCGATTTATAACGTAGTACAACTAGAATATAAAATTACGTTCGTTTGCGGCTGTGGAAAGATCGGATGTTTTGACTTTGTCGTTTTCCAGAAAAATGTCATCACCAGAAAGTTTTCTTCGGGAAACCTAAGAAGAAGGGGAGAATGGGGAGGCAGTATATAGAAGTTGAAAAGAAAGTTAAGATTTATACAGATCATAAATTTCGAAAGTGCAACAGACTTTAAAGACTTTTCAAAACTTGATGATCACATTGGAAAAGTAGGTTATTTAATAACTAAAAAGTCTTTCCGGACACCAAGCTTATTAAGTAATTAAAATATCTCTTCTTGCGAGGTTCACGTAGTAGCACTTTGAGTACTAGAATAATTCGCAAATTAATTCTGGCCCAACAGGAGAGCGTGCCACACTGTGGACCTCTCCTACGTACAATAGAATGAAAATATAAAAGTGTTTGGAACACCTGGAACTGCATGTTGAGATCATGCTTAGATTACTTACACTTACCACGTGCATGACGTAGACAAAGTATAAAGCTCCAGGAACAGAGACAGCAAGAATCTGCAACCCCCACATTCGAACATTTGAAACAGGGGCAAATGTATTAAAACACACCTGAGTCGTGGGTGGGAAATGTGAAAGAAATCGTTGAAATATGTGTGTAAATAGTGTAGTTGTGGGTAATATCAGTAATCTTTTTTTAAGTCGTTGTTTTATCTTTCGATCAAAAAAAAAACAGGGAAGAAAAGTTTAGAACTTAATGAGAGATGAAAAAGTGAAAGGAAAGATTCAAGCTTTACACAAGGTCTTTGCATGAAGGCGTCGATCAGACATACGTATGGCGTGAAAATGCCTAATTGACCATGCACATAACATGCAGTAAGATGGTTAAACGCATATGGTGTTGTAATAAAACTCCACCGAAATATAGAATTCCCGCAAAACCTGATGCGCTTAACTTACATTTTCGCAACCAGGTTGTTTAGTGTTGCATGTAAACTCTCGTTGTTCGTCGCTCCAAACACTTTCACCAAACACCGTCAACACCACAAGTCTACAACAAGGAAAACAAACCGCAGTTCATTATGGAAAATCCAAAACAATATAATCAACCACAAAGCTACATAGATGGGACAAGAAACTTTTCTAAACAGTTGTATTGAAGAAGTCCTTAATCGCTGACCCAGGATTTAGCCCAGAATTGCCTCATTTCCCCAACAACCAGACTGAAACTTTTTAAAAGGTAATACGACGAGTGTTAACGCCGAAACACGAGTTACCTCAGAAGCAAAACAGTCGCAATCCAATATTTCCCGAGCAGAGTCGAGTTCTTACTGAGACGAAGAAGAACATCGTCCAAATATTTCCACGACATGACTAGCGGTATATAGGACTGCCTGCTAACTATAAGCTGTAATGCTAAGCGTGACTGGCCAACGTCATGGGGTTGCCATACTACACAAGTCAGCTGTTATGGATTGTGACGTCATACATTGCGGCGCATGCTCACAAGAACAAAATCTTACGTCATCGACGAAGCAGAAAGATAGTTGTTGACAGCAGAAGTTCGAAATGAATTAAATGTGATTTGCTTAACTAGAGCTTGAACATTCAATAGTGTGAACGCGAGAATGACCTGCGCATGTGTTTTCCATCAGCATAGTCCAGACGGCATACCATGATACGTTTTACCGGTCTATGAGTGCTGGCCACTCCCGTGTTGTTGTTACGCCGTTGCCGCTAAAAGAAATAATCAACGTGAAGTTTTGTCAATTGTGGATTTTTGTGAACTTTAAGGAGCAAGTACATTTCAGGAAAGAACGTTAGTTTACTCTATACTTGTGAACCCAAAGAATAATGAACTTAATCGTAGACGTTAGCGGTTGTACATTAGCTGAATATAGAAACGTGCATTAATTACTTTCTACGAAAATGCAGTTTGTATAAATACCGGTTTTATTTTTGTTTTTCTTCCTTGTAATAGATTTTCTTTAAATATCTCATAAAATGCAAGTAATTGTGTTTTATTAACCTACAACAATAGGCAAGTTATATAATCGGGGAATGTCGTTTCTAATTGAGGCTTTAACCAACAAACCTGTACACTGTCATGTGTTATATTGGTCGTTAGTTAGAAAAGGAAACCACGCGGTTGATGTTTAATGCCGAGTGAAATACAACAACTACAAATATATTGCGTATAACGTAGGGGAAGAGTGAACGCCAGAAACCGCTGTTACGTCATTTACGCAAAAATCGATGTTATTATAATGGCTTCAGACGCGGGGCGTCGACCTTGCGGTCAGGCACGCACATATTCACGCTGAATCAACGTTGGCTTAGAAGGCTAAATACGTCACCTGTGCAAATACAAACTGCTTGCTTAGCCAGATTGACATGCCATGTGAGAGTCATCAACCACCGCTTTCGTTTTATAGGGTAATATTGCGAAAATAGAAAGTGCAGGAATAGCTTTCACTATCCGTCTTAATCCTATACATCTTTTTATGGAGATTTTTCCCCAGAAACCAAAAAAATAAACTATAATGCCAAATCGAGGTAGAAGTCATACCATCAAATACTAATCTATATACAGATTCAACAGACTCACGTGCTAGAGTTGCGTCTGTGTTTGGGGATAGTGCGATGAGAAGCCACCCGATGACGACAAATACACATCGCAGTACGTTGAGAACTGTCCATGTAGTTAAAGATCTGAAATACGCAATACGAAATCGATTTACTGTTACTTCTATATTGTTTTACATCGTTTTTTTAGTTCCATTTGAAGCCAATGATAGGTATATGTGTATATTAATTTGCTAGTAGAATGTTCTTTTAATTAAACAGACACAACGAAATGCATTGACGCAAATATGCGGTATTTTTTTAGGTAATGGACCAACTCTTCCCTAAATCCTAGGTCGTATGGAGTGCCAGGCTATAGGAACTTACTCTCACTATCAGAACATAAAATGGTTGAATTAGTATTTTTAACTTTTATTTCAACCTACGATGTTGAAGTTGCATTGAGATCATCAAAGTTTAACGTCGTAGAGTTGGTGCCGCCTGTTACCGTGGTTGCCACTATAGTTCCTCTACCAAGCCAGAAGTCGAAACCAGAAATCCCAACGTTCATGCCAAAAGCAATAAAGTAGACTGAAAAATAAGTAGCAAAATGTTGTTGATTTGTTTGAAATAAAGAGCTTTTTGTAAAATGCGTTCGAAGTGTTTATGAGAAAGGAGTATTACAACAAATTCTGCATTTTTTTACACCAGAAATTTAATGCGGAGTTAACACAATAATTTTACACGCACTTAGTTGTTGAAATAATGATTAGGAAATATGGAAAATTAAGTGCTAAAGGTGTACTGTACATCTTACACTTTATATTCGAAATAAAAATGTCAGTACTTAAAGAGAGTTATTATCAACATGGTAAACTTATTAAAATATATTTTTTAAAAATTACCAACGACAGTCCAGGCTGTAGCTTCCACTTTGCAGAGATTAATAAAAAAATCACTTCCCAGTTTTCCCACATTAGATCTGAAAACACAATTTTTTTAAATTCAAGAAAGTAAGATTCCATTTGTTGAAATTAGGTGGTTTTAATACATTCTGGAGTCAATATCTATATATAGATACTTATTTAGCAAATGATCAGAAAGTGGTTTCTCTATGACCACACGGAAGTATATTTAGATATAACGAGTTACATGGCATGTGTACAGAAGTAAGAGACGTATAGACAGTAAATCAAACTAGCTAACCAAATATAGGAAGGACTAAGCACAAACATGTAGCAGGTAGTGGGGAATCTTTTACCGAAAATACATTAAAAAGATGGACACCAAAATTAGGGGGTTTTATACAACCGGTATTTTTCACCAGTGTGACGTAATTGTTATATATATGTGAAGCGTGCATAACCCCAATTACTTATAAACAGTAGAAAGGTCCAGCTTTTATTATGATATTGTATAGTTGAATAAAATACACACAAAAAATACATAATAAGTTGTATTACAATAACAATCCACTAACACTATCACAGACTTACCTGTCCATGGCTGCTACTAAGCAAAGGGTGATGAGGATATAGAAAGTAGATTGAATAGGTTGGGCAAGAATACGATATTGTTCGAAAAAGTTGTCATCTCCTGGTCCACGTAGAACGAAAGCTATGGACATCTGTAACATTCATTTAATATTATCTAATCCAACATACTTTGTTACAGGTTTAAATAACTTTTTAAATTTTTTGAAGGAGACAGTTCATGTTTTTGTCTTTCGCACAAAATCTGTAGCCATTCTAGTGTGTGTCAATATCAAGCTTGACCTTGAACCTATACCCTCTAGTCTCGTCTACTCTCTCTAAACTAGAGTGGAGCGCACTCCCATGCCCACTGAACTGAAAGCTAACCATTAGAAACTTCACCTGCATAACTGTCAATCCAGCAAGCAAACCATGGAGCAGAAACGTCAAGAAAAGGAAAGCTCGATGGAAGCTTAGAGCAACCTCCTCTGATCCTGTAACATGTGATGCATCTTCTGTGTCGGATCTCTGGTTAGCTTTGTTCATTCTTGATGCAAGCCAATCATCAGTGTGACTTTTAAAGCCGGCTGTCCAAATGTGATATTGAATATTGACGTTTGATGATTTGACAGCAAATATGAAGCAGTTTATTAAATGTGTGTATAATACTTTATACTATAACACTTAATCAAGCTATACTGAAAACATTTTGGCTTGCGAAAACTTGTTCATACATACTGCTTGTGAACCAGAATACCAGCTTTTACTTAAAACAAATTGACAAAACAAATGATCATTTAAACGCATTTAAAATAATGTATTGTATTAACATATGAAGCTTACATGTGGTTTGTACATAAACCCGATCTTGTGTTTGGCTGTTGGCCCCACCAGCACCAGGTATTCCGGGTAATGTTGACATTGAAACCATGTCTTCAATATGTTCAACGGCAACCACATCTTCTTCATTCACCATGTTTGTTATCGCTTGACCATTGGTTATCACTTCAGGAGAAGGACTAGGGAACAGTAAAGGTGTTAAGATAATTAAATGTACATACACCAATAATTTAATACTGTATTTAAAATATTTTTGTTCTGACTAGCCCATTTGGGACCAGTAACACTAAGACATGGCAACATGTATAGATTCCTTATAATCAGGTGAAGTAAAATAATTGATACGAATGCCCCCAGTTTAATGTAAATGGTATTTTATTAGGCCAAAATTAAAGATTCACACTACTACACAAAACTTACGTCTTTCGAGGTTTTCGGTTCCCTTGTCGCCGTCGAGCACGAGCAGTTTTCGAAGCAGTTGAAGTATTTGAAGTGTTTGGGTTTAGTGTATCTGTATGTTTACACAAAAGAAAATGTTGTGTAGTACACATAAGTGCACATTTTAAAAACAAACTGTACAAGATTTTCCAGATTGGAAAGTTTTGTTTTTTGCGCAAAGGATATTTTTTAACTTTTATTTAGACGAATTTTCATCTAAAGTATTTTACTAGTGCAGCTTCTCAAATTTTTTGTGTTAAGGTTTTAAACAGCAGTATTGAATAGAGAACTAAACACTGAACAATAGATTGTATAGTAAGCTAGCATTGTTATTAGTTACCTTGTGTTGTTGCAGCAGCTGAGATAGGGGGTAAGCTACGAGATGGACTTTCAGTTGGCGTTTCACTTGCAGAAATATTTTGCCTTCAGATAACATATTTTTCATCAGTTATAAATACGTAATTTACAAATTTAGACTCGTAAAAATTTCAAAAAACCTTTTTCTGCGCTTCTTTTTTGGAGTTACATTTTCTGAAGTTGGTTTCTCATTTAAACTTTCCACCATGCTATAAAATGTAAAAAACCATTAATAAAACTTGGTTAATAAATTTAAAATAAACACTAGCTTGGCTAACTCCTGCTGATAGACATATATTATATACCAAACAAAACGACCAATTCCAAATATCAGCAAAACGATAAAAGTTTAATTTAATATTGGTAAGTATGATACGAACTTATCGCTCTTCTTAACTTGAGTTACAATGTTTTCTAACCTTGTAGTAGAAGCTGCCTCACCAGAAGTTAAAGGTGGCAACGCTCGCCTGGGCAACGGTCTCGGCGTTAGACTAGAAGTCGCTTCAGCAGTTGAGTCAGCCATTATATTTGGTATTAGCTAACTTAACGTATTATTTGCTAAATATTAAGTCAGTAACTATGATTTAATATTAAAAAAATAAGCATCAAATCGGTGCAACGAATACAAAGTAACAAAACCTTCTCTCGCATCGTTCGTAATTCAAGCTGTTCCGCCAAAGAACATAGATAACTTAATTCTAGCAGCAAAGTTAACCTATAACAGAGGTATTCCACCATTGCAAACCAAATAGCACACTTTTACTTGAAATGTTTTAATTGTTTTAAAAAATAAGAATTTGCCCACTGGAATACGACAAAAACAGAGACGGGTTATCGGATGCGCAGAGCCAATAAAAAAAAATAGTTCTTACATTTTTTGTCAAATTTATTTTGAAGTTCTTCTTAACGGAGCATGGCATTCTAAACTAAAGGTGATCGTGAACACCTAATTCGGTCGTTCTATTTGGGATCTTATTAAAAATTAATCATGTTACATAAGTACGCTGAACGTGAATTTCACGCGCTCCGCTATCAATGGGCCAGATAGCGAACCTGGAGGGAAAATTTGGAGTCAGTTTTTAAATCACGCCATACCCACGCCCAATAAAATTAATTTCACAAGCTTTTACAAATTCGAGTAATTTGTCCCAAGGTTGCACTCATTTTCGACCACATAAATAGCGTAAATATATTAGCAATTTGTAAGGCGGAAAGCACATTGACAGGTAATTTTTAGGTCAGATTTAAATATCTAGACATCAAAACACCTGAATTCGATGATCTGCTAGCAGAGCTGTAATTAGTAACGACGCGTATAAAAATAAATGACCCGAAGTCCATATAGAATGCGTCGCAGATTAGTAAAAACGTGAATCGATATATCCTGAGAGTAAGGAATTCTCTCTCGCTTGTAGAGAGAGAGAAAAAACGTATTTACCCTTTGCCCGTTCTCTTTCGACGTCGTTGTTTATACGTACATGACGTAGCGCGAGAGGAAATCTTCCAAAAATAGGCTTCGGACAGCCGAACCTAAATCGGGGGAGATCGGATCCATTTCGGGAGTCATCGAGTTTAAAAACGTGGCGGAAAAGTCAAATTATGCGTCGTGACGCACGACGTAAGGCCGACGTCGATGCCAGTGATGCCAAAGTTAATCGCTCGTTAATTATGCATGGCGGTGTGGCTTGAGGACAGGTTGTTTAATTAAGCTAATTTGGTTGCACCACACCAAACAGAAAATACAAGACCTGTCAAACGAAATCGGCTCAGAAAAATATTGGACAAATGAAAACGCGGATAAAATAATTAATTTTGAACATAAATTTCATGGCTTTTTTTCCTAGCACTTTTGAACTGGCAACATTAGTTCGGGCCTTGGTGAAAGAAATGGCGTAACGACATTCCGACAAGCTATATGAAAAACCGTTGACGTTCCGCTCCCCGTTTTCTCTTTTTTATCCGTGGAAACCTGGGGTTCGTTTACCGACCTGGGGTAACTCGATAACATTTAGGAGAATTGTGTTTATACACTGTTTTCGTTTTGGGCGATTTCAGATTCAATAGAAGTCTATTTTCGCTATTTTTAACCTTAGCGAATGATACATTATCGGGGTAGATAAAATGTTAGTAACGATTTTGGTTTATTTTAACGGCCAAAAATAAAAATTCCACCAGAATATCACCGACTTTTTATCCTAATGCAAAGAACTGCCGCAGAATTTCATGTTGGGGTTTTATTGGGGAAGCACCGCGATACTCTGAACGCATTCAAGTTGTATCCTACAGCTTTGAACATAAGTTGTACATGCAGTTTGTTAGTTTCGTGCCACAACACATCAGCTGGAATAAACATTCGTACCATTTCCTAAAGAATGTCTAAAATTTCCTTCTCAAATACCACCGGTGTTTGACTTTCAATTCAGTTAAAGAAAATCATTAACACCTTTTTGATCGACTAATCGGACTATTTGCTCGTATCTGCAACTCCACGTCATCGTGACGTAAAAGTTGTTTGAGAAAGCCACATTTTGCTGCTTTGAAACACGCGCTGAAAACATGAATGAACTCGTACGTCAGAATCGTTTATTCGCGGCACCAAAACGGCCTTTTGTTTGAGATGGCGAGATGTGTGTGGTCACTGCGTAGAAAATGATAAAGGGACGTTATTCGATAATAGACGCGCAGAATCAACAAACCCCAAAATAATATTCCAAGCCCAACCGCTCCGAAATAGCTCAGCTTGTGTAAGACCGGGGTTGCGGATAAGCCGTGACGTCGTTGCCTTTTTCTAATCTTGTTCTCGCCCAAATACGCGCGCCCGTATAAAACGATCCCACGCTTTGCGTCAGGACGTCGAATACGTCGTAAGCTCAAGAAGGATACAGTGCTTGCGTCAAAGCCTGCGTCAGAATTCGATAGCTGAACGAATGAGTATAGATTAAGAGTAAGTGGAGAAGCCCAAAGAATATGTAAGTGCAAATTTAAAGGGCAAGTAAAAGCAGACTGCCATAAAGGTCCGGAGCCAAATAATATTATTAATTAGGCGTTTTACGCATATTACTGAATAGCATATTATTTATGCTACAAGTTATAGGATAAGAATAATTCATACTTTCCAAACTTTAAAAAAATTAAAAAGTTTAACCGTCCCGTTAAAGATTAAAATTTATCGCGTGCTGCAGCTGCAAAATAAATTCAGCAAATTTTAAATCTATTTTAAACCTATTTAAAACAAAATAACTCGCCAAGAAGTATAGTCGAATAAAACGTTGGAAAAGTAAATCCCATAGGTTTGTTTACAGCAGTGAAACGGAAACATAACGAGTTATTGAGGCTATTTCCACACGCCGATGTTGTAGTTACGCGTGCCGGTTGGAAGAAAAGACGCTGGCCGAATATAACCTGAGTATTTTGGGTCCGCTTCTATTTCAGTACTCCAGTCACCGTCCAATGAAGCTGAACGCGCCTTCTCTCCTCTCGGATCCGATCGCATCCGAAAAGTGCCGAAAATGGCGGGAACAATAGCGCAAGCAAAAATAGCGCCCTTGGAAAGCGTCGTAAACAATTTTCCATTATTTATAGATTCTTATATCAATGTATAATTACGCCAGTGCAGTGGGTCGGATATAGTCGTTCAAATAGGTTGGGAAGGAAATTCTTAAATTTATAAAACGCCAAATATTACTAGATTTAGCAACGATGGTTTTTGCGGTTGACCAAACTGCTGCTAATGTAATGTATTCTTATTCTATAAGTCGGAAAACCCAAACGATGGGGAAATTTCGAAAATTTTAACAACAATAAATCAAAGAGTACAGGTTATGTTATCGGAATACTTCTAATGCGCCTAAATGTGGCCAATTACATCTATATATGGAAAATACGAAAGATTCTGGTAAAAAACACGCGTGCAGCTTCTGCCAGGAATGTTTAATGTTAACACACTATAATTTAGGAACATACGTTTATTCGTATGCGTTGAATTTGATATTTTTCATTAGGTTTGTCTTATGATTACGTAGGACATAGGATTTTTAATACTATATTTCTGTTCTTAAGGTTCAGTTAGGACTTTGAGTCATTTCAGAACATTGACTGCACATAAACTCAGTGACTTTCTTGCACCGGTTTGGATCATTAAACGGCAAACATTGCTTTCAGCGGGGAATCAAACTCTAGTAGTGGGACCACACGAGCTGAAACACCAGGTTAGAAACCCGAGTATAAGTGTTGTAAATTGCCACATCGTCATCTTTCACTCATTTCATCCACACCACGTCCGTCCACTCATCATCGCTTCAACGCATTGTAACAGCCATCTTAACTATACGAGCAGATCGCGGCGAAGTAATAATGGACTGCGCTGTGGAATTCCCGAAGAAGAACGTGCAGTTATACGGATATACTTCACCCAACATCGCATGTACTACAGTGGCGGACGAGAGCTATAGTAGGCTCCTGAACACCCCGCTTAGTGAGCCTGATGCGGAGATAGTCGAGAATCTAATCCGCGACTTCTCCGAACCACAAACGCACTTTTCATACTCGATCGGCTCGTCCGAGTCAGGCATGAGCGAAGGTTTAGGGTTTGGTTACGCCTCCCTAACCCCCCCTTCCGCACACCAGAGCTCGGAGGTTCCGTACCAAATGAGTCAAGATTACCCATCACCCGCCGAACTGGTGTGCACAGCAGCAGATGCAATCACCTACGAAGAGCCTTGTTCGTCATGGGTTTCGTCTTGCAACGAACCGAGCTATTCACCTCAAACTTCAAATGAATGCTTCGTCACTCAAGACGAGTCAGCGATAAACAGACTTCGAGACATTTACTCTTCGGACCGACAAGTCCAGAACCAGCAAACATTCGATCAGTTGCACCAACTTTGCACAGACAGCGACTTAGGTGCGATAAACTACGCGCATGGCTTTGAGGGCACAAGCTCCGGTGTATGCCTGGATACATCGACTCAATTTTCCGGTCCGCAGTTCCCACAAAATTACCCAGTAAAATATGAAGCACACGTACAGTTCGAACATTATCCAACCTACGTGGAAACATTTTCTCAGAACCCACCGTTGGATACTTCAGCATGTAATGCAACCTGGGCAGCTCCAACTGAAACATTTTGCCCTTTTACAAGTACGTTGCTTATTAAAATTTACTAATAAAGACACATAAATAACTGAATTATTTAATTTCAGGACGCCAGCCTACTTTTATTGACAATCGACCAGCCACTCGGCCGCCGACAGAGATGTCTCATCGCGCTCCACTTGCTCGCCAGTGGTCGCACGAGAGTCTAGGAGTTGCTCGTTATCGACAAGTTTCCCCGACACCTCAATCGTTATCCCACCCCTCTATTCCCGACTCAATAACGCCAGGGATTAGCAGTTGGAATTCACCAACCGCTGGTTATTCGGGTTCATTTACTCAATTTCCGACCGAGAAACCGTTGAATTGTACCATACCAACCCCAAGCTTTCAACAAGAACATACGTCTCGTTATACCAGCGCTACTTCATCACGTGGAAAACGAGCAAAGGTGTTTTACCAGGTATATATACTTTACTGTTTCTTTATTGTCTTCTACTGTCAAGTCTGGGTGAAAATAGTGCCGTAAGTAAATGCGAACGACGGTCGCTGACCACCGTAAACCGACAGTCGATTGAACTTGGCAGTAATTGCCGGGTTGGTTCCCATTGTCGCTTTATGAGGCGGTGGTAAAACGTCGCCAACGCACCATTTAGTTATTACTCGGTGCGAATCGCAGAAAACGGTCGGTCACTCGCTGGACTGGACGAACAAGGCGCTGTAACGAACGACAGCAAATTCATAGCCTAGGGGTGCCGGCTGAACGGTAGATCCGGAGAGGATCGCGGCAGATAAACATTCACACTGCTCACTGTGAGTCCATGCATCCTGCACGTATGCTCTCCAGCCGATATGCAGAGACATTGTACTTCATATCATAGTGCGCGTAAGCAAACCAATGATGAGAATGATTTATTCGATTTAGCGATACTGCACAGGAATTTATTGTAACTTGCAAGTTCGGCTTATCCGCAAAGAAATTGTATAGCATTGAAAGATACGCGGGACAAGGTAGAACAGTAGTAGAAAAAGAGAGCCCGTTATATACTCAGCGGCTCATTTAAGTCTAATAATATTGACGGAGAGTCAGACTTTCAATTTTCGTAGAAATTATAAGAAGTTGTATTGTAGCCTACATGCAGCAATAAGGACTTGCGTCTGAGAAATGGCTAAATAATTGAAAATATTAGATTTAAATACACTCAATATAATGCCTTGGCCAGGTTCGATAGGTTGTATGTATAAACATTGACAAGATGGTTTAATTGCCGCAAGTTAACTTGAGTGCGGCTTTTGAAACCGCATGCTCGGTTATTATGAGTCGAATTGATTTCTCGAGGCAGTTGAATGCACCGCCAAGCCATATTGGTTCCCAGGACCACGTTTCGACCGACAGCACTCACTCTGATATCTTGGCTTCTTTGCGAGCTGTTGGTGGACTTGGTAACATATCGGAAGATTTTTTAGGAGCTGCGGTGTTTAATGGAAGTCATGAAAACGATCATCAATCTTCGTCTTCGTCTTCCTTGATCGGACTGGATGATTCGGACACAACTGATCTTCACGATTCTTTCTTTGATCGACCGATATCTGCCCCTGTTTCACATCAATCACTTTTTATGGGCCATGAAAAGTTATCACTGGAGGACGAACTTTTTGGTTCACCGATCACGATCCAGTCTTTGTCGACTTCAGGGGGAAGCATGAAGATTTCCAGCAACTTTGACGTCGGGCAAAGTAGACCAGGCGGTAAGTTCGGAAACAGATGGCACCGTCGGGCCCAGGATGTTAGCCTGGCAGCCGTGGTACCGAACTCATGGAACACTGAGCTTGTTTCTCCTCATCAAGATGGTTCACCACCAGACACTCCTGGTTCATGTACGGAACGAAATCTGCTCGATCGTGGGTGTCTCTCCCCAGACGTCATCGAGTCTCATCCAGCTCCTAAGCTAACTATCGTGTCACCACCGCCGTCCCCCGCTAACTCCACCTTAATCCAAACCCTTGAATCGCCATGCGGGAGAATTCTCGATTTCGCCGTGGACCTCAAAGTGCCGAAACCCGATGTTTCGCTATTTGATAAAGATTGGAGCGAAAACTCGAAGCGAAGATATTTCTCATTCGATCCCACCAATACCAAACCCTTTGACTACTCGACAAATAACCGACCACCGCTCATCGCAACCAACTCTCTTCCAATGCAGCAAACGAGGCATTCCTACCACACCAACATTCCATCAAACCAGTCCGCAAATTCTTTACGTCGTCGACACGATTCAGGCAACAACTTCAGCTTCGAAAGTTTATTGCATTCCCCGAGTCCGGAATATTTGCCCTCGCATCGCAAGTTGGTCGCCAAGCCAAGCTACGACCAGGAATTTCCCTCTCCAGCTGGAGAATATTCGCCTTCTACCTCATACAATAACTGTACCGAAGTATCACCAAGTCTAGTGAAATCCAACCCCAACCCCTACTTCAACCAAACATCGCCAAACGTTCGTTACCAGAACTCAATCAACAATAAACGCCGGCGCGTTTCCCTTCCTTCAGCCGCGCAAAATGCTACAAGATTTCCAGTCCTTTCGCAACGAAACGAAGTCAAAATAGAATATTCAGCACTTAACTTTAAATGCGACTTCGCCGGTTTTCAAAATCAGGTACATATATCGGAAAATGCGTCTTTGATTGGCCATAGCTTTATAGCTAATTCTTTTCGGCAAAGTTTGTGCGTAATGCAATGATACGCGCGGATATTTAGATGTCACAGTTGAAACTATTAAAAAAATAAAAATGTGGGTAAACTAGTCCAAAGGGCCATTTGTGAAGTTTCAATCCCAACTTGTGCCAGATGATCAGCAGCAAAAACAAACCACACGAGTGGAATTGAACCGCCGCCTAGTTTCTGGCATCACAAACGCCGCCCGAGGGCCTGAACAAACTTGAGCTAACAAAACAAGCCCCCGCTTACTAAACGCGGGATTTATATAATTGTCCACGCCCTGTTGTTTGGCGGGCATTACATCTAAATATCGTGTCCCCACTAATTCCAAAAGAATCCAAACAAACGTGAGATACGTATCTCGATCTACGCACGACTTCGTGAACTTCATAACCACCCAGACCTGTACTGTAACAAACTTTTGTATAATCATTAATCTTTTTGCAGAGCAACGTCGCCCGAACATCACGAGGCTCTCCCTCGCTGGCGCAGGTTCAGCCACAAGTACATACACACCCTTCCGTTTCCCAGGGAACCTACGGCGGCTTCGGGGAAGGAAGTTGTGCGGTTTGTGGTGACAAGGCACGGTGGCAACATTATGGGGTCCTTGCTTGCGAGGGTTGCAAAGGATTTTTTAAGGTAATGACAGTTTAGGATTTTTTTAATATAAACTTATATTTTATCTTATGTTACAGCGATCCGTGCAAAAAGATGCGAGGTACGTGTGCCTGGGGAACAGCAACTGCCCGATTGATAAAAAGACAAGAACCCACTGCCCATATTGTCGTTATCAGAAATGCCTCAGAGTGGGAATGATTAAAAACGGTAAGCAGATTAAACTTAAAGTTTTGAACAAAGACGACGTACAACATGCCTGGTAGAAAAGAATAAGCGGCTCATCATCGTTGCCGAGTATGTTATTAATGCTAAAGTACCGGCCATAATTAGCGATCGCAAAAAATGCGCTTACACGACATTCTTCTTGCCCGCAACGACCGGCGGTTGGCAATTTGCCATTTAAACAACTAACTTCGGACGGCACTCCCACCGTTTCGACCGGTGTTCGACTTGTTGCGAAGCACACAGGTGATAATTGCCGAGCTGACTGCTTCATATACTTCCAATTGCGATAACTATGTTTAATTAAAACTCGGCGAACGCTTAGCCCGGAAACGCATCGAAAATACCGGTGTTTTAAAATTATGTACAGGTGTTATCGGTATCCGGTAACCGGCGTCGTTTTTAATGCTAAGTTTTTCGTTTGGGCGGTAAATTTAGTGTCAAGGCTCATCGAAGGTTAAACGGGTTCACACACAGGAGCACGTATCCCCGTGTTTACTTTCAATGCGATTGGGGTCAAATGTCACAATCTGCTATTTAGTTTTGGTTGGACTGATTGGAGCGGTAAGTTTACACTTCGTTGTGCCGAACAACGATTGGTGTAAACACATAGACGCTCGGGGGCTTGCAGCACACCGGTGCTGGTGAGCGGGGGATCGCGAAACGTAAATTGAAAATAGAAGCCAATTGTTCTGAGAAGAGCCGACGACAGTCCTGGCTTTGATTATATCAAGCGTTCAGGCAAAAATCACTCGCTATCTCTCCTTACATCAGCTTGTTTGTGGTAGCTCACGACGTCAGAATCATCGGCAGGCAGAGCGGCACCATTTTGTTTGTTGAATCAGACCCGAGAACGCTTCCCTTTTGTGCGGTGGCCAGTTGTGGCTGCGAAGTTATGCGGGATAATCTACGTTCTAACGCGGCGTATCGACATTATCGTTTTGGGTTGCGTCACAATTGAATCGCTCTTTCGCTGGAAATGCCTTCATAACCACTGCGGACGATTTAGTGTCTCGTTTACCGGCCACCTCAGCAGATCGGTTTACCAATCGGGAGCAACGGTACCAAGGTGTTTCGGTGGGGAGAATCCACCCTTGTTTTCCGTGATAAGATCACGCAGTGTAATGCTCCTAATACGGAAGCATTCGCATTGGAAGCATCACGAAAGGTCTAGCATAATGCGTCATAATTATGGCTGGCGATGAACTCGATCACGATTGCGAATGTTAGAAGGTTGTTCATGTTGGTGCTTGCTCGATGTTTAGCACGATTGAATGCCGCGAATGTTAAAGCGGTGTAAACAACATGTCACGACATAGGATGGGATAGGACCGCAGTCAGATCGCTTTCGTTGCTGGATCAGACGAAGTGCGGCGCAGCGACGGCACTTCACGACACCTTGGTCATCAATAAACACGTTGCAAAAAGGCCGTGGGCGTTGCGGTACAGTAATCGCGACTCTATCGTTTGACGACCAAGGTTTTTAGTACCGTCCAAATTTTCTGCCCTCATTATCGTGACAGCACATCTGGTTGTCATGGTCACGGTAGTTCCGGGTTCAACTGCGAACAGTTTGCGCATTTTCCCACGCTATAGTAATTGCACCGTGTATATACGGTATGACGACAATGTTTATACATCGTCACACTTCCCCATAAGCTCTAGCGGTTGGACCGCAGTTTAATCGCATTACAGCATCGATCACGATCAAGTAGTTTGGGAACTCGTTTCGCTACCCGTTGACAGCATACTCCATATACAGTCATCGCTAATCAGATTTGTTATTTTTCAGTGGTCAGAACCGACCCGCACCAAAGCAGACGAAAAGCGGCGAAAACCAAACTCGTCAGCACACCGAGTCACCATTGTTCAAACCCAAGACCCATCGCTTCCACCGGATCCCAACATGAACGAGTGCCTGATGCTCACACCCGACCTCTAGCGGTCACCCAACCAATCTCCGTGACCACTACACCCCCCGTTTTACCCACCTACCAACTAGCACCGTCTACCAGCGAACTGCAAGCTGATACTATGCAATCGATATATGACACTTACATGCGACCCAACTTCAATAACTCTGATGATGCTGCCAAGTGAAGTTTAAACCACAGTGAAATCCGCGGAGCTAGCAGCACTGGACTTGCCATTGAGATTTTTCCCACCCCTACGCGGCCCAAATGGAATCCCAACCCCGCCAAACTAAGCTACTCGCCGCCGAAGTGAAAGCTGTGACCCAAAATATCTTTGACCCGTAGTCTCATCGGCTGGAAATCAGCGGTATCCCGTCCTTGGCACCGTGAACCGGTCCGGATGTAATTTGGCACCACTTTTCTTCCCGTATCTCACGAACGAGACTGCTGTGCTGTCGCGGTCCAGCTGATCCAACATTCTATAAATAAAGGCTCCTTTTGACCACGTTTAGTGGGTTGAACCCGCGGGACTTGAACTCTTGATTTAGTAGAGATTACCGTCGTTAAAAGCGGCACGTTTTTTACCCTTAGACCCATCATCAAGCGAGCCGGAGTTAGAAACTCTAGTTTTTGTTACACTTGTTATTTCACTCATATCGTATTCCATCGACTGCCAATCGTTGTTTTCGTGCCGCACATCTCCGGACCGACAATCTCCCGTCTATTATCCTAAAAATTGCCACGCAGGTTAAACCATAATCATATAGTTGTCGCCGACTTGCGAAACGGCTTTGTGGTCTCGGCCTTTCACCGCAATTTACTTACATTCGCCAACTAACTGGTAATTTTCCAGTTAGTCGGTTTATAACACAAACCACTCTGTTTTTTACACCCAAGCTCTCACCATATAGCTAGCAGACAACCGCGCGTTTACCACTGCCTAATTTTTGCACAGCTTGCAGTATTAAGGGCGCTTAATAGCCCATCTCGTTCAGCATTCCGAGCCAAGTTTCTCCAATCTTTTTTATCACGAGTTTCGCCACCCTGGATTGCGTTTGTTTTGTTCGTTGCGTTTCACTATCAATGTCGATGTACATCGTCTTTTATATAAAACGTGCTCAAATTTTTAGACAAGAATACATTTACCGGAGAGGGAAAACAATGTTGTTGTAACTGCTGTATCCAAATCGCGACTCGGCGAACCACGGATCCGATTACCGCGGCTTAAATATTTAAAAAACAAACGCAAGCACCTAGGAGGCCGCATATTTAGTCGTGTCTGTGTGCTGTCCCACTCAAAACTAGCAGTGTAACAAGGACGATTCATCGTGGAAATCGATGTACATGAATACGCTGAAATACCCGCAGTATGTTAAATAAACCCAACCCGTTATACCCCAACAGCAAAAGTCACGAGTTGTAGAAAAGCCAACAGTCGTCTGCACTTGCAACTAATATACCGATTTACGACAATAATAAAGAAACTAAGCAGAAAACGATTCTAGAACATTCCTGAGCAGACCAGCCGGTTTGGCGAGCTTTACTCGGCGAATTGGATATGTACCATTATAAGAGTAACTGGATATTTTGCAAACTGTTCGCTGGAACTAATAAGCTGTATTCGAATCTAATACACCTTTAAGTTCTCCCAACACTGTTTATATTCATTGTAGGCAAACAAAACATGAAATAAAGTACAATTGGCCAAACTCCAGTAGATTATTATCCTAGCTCTTCGTGGAAGAATTTCTTGCATTCTAGTCATAGTTCGCGTTAACCCATAGTAGGTCACCGTGCTAGTGCATCTTTATTTAACCTGCGGTAAACCTTAACCTAATCCGAAGTGGTTATTGGTTGACACAAAACCGGTGGATTGTGGCGCTATATATTAAGTTTCTGTAGGGTTTGTAGCTGACATATATAAATCTATGAAAAGGAAAACCGCACATTATTTAGCTTCTTTATCTTTAAAATTACAATTGCTTACAATATTTAATGAATTGCGAGCATTACCTTAATTTAAAAAATATTTGTTGCAAAACTGGTCCTAAATATTTTAGAAATGCTTTTTAATAGTTGGTGGTAAATACTTTAGTGAACTACCCACGCGTTATGTTTCATAATGCGAGCCGCAGAGAAAGAAGTAATTGCGTTAAGATATAATCTGGGGAGGCAGAATAGGAGGAAAATAAATAAACGGTATCCAGCAGAAACTGACCGAGCGGTCCGACAGTTAACGTAAGCACACATAAACAGAACACGTCTTTGACACTTACACGTTAACATGCACAACTCGATCTTATAGATGGAGTGTGGGTAAGAACTCGATATAGCGATGTACGTGTTATTATCCGGATTTGTGATAGGAACCGTTGGTAACTCGAGCACTTAATGATATATTAGTCGTCGCAAAATTGGAGGCATTATAGTTGTTTGTGGATGAAAGGCGTCGAATGAATCGATGTTTTCAAAGCTTTGGTCGATCGACTACGATATGGCATAGCCGAACTGTAGATGTTTTAAAGATACGCTGTGTATGGTAGTCCACGTATGGTCATGAGATCTTCATGTTGTGCTACCTGCATAGGTCTTTGGGGGGAGGACGCACTGGGATTTTGCCTAACGTGAAGCTTTGAGCTTCAAACTGCTGCAGTTCAGTTGCTGTTAGTTCAGTTTTATCTGTGTACGTCGGGTCTTGCGTAGTTAATGACACCGATACCAACGGTTTTGTCTCAGCGGCTGGAACTGTCTTAAACATTTGCCCTAGTGCGCCACCAGTCGCTGGCGGTGGTTGAATAAAACTACTGCTAGGTGGCGGTAAAGCAGATGTGTTGGATTGTGCAACAGCGGGTTTGAACAAATCAGTTGTTGTGCTAGTAACGGTCGGGTTTACGGTGGATTGAGTAGGAAACGCAGCAACATCTGCTACTTTTGAAGAAGACTTAAACTCTATAAAAAATAGGCAAAGCTGAAAAGATGTCCTAAGTCAAACGCGCATGATTGTTAAAAGGATATTCTACGACAGACACAGCATATATTCTAATTCACTGAATGTAACATTTAGTATTTAAAACACCTGCTGCAACGAAACATAGTGTATAATGTAATAAACACAAGTACAACATGATGTGTTTACATTGAAGCTGACCCTGACAGACAACACTGTTTTGTGCATTAATTAGAGAAACAGTTTCCGAAATATAAAAAAATACTAAACATTACAAAATAAATATCCAACATAAAATAGAGATAATACTCACCTGTGCCAGGACCATACAAAGAATAAATAGAGAGGTCAGCAGATGGGTTAGACTCTATTGATGATCCAAGTTGTAATAAAAGTGAAGACTTCGTTTCCTCACTCATGTATCTCAACTCTTCCTTGCGTCTGTGAAGTGAATAAGTTTAAGTTTTTACCTTAACAATGTAGTTTTGTGGTAAGAGTGTATATTGTATAGTAGGGAGGGGGAAGATGGGATACCTTTACACTCTTGTCCCATTTGATAGTAAACAAAGAACATTCAAAGAATTTGTATCTTATCGATTCCTATATTTATATTAAATACTAACTTTGTGTAGATAAGTTCAACTTCTTCCAAGATATTTCGATATCGCTCCAAACCATAAAGATAATACAAAGTACGGATTTCCTCAGGTTGTATGTCGGCCAAACCTTATTTTGCACAAAGTTTGCTTGTAAATTATAATATCAATGTTTTTAAAACCAATAAAAATCAATCTTATAAACTATATTTTTAACTTGAAATATTTAGTTGTGTAAGGTAAAAAAAGAAAAACATGTTACATTAATTTACACATGTAAACATTAAAATACAACTTGTGCATTTTACACAAATACTGATGTTATACAATTTATACAAGCAATAAAAAAAGTTCACTTTACCTTCTACGCAATTTTTCTCCTTTGCATATGAATAACATGAAAACGGCCACATTTTTGAACTTGGCCACAGAGCCATGTCTTCTGATATTGTCTTAAACATAGATGCATGGTCTTCTGATTGGACAGTGGTGGATGATAATGGAGGTTCTTCTAACTCAGCCAAAGCGTTGAAGCGATTTGATTGGGATTTTGAGGTCCAATGGAATCTGTAGGAATAAATGAAAGTTATATATTTTCCCTTGTGTGGCCAGCCAAGGACAGTTGTTATGACACAGGTGCTAATTTACACCTGCTTACATGTTGGTATGTATTTAACTTTGTGGGTTCTACTGTATTTTGGAAATAGTAGCAATTTGTACAAATGTGGTGAACGGTGATATCTCACTGTTACCACCATGATAACTTTGCAACATGGCATATAAAAACATTGGAAGTCAGTGGTTTATACTTTGTAGTTTTAGGTTTCCTTCAAATTTGTCTGCTGAAGAAATAACAGGTGAAAGCTGTGCATGTTGCATAGTTTGACAAAATATTTTTAAAAATATTTTGATTAAACCACCCCCCTCCCTTACTTTTTTTTCTGGCTGCGCCACTGGCCATATATATAAAAAATTAAAATATTCCCCCAAAGAATAATCACCCAATAAGTAACATACATGGCAACTCGTAAGCTGGCACGAGGTGTATCAAAACCCGTGTGTTATATCGACTTTCGTTTTCCGGTCACGCCAGGATAAAGTAAGTTGCATTCATTCATTCACAGCACCCAAAAAGAGAATTGAATTGGATATAAACTATTGTATCAATATATTTTTAAAAAACATGTTTTTAATTAAATACTTGTCTATGCTTTGTTGTGTATGGTGTTTTTCTGACCCAGAGGAAAAATTTGTGTTGTTGCTTCCACCTCTGTTAAATGGACTGCTGTAGATATCTGGTAATAGAAAACAGGCATATAAATGTTATTACACATTTACACATGTATAACGTATCAGTGAAAACCATTGAAGACAAACGTGCAACCGACCTGTTGTGTGGGATTTATGTTGCCGATTCGAATCATCAAATCGAGAAGGCTGAACATAGTTTTGATTACGACCTCTGTTGCTGTAGTTGTCTAAAATAAAACAAACGATTCGTAAGACAGTTTACTTTAAAATTATATTCCAGTGGTTGGTGTATGTTTAAAATTGAATAATAGTTACCATTTTGACTCCTTTGTTGACCTCTGCTTCTGTTCTCATTATACCTTACATGTTCATTATAACATCGGCTTCCAAATTTGCAGTTACCTTGTTGGTAGAACTTGCATATAACCATTGTTGCAAAATCACTCTACTATTATATTTATGTTCTAGGAAGTAAAATGGATGTTACAGTTCTTAAAAAGCACAGGAACTATCATACTTGGTGGGTTATTAAATGAACTGTCAAGAATTGACTCAGTAAGTATCCAAACATTTAATTAAGAAGCTCATATGGTTATATTTTTAGAAACCAACTAGGTAGGCCCACTCAAAATTGGCAAACTCGAAAAGCTGAGATATTATCGTGCAGAAACTTTAGATTTTCACGACACTATTAAAATGGTATGCATGTGAATAATTTTTTACACAATGTCTACTTTTCCACCAGCTTCCTCGAGTATCTTCTTCATTTCTTCCGCTTCTTCTTTAGAAGCTTCATCTTTTACAATCTGTGGCAAACTCTCAACAAATTTTTTCGCCTGAACCAAGTTAAAGTTTTCCTTTACTGCTTTAATGGCTTTGATCAGTTTTATTTTATCTGCAGGTGAGAACTCCAAAAGTTTTACTCCAAATTCTGTTTTCTCTGGAACTGCTTGTTTTTCCTCTGCTTCTGCTGCAGCTGCTGGAGCCGCTACCTGTGCAGCCATCATTGGGGTGTCTTTTATATTTAATGTCGATTTTAATAGCTCATTCAAGTCCGCAACTTCCCGAAGGGTTAGACTCGAAATTGAGTCAACCAGATTGACAATTTTGGGTTCAAACACTCTGGCTTCATTATCTCTTTCAGGAGGTGGCAATGGTTCTTCAACAGCAGCATTAGTTGTGGCAGTTCTTGATAATAAAACTCTCGTATGAAGAACGGAAGATTTGTTAACGGCACTCAGGCACTTAACAGTGGTTCTGATTATTCTCCACAATATCGGCATTTTTATTATCAGCTAACACTAAAAATACACAAAACATTGGAATTAGTGACGAATCCTCCTGTACGGTAAATTTAGGCTGGTTGGTAGCTTGTGGTTATAGTTATAAGTTAGGTGTCAGTGGTTAAGGGTTAGTACGTCATAAGCCCTCAGGAGTTACAGGATTGTGCCTATATGAGTAAGTACTAATAAGTAGTTACATTACATAAACGTTCTGCGGTCTGATAACGTAGGAGAAAGTCGGAAAGTTTTTTCATTAACAACAAACGTATTGCTAAGATAAACTAATAAGCATAAGGCCACACAAAAATATATTTTACTATTCAAACGTACCACTTAGTGATAAAGAAACTTTTAACGCATTTTTAACCTTTTTTATGCACGTGAACCTTAGGCGATGTCTGAACCCCTATGCTGAAACTTTCAAAACAAGACCGAAAGAGAGCAAAAATAGAAATAGTAAGCGCTTGTAAACGCAACCATACTAATGTTTTATTTACGTTTTGGACAAAAAAAATGTTTAAGGCACAGTCTCGTTGTTTTGTCCATGTTTTAATCGTAATGGAACAGAGAAGTAAAGTTATACAAAATATTGTATTTATAACTAACTTACTGGTACTTCTGCTACCAAGCATTGTTTAAATTATAAATAATCTTTTAACAGCTAATAGTGTATTCCAGATGAGCCATTAAAAGATTCCTGATCACTAATCTTTAATGAACTACAATTAGTCCAAGCGCATTACCAATATTTATTTATTTATTGATACCTCGAACATAGGGCCATGTATAGTAGATGCGAAATATACAAAGAAAATATAACAGACACATATTATTTGGCTATAGCCGGCAATTATGAAAACTGAACTGCGCACGATTGCAGTTCTCGTTTGCTGTAAGGTTTGAAAGCCACGAGCAAAATAGCCATAAATAATTTTACACAAAGTTATATATATATATATAGCTTTGTTCACTGTGTACAGTCAATGCCGCCGGAAATTGAATGCAAAAATAAAAATATTTCAGCAGTTCATTATTTTCATGTTTTCCGGAAAAAAAAAACTACTTAAAAGCAACTTATGCGGGCCATAGTTGCAGCGTATACACCAGTTTGAAAGAATAACGTCAAGGGCGAAAGAAAGAGTGACCAGGCACTTTCAATCAGAAGCAGTAAAATGGCAACGTAAAACAAGAAAGGCAGAAAATCTGTCAATCATAAAACCCAAAACCAGCCAGATGATTGCTCACAAAATTGCAATCCGGCGCAGAAATAAAACAAGTTATATACATAGGGGTCACCACTTTGCGTATATTTGCACTCCAAGATGGAGGCATGCGTGGCTGCTGCATACATGCTTGGAGAACAACTTAGATGAGACATACAGTGACAACGTGCATGGTTTTCACGTAGATGCACAATCGTCCACAGCTGGATGTTCTCATGGTCGAGGATAATGAAGTGCAAAGTCGAGTCGTGAATGCGGACCAGATGTTGCGCAATCGTCTAAAACACTGAACTCATGTCTTCATGACCGGCCAGGATGTAAAGGTTGGAAAGTTCTTTAGGATTGTCGGTTGGTTTGCTTTCTAATACGATCACTCTGTAGGAATAAAAACTTAGCGTTAAATAAACATTTTCAACAAGCAGCTAAGGTTAAGGTTATATTATCTAAGCGAATGTTTTGTAACATAGAAAAAGTTTAATGCTGCCAACACTATAGCCGAATATATCCTTTGGCAACACTTCGGTTATTGCACTGACCAGTAATATGGGTTGTCTGAATTGCGACCCATACTTTACCAAAACATAAAAATCCCCCAAATAATCACCCACAAAGTTGCATGCGTGGTAACTTGTGAATTGGCCCGAGGTGTTTGAAACATGACACCCGTGTGATAAGTACTTTCATAACCCTTAAACACGATAATAAATAAGTTACATCCATTCACACCTGTAACAACTAAGAAGACGGAAGATCCGACTTCTGTCGCAAATTTCTTGTGTGACTTCGTTGTTTCTGAAACTTCGTCCTTGCATTCCATGCTCATGGAAAGCAAGAATGCTGTCTTGGAGACAAACTGCACAAAGAAGTTTAACACATGGTGAAATTTAGACTTATTTTTATCCTAACTAGTTTATTTTGTTACTTCCACTACCAGGCATAATCTAATTGATCTTTCTTGAAGTCTTGCCGAATGGCAGACAAAACGTCAGAAATACATTGTTTTTGAGCAGTTTAAGATTAATTAGTTTAACTCCAACCCAGTGGTACAATATGGTTGGTATAAATTGTAAGCCATACAGGGAAAAAAATCATTTATAAATGTGATATGTAGTACCTCTTGAAGGGGCACGATGTGTATAAAACAGAACACCCATATTACCCAGCCACTTGAGAATTAAAATGTGTAATATTATATGTTCATTCAACAAGTGTTTGTATCATACCTATGTTCTTTGTTACAAAGTCAAAATGGAGTTCCGAAGCCAACTTTCTACTTGACTTCAATTTACCAGAAAGACTGATTATCTTTACATCACCTGAGGTAACACAATATAACTATAATAATATGTTGCAGATAAAGTAATTTAGTCACTGCCAAAAGGTAATATTTGCTGCAAAACTTTAGCATTAACAAAAACATAAAAAATGTTTTAATTTTTTTATAAATATTTGTCAAATCAGATACAGAGACTCCAAGTGTGCTGCTGTCATGCTAATTAGTTTGAAAGCCTCAAGTAGTATTGTGTTACTTGTAAACATAGTCTTATAACTCTATGAAAACAAATCATTTTTAGCTGTTTTCCGCTGCTATTGCTGTTTTTTTTTTAATTTTGCAATTAGAAGTCAGATATTCTGTTATTTGCCTTGTCGGTTGACAGACAATATGTTGGAAATACTACTTTTTCATACCAGATGGGCCACTGAAAGATTTTTTAGAGGTCAGATATACTTACGTTCAAGACAAATAAGTAAAGTGTCTTTCTCAAGCTGCGTCACATTAACAACAGCAAGCTGTGTCCCACTTTGTCCTTGGTCGCTAAACCACGATGAGGAGGTGTTCAGGTTTATGGTGTTAAGGTGATAAACCGACAGTGGACCACTGTCTTTGTCTGGGGGTAAGATAGATATGTTAATTAAATTGTATATTACAAGTTTATGTGTAGAGTTCTTTGACTGATTTATGTGCACGGTAAAAGATCTACTAATTGTTGTGCTTACAAGGAATATCAGCATGTTTATTTATTTCTTGTTGGTTCTATATTAGCTCAGTATATGATGTCCACCATTTTACTAATCGTATCTGACAGCATTCATTCACCTCTATCTGTAGGTAAACAGTTAAACCATTCACAAGTTTGACAATCACTGCTATAACATACATGAGAATAATGTTTCTATGAGTCATCTATTCCCTAATAAGTCGTGCTAAGTAGGAGATGTAACAATCGAAATACACTATGTCTTTCATATCAGATGAGCCATTGAAAAAATATTTACATTATGCCTGGTAGCAGAAGTAACAGAATGTATATCCTGCAGTCTACTCTATAGTACTACACTGAATGCTGCATTTACATTTACACTGTAGTTTACCCACAACAACAAATATAGATACGCAACTTACTTGGTGATGTTGTGGCAGTAGCGAGACTCACCCCGTAACATACGAGGGGGTATTCTGCATCAGGGGTTACTAGGAGTTCAAATACTCTCAATGGGTGGGGTAGCGGGTAGTCAAATTGCTGGACAAAATAATTGGAATATTTAATAAAATTGGTAGGAAATAAAAATGTTCATATTCAGAAAAAAAAAGAAAAAAATGTAACTTAAAAATTACAAAAAAACAAATTGAATATTTTAGATAATAATTTAGTATTTTAGAATCGACAAAATACCTTAATGAGAAGAAACTTGTTCATTGGTTCGTACCACTGTAGTAGAACGACTGCTTGCTGGAGTGCAGCACACAAATACTTGTGTCCGTTGTATTGGTTCCTTACAACTGAACAACGCTGGCAGTTTTTCGTATCTGGCACCTTGGTGGAAACCGCGAACCTCCTGTATAATGGAGATGGTTTGGTAAAATATTTAAATTAGAAATATTTCTTACAATATGACTGTGGATTACAGAAACCCAATATCCAAACAAACATTTATTGCCAGCAGTCAGTGGACCAGACAGAAAAAAAAAATTAGGAAAAAACTGAAACAATTTTTTTTTTAATTCTCAGTTTAAAAACTACCCAAAGCCCCCCTGGCTGCTCCACGTAATAAGCCATACCTTGGCACCATCTTTTCAGGAAGGTGAATTCTCTGTGTACGCTGTGCGTTCTCATGCAAACCAACGAGGTTGTGAGAATATAGTTGTGGGGTCCGATTGCCTGTTGTGTGGAAAAGTTATAAAGACACAGAAAGAAAATGCAAAAATTTAAAACATGTAGAAGTAAAGTTGGCTTGGGCTGTTTCCCAAGTGATATCTCTTACATACCAAACCTAGTAATTAATTCAAACTGACAGCTTATAATGTGATTTTTATGCTGAAATATAGATTTCTATAAATAGTTAATAGTTATGCTTATTGGAAAAAATTGTTTAGTTTAAAACAATGTACTTACTAAACAACCTAAAACTAAACTACCTAAAGAGAGAACAGCAACCATACAGTATTACCGCCACCGGTACTATATAAACTTCATTATACCAACAAAAAGTAAGACATTATCAAAGTAATTTACCGGATATTGACATTAGAACATTGCTGATCACGTACAACCATACACACTTGCGTGGGAATAATTGTTCCATGGTATTTTCATGCAACTCATGCAGATTAAGTGTGTATATTCCCTCGTCTGCCCCAAACAGAATGTACTGGTCATGTGAGTCAGGATGAACCTGTGGAACAAATATATTTAACTTAATTCTATTCTTTGTGGGTCAGGTCCTTAATTACTCAATTACCTTGTATGGTCCAGCTATGTCAGTAGTTTTAACACAATGTTCTGTTTCATACACCTTGTGTCTGCTTTAAGTTACCAAATATCTAACTTTCTACCACTAAATTTCCTACCAAACTTTAACATTGCTATATTTGGTGACTAGGACTTACCCAGCTTGAAGCACAATTGATTTTCAATGGACATCCGTTAAATACTTTGGTAAAGCAAGCACCCATCTAAGAAAAAGGTAGATAAACTAAAATAACAGGAAATAAGAGGTAAATGCAGATTTTTTAAAAATGGGGTTAGAATTATTACGTTCAATTTACAGTTTTCATCTCAGATAATGCAATTTTAGCTGCAAAAGCTGATTAATTGTTAAGTATATGCTGATTGTTTTACACAAAGTTTAAATGTGAACAATTAAAAATAGAAATCAAAAAGTTGATGATCAATTTGTTTCTTGATTTAACTCACATGCACTTTGGGGGTGGGAGGAAGGCCATTGACAACGTTTTGTGATGACGTGGTAGACTGAAAAACATAAGCAGGGTTGAGATAGAGCAGTGGCAAAAATAAAACAGCAGGAAAAATTTAGGTGGGGTGCATTGTACATTTTTTGGGGGATATTAAAATAATGTCTTAACATGCATGAATCAATAATCATTGTTTGCTGAGTGCCTGAAATTTGCTTTGTAATAAATTCAGTTTCCAACAAAAATAACGCTTGCATTTGAATTAAAATATGAACGTAAATAGAACAAAACACATGCTCACAGATTCTTTCTGCTGCGATGCAGAAGAAACACTTTCAGATAACGGAGGATGGAATTTATTCGGACTTCCGGTTGGTGTTACGTCGTCATCTTCAGGTTCGGCCAACGGGGGTTTTGCAACAGCCATGGGAGGGGTGGGGCGGCCAAGAAGACCCGAGTCTTGGGATGCACCGTTCAGTGCTCGGGACATGGGGCGTACTGGAGGACGACCAGATGCAGGGTCGACTAATGCCCCGATCAAAGCTGGAGAGTTCCGACGACGTGGTGGGACCAAGGGAGGGTCGTCTTCAAAAGCCCCTCCGTTTATGTGGTATGGGGGTGGTTTTGGGGGCCTTGAAGGGGCATTTGCCAAGTTACTGTCTTTGGGGGGACGGCTTGGTGGACCCAGCGCATTCGGTTGTGCTCCAAAATACTCGACGCCGTACTGTCGTGGCTTTTATGGCAAAAAATAAAGAAAATCAAATCAAAAATAATCACCATGCTTGATAATATTGTTCGAACAAAATTATCTTGTATTTAAAGCTCTACTAAAAGAATAGCCAACACAAAACGCATTTGGTAAATAAAACACCCAGCAATGGATCACTAATCACAGGAACTTACTTTGGGTGGAATAGGGGGGCCAGATAAATCCACTGGAGCATTATTGTTTTTGATTGTACCACGATCTGCAGCTCTCATGGTGCCAGTTCCTTCCCTGTGGGGGGAAAGATAATTTCAATTTATGTTTTTGAGCTTGTTTTATAAATTTTGTCACTTACTCTTGGTCCAGAATGGCATCATGTCCCCTGTAATATTGAAATGCATTAAGATCAATAAAAATCCACTACAAGCAATAAATACCTAAGAAACTTATATGACTGAAACTTTTCTTGTATAGAAAACTTTATAAAACAACTTTTCCTTTTATTTAGTATGTCAGTATCCAAAAATATGTTTTAACGAGTTTTTTATTTCTGCCAAGTCAGTGCCCAATGTAAATTTAAACACCTGAGATTCTAGAGTGATAAGTAATTAGGATCTGATTGTCCGAACATGCAATGCTGTGTATGCAAAATAAATATACATGCATGCCATGCAAGTATTAAGGTTGCATGATATTTGGTCAAAGTTGTAACTAATTATAAATGAAAACAAATGAAATAAGGAATAGCTGCAAAATAGAGGTGGAGCATTTGTTTAAAGGGCTCGGCTGTCTTGCTTATTGAAAGTTAAAGAATATACATTGCAAATATTTTGTGTTTCATAGTTAGAACCTGATATAATGCAATATTGGTGCTGCCAGTGTGGTGGTTCAGGTGCTATTATGTTATAACTATGCAAATGCAATTGACATTGAACTTACTCTGCAGGTTCTACATCTATTGTATTCATGTGCACAAATATGTTGTCAACATGTGAATGGAATATTACTTTACATAAGGTCGATACTGCAGCTAATAATTAACTTGCATGACAACAGACATATAAACCACGCAGTGAAACTGTATTGACACAAGTCTGCTTTCTACATACATAACTACACTGAGGTGTGGAAGCAATGAATTTAATGACGTGTGATGGTATCTACATCTAAACTAATGGACCCTACAGACAAATTGCACTAACTCATGCAGAATCAGAAAATGACACCAAAACCTAGAGCACCAGTAAGTGGTGGTCAGAATATAATTTCACCAATTAATCAAATTAACCCACACGTTTTAAAAGGGGTGAAAAAGAACATTGTGTTTGAGAGCAAAGAGCAATTATAGGTTAGGTGCCGAGCCCTTACTGCAACAAGAAGCAAACGGAAAACTTTACCGTGAGTGAAGCTCTTCCTCCACGCAACGAAGTAGACTCCTGGCAGATTAGGGGGCGAGTGGAAATAATAAGTGATCAAAATAATCATAAAGTAATTGTTTCATTGACAAATGACATAACAAAGCATGCTCTATGATGTCATAGTGGTTGTATTAACCTCTTAATATAGGCAGGTGTGGCTAAGATTACAGTGAGACTTTATTTATTATTAAATCAAAAGGAACAATGTAAAGGTGGTCGGTTTCCAAGTAAATGTAGCGCAGTGAACTATGTATGGCTACTGTAGCATGAGATGGCATTTAAGCAAAGTTAAATATAGAGGTTTAAATACAAGTACTACTGATGATGATGACATAGGTAACTTGTCCCGTGCAACATGTGACAAATATATTTGTCTTATGACCACAAAATGTTAACTTAAAACTTTCAGAAAGTCATGTGATTATTTAATGAAATTTGCCACTAACACACGTTCAGGTTTTTACTATTTTAAAACTAAGCAAAGCGCTCTACAAGCTGATCTGATGTTTAAGAATTTCTTTTATAAGTTAAATTTTTTGGGTTTAATTATTTTTAGAACTGTTGTCTACTTAGTTGAAACTTTAAACCATGAAATTACACAGAGTAGTTTCAAAAATCAAGACCAACAAGTTATTTAAATACAATTCAATGTTATTTGTCAGTGAGTGTAGCTTGCCTATGCATAAAGCTAGCTGATTGTACCAAGTTAAGAAAGCATTAATGTTGCATAGGTGCTTATGAGTTTTCCATATGCTAAACAATAAGCACTAAACATAATGGACAAATTTCCAGGTAATTATTGAACGAATACAACAACAAACATAACCACAACAACGGACTTAACAAAATTAAAACATTGAAACACCAAGAACTGGAATATGCAAATGACCACAAGTGATACATGCATGGTGCAATTCAACATTACATTGAATTTGAATTGACCATTGGTTTAAAATAATAAAGATACAAAACAAAACACTCACTTGCTAGAAACTTCCTCTGAAGTCCATCTCTCGTCATTCTCCTGTGGAAAGAAAATTCATTTGTTGGCATAATTTTTATTGAAACAAAGTTAAAAAAATATACAACTCGTTTTAAGAAAACACATGTGCTACTGCTTGCAACTTATACAAACACTAAATACAAACACATGCAGTGGCGCAGCCAGGGGGTAGGAAGTCGCGACCCCCCCTTTTTAACCAAAAAAAAATTATAAAAAAAAATTATAAAATTTTTTTTTTTAAAATACTTTTTGTTTATTAAAACCCCCCCCCCTTATTTTTTTTCTGGCTGCGCCACTGAACACATGTGCTACTGCTTGCAACTTTACATTTGTTGTGTAACACTGTTACGAACTATTATGTTACTTCTGCTACCAGGCATAATGTAAATAAACTTTCAAGGGTTCATCTGGTATAAAATTAAGAAAATAAATGAACAAAAAAACAGTTGCCTGTGTTACAATAAAACTTTATGCACAGTATCGTGTTTACCTCGAGATCTGTTTCTCTTGTAACAGGAGGTTGGAACTGAATGTCTCCCACTGTGTAAACATACAAGTTGCTTTAAATATCAGCATAAAGAAATATGTAACAGACAAAAAATCAAGTCAACCAATCAAGTACAGTGAGTAACATAAGATAAATTTAGCCTAAAATGGCATCATCAGTATCTTATTATCATTAATAAGCAGTTATTCTAGATTAAAATACACATAAAAATTCACACAATGCAAATAAATCGGACATTAGATAATCTATTAACTCATCTGGTATCAAAAAAACGTAATGTGTTTCTGACATTTTATCTGCCAAACAGCAAAGATTATATTAATAAAACATAAAATACTGACATATTGCTTCGGATTTTGTTTTCCCTTGTCTCTCCTCTTTGGGTCTAGAAGACTGGATCCTTCGTTTTGGGATGACACTGATCAGTTCATCTTCATCGTCTTCATCCTGGAGGACAGTTCCCTGGGATAAAAAGGTTGGGATGTTGGATGAACGTAACTTATTTATTATCATGTGGCAACAACAGTCGGTATAACACAAGTTGTCTATTTCATACACCGCATGCCAGCTTACAAAGTACCACAAATGTAACTTATTTATCATCCTTTCGCAGCACAACAACAGTCAATATAAAACAAGAGTTAGCAAGTATGTAACTAGACAACCCATTATAGCCACTGGCAGCAACGAGCCTTGAACCCAACCTCTGGGTTAGAGGCAGATGCACTTACTACTGTGCCACATGTTAACAGGAGTTTTGTTGAATGCTTCAAACAAATTAAATGCTGATAAGAATGTCTGGAGCAATTGGACAATGTAATACACTGTGACTAGGTATTGTACACAGTTCCACAACCACAAACACACACCTCGCCTATCTGAGGTTCCCGCGAACGCTTCAGCATGTCGGATCCAAGTTTTGCAACCAATCCATCTTGTGTAACGAATGAATGCTGAAAAGAAATAAAACAGTGATGTAATAATAAAAATATCTTTATTTGTTTCTTCAATTACAGCAGCAAAAAAAAAAAAAACATTTAAAAAGAAAAAAATAGGATATATCGACAAAACAACAATTGTTAAAACCCGCTTCTGGTTAAAAACATATTTACATTTAACTATTTTCTATAGGTTGCTTAAAAGTTAAAACAAATTAAAGTTTAAACTTTGTGCTGTTGAATGTGAAATTGTTTTCAGTTAGTTATGTTTAGGTTGTAATGAAACAGCAATATCCAACCTGTAACATCTTTTCAGACGAAGGTCGCCTTCGAGGGTTCTTAGTCAGCGCAGCTTTGACGAATGAGTGAAAGTCAGTCGACCACCTTAGAAATTGAGATAGAAATAGTTAATGAAGAATGTTAGAATTTAAATATAAGCAGGAGAAGAAAACATTACATTACAAATAGTGTTGGTATACAATTTACCCGTTAATATTTTGTGTTTTGGACTTTTACAAAGATTTCCGGCTTACTTTTGTTTGTCTTTTAGTTTTGGAGGTTGGAAGCTTGACTTTGACATGAGGAACAGCGCTCTCATTGGATGTAAGTCAAACATGGGGGGTTGTAACTCGCCAAATTCAATCGCTGTGATACCGACGGCCCACACGTCACACTGGAGGAAGACAAATTTGTCATATTTGCCATTGCTAATGTCAAGCTTTTAAGTAAGTTTATACAATAAAGTGTGGAGACTATAAAGTTGATTAGTTTTCAACCAATGAGTAATGACATGGAGCATTTCAAAGTTTGCCTTACAGCTATAAGGTTACATTAGTAAATTAGTGTGAGAGCAATTTTTACACGAGTCACGAGTCTCATGACTATACAAAGGCTGAGAAAACCTGGATTTTTTTTAAATAATGGATATAAACGTGAGGTAATTATTGCACTGGTATATACTGTGTTACTAGAACATAAAAAATCTGTATAGATATCTTCTATGTTTATAAATTTGTAGAAATTCAAGTGGGTGTAAGTTGATAGGAACACATTGAATGACTTTTAGTTTGAGTTATGTCAACACAATCAGTATGTGTGATTCATGCATCCCCTGCTACCTAGTACTGATGTGTCAGTAAATTACTGACAACAAGCTGTGTGGGCAGATGCCTGAATAACTGTACCATAATGTGGAATATATGTAACAGGGCTGGCCAAGGTGCTAATTTTAAATGAGGTAAATAATAGAATGTATTTTCAAGAAGCTTAAAACATTTTTACATTAAGTTTTAACGCAAACTATTCTACTACACTATTTATAATGCTTTGCCATTACATAACCAACAATTAATTAGTCAAAACTGGTAAAACTTCACCAGGACAATATTAGTTATAGCTTGACAATTGGTTCAGGTATTTGGATCGCCCATACATGAAACCCACTCCATTTTTCTTATACTAGCATTATTTTTGACTAAATAAATTTAAATATTCTGTACAATATAACTGCATATCACCTGTTGGTTATAACCTCCTTTCCTTTCCACAGCAGCAACTTCTGGTGCCATCCAGTAAGGGGTTCCAATAAATGACTTTCGCTTGGCTATGGTTTGTGTGATTTGAGCTGAGACACCAAAATCAGCCAGCTTCACACTTCCTTCATCGGTGAGAAGAATATTTGCACCCTGGAGATGGGAGGAACATTAGAAATCAACGTAATATTTTGAATTCTATTTGAGTAAGAGACGTATAATGCCATTTGGGCAAAATAAATATCTGATTAAGTACAGTTTGTTCTTTTCCCTTGTATTAGATTTTTGTCTGTCCTGTAGCTGTATCCCTTAACACTTGAACCTGAATGTGATTATCAGATTTCATTTAATTTACCACAGTAATATTTTGGCTGTTTTTCTTAATATAGGAATAGAATGTGTATGGAACAGTTTAAAGTTGCCTGTCCTGGCTTAGTAAGTAAAGGTATTTGTTAACATGTATGTATATAGCTTTATAGCCAATGTATTATATTGGGAAATTTTCCAGTTAATATTTGCTGTAGCCTCTTTGAAGAACTGGTCAATAAATCTAGATTATAATTAGTTTGGGATATTTTATAAAGGATATCTAGTTTATAGAAAGAATCAATAAAACAAAGCATTTATCAAGCAAGTGAAAATACTGCGGTGTATACCTTAATGTCTCTGTGCATTTTCCCTTTGCTGTGAAGGTAGGCCAACCCCTGTAAATATCATAAAGAAAGCTTAGCAGTTGGTAATGCAGGAAGTGTTTATCAGTGACCATGCAGTGTATAATATAAGGTTTGGTAAAGTTACTGTAGACATTTACTGTTTGGCATAGCTTTGCCCTGAGTGCTATGTATGTGCAATAAGCTGCAATTACATGATTAGGGTCAAATATGAGGTATATAGACAAGAATAGAATAGAATACAAGTCACCTTGAGAGTTTCACGACACACATATGCAATCAATTTCTCATCGAGTGGTCCGGTAACTGAATAAAACATAAAACGTTCATTTAACCAGCTGAATATACTAACAAAACAAACAGCAAACGCATTAGTTTAGAAACACCATAATCCATTCCTGGCATCATTGCTAAAAAAAGCCAGGATTGTTTTCCCCATTGGGGATATATATATACTAGGCTACTAAATGGTTGGTAAATAATATCACTTTAAAGTATAATATTATACATAACAATATATATAACTCTTACTGTGATAAATATCTTGCATTGAACCACCACCACAGTATTCCATAGCAATCCATAACTTGTCTCTCCTGTTTAAACAACAAACATATATACAATTAAATTTAACGGAACATACACGTGACATGGGATATTCAAGGGTAACGTTGGCACACATGGTAAGTAATAAAAGTGTAGGTAAATTAATAATAATGGTCTATATTGGGTATACTGATACTGACATACCTGCAGTTGGGATATATATGTTATCTGACAATTCAACAACCACCATTTAAATTAGAGTCATTTATATAAAAACTCATTAACAACTTTAGACAAAAACATTAGTTGGATGTTTAATTTAAACTGTTATGTTGGCAGTCTGAGTGTGTGTAAAAGTGTGTTTTAAATGCAGTTCTAAATAGATAAAGACATTGGAACCTTAAACGTAGTGGGTTACCTTAAATAACTGCCAAAGTAGGCAACAATATTGTCATGCTTGCAATCCTTCATCATTATTATCTCTTGCTGTATGATGGAGAAGTCATCACCTTGATACAAAGCTTGCTAATTATAAGGCTTACACATCAGAGCATAGGTCAATTACACAGGAAACTTATTTCGCAACACTTAAGTAATTATACCTTAATCTAGAACGGATGTTATAATGAGTACCATACATGAAAATGGTACTATAATATAAAACACTCATAAAAAACTTTCACAAAGAAGATTGATATAAACATAATATAGCTTTTATTCTAAAAGGTTGGCCATGGACACATACCAAGTCTACCTACCGTGTAATATATTTAAAGTAGGAAATATCAAATTTTACTTAAACATAATGCAAGAAGGTAATACGATTAGTAATAGAAAGATGAATATAATTTTAGGAATATCATCCAACATACCTGGTTCTAATTTAATCACTTTTATAGCTGCCAACTCTTTTGATACATTGTGTCTTGCCTAAAAATATCAGACACATAAATATGAAATTTTAATATGCTTAAATCAAAATGTATTATCCCTCTGACTTTATATTTTTGGTTGGTAAGAGTATTTTCAGAATGCTTTACTACAATAATCAGACAGGAGTTCCATACATTAAAATAATCACTATACAACTTGATCAAACAAACTGATTGTTTGAATGTATGAATGTGACCAAGCAAGTATACAACATACAAATAGATTGACCAAGCGCGCATACCAACCTTATATACATCCCCATATGTTCCACTCCCAACACGCTGCAGAAGTTCAAAGTCATCCTGAGGATTTTTGCGGGAGATGTCAGCTGATGGATTCATCATCATGACTGGTCTTATTCAACCAAGATCTTGGTTTTAATCCAAGTTTAAAATTTAATCCAGTGGTCAAGAGCCTGGCATGTTTTACCAATACCTAGTCTTGCAAAAAAATAAAGGTGAATGCTAGGAATAAGAGTAGAGGAAAATATGATAAAGATAAACATACAATAAAAAGAAAAAAGTATAATACTGGGTTACAAAAATCGATTGTCGGTTGCCATTTTGGCATGAATGTCCGTTTTCACCAGAAAATAATGGATCTGCAGTGTCAGTAATCAGTATACATACATAGTAATATAGAAGCAATATTAGGAGCGGCCAGTTTGCAGAATATATGGTAGTTCCTGACAAGATGTTATGAGTGCTGGCGTGCAGAATGTTACTTTTCATGTATGAGAGTGCAATCTTAAAAAATTGGCATTCAAAGCACGTACATTTACAAGTCACATTTAAGAGATTTATTTAATTTATAACAAATTTGGTTCATTGTTTATTTAATCGGCATCCGTGGAACAAATTTTGATTTGCATTACCAAAAGTTTGTGAACAAAATCACTCGCGCACCTGCAATACTCTGCAGACGGGAGGAGCCTTTTATTGATAAAATAATCGAATATTGATATTTCTATGATGGGGCCTGTAGATAATTAACCAAGGGGATTCAGAAACAATATGAAGAATGAAAACAATCCACTCATGATATTGCTTCTATGATACATTGCGTTAAAAAATTGACACTAACGATTCAGTCATTTTTAGGTAAAAATGTGAAACGATGACATTTACAAAAATCTAGTACCACTTGTCACTTGACATTAGATTCTACTATAAAAGTAGAAAAAATGGAAGTGACACCACGCACCATAGAGTAGTTTAGCACAATCTATAAGTCAGTTAACAAAGTATTCCTGGTGCAATGTATTTAGTATATTAACATACTGATCATGAGATACAAAATAAAGGTGTATATACTAAATTTAGATTCATTTAATGCTGATCTATAATAAATAAAGACCAACTTTCTCCCACTCTCTCCCCTGGTACAATATCGTCACAAGTCACAAATAATTACCGACTTTGCTAAACTGAATATACCTTTCCTTGTTCAACGACTACAAGAAAGCTCGTTTTACCGTAATCGTAGTAATTTCCAACACTTAACAACGGTCTTACCTACCTAATTAACAACAGACAAAGAATACGTCTGTGCTTCCGGCTCGGTGAGGGTTTGGTTGCCGATTCGACCAGACTGCGAGCAAGCAAATGTGCCGAAAGAACTTTTTGTGCGAGCTGGGCGATAATGTAGTATCTATGTTGAATGAATGAATGAATGAATGAATGAATGAATGAAACTTACTTTATCCTCGCGTGGCCGGAACACCTCGTGCCAGCTTATGAGTTACCATGTAAGTTACTTTGTGAGTTATTATTTTTTTTGATTTTTTCTTTTTTTTATGGCTGATAATTTGGACAACCCATTAGTGACCACTGGGTTGGAGCAATTGTCGTTAAGTGTCTTGCCCAAGCCCACAATGGTAGCAGCGTCGAGCCTTGAACCCATTACCTCTGGGTTACAGGCAGGCGCGCTAACCACTATGCCAGCTGTGTACTCAATCTACTTGTACCTACTACTTATCTACTTGTAATTTTGTATACTATGTGGGGTGCTTGTAATTTTTTATATTATTTGACCTACAATTTAGCCAACCAGCAAGTCTAAGGACACACAAACGCCTACAACGGTAGCAGCATTGATCTTCGAACACGGGGGAGTAATAATCAAGCTTTCAAAATGCCCACATTTGCTGCAACCAGCACGGTTTCTACTGAGACAAATACTCTATGTTGTGAATGGCCCAAGAACGTTTACGTATTAGGGTTTTTATTAGGAAAGGAAACCTATCACAGCTAACGCATTTTTATGTGATTATTCAAAAAATGAATATATCTATGATAAAGTCTGGTGCGCTTTTTTGTATGCATACGCGGTGTGAACTTAATACATTTGAGTAGGCCATGGAATGTCCAATAACTTAACATTTAATTTACAAAGCGTTTCAGCAAAATAGGCCCACGCTATTCGTATATATAAGATGCTACTTCTGTATAGAGTGATAGTCTACACAGGAAGTATGTTATATTGTTACGGGGTGGAAGTTACGTGCAACTATTATGGATATGTTGAAAAAGGCGGCCAGCATAATAATATCCGCAGAAATCGGTCTGACAGTTTATAGGTTGGCTTATCAATCGGCCTACACCTGTACTGTCTTCAGTAGCCTATATACAACTTACATATTAGCGGGGGCATGTAGCTATTAAAAATATCTGTTTTCTACGAGTTTAAATGTCTTAAAGTTAAATAAAAAGATACATGTAGTGTAGAGGCACAATATATAATTATTACTCGAAAACAGAAATATAGTTAATTAATATATTTTGTTTTAAAAGAAAATTAAACTAAGAAAGAATTGATATAATGAATTGGCTAAGATTGTTTACAAGAGCGTTACCTTGTTACATTGCAATAATTTATTGCGTTGCGACAATAAAAGCAGAGAATGTAGAGACGAGGGAATTTCATTCTCTTTCTCCGATAAAAAACGATTCAGCTGTAATTCATTTTGGAGCATCAGTGGTGATTAAAACGTAAGTAACTTTACCATAAACTAATGGAAGCATTTTAAAACCAACGTCGAAGTCTTCGTATAAAATAAAACAAGCGAATTTGTAAAATCAGTAAAAATGTGCCGAAGATTATTTTGTTGCAATTTTATTCCCAACAGGTCTTTGTCAAGTTCTCAAGCGTTTGTTGGCGCACCGCTGTACGACAGGAAAAATGGATCTTTGTATAAATGTACATTTGATGGAAAAACCAACGGAAGTACTCAGTGCTTGAAAGAAGCTGCATTCGGTAAGTATGAATGAATAAATCCAAGGTATTTATCCTCGAGGGGCAATAGAGTTAAAACAGGCGGGTGTTTTGTTTCACAATTATATACATCTCGTGCCCGCTTAAAATGTACCACGTATGTAACTTTGTAGGTATAATTAATTGGGTAGTTTTTCACCTTTTTGTAGTGTATGACTGCGAATTTACTAAACCCGTAAAGGACCGTTGGGTTGGAGCGGTATAGTGACCAAGGGTACATACCCCCACAATGTTAGAAGCATCGGGCCTCTAACCTGTAATACACCCTAGGCTAGTAGTACTTTTGCAATTACATATTGCAATCTGTTTTAATGTTCCTATTGAGACATTGATTAATGAGCATGACATTCATGATGATCGTTTATAGGTAAGACAGGGGCGATGGGAATTTCGCTAAGCAAGGATGTCAATGACCATAGTGTATACGTAAGTAGGTCTATATACTTCCGTGCTGTGGCGGTATAGATATAAACAAATATCAATCAACTACATCTGCACAGGTGTGCGGAAATCAACACGTCATCAATTGTCCAAAATCTCAATTGCAAAGACGGATGATCGGAGCTTGTTATAAAAAATCCACTACGTCACCAGCAGCAACATTGCTCAAATCACCTTGTACTACAGGTAAATTATCAAATGCTCGAGAAACAATCAATGCAAACACACCTTTGCTTTTAACCATATGTCGTTTCCATCGCGTGCTCAGAGCATTTACCTCTTGAGACTATAGATAGAGAAGGCTTGACGATGACACTGTTGAAAACTCATTTCATCTTGGGCAAGACTCCTAATCAAAAGTGCTCCGACTCAGTGGGCTTATGAACTATCCAAATTATTAGCCACATATAAAAAATCTAAAAAATAAACACCCACTAAGTTAAAAACGTGGCAAATCGTTGGCGGGTACAGGTGAATGAAATCAAACACCGCTGTAATATATACTGTCCCCACATGAAAATAAAATATTATATTCTCTATTTAAAGCATGTCCGATCGCAAAACTGACCGCAGACATAATTTTCGTTGTGGACGAATCAGGTACTGTGAACAGGTTGGAGTATTTGAGCTCCTTGAACTGGATGAAGCAAGTTATATCATCTTTTAGGTACTTTGAATTGAAATGTTGAACTATACCAGCTATGTCGTTATATACTGGTATTTTACGAACACAGGAGTTACATTGATACGGGGGATGTTGAGGTCGGTGTCATCGGTTTCAGCTATGATAATGATGTAGACACGCGCGTCCGCGTCCGTTTACAAAGATGGGCATATGAGACTCTATTAAGTATACACTTTAAACACAGTTAAAAAACAACTTTGTTACTATATACACACCATCGCATCTTTCAGACGAGATAGACAACATGGTTGGCAATAGAGCGAACCATGGGGGGACGTACATCGGGTATGCAATAAACTTGGCAACCACTGAGTTTAACAGCAACGGACGCAAATCCATACCGAGAGAAATGATTTTTCTAACGGATGGTCGTGCGGACGACGTGGATAATGTTCAACCTGCTGCGGAAGCGGCGAGGTAAACAATGATTTAAAATGTTTTTGCCAAGAAAAATAAAGTGTGATCGGTCATATCTTCAGGGCCAATGGAATTGTAACGGTTTCAGTTGGGGTTGGTGATAAGATAAATGAAGATCAACTTCTGACAATTGCCGGTGCCGCTTCTCGTGTGTTTAAAGCAACCGACTACGATAACCTCGCTAGTGTGGTGGAAGGAGTGAAATTGACTATCCAGGACACCGCATCGGTTAAATTAGAAGGTGAAATGGATTGATCTATAACATATATTGGATGTATAACGTCTACAGACATATATAGTATTGCACATTTAGGCCTTCCACGCGGCAGTGTTATCTTATCCATTTTTTATCGCTGTACAAACCATAAAAATGGAAAGGCCAATTTTACAGGAAATAAAATATCATTTTATGTTTTAGGTGCCCAAACGAATACTACTAACAAGCTAGATGAATGCCAACTTGGAATTTCATCTCATGTTACAAAGGTACAATACAACGATACTATCCGGCGCCGTGGCGTAGTGGTTTGCGCGCCTGCCTGTAACCATTAGGTAAAGGGTTCAAGGCTCGTCGCTGCTACCATTGTGAGCGTATGTGTCCTTGGGCAAGACACTTAACGACAATTGCTTCAACCCAGTGGTCACTAATGGGTTGTCCAAATTATCAGCCATACATAAAAAAAAATGAAAAAATCCAAAAAAAATAATCACCCACAAAGTAACATACATGGCAACTCGTAAGCTGGCACGAGGTGTTAAACCCGTGTGATAACGACTGTCGTTTTCCGGCCACGCGAGAATAAAGTAAGTTACATTCAACCAATTTATGTCAAAGATTTTTACAAAACACTTTACGCAGAACAACAAGATGTATGTTGGGGCGGTTGGTTCGTACGATAGAGCAGGAACTGTGGTTGATTACAGCGCTTCTGCAGGAAGCGTATCAACACAATACACAAGCGTGCTTAACATCACAGAATACTCCAATATAGCATCTGCAAGTGGATCGAATGCCAGCCTATCAGATACATATCTCGGCATGTACAATGCTATTAATTAGGCGAAAGACTTACGTATTTTTTTTTAAGGTTATTCTGTTACGAGCGGAAACTTTTTCGGAGGAAACGTTAGTTATGTGGCAAGCGGAGCCCCGAAATACAATTCCAAAGGGATGGTTAGTAGCTATTGAAATATTAGAATAAAAGTGGACTAATAGACTGAACATGAAACTATATTCTAATTCAAATGCATATTTCATAAAATGGCTGCTTTATGGTTGAACACTGCTCCTGTTTTGTGTATAGTAGTGTGCTATATTGCTTTAAAATAACGGTAGCACACTTGCTGTGGTGGTTCCAGGTCGCTATATACGAATCAAACAATGTAATCAGTTCGCCATCCAACTTTCTTCTTCTACATCCGAGTGAGACGTCGGGTTTGTGGCAGTTAGGAGCTTATTTTGGACATTCTGTTTGCGCTGTCGACATCAATAAAGATTCGCTCGACGACCTAATTGTTTCAGCGCCGTTATTCAGTAACGTCACCACAGGTTATGACCAAGGAAAAGTTTTTGTTTTCATCAACAATCCAAACGACACCAAGTTACAGAAATGGGTAAGATAGAAATTATATTGAATTATACAATAAGGTATCAGCTCATACTGCCATAGAAACATATCCGTGATGCAGGTCATATACTTTTGAAAATAACAGAGCGTTCAATATACATATTTAAGTAATCAATCCCGAAGAAATATATCATAAAACAAGCTGTACGCTTATGGAACATGAGATCACATTTTATAAGAGATTTGGGATACAGGTATCTGCGTCATACCGCCCACAATCACTCAGTGGATCAAACGCAAAAGGAGCTCGATTTGGAATGTCGGTTGCAGTGGTTGGTGACGTAGATTTAAACGGATATGACGACATAGCAGTGGGAGCACCATTTGAAGAGATTTCTTCAACCGGTAGCGGCGCTGTTTACATTTATTATGGATCCAGCAAAGGACTGAGTGAAACACGAAAACAGGTTTTGATTTTTTGTTAAGAAACGTATTTTGCACATATAGTATATGGTGGGGGGAGATAGGACACTTTTTCAATCTATTTTCTCGTCTCATTTGGCAATAAACAAAGAACAATAAAAGAATTATAAAATCGTAACCTCACGACTCCCGTAGACCGTTGTGAATGGTTTATAGAATACGATCAGGATATTTAGATATTATGTGCTTAAGGTGTCTTGTCTTTCCTTACCCTACTATATATACATATATATTTATTGTTTTAACATTTTCCAGCGCATAACCGGGAAGTCCGTTACATCACCGTTAAAAACATTCGGCGGGTTTATTGTATCGGGAACAGGAGCTCAAAATGACGTAGATGGAAACGGATACTCTGACATGATAATATCAGCATCTTCCAGCGATAGAATTATTATCTTACGAGCTCGACCGATTGTCAAAGTTCGAACACAAATCACTTTGAATCCTCCATCTATCGACTTAATCAACTGTCTCAGTAATTCATCAGCTCCTTGTACGAGTGTGACGGTGTGCTTAACCGCATTCTACACGGGTGATCAAGCCTTAACATCACCAGCACGTAAGTTGACATACCAAGTTATAAAACAAGTCTCCCTCTAGTCAAATAATAACATTTTATCTTAAATATGCTTATTAGGCACGCGGGTATACAACCCGAAGCGTATACATCGTGGGTCACTCGTTTTATATATTTTCAGCTATCAATGTAACTATGAAGTTGGATTCTTTACTCGGCAACCAAGGTAATAAAAGACTCGTGTTCGCTGGAACAACGTCATCAATTCATATAAAGGTGTACAACGTCACTTCATCGCGTGTTTGCTTCACTTTGCCGGTTCAGCTGAACGTATGTAATCTTTCGGATGTGAAGCTATGACATAGATAATACATATATATGTCCATAGATATATATGTATTGTAATGGTAATAGAGACGTATTAATATAACATAACAGGTGTTGTAAAATTATTCTGTATTTATGTATTACGATAATTTCTACTTACAGGGAGTATGCAGTGTAGTTTCCAGCAATCCGAACAACTCACAACTTACTAACCCATATATCTCTTTAATAACAGCCTGCATATTTTGAATCAACTTTATCGACGGGAGATTTCGGGATAGTGTCACGACTCGAAGTGAGCTATGATTACACGACCAGTCATAAAAACACGATCATGTCTGCAATGCTTGACCCCTGGTCGCCAAGGGTTACCACTGCTGACTGGTCGTTTCAAAAGAAATGTTCAGAAATGAATGGAACCAGATGTAGTCACGACTTGAAAATTGAAACAGCTTATTCGTAAGTTGATTTTGTCAAGCTAAAACTATATTTTCATTATGTTTTTTTATAGTGTCCCATCTCATGTTGTAATGTCCCAACCTTTGATTCTTGGTTCAAATCCTGGTCTTCTATCGATCAATGTAACGATCACCAATCTGGGTCCCGACCATTCCTATTTTACAAGGATTAACGTCGTTGGAAATCTTGACCTAACCAAGGTACTTAACACAAATATATATAGTAGGGTAGGGCAAGATGGGATCGTGTTTTAAACAAACAACGGTCTATGGGAGTCGTGATGAGACGGTTTTATAATTCTTTGAATATTCTATGTTTACTTCCGAATGGGACACGAGTAAATAGAACGAAAGAGTTTTCCATCCTCTCCCACCCTACTATATCTTAAAGCAGATAAGGCAACACACTATGCATACTGTGAGCAGGTAGTCGGTACGTGTGTGACCATCATCGGACAAACAAACATGCCAAATGACACAACTGTTACTTTCAAGTCGGCAAACTCAAATTTACCAGGTTTTATGCTTAAAGACGAAAAGGTATATAGTTTAAATTACTTATACATTTGTTATGCATCTATAAATATGTTAATTTACCAAAAAAATTCAGTGTTTTTTCATTTTGGAATACTCGCTGGAATCTTTAACGAAAAAGGCAATAGTGCGGGAGATTCTATTGAAAGGGTCCGTGTATTCTGGGTAAGATAATTTAACCTGTGACTACAATTAAACATTTGCGTATCGACGTAAATTATGTCAATGATTAACACAACCAGCGCGAACGACACAGCGAACGTCATAGACCCAATGATGCACAACAACCAATTCGAACTCCGCAAACAAGTTTTCTATACAGCCACAATCGCTCACACTAGGTAAATAAACAGCATATGTTGTGACTATACTTTCTAGTAATTTTAATTTGGTTAACAGCAACTCGGTACCGAACTCTATGTTCTACAATCGCACCGTGTCTCCCTTAGCAAGTATTCATAACATCAATAATGAATTCTTGGGAGGTTCAACGTATGCTGTATTTCATAAACATTCGGTAAGACCAAGAGGGATATTTATAACGACTATGGCAGTAAGTGACTAAGACATAACACAACGAGGTAACAAATCTTTTCAAACAGATTGAGAACCGAGGACCAAACCTTGTGGCAAAAGCTTCTCTTGTGTTTACATGGCCGAGGCAAACCAAGGAAGGATTACCACTGTTATATCTCTACCATTTCCAATGCTTGGTAAGCAAAGCCATTAAAATGCAAAACAATGTAAACATTACATACCGAATATTTCAAATAGCCTTTAACTTTGTGTCATTGCGCAACGATGGAAAAAGTAAACGAATACGGACTCGCGATAAACAACGGAACCGGTTTAAAAAATATTTCAATTGTCTTCAATTCTAACACAGTTCTCCCGACAGATACTGTAAGTACATCTGTTAATCAACAATTTGAATATTCTATCTTATACACACCATCTACAGACTTGCAACGACGTGAAGTGCGATTCCATTACGTGCACTGTCAATCAACTTGGAAAGTTCTCCACAGTAGTGGTGACGTCATCATTTAAAGTCTGGTTACCAACATTAACCCAGGTACCCCATATTATCAATTTGGCAAGCCAATACTATGTATGCGTAATTAATGAACCAACTCTAGACTAAATTCTAAATCTCATGACGTGGCTCCTCCAAAAGATATAAAATACAGAAATATATAGATATCGAATACATGCGTGCCTCGCACCCATATAGCATTCAATGATTCAATTCACTGGATCTTTTTTACTCGTTCCAGAATAACCTTGCAACAAAACTATCAAGCAAGACAAGTTTTAATGTCACGGATTCTCCCATCTATAACCTTGCAGCTACAACAACCACGGTATGAAACGATGTTTTGTTATTGTTACATTATGTCCTATTTACCGCAAGGGTTCAATAAATTACCTTGTAAAGAACAGGGCGTTATTGTAGTGCATTCTGTCTACAGGCAACTACCGTGGTATCAAAATACCTTCCACCGGTTCCACCAATTGATCAAAGCAAACTAGACATCGGTCCACTCATAGGGGCAATTGTTGGAGGAATTGTTCTGCTTGTTGTCATCATGCTTATAATGTGGAAGGTAAAATTAGGACTTCTCTTAATAATGTTACATTGCGGTTTTATCACCCATTGTATAGCACTTTTCAATGCTATGTCTTTGAGATAAATGCGTATGGGTTATTGTCGTTTTTTATTATATGTTGTGGAAAGTATTGTGAACTAATCTGCTCGTAGTTTAATTTAAGTGCAGTGATATTTTAATCACTGTTTGTAGTTAGCAGGTAACTAAAATTTGTTTAATTTGCTTGAGTATATTTTTGCCCAGGTGGGATTTTTTAAGAGCAAGTATGCTAAAATGCGACGTGAAGCAGAAAACACGGACGACAACCACGAATCAGAACACAAGGACGACAGCCATGCTGGGGCAGAAAACACAGATGACAATAAAATTACAGTACAAACCAATGCAGACGAATAGATTGATTTCAAATGTGTACATGGAATTGTTAATTAATGAAAACTTTAACTTTTCTAACTGCTGCCTTCTAAAATTTACTTAACTTAAAAGAGGAGGGTCTGGGTATAGTATAGAAACGTTAGAGTGAAAGTGTACAAAACACTTTTAATTTGTTTCTCCAAATTTGTATGTAGACATATATAACCCGTATCGTTTAAACAATACCAATGCTTTATACATTAACATAATGTAGGTAACACGTTAAAAACTATATAGCAGCAGAATAAGAAAAAGAATGTTATACTTGATTTTCAAAGCCCACAATATTATTTCGTGTGATTTACGTGTATTCCTATAATAATAAATTCATTTATTAATCAAAATTAGCAAGGATTTTAAACTGTTCTGCCATACTAAGCCTGCTGTTTTTGAATCGCTGATACACCTGGTGTGTGAATCGCTAAATAACTGGTCGTTTGTTTTAATGTTTCTTTAGAATGTTGTTTATTATAAAGTTATGATAGTAATTCGAGGTATCACCCAAGTCAAACATTAGGGTGGGGGAAGATGGGACATCTTTAGCACATAATATCTAAATATCCTGATCGCGTTTTAAACAATTAACAGCGGTTTTTAGGAGTTGTGAGGATATAGTGTTATAATCCTATGAATGCTCTTTGTTTTGTTTACTATACCAAATGGAACGAGAAAATAAAATAAAAAATATCCCATCTTCCCCCAGCCTGCTATATATTAAGTATTGAAATATTGGGCAATATGTGCTTGAAGGTCCTCTCCTACCCGACTCTACGTTATATTGTGTTCATGTGCATTCGAATGGATGACAAAAAATGTCACTTTGGGACAGGTTAGCATAAACAAAAGGCTAAAAACATACAACATAGCGTATATGACGATACGATGAGCTAGTTTTGCTGTTCTATCTATACCGTGGTTCGCAACAACGAAATCACAGTTTAAAAGTATTGTTTGGTCAGCAGATAACGTGTACGGGCGACTTCCGGTGCGCCACAGCTCAATATAGAACCTGCATCACTCTCTTCAGGAGGCTTTATACGGTAAACTTCGTAAACGTAAGAGAGCTGATTAGTTGCGTAAATGCATGAAATACGACAGTTATTATGCAAATAGCAGCTTTAACACCGATATAAACTTTATGCATCGAAAGTTTCTATCAAGAAAATCGAAAGTTTCTATATTTAATAATAGAATGGATTCGATAAAAAACTTGAAATATTTGTTGGCAAGTATCGTTATATTTTCATGTGTGACTGATACACAAGCACAGAATATAGAGACGAGGGCATATCATTCTCTTTCTCCGATAAAATCCGATTCAGCTGTGATTCATTTTGGAGCATCCGTGGTGATTAAAACGTAAGTGGTATATATCAAGTAACTTTATAACTTTTACATAAACACATAGTTTCCAAATACACTGATCGGATTTTAAACAATTAACAACGATATATAGGAAGTGTAGGGATATCGTTTTATGATTTTTTGAAGGTTTGTTTACTACCAAATATGGAACGACGAAAAAGACTGAATAGAAGCAAAAACTTGTATTTATTCGTAGTTCTGCGTCTCGTTCTCAAACGTTTGTTGGCGCACCACTGTACGACAGGAAAAATGGATCTTTGTATAAATGTACATTTGATGGAAAAACTAACGGAAGTACTCAGTGTTTGAGAGAAGCTGCATTCGGTAAGTAATATACTTAATGCTTGTTGTTTTGAAGAGGAACTTTATTCTATTATCGTTTCCCGCTTTTGTTCATATATTTGTCTCTCTTTTATGTAGATAAAAGCGGTGCGATGGGTATTTCCATAAGCAAGGATAACAATGGAGAGAGTATATACGTAAGTGTTACGTAATGCACGCGCTGTAATATCATCCGTATATCTATACTATAACATCAATCAACTGCATCTGCATAAATAGGTGTGCGGAAATCAACACGTCATCAATTGTCCAAAATCTCAATTGCAAAAACGGATGATCGGAGCTTGTTATAAAAAATCCACTACGTCACCAACAGCAACATTGCTCAAATCACCTTGTACTACAGGTAAACTATCAAATGCCTTTAAAACAATCAATGCAATTGCTTTTAAGCATCTGTCGTTTCCATGCCGACCTTGTATTGCTAATCTTCTAACCTAGACTATATTGTCAGTATTATAGCTTATAGATAAAAAAAATCAGAATAATAAACAACCATATGTGGTAACTCGTAGGCGGGTAGTCTCCAAGTGTATGAAATTGAACACACCTGTAATACAGACTGTCATTGCTCCGACAAATGAAGTTATATTTGTTATAATTATTATTATTGTTTAAGCATGTCCGATCGGGAAACTGACCGCAGACATAATTTTCGTTGTGGACGAATCAGGTAGTGTGAACAGGTTGGAGTATTTGAGCTCCTTAAACTGGATGAAGCAAGTTATATCTTCTTTCAGGTACTTTAAATTAAACTTGAAATGTTTAACTACCGATTATATCAGTTATATACTGTTATTTTACGAACACAGAAGTTACATTGATACGGGGGATGTTGCTGTCGGTGTCATCGGTTTCAGCTATGATGATGATATAGACACGGGCGTCCGCATTCGTTTACAAAGATGGGCATATTTGTCTTTAATAAGTATATGGAACTTAAAGTTTAACAAACAACTAAGTTATTATATACAAACTGTCGCATCTTTCAGGGCAAATAGACAATATGGTTAATATAAGATCGACACTTGGACTGACGTACATCGGATATGCAATTAACTTGGCAATCACTGAGTTTAACAGCAACGGACGCAAATCCATACCGAGAGAAATGATTTTGCTGACAGATGGTCGTGCGACCGACCCTGCACATGTTCAACCTGCTGCGGAAAAGGCGAGGTAAACAATGATTTAAAATTTTTTTTTTAAATTAAAGTGTGAACGGTCATATGTTCAGGGCCAATGGAATTGTAACGGTTTCAGTTGGGGTTGGTAGTGGGATAATTGAAGATCAACTTCTGACAATTGCCGGTGCCGCTTCTCGTGTGTTTAAAGCAACCGACTACGATAACCTCGCTAGTGTGGTGGAAGGAGTGAAATCCACTATCCAAGACACCGCATCGGTAAAATTAGAAGGTGAAACTTTTTCGAAAATATATATTTCCCTTATTATTTCGATCTATATAAAACCCGAAAACTAAATAAATTTACAAATGCAATACGTTGAACCAATCTCGTTATTGTTACAAATGATAGAATGCATGAGGATTCTTTATTAAATCTACACTATACATTTTATAGGTCAAATTACGAATACCACTAGCCTGCTTGCTGAATGTCAACTTGGAATCTCATCTCATGTTACAAAGGTACAATACAACGATACTAACCAATTTATGTGAAAGGTTTTTACAAACACTTTACGCAGAACAACAAGATGTATGTTGGGGCGGTTGGTTCGTACGATAGAGCAGGAACTGTGGTTGATTACAGCGCTTCTGCAGGAAGCGTATCAACACAATACACAAGCGTGCTTAACATCACAGAATACTCCAATATAGCATCTGCAAGTGGATCGAATGTCAGCCTATCAGATACATATCTCGGTACGTAACATCTACACTGGTAACGATAAATGAAATTTACATGTAATACACATGAAGGTTATTCTGTGACGAGTGGAAACTTTTTGGGAGGAAACGTCAATTATGTGGCAAGCGGAGCTCCGAAATACAATTCGAAAGGAATGGTTGGTAACAGTACCGTAAAATTTTCTGCTACAAACTATCCACTTAGTGATGCACTGATGCTATGCAACATTAAATCCTAGGTCGCTATATACGAATCAAACAATGTAATCGGGTCGTCATCCAACTTTCTTCTTCTACATCCGAGTGAGACGTCGGGTTTGTGGCAGTTAGGAGCTTATTTTGGACATTCTGTTTGTGCTGTCGACATCAATAAGGATTCGCTCGACGACTTAATTGTTTCAGCGCCGTTATTCAGTAACGTCACTACAGGTTATGACCAAGGACGAGTTTTTGTTTTTATCAACGATCCAAAAGATGTCAGTTTGCAAAAATGGGTAAGATACAGTTCCTTGGTCATATAGCTTTTATTAGCTTGAAACAAACTAGATATTGACAAAAAATCAGAAAATCCAGTGCAGTTGTGCAAAAACCTAAACGGCAATTGCTTTAACCTCTAACCTGTTACACTCACAAAATAACATATATGATAACTTGGTGCGAGCCGGATAAGTTGTTAAATGAAAATCCAACTTCGGTCGTTGCCCAACACGCAATCAATATGTTGCAAAAATTAAATCATTCAGCTGCCTTTAATTGTAATATGAATCTTGTTCCTAGATGTCCCGGTCATACCGCCCACAATCACTCAGTGGATCAAACGCAAAAGGAGCTCGATTTGGAATGTCGGTTGCAGTGGTTGGTGACGTAGATTTAAACGGATATGACGACATAGCAGTGGGAGCACCTTTTGAGGAGATTTCTTCAACCGGTAGCGGCGCTGTTTACATTTATTATGGATCCAGCAAAGGGTTAAGTGAAACACGAAAACAGGTTTTGATTTTTTTGTTGGGAAGCGTTTTTTGCACATATATGGTACTATGGTAGTAAATATTTACATTTCCTTAGCGCATATTGGGAAAATCAGTTACGTCACTGTTGTATACGTTTGGTGCCTTTATTACAATGGGAGCTCAAAATGACGTAGATGGAAACGGATATTCTGACATGATAATATCAGCACCTTCCAGCGATAGAATTATTATCTTACGAGCTCGACCGATTGTCAAAGTTCGAACACAAATCACTTTGAATCCTCCATCTATCGACTTAATCAACTGTCTCAGTAATTTATCAGCTCCTTGTACGAGTGTGACGGTGTGCTTAACTGCATTCTACACGGATGAAACGCCACTTTCATCGCCAGCACGTGAGCTATTTATTCTAAAACGTGTTAAAATCGTTGTGGGTTTGGGGGTCTGTAACCAATATGTAGTGAGTTTTGAATAACCGAAGAATCTTTAAATTTGTCCTCTATTTAGCACTGAATGTAACTATGAAGTTGGATTCTTTACTCGGCAACCAAGGTAATAAAAGACTCGTGTTCGCTGGAACAACGTCATCAACTCATATAAAGGTGTACAACGTCACTTCATCGCGTGTTTGTTACACTTTGCCGGTTCAGCTGAACGTATGCATATATGATTTGTGTTATGAACCAACCTATAATATAATTATTTTAACAGCCAGCATATTTTGAATCAACTTTATCGACGGGAGATTTCGGGATAGTGTCACGACTCGAAGTGAGCTATGATTACACGGCCAGTCATAAAAACACGATCATGTCTGCAATGCTTGACCCCTGGTCGCCAAGGGTTACCACTGCTGACTGGTCGTTTCAAAAGAAATGTTCAGAAATGAATGGAACCAGATGTAGTCACGACTTGAAAATCGAAACAATTTATTCGTAAGAGAGCGTGTTAGCCTTTTTAAAGCGGGTTTGTGTAAGTTGGCATTCATTTATGTCTTTTTAGTGTACTTCCTCTCGGAGAACCTTTGGTTTTAAGTTCGAATCCAGGGGTGGTAACTATAACTGCAACAATTACCAATCTAGGCCCCGATCATTCATTCTTCACAACTGTTGACGTAATTGCAAACCTTGATTTAAATAAGGTATGCTTAAGCAGAGAGGCGGCCTTGTATGTAGTTTTAACCATTGTTGCATATACATACATAGGTATCAGGTGAGTGCGTAAATGTGGCACCATTAAATACACCAAATGTCACAACTCTTAGCTTTAAGTCGAAGAAATCAACTTTGCAGGGATTTATGGGAAAAAACGAAAAGGTATCTGTCTATCTGAACACTTTATAATAGACATCGTTTATTCAGCCTAACTATAACAAATGTGTAAATCCCTGGCGAGCAGACCGTCAGGGGTAGTATATATGGATTGAGCCGGTATTTTCGGCGACATTTGAACTAGTTTAAAGTTAAACGCCCCTCTTACTTTCCTTATTGCCTAGTTTCTAGACGGCACTACGACAATCACTATACCGTCGGCGTTAACTGCACCAACTTCCGATAGTTTTTTAACAAACATGATTTCATTTTTTGAACAGTTCGCGAGAACATAACTGCCCGAAGTTAGGGCAATTGATCGGTACATTGTCTATAATTAAATCAAATACAAACAAAGAGCCCAAATAGAAAGATAAATTTGCTTACCTAGTTGGAAATACCAACTGAGTATATATATGGTCTCACAGGTCATACAGTTCAAAATGTTCCTTGGGTCTTACTGATACCCACTGTTACATACAGCCTATTACATACAATTCAGCATCATGCTAATTGACACTCCTTTCAGCAAATCCTATCAGGAAAAATAATGAAACACAAGACGCGGAAAAAATAGTCGTGTCGTCACAATGCCGGGATTTACATAGCTGAATTTAAGGGGCAAAAACATAGATATTATAAAGAAACAAAAGCTTGACGTTGGTCCTGCATAAAAAATATATTACACTGTATCTCTAGTAGTCTAGTATATGGTACACATTTATTTCGGTGTTACTTTGTACAGTGTACCTTCATAATGGAGTATTCATTGCTTTCTTTAACGAAAAAGGCGGTAGTAAAAGAGATTATACTGAAAGGAGCCGTACATTGGAAGTAAGCAAGTCTTTTTTATCATATAATGTTTAGTAAGTTCTAACCCAGAAAACGTTTATGTAATGAATGTTATTTTTGTCGGAAGATACGACGCTCCCACCTGGGTGATCGCATGTCGTCAATCCAGTGGTTCCTTATATAAGCTGTTCATGTATATTCTTCAATTTAAAAACAAACGAAAAAGAATAATTTTCATATCGTTACATAACATGGGATAACCGGTAATCGGGGACACGGTGTGTCTGGTTTAACAATTGTCATTACCCCACTACGCGAGGATAATTAGGATACATCCCTTTATTCATTCAACATTCAAAATGTTATCCATTTATTCAAACAGCGTTAACGACACCATAAATGCCATTGATCCAGTGCTACAAAACAACCAATTCGAATTTCGGAAAAAGGTTTTATACAAGGCTGCAATCGTTCACACGAGGTAATATCTTTTAATTATTTTATACTTGGTACACTGTTTCATCGAATTCCTTCTGTATAAACAAATATAGCGACTCGGCACCGAACTCTATGTTTTACAATCGCACCGTGTCTTCGACTGCAACTGTTCACAATATCAGCAATGATTACCTGGGCGATCCAACGTACGCATTGTTCCATAGTTATTCGGTGAGTGCAATAATTTACTCTGAAAAAGACCTTGCGGATATGAAGTATTTATATA